>NW_004524615.1:10900849-10934566 GCF_000260255.1 Octodon degus
GAAGAAGAAGAAGAAGAAGAAGAAGAAGAAGAAGAAGAAGAAGAAGAAGAAGAAGAAGAAGAAGAAGAAGAAAATAATGCTTCAGTTCTCATTTAAATTTTGTGCCACGCTTTGAAGGACTTTTTTCCTAGAGAATATTGTCTAGACTTGAAAGTGCTAGATTGCAGGATATGTACATAGTCAACTTGCTAGACGTTGCTCAATTGTGAGTCTGAATGCTTGTACCAACTTTTATCTCTACGGAAATATATAAAGGGGGCTGGGAAGATGGCTCAGTAGAATAAGTGCTTTCCTGGCAAGTGCAAAGGCCTGAGTTCAATCCCTGGTTCAGAGAGAGAGAGAGAGAGAGAGAGAGAGAGAGAGAGAGAGAAGAGAGAGGAAAGAGAGAGAAAAGAAAAAACAGAAATATATAAGGCGCTCCTCTTCATGCTCGATTTGTCATGCTAATTCAGGATTTTCAGTATGCATTACTCCCACATAAGAAACCACTTTTGTTTAATACACACATTGTCTTGATTATGATGGAGGTTTGACTTTTTCCCATGTTGCATTGATTCCGAGTTTGCTCATGTTATGAATTTACCTGTCTAATCTAGATGCTGCTTATTTTCCAGTTATCTGGTATTGATAGTATAGATGATGTGCCTGGCTTCACCTTGTCTCTCTTAATATTTTGGAGTGTTGGATTGGTGATCATGAATTTTTAAGGTGCTCTGTGTCATGGAACTAGATCATTTCTCCATCAGTTTTGAAAGATAATTTTGTAGGATATGTCAGTCTGGGTTGGAAGGGTTTTTGTTGTTGCTGTTGTTGTTTTTCTTTTTAAGAATTGAATGACTTCTTTGCAAGATCTTCCTGCCTTTAAGACTTGTCTTAAAAAGTCTGCTATCATTCTGATGGGTTTTGCCTCAGAGGTTGTTGCTTTTCTCTTAACAGTTTTTTAAGATTCTGCTCTTGTGTTAGACATCTGGTATTTTAATTATAATGTAGGGTGGGATAATTTGTTTCTTATCATGACTACCTAAGGTTCTAAATCCCAAGCTTATTTGGATGTTAAATTATTTTTTTCTATGTCTGGAAAGTTTTCTGCTATTACTCATAAATAAACAGATTTTTATGCCCCTTTTGTTTTCTGCCAATTTTTCATTAATTCCAGTTATGCTTATATTAGTCTTCTTTGAGTGACTCAGAAGTCCTTGGTTTCATTTTTCATGTTCCTTTTTTTTTAAGGTATCTCTCATTGACCCCCAGCCAATCCAAAGATGGGCAGACACAGAAAACCAAGCTGTAGTAGCAGAGACAGCTACAACAACAGTGTCAAATGTAAACAGGACATTGAGAAAAACCTAAGAACCATTCATGAGTCACCCTTAACCAAAGCAAGGAGCTCCATGACTTTATGTAGATATTTAGGCAGCCCAGATGCTAACCTATAGGAAAGCAATCCACTATTTTCTGTTGGATATAGGCAGCAGTGCAAGAGCTCAATCATATCCCTGGACTACATAGTGCTTCCTTCAGAGCCACCCTTCTGAAGGTCATGCCCACCAAATCTGGCCTTCCTGCTCAGAATATGAGCCCTGTGTCCCCCTGACTTGATCTATAGCTTCTCAGAGGACCTCAAGACAGAGCTCTTCCCTTTTCAAGCCTGTCCCCTAAGACTGGTTTTTACCTAGTCCTGCAATAGGGTGACACTTCCTACTGGAGTGATTCTGCCCCTGAGGGTGTTGATCTTTCCTCAGTCAGGTCCATCTTTAGGTTGTCACCTCTGTTGCCCTGTGCTGAGAAGTCAGATTTGGTAGTTTGGTAGGGCTTCGTCTCCTCCATCACAGATGCAAGGCAGCTAGTGTTGGCAGGGAGATCAGGCTAGACCTCTGTCCTGTCCATCGCAGGCTTCAGGAGACCAGCAGTGGTGGTGCAAGTGGATGGATTTCTGGCTCTTGTTTTATAATTCTCATTTCTCTACTTTTTATTCTTGTATTATCATGACTTGGGTCTCTGATAACATGTTGAGCAGAAACAGTGACACTGGATATCCTTCACTTGCTTCTGTCCTTTGACATAAGCACTCATGATTCCACCATTAATGTTTGTAAATTTTATAGATACCTCTCTCGCATTATTGAAGGTTTCTTTTATTCCTAAATTGCTAAGAGCCTTCCTCATGCTGAGTGGCTTTATCCACTGTTCTATCTATTGAGCTGACCACTTAGGTGTCCTTTAATTTGTAGTGCAAAATTTTGGAATAATTGATTTTCTGATGCTGACCTATTTTGAGTTCTGGAGACAGTGATTTTATAGCATTACATTTAAAACCCAAATATAATATAATGCCATTGTATTTAGGACTTTTGAATCTCTATTCATAAAGACAGTTTTTCTGTGAGTTTCCTATCTTCTATATTACTAATCAAGTTTTGTTATGAAAGTTATATTTTCTTTTTAAATGAAATGGGTATATTTTCCTCATTTTCTCTTCCATAAGCATAGTAAGAAAGCTCTTCTGAAACATCACCTGGGCCTGCTGTTTTCAGTAGAGTCCCTGATGGACAAGAGAGACATCAATCAATGGTTTGTTTAATGATTTATATTTACAGTTTATTGGCTCTATGTCCTTTTTTTTGTTTTGTTTTCTTTTTGTAGCCATCTCAGCCTGCACTGGGGGTGGGGCTGGCACAGCATGTGGTACCGGGGATTGAATTGTGGTCATTGCACTTGGCTAAGCTTCCCTAAGCAGGCACTGAGCTATCTCACCGGCCCCTATTGGCTCTATGTCTTAGTGCTGCTTGTTGTCTGTAGAATGTTCATTTTAATTCATGTTTCACAGTTACAGTATTATATCAGGAAGTATATCATCTTGACATCTGGAAGTATAAGTGTTATTTATTTATAACTTTTTCAACCATAGAAGTAAATGACTTCTGACACTAAGTGCCCAGAGTGAGGCCAGATATCACAGATAAGAACCACAGTGCTCCCCAAATTGCCCCACCAGAAACACCAGTTACAAACATGGGGTTCCTGCATTTCCAACACCTATGACCAGTAGGTTACAACTGGGTGATTCACACGGCCCCCTTCAAGTTTAATTATTTGCTAGCACAACTCAGAAATAGAAAAGTGCTGTATGACTAGATATTTATTACTGTACAAAAAATACAAATCAGATCTACCCAGAAGAATGAAAAGATGTGAGAGGATCCCAAATGCAAAACTTGCTTTGGCCTCTCTGTGGAGGCAGGATGTGCCCCCTCAGCACCTCACTGCATAGTAGCACTCGGAGCACTGACATGAGGAAAGTTTGCTAAAATCTGTGCCCAGAATATTTATTGGGATTTTGTTATGTACACATGATTTACTGAGTCATGGACCACATGCATGTGGTAAGAGTTTCTGACACGACCAGTTTCTACGTATCTTCTCATTGCCATAAACTATCAAGCCCTCCATAGATAACAAAGGCACTCCTGAAATATGGCAGTTTCCAAGGTTTTAGAGACTAATTCTCAGAATCCCAGAGGAAAACATAGCCAAACCCTACATCTTTTGTTCAAAGAAGTAGCTTATAGCTTGACCAATATTAACAATTTATGTACACTCTGTTTAAGTTTTCTGAAACTCTTTCGCGGTTTCAAATCTTTATATTAACAGTTCCTTCTATTTCTTTATTAAGTTTTAATTTCTGTCTTCATCCTTATTATTTCCCACTTTCCATTTATCTGTTTTGGTTTCATATAAACTTTTTTGGAAAGTTCTTTGACAAAACTTTCTCTACAGTAAGTTCATATGCTGAACTTTAAAAATATGTCATCTTTCTTCATAGATATTTTCATGCCATTAAAAGATTAGAATGCTCCTTTTTTTGCTTGGGCAGTTTTATTGTACCTCACCCTCTCAGCCCTTTTGTGGCCTCTTGTACTTTCTTTTTTTAATTAATTTTATTGAGAAACAAATAGTAATGAGACAGTTTCAAAACCGATTAGTGGGACAGTTTCAATAATTAGTACATTACATATTGTTGTCTTCGTAGTGGTTATTCATAATACAAAATACAGACATATCCTGTCTAAATACTATTAGTACAAATCTTTCTTCTCATTGAATTAAGAGAAAGTAGCTATATATCTATCCTATCTTGTATATACAGATACAAAATGGTCCTTCATTTGTATCTCCTGTTTTGTTTAGTTTTGTCAGAGATGGGTTTTCCATTGCCATTTAAATATTGTAGGTGAATTCAGCAAAATAACCCACTACTATTATGGACTACTGGACTCTTGTACTTTCTTAATGATGAGCTAGTTGTATTTGTTCTGATGATTTTGGGGACCCTATTGGGAGTCAGGTAATTAAGCATCATTTGGAGGTTGTTAGCCCCTTGATTTTGGAAATGTCGCAGTGTGTGTGTGTGTGTGTGTGTGTGTGTGTGTGTGTGTCCATGCCCGAGGAGGAGTGTGTATGTTTAGAGACTGAACTCAGGGTCTTAACACTGAACTACATTATCTTTTACTCTGAAACAGGGTCTCACTAAGTCGCTAAGTTTCCCAGGTTGTGCTCCAGTTTGCAATCTTTCTATGTCAGCCTACCAGGGCACTGGGATTTGCCACCACTTTTGTCAGGAGTCTGATCTTATTCCTAGACCACTTATTTATCCTACCTCTTGAGGCCTGTAGCTTTGTAGAGAGACATCCCTGACACTAGCTCTCATTGTTTTGTCCATAGCAGAAAAACTCATCCAGTCTCTATCTGCAAGCCTGCAAGTTTCTTGGTCCATTATTGCCTACTCCTTGACCAGCAGGTGTGTGCACTGAATTTCTGGCCATTCTGTCTTCTGAACTCCATCTGGATCCTTGTTCAATTATGATTGCAATGTGTGATAAGGAGAAATATTTCCACGTACTGTAAGCTCATTTATCACCTTGTAGGAAATCATTTTTTCTGAAAAACTGATTTCTGTGTTCCTCTGAAGACATTTTTATGATGTTTGTTAAAATGAAATTAAATTTAAAAAGCATTTATTTTATTTCCAACAAAACTTGACACCCATACTTTAGTTCGTTAATCACAAGAAATGATCAAATTATAAAAATAACCCATCTTGAGGTTGGGCTGAGGAAGTAGCTTAGCAGTCTAAGTGCCCACCTGGCAAGTACAAGGACTTGGATTCCATCCCCAGTATCACATGCCATGCTGGCCCCCGGAACCCTGGGCACACAACACCAGCCACTGAAACCGGGCATGGGGGCACACACCCATACTCCCAGCAGTGGGGAGGCTGAGACAGGAGGATCATCACTGAGTCTGAACTGTATATCAAGACCCTGTAGCAAATTAATTAATTAATTAAAAAATAAAAGAAAGAACCCATTTTGCCATAGTTATAGTCTTTGAGATTATTGTTAATTTCATTTTCTGGAAAAGTTTAAGTAGCTAAGTTTTTTCTTATCTTCCGGTAATTACTGTTGTAAGTTATGGGTCGGTGCCGAAAGAAACGACGAGAAGACCTGATGAAAGTAGCTTCAGAGGTCTCACTGAGATTAGGCTCTCTCCAAGTGAGCCCAGAGCCTCAGAGGCATCTCACATTTATTGAGGGGTAAAGGCAGGCTGAGGAATGTGCGTAATTACCTAAGTGAATACAAACTACTATCTCTGTTGACTTCCACCATTTGCGTAACTCTAGGTTCACACAAATGCTAGCCGATAACATCCCAAGCAAGGGATCAAAGGACAGGGCGCCTGCAGGAGAAGCTGTTATCTGCTGCCTTGGGTCCCATCTTGCCGGGAATTTGCAAACAGACGGCAACTCTCCTCCGGCTCTGTCTATTGTTCCCTGCTCTCTTGGGACATCAGGCTTTTGTCTCAAATCTATATTTCTACAAATTACTTTTTTATAGGTTCCTAAAGAGTATGGCCGTATCTTCCTAGATAAAATAATACCATAATGACCATACAGACTGCTCACCCAGCCTTCTGAGGAGTTTGTTCTTTAGTGCTGTAGACTCTGAGAGAGACACAGGCCACTGGAGTGACTTGCAGACAGCTCCCAAGTGAGGCCAGCACACATTCTTTTGGTATTATTGAATCTGAATTTCATTTAAGACAATGAGGCTTCCTGAACTGCATTTTTGTAAGCTTTGTCTTGTGAATTTCTCTTGTGATAAATACACATTCATTTTCTCATGAATTCCATTACTTTTACTGAGATGATAACGCAGAGACCACAATACAAATCGAGGATGATATATTTAAAATATCTGTCCACAAATGGGAAATGTCTGTACCAGTTTATTGTCATTGGCTTCCATGGCAATATAAGTTGATTTCTAATTTGTCATCTATAAATGTTCATACATTATTCATTGAATTAAAAGGGCAGAGCAATTTCGATTGTTCCATTTGTATTAAGCATGTTATTTTTCCATTCAGTTATTATTCTCCTTACCTTCCGATATTTGGCAGGCATTTTGTTTCACCTGCTATCCTCAAAAATCCACTTACAAATTCTTTTAAACAAGCATTTTAAAAGCATTTCTCATTTTTTTCATTCTAAAACAGGTATCTTTGCACAAGCTATGTACTACCCTGAAAATAAATATAATAGTTTCAACAATAACTTCTGTAATTTTTCAACCTATTCCTTTGACGAAGATTTTCTTGAAGGCAAGAGGGATTGTTATAGCACATGCAATAGAATGTTATTTACATTTGTATTGTTACAAAATTTAAATGTTTGAATTTAAATAATAAACTGTAGTGTTCAAAGATTCATAAAGTATCCCTTTGAATATTAATTAAACCTACTACAGTAACAGCACACTATGTGTCTGCTACTGGGCTTGCACTATGGTTTGAGTATGGTTCCTTTGTGTCCTCTACAGCTCCTGTTAAAATTTAATCCCCATTGCATGAAGAGGATGATGGTGACAATAAATTGTCACCAAATTATTGTTCAACTATGGAATTTAGGATTGGAGTTTTGGGGAGAGGATTCGGGTTAGATCAGGTCACAAAGATGACAGATTTATAACTGAATACTATTGGCTTTATAAGAAGAGAGAAAAACTGGTGGGTATGCATGAGTAACTCCTTTCTGTGTCTTTCCATGTGATGTCCTGTGCTACCTTGAGACCCTGCTAGGAGTAAGGCCATCACCAGATGTGGCTTCCTAGACCTTAGAGTAGAACTGTGAGCCCAAATAAATGTTTATAACTTACTCAGCTTGTGATAGTGTGTCACTAGCAACAGAACACAGACCAGGACAGCCTGTATTTTCAACAGGGAGTAGAAACACTTTCAGAAGAGTGAAAATTTATTCTTGGTTGGTGGGAAGCAAAAAAAAATTTTTTTACTCTTTTTATGTGTAAAGCAGACAAAGATATTCAGAGTATATAAACATATGTATCTTGTGGTGTTAAAATTCCAAATAAGGTGAAACAAACTCTTTTAAGAAACCTCATTTGGAGGAGTCTGACAGAAAAGGAAAAGGCAAACACTGCTTCATTACAACTGTGAAATGAAAGAATTTGTCAATACGTTGTTTCCAAGTAATGCAACAAAAATATTTATGCAGGTCTTATTACAATTTTGTCTTAACTCTTCAAAAGGAAACTTCAGCTTGAAAGTCCTCAGAGGTGATAGAATATTCCACAAGGGTACTGTCCTTGTTTGCTATTGTTAGTAACACGATACCATGCACTGTGTGAGTTACAAAGAAAAGAGATTCAGTGTGCCTCAAGGTTCCGGTCTAAATTCAAGGAGCTCCATCTAGGGATGGCCTTCTTGATAGCTGGCGGTATCTTGAAGCAGCACCTTCATGCTAGAGAGAGAACACATAAGAGACCTCACCATGCTGACTCACCTTAGCAGAGCCCCTCTTAGACAAGCCATGAGCCCATGAGCCCACAGTCACAGAGGGGTCATGACAATACAGGGCTCCCTGGGGGGAAGGGTTCCTTGATTCCTCCTACGTGGGCTGCCTGCAGATTGCTTGGGATTTGCATGGAGCCTCAAGATCAGACACTTGCTTGGGTGGGGTTTGTTTGTTTGTTTGTTTGCTTTGTAGGAATCCTCACAGGTAACTAGGTTCTACAGACAGCCCAGCCACCTCTCCGTTTACACAGCCAGTAGCAAGATGTGGTCAAGTTCCTTCCTGTCCAGCTCCTAGAAAGACTGAATTCAATGAAATACTCTGGCTTCTTTTTCTGGGAAACACCAAATGGCGGACGACGCCGGTGCAGCGGGAGGCCCTGGAGGCCCCGGGGGCTCAGGCATGGGAGGCCGCGGGGGCTTCGGCAGTGGCCTTCAAGGTCACAGGCCTGGCAGAGGCCGGGGCCAGGGCCGAGACCACGAGGCTCACGGCGGTAAGGCCGAGGACAAGGATTCCTGTCACCGAGCTGGGCTGGCTGGTCAAAGATGTGAAGATCAAGTCCCTGGAGGAAATTTACCTTTTTTCCTTACCCATCAAGAAGTCCAAGATTATTGACTTTTTCCTGAGCACATCCCTCAAGGATGAAGTTCTGAAGATCATGCCTGTGCAAAAGCAAACTCGTGCTGGCCGGCGGACCAGGTTCAAGGCATTTGTCGCTACTGGGGACTACCACGGTTATGTTGGCCTGGGTGTAAAGTGTTCCAAGAAAGTAGCCACTGCCATTCGTGGGGCCATTATCCTGGCCAAGCTCTCCCTTGTCGCTGTGAGGAGAGGCTACTGGGGAAACAAGATCGGCAAGCCCCACACTGTTCCTTGCAAGGTGACAGCTGCTGTGGCTCTGTGTTGGTGCGTCTGATCCCTGCTCCCAGAGGCACTGGCATTGTCTCAGCCCCTTGCCCAGGAAGCTGCTGCTGATGGCTGGTATTGATGACTGCTACACCTCTGCTAGGGGCTGCGCTGCTACTTTGGGCAACTTTGTTAAAGCCTCCTTTGATGCCATCTCCAAGACCTACAGCTCTCTGACCCCTGACATCTGGAAAGAGACTGCTCACCAAATCTCCCTATCAGGTATTTACCAACCATCTTGTGAAAACCCACACCAGAGACTCTGTCCAGAGGACTCAAGCTCCAGCAGTAGCTACAGCATAAAGAGTTTTTACACAAGAAAAGTAAAATGAATTAAGTCTGAAAAAAAAAAAAAGAAAGAAAGAAATATTCTGGAGCCACCTATTGAGAAGGATTGGCCCAGCCTGCCTCCTCACTACTTCTACTCTGAGTCTTCTGACCTGGCAGGTTCCTCTGAATGAGAATCCTGTGCCAAAGCTTATAACCTAAGCCAAATGGTGAGCATTTACACCAAGTGAATTGTCCTGTAAGTCTAGACATAACCCACAACTTCAAATAAATTAGACTATATATATATATGTATTTTTTTCTTTGCCTATAAATTATTATCACTTTGAAGTTAATACCGTTTATCAGGAGATTTGTGAAAATTTACAAATTATAGAGCAGGTGAATTACCTGTTCTGAAGAGAATCTAGAACCAGGAATCCTAGTAGGAAAGTCAATGAGAATATAGAATATAGGTATTTAAAGACAATCACATAATAGTGTGTTAAATCTTTTTTATTGTCTTTGAGAAGGACAGAACTTCCCTGCCAAGCAAATAATAATGCAAATGAGTTCAGCTGCATATTTTACTATTAATTATGGCCATTTAAACAACTTAGTCCATCAGTCTTTTAATAATAAATGAAAAGTTATTAAAGCAATTAATTGTACTTCAATATTATGCGATAATAGGGTGTAGTTCAGGCATTTATTAGGAGTATCCTACTCTTCTATATCAAGGTTAACTAGAAACGGATCATCACTCTTTCCTTTAGAGCAAGCCGGGAAATACAGAAGGAGGAAACTACGCTGTGGGTTCCTGTGCCTGCTTCCCCTGGTAACACAGCAGCCAGACCAGGAGAGGGGGAAACTTTCATGACACAGCTGGGTTTTGCTTTCTTGAGAGATTCTTCCCCGTGTCTGGGCAGGAGAACAATTACAGGCCTGCCTTATAGTTTTGCAAGGTCATCACTAAGAAATTCATACTAAAGAGTAATTGCCCTTTGTGTATGCTTGCAGCAAAGACCTGAGCCCTCTGGTCCCTGAGGTCTCTAACTGCTCGGGGGCAGGAAGCATTTCATCCCCTGTAGAGAAAGAGGTTGCCCCTTTTGCCTGTTACTCATGGTGCAGGGAAGCTGAGAGCATCCTGCTGTTTTCTGCAGATCAGAAAGGAGCATGGCTAGTAGATGAACTGTAACAGGTGAGGGGTATCAGACTTCACTAGTCCTGGGAGAGCCTGTCAGCAGAAGCCTTCCTCCTTGTGCTCACAAAGGGGTTATGGATTTTATGACTTTGGCCACCAACAACCTGCTACGCTCTGCTGTTCCCCTTTTGCCTTCAGCAAGAAAGCATTAGAAGATAACAGCAGCATACATCAAAAATGTGGTCTGATGAGGCGAATTTATTCTCAAACAAAGGGCCTCAGAAACTGAGGAGAAGACTGACAAAGCCACAGCAGACGTCTGGTAGGAGAGTTTCCAATCAAAGCAGAGCAATGAAAGAAAAAGCAGTCTGTCCTTGTCCTTGCTGATGTTTTAATGTCTCCAGGAGAATTAGTGCACAAAACAGACTTTCTGAAAATTTCAAGAAATGAGGTTAAAAAGAACAGAGGCACTTCTGAGAACTAATTATTAAAATGGGTCATGCAGAGGGAAAAACAGCTCAGAGAAGGTGGTAGAAGTTGTGTGAGAACACTGAAGCGGACCACCAACTAGACTTACATAAATCAAGTCCTTGAATGAAAAGAGGAACAGAGAGAAGATAAATAATGGTAAGTGAGAGCGAAAAGATTTCCCAAGAGGAAGAAAAACTTAAATCTTCAGATTGAAAAGGCTCGCTAAATCTCAGGGATTAAATGGAGAAGGCACATCCTAAACCTATCCTGTCGGCTCCAAGCACAAACATGACATGACTTCCCGCCTCCCAACCGGCTTCAGTAACTGAGGAAAGGAAAGCAAATCTACTGTGCATTGAATGACTCACTCCCAACGCTGGGAAATAGACATAGCAGTGGGCAGTATATGTGCCCCACTGAGAGGGATGAGCTGAGACTCACGAAGCCAGCTGGAGCCCAACATGCCTCTGGCAGTGTGGAGAACGTATTTTTATAGGAAAGGGCCAAGAGAACACGTAACCTGGACGTTCACTTAAGGCAACCACTCCAAAGTATACTGATCTCAAGATAAATAAGTCATAACCCAGATAACTAAAAGAAAAATGAAGATGGGAAGGAAAGGGCCAAAATGAAGAACACTGGATCTAAATGGAAGGTGATAATAAAAATGCCAAATGGAATTCCTTGAGGGGGGCCAGCGAGAAAGCTCAGTGGTCTAAGGTGCCTGCTTAGGCAAGCTTCGGCAGGCACAGGGGACCACAGTTAGATCCCCAGCACCACATGCCGTGCCGCCCTCTGGGTGGACTGAGCTGGCCAAAAGCAAAAGAAAGGAAATCTTTGAGGAAAATAGAGATAATATATCAAACTATAATTCTGGATTCAATGAGGAAGTTCAAATATCATGTCAATTTAAAAACAAAATAATCTGCCAGGTACTGTAGTAACAGTTATCACCCCGGAGCTTGGGAGATTGAGGCAGGAAGTTCAAACAACCTCAAGTGAGTAGTTGGTTCAAGCCAGGCTGAACTTATAGTCTTTACCACAAAACAACCAAAATAAACACCGAAAGGAAAATCTAATGATCACTGGAGATGATTTTAAATATCTCAAGTTTGCTATTGTGGGAACCTAGAATTTGAACAATTTTAAACAATTCAATAAAATTAATTTGTGGAAGTAAAATTTCTATGACCAATTCTTAATTGAGATCTTTTCTTTTTCCAAGTAAAATGTTAATGAGAAGAGTTCTGGAAGAAAAACAACCAAAAAAATGTGCAGTCGATTTATTTGTAGCTTTAAAGCATATTTTAATTTTTTTTAAAAATGAAATATAGCTGAAACACAGGCTTAGAACAAGAACTACCCAATCAATACAGAAAAAATTTAAAAATATTTTTAAAAAGAAACTAGGATTAATTATGTGCGCTATTTCAGAAAAATCAGAGTCTAAGAGAATATAAACTCAGTGGGAGATGGCAGGGAGGTGTGCACTGTTAAGTTTCCAGATTGGAAAAGAATGGACAAGCCAAGACATATTTTTGTCTTTTTTTTTTTTTTTTACCAGAAATCAAACTGAAGAGCTCGTGCTTGCCAGGCAGGCACTGGGTCACTGAGCTATCTTCCCAGCCCCATCAAAAATCTTTCCAGAGTCAATGATAAAGCACAGGTTAATTTCTGGCTTCTGGGAATTAAATAGAGGGATTAGAAAGCCACACAGAATATTGAAGTTATTAATGAGGAAAAGAAAGGAGCAAATATTGACCACATCAGAAAAGAATACAAGGGTAAAATAGCAGTATGGTAAATAGGAAATATACTTCCAAGGATAACTTTATTATGGTAAATGTGAGTAGGCTGAATTTTTTTATTAAAAAACAGGAAAATTTGAGTATGTGTGAACAGGATCAAATAGTGTACTGCCTACAGAAAACACATACAAAGTAGCTCCAAAACATCCTGAAAAAAATTTTTTTGTTTTATATATAGAGAAACTATATATATATATATATATATATATATATATATATATATATATATATATATATATATATATATGTATAATTTTTTGGATGCATATACATAGATATACTCATTTGAGGAAAATTTTTACTGAAGAGTATAGAGTGATACAATCTTAATCCAGAAAGAATGGCTATCATCAAGAAATTAAATAAGAGCAAATGCTGGTGAGAATATGGCAGAAAAAGGAACTCTTCTACATTGTTGGTAGGAATGGACAATAAATTATACAACCACCATGGAAATCAGTGTGGAGATTCCTCACAAGCTAAAATAAGAAATCCCACTTGACCCGTTGCCCTTCTAGGTATCTTCTAGGCAAAAGAGTTAAAATTGGCATATTACTGGGACACGTGAATACTCATGTTCATATCATCACAGTTTATAATGGTCGCGTCTTGAAAAGGGCCTCTCTCCCCCTCAACAGGAAGTGGACAAAATGTGGCATTTATATCAAAGGAGCACTAGGAACACTACCGTGCCGTAAAAAGAGGCGTGCATGGGCGAGTCCTGCAACACGAGACCATAATAATACATTCTTAACACATTCGTGTGTGTGTGTGTGTGTGTGTGTGTGTGTGTGTGTGTAGAGAGAGTGAGAGGGAGAGAATAAAATAAAAGGGACAAAAATGACACAAAGTAGAGATACGTTTTTCAGATGGATGGAGGAACAAGACATGGAGGGAGACGGGGCTGGATACAAAAACTAAAGGAGAAAAGTGCAAAACACGGAGCTTTTGCAAATGGGGAGGGGCCCGAGCTGGAAGAAGCGGGCGGGGAGGGGCCAAGTGGGCAGGAGAGGAGGCCCAGGAGGAACCGGGGTGTCGTGCGCAGGCCCCGACCGCGTGACCATGTGACGTTGTGCACTGCGAGCATGAACTGCTAAGAAAAAGTTACAACTTCTAAAAACGAATTTTTAGAAGAAGGAAAATATACAGAATGTAGTCCAGCTAAATAGAAAAACATGTTTTTGGATATGAAAACTGTATTTTATTCTCCTGAAAGTTTTATTGTATATGTGAAAAGCAATTTTCTTTATTTTTAAGAGGAAAAAAATTAAAGAATATAATAGGAACAAAGAAAAAAATAAATCACACAGAACAATAAAAATGGTACAGAATGTCAAAACAAGAATAGAAACTTAACAATGGTTGTTATATTATTTATTGTCATCAAATTTGTTACTCAGATTGCCAGATATAGCCTTCATTTTTTCCTGTCCTCTTTGCTTTTTATTTTTTTAATTTATTTTAAAGAGAGTATGAAAAGTGAATTTAAAAACTATAAAGCTGCAGATAGACATATCTGAACATGAGAAATAGACAGTGTGTATATAACCAATAAACCAAAGCTAAAAACGACACTATTGACTGGGAGAAATTTTATTTGCTGTAGATATTTCAGACGAAGATTAATGTCTTCAATATCAACAACACTGGAAACTGGTAAGAAAGACCATGTAACACCATGAAATATTGGCAAGGTTATGAAAAACAAAGTGCATTATTTTAAAGAGAAATTAAATCTAAGCTATCAATACTGAGTAGCAGTTAAGTTTGACTGTACTAGTGTTACTGCAGATTTGGGGCGTGGGTAATTTTTCTACATTCCTGGAAGGCAAATGATTTTTATAAATATTTTGAAGGTGATCTCTTAATACTTTCTCAACTTTGAAACACACATATTGGGTTTTGTCCCAGCACTGTCTAATCTGGAAATCTACTCTTAGACAAAAAACAAAACTCAGAAAGTTTTAATATGGAGAGGATGTTTGTTACAGCCTTGTATCTGAATTAGGAAAACGTTGGCTCATGTCTGGCAATTCCTTCCAGTAGCACCGGAATGAACTAGTAGGGAGAATGTTGAGCTAAACAAGTGGTGATCAGTAGGGGAATTGTGCAGCAGGTGGGAAGGCTGAGTGGGACTTTAATCCTGCAGTCTGAAGGGACAGGAATGATTGCCAATGAGAAAAAAAGGCTATGGAATGTCACGTAAGGTACAGGCCCATTTGTGTGATTGCACCAGGTTGGACAAGGGTGGAGACACTGGTATAGTCAAAGACATGAAAGGGGACCATCTGAGGAAACTGAGAAAAGATCTTTAACAATCTTTTCCTGCGTACTAAAGGCTATCTCCAAGTATCCAGCAGAAAAGTATAAAAACGAAGTATAAAAACTAAAGCCATATTAATACGCTGAGCTACAAAAGGCTCAAGTCAACAACTTCTGACATTGCCAGTCTTATGAAAAACTCACTACTATTATGGACTACTGGACTATATTGGAATATTTTGCTGAATTCATGCACCTACAATATTTAAATGATAATGGAATGCCCTTCTCTGACAAAACTAAACAAAAAAGGTGATACAAATGAATGACCATTTTATATTTGTATATTCAAAATAGATAGCATAGCTATACAGCTGCATTCTCTTAATTCAATGAATAGAGAGATTTGTTCTAATAGTGTTTGTGGACAGGCTATCATGTCTGCATCTTGTACAATGAATAACCACTAAGACAATATGCAATGTACTAATTATTGAAATTGTGCTAGTAATTGGTTTTGAAACTGTCTCATTGCTATTTGTTTCTCAATAAAATTATTTTTTTTAAGCATTATTGCCTTCTAGTGGTTTTTAGAAGATAAATGCCTACTAAAAATAAAAGGCAGCTAGGGTCCTGCAAGATAGCTCAGCAGAATAAGTGCCTGCTGAGGCAAGCTTAGGCAAGTGCAGGGACATGGTTTGCACCACATGCCATGCCAGCCCTGTCCTCAGGAAGGGCTGAGCTGGCCAGAGTTCTGCCATAGTGGTGCATGCCTGTAATCCCAGTGCTGGGGAGACTGAAGGATCCAGGAGGATCACCACGAGTCCGAGCTGCATAATGAGACCCTGGAACAACCAAATACATTTTTAAAAAATGTGAAAGGCAGCTAGAATCTATAAAAATGATAAACTTGAGAAGTAAGACTGAAGTCCTCCTCATATCTAAATTAACCATCTGCATAGGTTCTACAGGCCTGCTTCTCAAAGTACAGTAATTAAAACTTCATTTTTCTCCACATTTGCCAAGTATTAGCAGAACAAAGTACATTCTGATATTAAATACTGGTTAGGAAAGGGAAAGAAAGTCCTCTTTAATCTCTGTCTTCCAATAAATCATGTGTTATCATCTAAGAGGGCTTTATGTTAACAAATCCCAACATTCACCCATATGTTCTTTGATTAGAAATTAATCTCACATTACACATTTTAACACCAGTTACAGCCTTCATCATGAAATGAAAATTCATATAACAGGTAAAAAAAAACACTACCTTTATTATGTGCATTTTATGATATTGCTATAAATATTGTTATAATTCCTGTGCTGATAAATGTATGAATCTTAAAAACTGCTTTGGGTTTCATCCCCATGGATTTCTGTCCCTCTAGGTGGCTTTCACAGTCCTTTTTGACTTGGAAGCACTTCTAAAGATCTGGTCTTTGGGCTTTACTGGATACATTAGCTCATCTCTCCACAAGTTCGAGCTGCTTCTTGTTGTTGGAACGACCCTTCACGTGTACCCGGACCTTTATCACTCCCAATTCACATACTTCCAGGTAACGTACATTATGCTTATGTTGCCTCTAGAATTTTTTTTTATTCCAGGATAAATGATAGTCACATTACTATAACATCTGTAAATACATTATATAATATCTATAGTAAATATCAGTTCATGGCCTTAACTTCCCAGTGACATTTTTAATAGTAGAAACATCACATTCACAAATTGAGACAGTTGTTCTTAAAACTTGAAAATTTATAGTAATGTATGCAGATGTTTGGCATTCTGCTCCCAAATTAGCAGAAATACGTATTTATATGCATATGGATGTAATATATCTATACATACATAGCACATTTTGAAGTACATGAGCTCTTGGCATGAACTTAAAGAAGAGGAAATATGAATTTAATTACAAGTGCATATCTGCCTTGTAAAGGTCTTTGTTCAACAATGGCTTACAATAGAAATAATCAGAATTTATAAGTCATTTACAGAATTTAATTAGACATTTTATTGTTTATAAATGCTTATTTCTTTTCTTTGTGATGATCGTATAGTAGTATTTATAATTCCTTTTTCATAATAATTGGATATATTTTTTCAAATGTGTATGTTATATCATATTACTTTATAATTTTAATAATTATAATCACATTCTTTGTGATCATTAGGTTATAGCAATATCCTCATTGTTCTGTTAAATTCTTAGTAAAAGGATAAAATGAGGATATGTAATACGCTAGTTAAAAGGGACTAAATATAGTCATGACTTAAATTTTGGCATTTGTATATTATTTTTCATGGACACACAAGAATATGCATTTTTCTCGGGAAGCACTTTATGTTTAAATAGTTGGGAAAGATAATGATAGGAGAAATTTTAAATAAAAATTTACAGAAATGTTGCTCCAAATCTTTACAAGAAAGAAAATGCATTCCAATTTCACTGATTTTATTTGTTGGTAGAAGGCAAGCTATTGTTTTAGAACAATTCTCTGTTTAGCTGTCCCGCCTGCACAGGGGCATGGGGCCAGAAGAAACCTAATGCGCAGGAATGGAAAAGCTCTCCCATGCCCAAGCCCCTAGTCTTCACAGCAAGCGCACTGAAACCATAGAGGATGCTCCTGATTCAATTAACTTCATTTCCCTGAGCATCTTTGGAGACAAATCCCTTGTCCTTTGAGGGGTTACAGCCTGCAGTATGGTTTCCTCTTGTGAGATGAGGGCTGCAGAGTTAGGAGTGTTTAAAATTCCAGTACAAAAATGTCTGTGCTCTGAGCTGTTTTGTACACTGCTGTGTGGGGTCACAGAACTCACACAAGTACTTTGTACCCACCCCGTGGCATCATGGTGTAGAATTATAGAGGTTATATCTAAAGATCAGAATGATGAAATATCTATTTATAAGCCTATTAAACTGGACAAATTAGGACAACTCTGGAGGCCATAGTGGAAAGTGAAATAAGTCAGAAGCAGAAAGTTGAATATTGCATGAATATTACATGAGAAATGCAAACTAGGACAGATGTTCAGAGCAAAGCAAAGGAAGGAGGGAAAGTGGGGTGGAGAGGAGAGGAGTGAAAGGATCAGAAATAGAAAATGATCAAGATATGATTTTCCAGCATCATTTATTAAAGAGGCTATCTTTGGTCCAGTGAACCTGCTTGGCCCTTTGTCAAAGACGAGGTGGCTGAGAGCGTCTGGAAGTGTCGCTGCATCTTCTAATCTGTTCTGTTGATTCTCAGGTCTGCTTCTCATTAGTACCATGCTGATTTCATCACAGTAGCTTTGTAGTATAACTTCAAGTCAGGAATTGCAATGCCCCCTGCCTTTTCTTTGTTGCCCAAGATTGCTTTTGCTATTCTAGATCTCTTCTGAGTCCAGATGAATTTCAGGAATGTTTTCTCTAGATCGGTGAGGTACACTAGTGGCATTTAATTTGGGATTGAATTGAATCAGTATAACAATTTTGGGAATATGGCCATTTTCACATTGTTGGTTCTTTCTATCCACAAACAAGGAACATTTTTTTCATTTTCTGAAATCCTCTTTGATCTCTTTATTCAGAGTACTGTAATTTTAACTGTACAAATCTTTTACTTCCTTTGTTAGACTGATCCTTTCGCATTTTATTTTTTTGAATGTTACTGTGAAAGGAGTTTTTCTAATTTCTCTCTCCTTGTGTTCCTTGTTTATGTACAGAAATGCTGTTGATTTTTGAGTGCTAACTCATACTCTGCTATGCTACTGAATATGGTTATTAAATCTACAAGACTCTTGGTGAAGTTTTTGGGGTCGTCTATGTAGAATATCAAGTCATTTGCAAATTATGGTACTGGAAAAAATGACTTTCCACATGACAGAAGCTAAAATAGGTGAAATAAATCAGACCCACATGTGCAAACATTGTATTGTCTCCCTAGTATAAGAACTTAGAATTTTAAAGAATAATTAAAATTTTCATAGGGGCTGACCAGATAGCTCAGCAGATTAAAGCGCCTGCTTAGGTAGACACTGAGACCAAGGTTTAATTCCCAGTGTACCGTGCTGGCCCTGCTCCCAGTGCATGCTGAGAAGGTGACTGAGACTGGGCGTGATGGTGCAGCCCCTGGAATCTCAGTGCTTGGGAGGCTGAAAATAGGAGGATAGCTAGAGTCCAATCTGTGTAGTGAGAACCTGTAGACCCTGTACTAAATACATTTTTTTTAAAAATTGAATAGCACAATAGATACTATGAAAGGAAAAGAATCAGTTCAAAGAGAAGGAAAAACTGGGATGGGAAAAATGACAGAATAAAGAAGGAAGGGAAAGACAGATATTTATGTATATATGCAGGATAGCTTAGATAATTGTACTGCTAATTTCTGTTGGTCTACAGAAAAGAACAGTTAATGCATAAATATTTTTTCATGTCTTTTTTAATTTATTATTTTTTAACCAATTTTTCATGCTTATATCTGGTAATCTAAACAACTAATTTAAAGACAATGGTATGCAATATAACCATTGTCCAAATAAAAAAGATATGATGTACGTGTACCAATCCCCCCAAATGAAGGAGCCTATTGTGTATCACACATTGAAAGGAAAAAAGAAAAATACTTTTCCCCAGTTAGCAACTGTATAGTTTAAAATGTATCCAGGGCCTTAAAAGTTCAGTAGTACTTGGCAAATAATTTTCCAGTGAAGAATTCAAATACTGTAATCAAAAATTTAAGTGCAAAAATACTCATTATAGAGTAGAGAAAAAAAAAATGGGAACTGTTTAAATGCTAAATAGTCAGGGAATAGCTTAGTAAATCAGAATGCAAATCTTACTATATGAAATGATGATTATGATGAATTTATAATAACTTAAAATTAGGATCATCTTTTATCTAAATATAAGGCAGCATAAATTTATATAACATATATGTGTACATGTATACATATATTATATGTAAGATACTTGAAAATAGAAAAATGACTGTGAAAACAGCTTATTATAAATGATTCATCATCTTTGACTTTTTTCTTCTAGATTTTTCACAAACTATATAAAATTAGTTTGTGTCATTCTAGTCTTTTTATGGATAATAGATACATTCAGATGATGGTAAAATCTATTATTTTTGTGAATGCCATTCTGGATTATAATTTGTAATGTTTTAATTTATGCTAATTAAGTGATTTTAGGTTTATGTATAACCATATTTATATTTTTCTAGTGAAATAAATTAAAATGAACACTTTTATTTTATGGCTAAAATTAGGGGTTTTGGAGTCACAGGTGGAAAACCTAGTCAGCCACACAGATAGGCTCTTTGGAGGCCAAGTTTGTTCCTCGCTGACCCTTGGACTTTGCATTCTCCCAGGCTTTCTTCATTGTGTTGGAGCATGTCTTTCCTTATCATTTCATATTTCATATCTTTCGTATTTTAAGCCAACTGTTTAGTACAATTATCAGGCTGACCAGATAGCTCAGCAGATTTAAGCACCTGCTTAGGCAGATGAAGAGATCAGGGTTCGATCCCTGGGTTGCCATGCCAGCCCTGGCCCCGAGGTGCACTGAGACGCTATTGAGACTAGGCGTGATGACACACGGCTGTAATCCCAGCACTTGGGAGACTGAACCCAGACAAATCACTACAAGTCCAATCTACATAGTGAGACCCTGTACTCCCTGTAGACCCTGGATTCCCGGCCAGGCTTGTGCCATGGAGTTTGGCAAGTTCCTTCTAGACTTCATGAACAAGAATAAAATAGGAATAATTTATCAAAAGAAAATCAGGAAGAGTTGCAAAACCAGGACACTAGAAAAGCAAACACAAATTTATGTTATTGTACACAAAGAAAAGTTAAAACCTAGTTGCTTCCATGTATTTCTTATTCTTTGGGGTGTCCGATAAACAGTATTCATCTTCCATAGACAGCCTGACTTCCCACGTGTATCGAAGCTTTGAAACTACCATTCTAAGCACCACATTTTATTGATGCCACAATCCTCATGTTCTCACAGAATAATTCTGAATTTGGAATATGTCTTACAATCAGTGGTGTTGTGTACTTTAATGTGCAGTAGTTTTTAATTTTTACAGATACAGAAAAAGCTGATGGCATTCTTATTAGACAATGGTGTAATTCTTTGCCATATACTTCAGCTTTTACTTAAGTAACAATTTATAACTTTTAAGAAAGTAAGTATTCCCTTAAAAGCTGTATGTATGTTATGCTTCTTTTTTATAACAGTAACCATTGAATCACTTGATATTTGACACATAATCAGTGTTTGTTAAATAAATGAGTGGATTAATTAACTGTCTCTAAGTTGGTGGGCTCTTTGCAAAAACATATATGTTCAACTTGTAAATAAGTGTGTACTATTACTTATAATATCCACGTGTAGAGTACAAATAACAAGTAGAGCTAGCAATGTTCTAAACCTGCAAATCTTGCAGAAGTAAGAAGCCTGTTGTTCTCCAGTAGTTGTTTGGTGTCCAGGAAAAGAAGGAAGCCAGACTTCTGGATTCAATCAGACCCGTTATAGTCTTTGCAAGGCTTCTCTTTCTAACCCAAAGGTCCCACTCCAGTTGTCTCCATTTCTAGGCCAGAAAAATAGATAGCAAGTGGATGCAGCCAAGTGGAGCGCAGTGCGCCAACACCTGCACAAAGCACGTTTTCCATATCCACTGAGTCTGAGCCTACAGCTCAGCACACCCAGGGCAGAGGGTGGGCGCAAAGGCTGGAAGGCCTTTCATAGCCACTGACTAAGCTAAAATTCAGGAAGTTGTATTCCTTAAAGGAAGAAGGAGGAAATAAACATTGGTTCAAGTCTCAGCCAGAAGTAAAGTCCTTAATAGAAATTTGATTTTTTCCGTATCTTTCTGATATATCTTCACATATCTCTATGTAACATCTAGGAAAATTTAGAAGACACTAAATATATCTAATACTGAATTAAGGTCTTTCTTAGATATTGGAGCAATAGAAAAAGTCTGTTTTAATTCCAGCGTGATTGGGCCATTGAATTCAAGCATGGTTGAACCATTACTGTAATCCCAACTGCTTGGAAGACTGAGGCTAAAAAATTTAAATTCATGCCCCTCCCAAAACCCAAATTTAATTAATTAATTAATTCAAGCCTAGTTTAAATTCAAGCCTATCCAGGCTGATTAGGAATATATCATTAAAAAACAGGGAAAAGAAGCAGAAAGTCAGTTTTATTTCAATGGCATGTACTAGCTAATACCATTCTGAATGATTGCACTGTGGGCTAAATTGCCTAGTGACCAACATTTCTTAGTCATTCCCTAATTTCTTGTGTTCTTCCTGGCAAGCGCCCAGCTAGCTAGATGATTCAACGGTCACATTATTATTTTCAGTCTCTATATGCTTGAGTGGAAAAGTACGATTTTTACAAAGTGCTATGAAAGTGATGTTTTAAGACGGGCCACTTTAAGGTTTAGTATAAATAATCACTCAGATTTGTTTTCCCTCTCATGACAGGTTCTTCGTGTGGTTCGACTTATTAAGATTTCACCTGCATTAGAAGATTTTGTGTATAAGATATTCGGCCCTGGAAAAAAGCTGGGAAGCTTGGTTGTGTTTACTGCCAGCCTCTTGATTGTCATGTCAGCGATTAGCTTACAGATGTTCTGCTTTGTGGAAGAACTGGACAGATTTACAACCTTTCCAAGGGTAAGAATTAAAAATTCAGTCAGTTTTATTCACTATTCATATTTTAGTAATAAATGATTAATATTGAATAATTCCACTGTAGCCATGGTTCAAAAATATTGTTGGATTTTTAATCATGAGAGATAATTAATTTTTAGTATTTAAAATAATCTGCAGGGACATGTGTTTGAGTCCATTTTCAGCATTCCCATATTATACATCAATTCCAAAATTCTGGAAATCATATAATTAGATGCCAAAAAACCAGTAAAAATGAAAAGTAGATTTCTTTGCCGCTGTTAGTTAAAATATGAAAGAATTTCAAAGTGAAATTTCTATTTTGTGTCTTAAAAGAGGTAACATATTTTTATCTATTTTTCCAGTTCATTTATTTTGTATCAGGCATAATCTAAAAGGTAGCTTTGGATTTTTAATATAACAAAGCTCATAAACTGTAGACTTGAAATGTGCTTAGGGAGACCAGTTCATAACTCTGCCTTCTCATTAGAATTGATTTAGGCTAAAAATGTAGTCAAAAATCAGTCAGTCCATACACCAAACTTATATAGAAAGTTTGCTCCCTAGCTGAAGGAATCTGAAGTTTAACCTTGTATGCACTTAAAAATATGAAAATATAATAAAAAATGTATATAGTGTATTTTCACAATGGGTTGAAATTGTAAGACCTATTTGTGGAAAGAATACTTTTGAAGTAAAAAAAATAGCTTTAAAATACCTTTCACTTCTTGCAGTTTTTGGGGTTTTTTTGATGCTGTATATGATATTAGGAAAAGAAAAATGGCTCACAGCCACACTGGAAATGTAGACTCTTATCCCAAAATCAGGTTAGTTCCCAGGTTTAGGCCAAAACTCTTAACTAACTGGACCTTTTTTGAAAGATAAATTGTACCATTGGAATTCTGAAAAAAAAAAAAAAAAAAGAAAAAGAAAGAAAAAAAAAGTTAAGCTTTGAAAGCAGAAAAGTCTCTACTCCTGATGAACAGACTAGTATAAGTTGGATTTTTTTTTTCATTTTGTGCTAACTTTGTTACTTTAGCTATTCCCATTGGAATTGATTCTTTTATAATACGGTCTTTATTCATACACACACACCTCTAGCCTACAAAGAACCAGGAAAATTTGATAATCTTGGAGTCGTAGTCACAACTAAGTTCCCAGTTCTCAAGAAACAGGAAATGACCAGTCAGTCTACTGGTCTTGATGGGAACAGGCAGGACGCTCTCTGGGAAGCAGGGCAAGGGCCCATCACCAGAGTGCAAAAGTACAGGAAGCTTTGCTGGAGTGGTTGGTTATTCGGAGCAGGTGGGTGTGCCCTGCAAAGTGTAAGGAATGCTGTGCCAGGCCCATGTCAGCTTGTGCGAAGGGTGGAAGATGAGCAAGTTCTTCCTCTAGAAAATGTAAAAGAGAAAGAGTGGTCATAGGTGAGCAGAAGACACCATGGAGGCCCCTGGGCTAGGAACTCAGGTGTGCTGGTGGGTGGATGGGGTGGGGCCCTGAGTCCCTGGCTGTGGCTCCCTTTGCAAAAGTGCTGGGCCCTGGCATGCACCAGGTCTGGCAAGGGGAGGGCACCAGCGAGGCTCAGTTACCTGTGGTTGGGCCTGCAGCGCACACATAGATCTTCGCCTGAAGTCAGACCTCCAAACAATATCCAACTCTTACTCCAGAGGGGGAAGGGCACCTTCTTCTCCTAGGATGGAGGAGAAGGTAGAAGCCTGCTGTCTCTGTCCACCTCTCATGCAAGAAGCAAATAGAGCCAGCGGTCATCTTTCGCCTAGTGACACTGAAATGCCTACTGTCTCAGTTACTTTTCTCTCATTGCTGGGACACATACCTGACACTCAAAATGAAGGAAGGAAAGGTTTATTTAGCTCACAGTAATTGGAGGTTTTCATCCATATTGAGCCTGCTCCAAAGCAGAGTGGTGCATGACAGAGGGCAACTTTTCATGGCGGCTGCAAAGAGCAGAGAGAGAAATGGAGGAGCAGCAGCAACAGTGGCAACAGAGAGAAGGTCTCTGTCTTTATATTGCCTTCAGGCTATCTGCCCCAGGCTGGGGGTAGCACACACATCCATAATCCCAGCAGTATTCAGACCCATAATCCTAGTGGATCATGAGTTAATCACGAACTCTAGAAGTCTATCTCATGATTGCATGAGGCAGTTGGAGAGACAACTAGACACAACCATAACATTCTTCCCCTGAACCCCCAAAGACTCATGTACATCTTTTTGTGTAAACAGCATTAGTCCATCTCTAAAAGTTGCCCAAGTCCTGACAGTTTCAGCATTGCTGAAAAGTCCAAGTCCCAAGTCTTCTTCAAGACCTAAGGCAAAATCTTTGCTATGAGCCCCTGTACACTTCCAACATTCAGTGGCACAAGACAAGCATGACCATTCCAAATGGTATACACAGCAGGATACCAAGCATTGGTACCAAAGCAAGTCCAAAATCCAGAAGGGCAAACACTCAGTCCAGTATTTTCATGTGGAACATCCAAAGCAACCCATAAAGAGTTGTGAGCTCCAAAAGACTTACATGGTGTTAGATACAAACCCACGCAATTGACCAGACCAGGCATTCTCATGTGAATTGAAAATTTATTGGGGGCATCAAGCAGATCAAGACAGCAGTGAACAAAGGGGGACAGGAGACTTTATAGGATCTTTTAGAGAGGGTGATTGTAGGCTGGAACAGCTGAGGGAGAAATAATCTTGGCAGGGCTACCTGATCTGTGGGGGACCTTTAATGTTAACAAAGGAGAGTTTTGTGGTTGCTCGCCCAGGTCAAAATCAGGTGGACCTATTCTGTGGTTTTGGGTTTGACTCTGTGTGGGGCAATGAGGGAGAGAGTTTGGGAGCAGGGTGCCTGGAAAACCAAGAGGGAGAGTGTTTGGGGGCAGGGTGCCTGGGAAACATTGAATCCTGACCTATCACATGGCTCTGCCCCTATGACATTTTTGGTGATAGCTTCCATGCCTTCTTTCTTAGGTAGTTTTGCTTGTTCTTTGCAGTTTCCTTAGATGATCCACATTTCTGGCTTTTCCAGAATTCTGGGGTCTCCATTGCATGTGAAGCTTCTCACTCTCTATTTCACACAGTGCCCTCTCAGGGGCACATTGCCTGGCCTCCTAGGCCTTCTGAAATTGAGGAGGAAGCCTTCTTAACCTCCGAATACTTGCACTCTGCCTACACCTAAAAGCAAAACCATGTGAATGATGCCCAGGTCTCCTGCCAGCTGAAGCATTAGTCAGTCTTTCTTCTCTCTTGGCTGTAGGGGGTTGAGTGCCTGGATCACTGAGCACTCTGACCCTGACTCCAAGGAATAAATTCTCCCTGCCAGTACCATTCTGGAAACCAGTGTGGCCACTGCTGACTTTCTGGAACATGGGACTCTATGGCTTTTCCTCCAACTCAAAGTCCCTGACCTTTGCAGTTCTGAGGCTGCAAAGGGTGGAGACCTGCCTCCGCCTGTGATGCCCTCAGGCCATCCTTTCCATTCTCTTGTTCCTTCCTGGTAGTGGAGATCCTCTCAGCTCTACCTTTACATTCCACAGCTTTATTGGAATTTCCTTTCTGGCCAAATTAAAAACATTTTAAATCATCCTGCTGAGCCCTTTGCTCTTGATTCTCAACATAAACAGGCTAAAATCCCCCAATAATAGCCATGCTATAGCCTCAATATTTGGCTACTTTGAAATATCTTTTTCCAGATTAATCAGTCTGCCACATTTAATCTCAGTCTTAGGCAAAGTCTCTGGACATGAGCAAAAATCAGACAAACTTTCTGCCAAGCCATAATACAAAACATCCAGAGTCCAACCAATGTAGTCCTTCCCAGTAGAAACCTCTTCAGCCTGGACTTTATAGGCTGGATTTCTATCAGAATTTTGGTCTTCTGAGCTCCGACCAGAATCTCCAATACAGACCAGTTGAAGCTGTTCTAGCACTTCTCTTGTAGGTGACATCTCCAAACATTTTCTATTTCTTTCCATAAACCATTCCAAAAATCCAGTAATCTACATGGCCAGGATTAACCACAGCAATGACCCCACTTCTCTGATACCAGATTCTGTCTCAGTTACTTTTCTCTCATTGCTGGGACAAATACCTGACACTCAAAATGAAGGAAAGAATGGTTAAATAATATAGCTCACAGTTACTGGAAGTTTCAGTCCATACTTACCTGGCTCTAAGGCAGAGTGGCACATGGCAGAGAGCAACCTTTCATGGCAGCAGCAAAGAGCAGAGAGCAAAGTGGAGAAGTAGCCGCAACAATGGAAACAGAGAGCAGATCTCTTTCCTCATTATATTCCCTGCAGGCTATTTGCCCCAGGCTGGGTCTAGCACTCACATCCATAATCCCAGTGGATCATGAGTTAATCACAAACTCTAGAAGTCCACCCTCATGTGTATGAGGCTTTGGTGGGACAACTAGACACAAACCATGACACCTACTAATGTGTTTCACCTTCATTCTGGTTTAATTCAGCATGTTTTCTCATAGGCCCACAGTTCCAGGCACAGGGGGTCTAGAAAAATGAATTAATATAATAGAATAGAATCAAGACTCAATTCTGTTTTTCATTTACTGTCTTCAGCTTTCATATCTACATCTTTTATGACTTCCTTTTATCTCACCTCACTGATTATGCATCCCTTACTCAAAACCTCTTTGCACCAGGTGGCTTAAGTACACCACTCTCCACATATTAGGAAGGTAATGTCACCCCCAGAGCCATAGGAATTGGTGCTCCTAGAGTCACAATGTAGTCAACAAACACTTTAATGTTTCTGTATCAAAACACTAACCTTCAGATCAGATTTTGCCACTAAGTAAACTACAAATGTAGTCTTTAAATTCTTTTACAAATTTTCCATTTTGGACTTGTGGATAGGGCTGAGGGCAATGCCCACTTACAGTTCCCACTTCTCGCCACAAAGGTCTGATTTTACCTCCCTGCTCCATTGCTTGTTTAGCAGTGTGAGACTGGACAATTTATTCTCCAAGGCTTTATTCTTTCACATCAAGATAGAGGTAGAAATGGTGTTTTTCACCCACATTGTTTATATTGAATAACACATGGAAACAACACAACTGGGGCTAGAAAGCATCTTTCAAATGCTCAACTATTCCCCAGGTAATGTGTTTGAGGTTGGTGGTGCAGTTTCTGGAGAAAGACAAGACTGCTTTCTGGGTCCACCTCTAGCTTATCCCCTCTAGATTTGCTCTGCTATCCAACCGTAATAGTAATGAAGAAGTACTACATTTTTCTGGTCCCCAGTGAGTCAGTTATGCCTTTGTGCTGGATTACCTGACCACCCTCACAAAAGCAGCTCAGCCCTCCTAATCAGTAATTCAGCAGTGGATAGTGTTGGTATCCTGGACATGTCAAGTGACAACAAATATAGTCAAAAGCTAAATCCCAAAAACATGGTCACACTGTGTAAGAAGCACTCAAAACATTACAGTTATGCAGGGACTCATTATCATTGCTAATCAAATGAAGCAGAGACTGTGAGTAGCACTTGCTTAATAGGGAATCATCAGGAAACTTGATTAAAATCTCAAGGCATTGGATGCTCAGTTTCTCTTCAGCACTAGCTCCCAGGCCTTGCCACCTCCTTGAGGCTCTCTCCCTCCTCACCAAGTATTTGGGTGCTTGGAGAAGCTTAGTTAATTACAGTATTAGCTAGTCTTGATTTTAACCTAAGCCACCTTAGAAGGTGGATCTCTGCAGCATGTATTGAGCTGTTTAGGATGGTGGAGGAGAAGAGATTGTGGAAGTGTGCACGAGATGGGAGCCCATGCCGTGCTGAGAAGAGAGCCTAGGCCAAGGCAGGAGGAATCTAGTTTGGCATAGTGAACTTGTGATCAGAGCCTGGGGAATGGTTTTGCTGTGTCTTTCTCTCCATCCCAGTCTCCACCCAGCCATCCATTTGGGAAAAATTCTAGGAAAATTGAATGAGAAATAAAAGCAAATACTGAGTTCCACTGGCCTGAGTGTGCCTCAAATTCCAGCCATCTGCTATGAAATCTAAAATGACCTAGCTTGCACATGTGAAGGCCCTTCCCCCACCAGATTCCAGGAAGGGAATATGGAGGCATCAAGAGACAGCAAGGAAAGCAGCTGCCCAGGCACAATGAGTGGCCACCCACTCAGTGACCCTCAGTGGGAACACCCAGAATACTGAAAGGCAAAGTGTCCTAAAGGAAAATGTACTCATGTGTTTAAATACAAAGAGAGGATGCCATCAAAGCCAGACAGAATTTGACTCAAATATTCATAACTGTATGTGGCCTAAGAGAGCTTCAAGTTACCTGCTAATTAACTTTGTTTTTTTTTTTCTTCTTATATAAGGTAATGGGAAAATTCATAAATGTTGTAATCATGCATAAGCTCTGCTGATCAGGTGGATGGTCCTGGATGGCACTTAATTTACCTGTGATTCACTCACTTTTAAGGTGGTAATGATGTCTATGTAATCATTTGATAAATGTGAGCCCTATTTACTGGTATAGAACATAACTCTGAGTCTTGGAGTGTTTGGTTAACCCACCTAAAGCTACACAGCTGAGAGCTGAATGTATAGTCTACAGTCCTTCCCAGTTGTTTCCCATTAGGATCATGTGTGCATGGCAAACAAATCAAAGGAGGTGCTTTAGTCAGAATTATTTGTTGAGGGTCAATAATAAAAGTTGTACTTGAAAGAAAAGATACTTGGGATGTTCAACAAAAACTTCATGTATGATTATCAAATCAAATGTATCAAAGTACGTGAGGCATTAACACTGGTGGAACATGGCATGTGGGTGACATAAGGATCTTGTCAGGACCTTGGACCTGCACCTGATACTCCATATCCCACAGCAGAAACAGCAGTTGTCTAGGAAGAACTAACACACAAGGCAGAGAAAGGATGACAGCTAACAAATAGGTTTTTTGGTGAATTCTGTCAGATTCTGCTTTCTGTGATTGTTTATTCTAGGATGGTCATTATCCTCCATCATTGTTCTTACCTTATCACATCAGAAGTGCCTGCATCAAGAGAGTCTTATTAAATTTCCATATATTTGCATAATTTCTGTGGTTTCTTTTGCCATTGACTTCTATTTCATTGCACTGTGATCTGAAAATATACTTGGGCTAATTTGTATTCTTTTGCATTTGCTTAAGCATGCTTTATGGGCTGGCATGTAGCCTATTTTGGAGAAAGTCCCATGTGTTTCTGCAAAGGCTATATATTCTGTCTTGGGTGGGACACTCTGTAGATATCTATTAAGTCCATTTGCTTGAAAGGTTTGCCTCAACTTTGATATGTACTTGCTGATTTTTTGCCTCATTTATCTACGTTTTTGTGAAACAATGGCCTCTTCAATAACCAGTGGGTCACAGAAAACACTAGACAGTTCCCAGAATCAAATGATAACACATATACAATGTACCAGAACCTACAGGACACAGTAAATGCTATCCCAAGAAGGGAATTTATAGCTGTGAACACCCACATCAGAAAAAAGCAGAGTGAATCCAAATACATAACTTAATGATATCTCACAAGACCCTGAAATTTGATCTTACCCCAGAAAGAATGACTATCGAAAAAAAGAAGTCAAATAATAAAACTGACAAGGCAGCAGGGAAAAGGAACCTTCGTATATTATCAGTGGGAATGCAAACTAGTGCAACTACTTAGAAATCAGTAGTGTTTCCTCAAAAACCTAAAAATAGAAATCTATTTGACCTAGTTGTTCCCTGAAAGTTAAACATAGCATATCACAGTAACGTATGCACACCTGTGTTTATACCAGCACAGCTCACGAATGCTAAATCTTGGAAGCAGCATGTATCTGTCACCAGATGAATGGATTAAGCAAACATGGAATTTGTACACAGCAGAGTACTACTGCATCATAATGGATAAACTTGAATCATTTATAGGAGAATGGGTGAGCACTGTGATCACAGAAACCCAAAATATAAATAACAAGCAAAGTAAAATATAGATAATAGGAAACAGCGAAATAGATCTTTTGCAAATGGAGAGGGGACCAGGAAGGAGGTGGAGGAAGGGGGTGGGGGAGAAAGAGAAAAAGGGCCTAGTGTGACTGGTTCTTCTTTGGCCCAAATAGTCACAGAGGGAAACAGAAGTAAAGACATGTCAGGTGATGTCATGAGTTTGAAGGACATTGAGGAATCCAGACAAACACTTAAGCCAGGAGACCCAAGGGAGGGTTTTCTCCTGGAGCCAGCAGAATACAGCCCTGGCAACACGCTGAGGCAGCACAGCTCTGACACCAGGAACCACCCACTTTATTAGCAGGCCTAACAAAGTACTGCACATGCTTATTACACACCTTTTATCCATGAGTGAGAAATATGGAGGTAGCCCTGTTAGGCTGCATGATAAATCCTGGGAAGAAAGTCTTCTCTTCCCAGGCCTCTTTAGGAGCAAGAAAACTTTCCCCCTAGTAAATTTGTACTCCTCTCTCCTTGGAAGGATTGGATAACACATTCACCCTCGGCCCCTGGCAGGATGGCTGCAACTGGAATGACTGACTCAGATAAATCATATGAGTCCTGTGGTAAACCATAACACTACATGGGTCAGACCTTTCTCTCGTCTCCAAAGCTCCTCATTCCCTGTGCAAACAGTATGCTAAAATAGATGTGGTAGGAACAAGTCTAGTGTTCAGTTCCTCTCACCAGATGCATTTGACGCCCAGTTCTCTTCTGTGACTCCCCAGATAGATATATGCAAGACAGAAAGCATGAGACTGGCACAGAGCTAGAGATTCCTGCTGTCCCTGTCCTTGGCCCTGGCCACTTCAGGTCACGTGCCATCTACACAGACACCCAAGTATCCCAAAGTTGGAAGTACTGTGCTTTGCTATGTCCCTTCCAAACCCTAATGGGGAAGCAGCGGTAAATCAAAGAGACAGGCAGCCTGAGAACATCATCACACGCTCCCCATAGATTCAGGAAGGTGCTGGGATGTGGAATAAAAGAGAACAATACCTGGAGAGAATTTCATTAAACAGCTTTATCTTTCCCATTCTGTAGAGATCCGTTGGTCTCAGTGCAATCAGTTCTACCCAGAGAGAAACAATGGCAGATATGAGCAAAAGATACACAAGAAGACAAAAACTAGGGTAGGTGGTGGCTCCTCTGCCTGGTTGGCAAGGCCACCCCAGAAGCAAAACAAAATGGACATTTATGTATACCTTTCCGGAGTTAGTAACACATGACACAAGGTTACCTACCGACTAATAGCTGACCTTAACCAGACTGGATGCTTATCTCAGGACTGAGGTAGCTTGTTTGCTTTAGGCATCAAAGCCTAGTCTCACCTACACAAATTTGGTCAATTTTCCAGCTTCTGGGGCTCCCAACACTAGTCAGTAACTTTCTGTTCTAGTTTGAACCAATAGACACTTTGCTAAATAAAAATAACAAGTGCAGTTGAATCCTGCTGTAAGGCAATATCCGAGAGTCCCTGTTTTGCTGAGATGAATAAGTTGTGTTATGAGGACAGTTTAGGTTACCGTTGCACGATGGAATGTGCTGGATGGGTTGTGAGACTGACGCACTCAAGCAAGAACAACCACAGACTTCTGGAGCAGAAACAGACCTCTTGTTTGCCCATAGTTGTTGCATGAAAATTGACAAACACAGTTTCACTAAGATTCTGCTCAGTTTTTCCTTACATTTATTCTAGAAAGCAACTGCCTATAAGACATTGAAATAAGTACAGTAAACAGCCGCTATATATCTTTAACTAATTCAATGTCTATTCCTTCTAGTTCCTTGCTAAAATTATAATAAACAGGCCACATTTGTTTTGTAACTGTTAAAATGAAGATAGTTTTTAATCTACAAATAATATACTGCCACTATAACATGAATCGCTTAAATTTTAAAGTTATTTATTGACACAGGTCTGCTTAATTTGCATTCTCTAAATGCTAATTACTTGCTCTATTGAATATTCATTTATAAAATCATGTCCAAAAGAGTTAGTATGCAGCAAAAGCAAAATAATGCTATGAAACACTTAATTGTAAATTTCCCTGTTTCCTTCCAACCATCACAATGACTAATTATGCTTTCAGTTGTATTAAAAGAATTACTGAGAAATTGAGGAAACAACTTGCTTCTTCAGTTTTCTTCATTATTTGCCAGATATAGTTGACCATTTTTAAAAAATGCAAGGTTTATCTTCCAGAGTATTGATTTCATTGACATTGTTGAAGTTTTTCTTGTTATTTCATTGTTTTATTGTACATGTCTTTATTTAATTTTGTCATGAAATATTTCAGACATGTGAAAGTTGCCACAAGCATAAAAACAAAGCCTGGAGGTGGAGCTAAGTGGTAAAGCACTTAGCAAGCGTTGTGAGGCCCTGAATTCTATGCCCAGAACTTCACATGTGTACACAGCTATAATAACAATGATACTAAGATACATTCCTGCGGCCACACACATCACAGTAGCTCTGAAGTTCTCGAGTATTTCTGTCTAATCAGTCTCTTCTCATTCTTGTTCTTTAAATTGAAAGCTCATGTTATTGTTGCAGTTATGTTTTAGTACATATATGAACCTCCCCTGAAAGTTGAGTATCTTTTGAATAATTGATATTTGCTTTATATTGTCTCATACTTATTCCTTCTGTAAATGGCTTGAAATTACATTTGTGAAATTTGTCTACATGAGAAAATGTAGCTGTATTTTCACTGGTTGTCATTATTGTACAAAACAGTACTGAACATTTAGAATGATTCATAGAAACATTATACAATGATGTTTTCATTCTCACATGCAATGGGTAGAGTCTAGGATAGACAGATTGGGCACAATATATGACAATCCACCCCAGTGTTGCTCTTCCCCATCTCCAACTTCACTGCTTGCTTGAAAAATTGCCTCCTCTTGAAGTCTTGTGTTAGGGAATACGATATGCAAGCAGTGAACTCTTGTACCCAGCCATGTCCTCTTTCAGTAGTGTCACTCCCCAGTCTACTATACCACTCCAAAACATTTCCATGAAGTATCTGATACAACCATTTGCAGTAAAATCTAACTAAATCATAAAGTACTTGTTTATTTTCATCAGTCTTCTTCATGTAATGGAGCTGTGGTGCACAGACACAATAAATGCAGTAACTGCCTTCTTTATAACACAGTCAAGAACCTAAGAATGAATTCAAATCACCTATTCCAGACTAGGAGGCATAAGCATGAACACAACCCCGCCAAAGCTGAAGTGGGCTCCAACAGATACGCCCAACTTGAGAGCCACATCAAATAAG
>NW_004524615.1:10935016-10935957 GCF_000260255.1 Octodon degus
GAGACATGTGGGAAAGGCTACAGTGGTGACCTGGAGCCAGCTGGGCAGGCCTGCGGTGTTTGGACTGAGGCACAGGAGGGCCTTTGAGCAGTTTTCCTATTGCTTGCTTATTTCCTTTCCCGGAGAATATCAGGGCTATTTCGAGGAAGGTCACGCTGGAACACACATGATTTCTCTGGGGGGCTGTTTTTGCTGAATACAATTCATTTTTATTGACCAAAGACAAAATTTATAACCAACTGAAGAACCACAGCCATCTTTGGAGGTAGTGTGCTGTATATTCTCTGAAGCCATTATTGTGTCAGATCTTTCACAGTCTCAGAGTGAGTCCCATCGGAGGCTTTGGCCTAAGCAGTTATCCAAGCCTCAACACGGCTGGCCAGGCAACACTGGCAATTTAATTCAAACTTTGGATTAACCCTTGCAAAAGAAAGCTTTAAAGTGAACTTTCTTTCCCTCTCTCCATCATATTAGGGTTTGGAGAGTTGTTTCACGTTGTTTCTTTTTTCTCACTTGGTCTTAATTTTTGGTTATTCATTGGCAGGACAGTGATAAAATAATTTCCTGTGACCCTCCTTCTAGGGGAGATTTTAGTACTGCCCGAGTCACATGCTGTTGGCCATCTTTTCCCGTTGTGTGCTCACATCAACGGTCCATGGAAGGGAAACTATCCGCATGATTCTTCCCCTTGAGAAGCATTCCTGTATTCCTCGCATTGCCCCCAGCAGTGCACTCTTTGAAGGAAGAATGTTTCGGCTTCTCCTCACCTCACGATAGTTCTTAGCTGCATATCCTTAACTATTAATTGCCATATTACATTGAGTATGCGGTTTTCTGTTATTTAAAAAATTAAAAATCATTCCTAATTCCCATTTAGAATATTATTTTTAATTAGTTCTTTAGAACTTTCCACTAAAATACAAAAAGTAAAAATATATATA
>NW_004524615.1:10936592-10938554 GCF_000260255.1 Octodon degus
TAAATAATAACGATTTACTGTTAAAAGACAGATAGAACACATATTTTCATTAAAACATAAAATAAAATATTGCCATGAATGCTTAAAAGACTAATTAATATTAAACAAGTTAAGAACATTATATATCCATACATATACCAGATTAACTTCCTGATGATTTTTTTTTTTTTTTTGGCTGAACCAGGGATTGAACTCAGACCCTTACACTTGCCAGGGAAACACTTATTGCACTGAGCCATCTCCCTGGCCTCTTCCTGATGAATTAAAACATGGATATTTGAAACATGAAAATGTAAAGCTAATCTGGGTATTGTGGAGAATGACTGTAATCCCAGCACGTGGGAGGCTGATGTAGAAGGATCCTTGCAAGTACAAGACCAGCCTGGATTACAAAGGGAGCTCAAGGCCAGCCTGAACTACATAATGAGATCCTATCTCAAAAAATTCCCCTCAAAAAAAAAGTAAAGGTAAAAATATGTACAATCTTTAATCTTGGATAGACTATGTAGACCTGAAAAGAAAAATTATAAAGAAGACAGGTAAATTGAATCTTAAAACAGATAAAACATAATCACCGTAAATATTTTCTTTATACAGTAAAACCTATGAAGATATAACTGCGCTTACCTATTCATACCAATAAGAAAATGTGAAAGGTATTGGCTTCTTTGTCATTCCTATTAACAGTGATACACATCATTGGCCAAAAGCCCAGGCACCCTAAGATACTGTGTGTGCTGTGAAAGTCTGTGTAACTTTTCTAGACCTCAGTTTTTCATCATATATGAGAACACTGGAAGACATTTTTGTTCTTTGACATTGGAACTAGCTTGCTAGAAATGTGTAGGAGTGTACACATCACTGGTTAGTAATGCATACAAAGATGGGTCATCAAAATGTTTTTTATTGCATTACTTGCCCTTGTAGGAAATTTAAATTACCTTAGGAGCCAGTCACACAGAAATGTCTGAACAAACTTCAGTATATAATGATACATCTTGGGCTGGGAAGATAGCTCAGTGGTCTAAGCACCTGCCTGGTAAGCACAAGGAGTAGAGTTTGATCCCAGGTACACATGCCATGCTGGCCCTGGAACCCAAGGAGCACTGTGCCGGCACTGAAACCAGGCATGGTGGTGCATGCTTATAATCCCAACACTGGGGAAGCTGAGACAGGAGGATCATTGTGAGCCTGAACTGCATAATGAAACCCTGTATCAAATAAATAACTAAATCTTTTTAAATAATGATACATCTTACTGTCATAAAGAATGTTTTTTTTTATAAAAATTAATGAAGTAAGTCATGAATGAGGTAGTTAGGATAAAATATTAACTAAAATGCATAATAGCAAACTATATTTGCTGCTGAATTCCATTTTGTGTCAAGTACACACACACACACAACAAAACCTAGAAAAATTGGTAGAAATCTTCGCAAACTATAAAATTATTGTTTGGATTATAACTTATTTTATTCTTTAACCATTTAGTATTTTCATACATTCTACAGTGAATAACTTCTTAGTTTAAAGAATGAAAATAGGTGGGTAAACAGATACAAAACTGTGATTTAGCCAGGACATAGTGGTGCTTGCTTGAAATCCCAGCACTGTGGCAAGCTGAGGCAGGAGGGTCACAGGTTCAAACCCAGCTTGGGCAATTTAGCTACTTAGTGAGATCCTGTCTTAAAATTAAAAATAGCTTAATGTAAAGTCCCTTGAATTAACATCCAATACTGCAAAAAAAAGAAACAAAAAAGTAAGAATACTGATTTATAGTTATATATCAATGCAAAAATAATTTTAAAATAGTAGGTTCATAAATAGGTAAGATTTTAAAGGAAGAATATATACATAAATGTAGGAAGATGTTAACTGTATTTATAATGAAACTGATTTTCGTTTTTGACTTGCAAAATCATTTTTACCAAAGTTAAATTATTTGTTAAACATTTACTTGTA
>NW_004524615.1:10939056-10940948 GCF_000260255.1 Octodon degus
TTGTATCTGCATATTCAAAATGGTTAGGATAGATATGCAGCTACATTCTCTTAATTCAAGGAATAGAGGGATTTGTTCTAATAGTGTTTGTAAGTAGGATATCATGTCTGCATCTTGTACAACAAATAACCACTAGGAAGATAGTATGCAACATGTTAATTATTGAAACTGTCCTACCAATTTGATTTGAAACTGTCTCATTGCTATTTGTTTCTCAATAAAATTCTGGAAAAAAATATCACATGTTATATGTTTTAAAATTAAGCAAATAAATTTTCTATTTGACCCAAATAAATAAACAGATAAAGTGGGGGCTGGAGAGATAGCTTAGTAGAGTAAGTGCTTGCCTGGCAATTGCCAGACAAGCACTTACAAGGGCCTGAGTTCAATCCCCTGTTCAACCAAAAAAAATAAAATAAAATAAACAGATAAAGTGCTCCACATTTACAAAGAGAGGTAATATTAGGTAATAAACTTCATATCTAAAATGTAGTTATTTTATATGCAAAAATGTAAGCATTTTTTGACCAACTCTGCTTTCTATTTAAAGCTAAATGGGGGCTGGGGAGATGGCTCAGTGGAATAAGCACTTCCCTGGCAAGCGCAAGGACCTGAGTTCAATCCCCGGTTCTGCCAAAAAAAAAAAAAAAAAAAAAAGCTAAACAGAAAAATCTTGTAACTGAACACAGCTATTACATAAATAGGAAGAGAACAAGTGAAATGTTTTGCTCAGACCCTGGTATTTCAGTTATGGAAGTCTTCCTCACAAACCCTCAGCTTATTTCACAATAAGACAGACAGCTGTGACTTTAGGAACACTGTCTACTTTTGTTTGCTAATAAATAATGATTGCACCCAAAGTAAAATATCAACTTTCATCTAGAATCTCACAGCACATATTTCCCAATTAAATACATCACTTATATTATGAAAATTTAATATGACTGACATTAGCAAAATCACTAATTGAGAAATAGGGAAAAAATACTCCAAGAAACTTGACAGCCTGTTCTACGAGGAAAATTAATTCTGAAGTCTCCCCGCCACCTTCACAAATCTCCTGCTCTCGTTTTCACACCAGTTTGTTCTGTCAGCTAGGTGGTTGCATTTCAAAATTATTTTACCATAATCATTGGGACATATGCCTACCTTTCAACTGAAACTATCGTGTTCTGCAACAAAGATTGCCAAGGATAAAATATAAGTTCACCCTGTTCATCTTGATATTTTTTCTCATGTACAACAGCTATCAGGTCTTGAATTACTAGAATACTTTTATTAAATATATTCAAAGCTTCAGATTTTAATGAAAATGAGAAGGTTGTATGTGCCATTTTTATGTGAAAAGTGTAAATGAGTGGAACTGATTTTAGCCAGAAACAAAAAAAGCTAAAGGTGGCTACCTTTTCATTAATCGGTGGGGTGTAATTTGGAGTTCCTGATACCTACTTAGAGCTGTGACCAAGATGATTTTAAAATTTTAGATGTTTCTTAGAATAGCCATGTGTGTTGCTTAGCTCCTTGATTTAAATAATGGAAAGAGATCAGCAATTTTAGGTCTTAAAATGGCTTTTCCCGTCACTCTGTCAAGGACAGCTGAGGTCTGACCTGAGCAGACACACAGCAGTGGCGTTTGCTGCCTGTGAGGTCAAGGCCATCACCGAAGGCCCCTGCGCCTGAGTTCTCTCTCACGGGTAGGGTCTCTAATGCTTCTGCAGAAACCTGTGCAAGGAGCAGCTCTGAAGGCTGCATCAAAATGTGGACACAGAGCCTCTCTGGGAGGGGGGAACCACTCAGATGTTCTCCGGCTCAGTTTCTCGTTTCACGTCAGTTGTGGAGGAGAAATCCAGGGAGACTGTACAAACCCCTAATCATTTCCACATCATATATAG
>NW_004524615.1:10941478-10956740 GCF_000260255.1 Octodon degus
GCCACTACACACAGTCTCAGTTGCCATCTCAGGGTTCCCGGGGGCGGAGGCCAGCACGGCAGGCTAGAAATCGAGCCCCGGGCCCCTGTGTCTGCCTGAACAGGCACTTTAATCCACTGAGCTATCTGGCTGACCCTCAAGTTCATTTTGACATTGAAGGTCAAATATATTAGTCTAGATCTCTCCTTAGTGTTCGGGTTTGTGTATAGATGTCTCCCCAAAGCCTCATCAGCCTTGGGGGACACAGGCTTTTCAGAGTTGGATGAATCTAGAGTGTGTGATGCTGGGATTGAGGGCATGCCACCAGTTCACCAACTGATTTGGCACCATCATAATCCCAGCAGTCTGAATGGAGTATAAAGGGGGCAGAAAGATGCTGTTCAGGTCGCTTGTTGAATTTGCTGTCTTCTGCCCACCACGAACTATTCTCTGCCCTGCCACCCTGCCCTGGAGCCAGCTGACTGTGGACTGCAACCTCCACAACGTGTGAGCAAAATACACCTTTCCTTCCTTAACTTTGAGCATCAGGTATTTTGTCGCAGCAATAAGAGAAAAATAATGAGCACCCCTAGTCAGCTAAAATTTCACCAATGAACAACCTCCGCTCAAGGCCAGGGAGATGGCTCAGTAGAATAAGCACTTGCCTGGCAAGCACAGGGGCCTGAGTTCAATCCCCAGTTCCAAAAAAAAAGAAAAAGAAAAAAAAAAAACCTCCCCTTTTCTTCATTTAAGTGGAATGCTTGGTAGCTCATATATTTAGGGAATTATAAAATTCAAATGAGTAATATCATCTTCCAAAAAAGAAGTAAAAAAATTATTTAACATTTTTTGTCAGTATAAAAGGCAGTCAGAATGAACTGAAACCACCAGTTTCCAATTTCTTTCTAAATCACTAAGAATAGGCATAGAGTAATTATTGTAAGAAGATACTGATACTTTAAATATATCAACTGAATTAAGACAAGGGTAATTGATTCAACAGATCTCTAAATTAGGAGTTTATATACATAGAGAGATTTATATATGGCTGCAAGAACTTTACTAGCTAATAAAAACCTGAAGAGCAGTGCCTACCAGCCCAACTCAGCTAGTGCTCTTCTGGGCTTCAGTATTTTGGTCTCTATGAGGATGTAAGACACAGAAAAAGCACCTTGTTTACTGAGCTCCTTATTTTCAGTTTATTTATAACTCTGTGACTGACATCATCTATTAAATAAAAGATTTAGGACCATAAAGGAACTTAGTACAATCTGGCTTGGAACAAAAGTTATTTGAATCTTTTTTCTATAAATTTAAGACACATGATCTGGTCTTTACAGAAACAGACTGGAGGCTAAGGAGAGCACCTGCCTGGCAAGTGCCAGGACCTAAGTTCAATCCCTGGCAGTGCATGATAAACCAGCCCCAAAACCAGGCGTGGTGGCACATGCCTATAAACCCAGCAATGGGGAGTCTGAGACAGGAGGATCGCTATGAGTCTGAAATCCATAGCAAGACCCTTATCAAAGGTTCCAGGGAGGTAGCTCAGTAGAATAAGTGTTTGCCTGGAAAGCAAAGGGCCCTGAGTTCAATTCCTGGTACAAAAAAAAAAAGACACTAATCAAATTAATTAATTAATTAAGAAAGACTAGAAAGAATATTACAGAAAACAAAATTTTCCAAATGTCATTATCAATTCATAGATCATAAAACAGTAGATATTTATTGTTAGAAGATATCTTAAGAGGAAATAAAATGATCCCATAAAGACTTTCAAAATCATGCATCTAAAGAAAACATTTTTAAAAAAATAAAATGTGTCCTACATCATTCTTTTTTTTTTTTTTTTTGGCGGAACCGGGGATTGAACTCAAGCCCTTGCGCTTGCCAGGGAAGTGCTTAGTCCACTGAGCCATCTCCCCGGCCCCACCTACATCATTCTTGAGCTGTGTAAATAAATAGAACCATATTATACATAAGAAAAAGTTTTAAGGGCTATAACAGATAGGAATTTTGAAGTCCTGAGCAATGTGATGAAAACTGTTTTCCGTAGCACAGTATCTTTAGTACAGATTGTTAAATTGTTATTTTCATGTTATATATGTAGTGCTTTATAAAGTACTCAATCATATTGTTTTTGATTCTCAAAGCACTCTTTGAAGAATGTAAATATAATTGTAAATTTGAGGAAGATTGGGCTTGGAATGGTCAAGTGTTTTACTTAAAGCCACAATGAAGGTAGTCAGAAACTTAATCTCTAATTTAATCACACCCTTGGGCCCCATGACTACAGCCTAAGCACACTTAGCTTTCTGGTTGCAGCTGTCTGAGTCCCAGAGCATCAGAAGCCCTGTATTCAGCCATTCTCTCTCTTAACCTGTGGTCTTTCCACTATGCCTCTCTGGAAGGTCATCTCCTCTCGAGAGCTGAGTTACTAATAACAAAAATTGGATCAAATGAAGAAGTTTGGAAAAGCGGCTGGCTGATGATGCGTTTCCCCCTGGGGTAACTTTCTGCACAGTGCAGCTGGGTGGTCAAGCACAGTGGGGAAGAGCTAGAGTCACCTCAGAGCTGACATTTTCCCTGAGAGTTTGGCAAATAAAAAGATGGAGATGGGCCTAGAGAGCCAGGTAGAATGTGACTGAATGGATGGTTAGAGGATTCGACCTAAGTCAGACAAAGAGGTGTTTAGAATTAAGAAATGGCTCATGCCAGTGGTTTTCCCAAGCCTGCTCTTGGTCTCCACTCCAGGTTTAAAATCCATAGCATTTGTTTTGGTGCTATTCAGTTTAGCCAAAGTAAGAAAGGACGCTTGGAGCTTTTGTTTACTCCCAGGCATTAAATATATTAGGTGTCATTTTTAATGGTTTTGCTCAATTCCTAAATAGCTATCTGCTTGTCATCTTGTCAGTTGCCCTGTTATGATTTTGTCAACTGATTTGCTTTTTGACAAATATAACCCCGAATTTAAATCCTACATTTATTACATGGCAGTATCATTTTAAAATGGTAAAAGTTTTAAATAAAAAAGAAGGTTTTAAAATAACACAAATGCAATGAAATATTAACAAACTATGAAAGGGTCATGAGGTTTTTGGGTTTTTCAGAAGATAAACTGCTTTACAAATTACTGTTATTTACATGGGAAAAAAAGAAACAGGGAGATTGAGCAGATGAGTAATTAAGGCAATTAAAAGCAAAGGAGATGTCACTTTGGCACTCAGTGAACGCCATCAAGGGGATTCTATTTTAGGACTGTCTGGTAGTAAGACACAGCAGGGTACTCTCAGTGCATGGTTGAACTGCTGTATAAATTGTCAAGTTGAGTTCATTTTGAAAGCAAATCTGTTGTAGAGAAAGAGGTCTGGAGTCTAGCTGAAGACAAAAGTAGATGCAGCCGCCATCGTAATTTGCAAATTATATATGAATGATGTGAGCTGTTGTCCTCACCACATCTTACAGATACCAAATATGTATATTTTTTAGAAAAACAAATATGGGTTTTACATGTGTTTCAATGCAAACAATAAAACAACCTGTTTTGCTTTGTTTTGTTTTGGGTTTTTTTGTGGATCTGGGGATTGAACTCAGGCCCTTGCGCTTGCCAGGGAAGCACTTATTCTACTGAGCCATCTCCCCGCCCTAAAACAACCTGTTAAGTAAAGGGCAACTTTGCAAAGATATGTGTCTATACAAAAATTTATACACAGAGGTTCATAGCAGGGAAAACAATAGCAGTACTAGAAACAGACACAGTGTGATACAGGTGTCCACTGAAATTCAGCTGGACAGATTAAGCACCTGCAAGCAGGTGCAGGGGCCAGGGGTTCAATCCCAGGGCCTGCCATGCTGGCCCTGCCCGCAGGGTGCACTGAGACACCAATTGAGACTGGGTGTGGTGGTGTGCACCTGTAATCCCAGCTCTTGGGAGTCTGTAAATAGGCAGATCACTATGAGTCTGATCTAGTAGTGAGACCCTGAACACCCTATAGACCCTTCCCTAAAATATAGGGGAAAAATGAAATTACACTAGACACTACAAGGGAAGGGGACACTGATAATAGCCACACTGTAGATGAACCCTACCCCCATAAGGTATGCTTTTATTCAAATACAGTGGCCAGAATAGAAGAACACATGGTGAGTGTGAACAGCAGCAGAAGGGTGCAGAAGGAAGGAGCAGGAATTGACTGCCTGGGTGCCTGTCTTCTTTTGGGATGCGGAGCTTGAGCCTAGATTAACTGGTGGCAACTGTTGTACTACTCTTTAAATAAATTAAAAATCACCTAACAGTACATTACACAAGTTGAATTTTATGTATGAGTTATATATCAACAAAGCTGCCACTTTTTTAAAAGTCCAAAATAAGAGCATCTATCCCCTTCCCTTACCTATTTCTCATCCATTTCATGTCTCAGGTATAAATTTATTATATATGCTTTCAAGAGTTTTAATACAAGCATATCTGCATAAGTATATTGCAAATAGGATCGCACTGTGTATTTGATTTGCTGCACAGGGGCCATAACCTAAGGTGTTTATCTATTCTATGTTCTCTAAATATTGGACTATGTTTCACTTAATGTGATAAGCACCCACACTAAAATCCTAAAACATGCATCAGGTCATCAAATTCCAAGTGTCATTCATGATATTTTTAAAGGGTATTATGGTCTACCATGCAAAGTCTGGATTAAGCTTTCAGCATATTTATTCAGCATTAGAGAACACTCTTGATTTGCCTTCACTTAACTAAGAATGTCTTTCATAGATATCGTAGGTCACGAGTGGAGACTTGGTGTTTGATGAAAAAAAGGATTTTCTGTCACTGATGAACCAACCTCAGCCATAGCACTGTGGCCTGTGCCTTCGTAGTCCCCCGGGAAGCTTGTCAAGTGAACACTGTCCAGCCAGTATATGAAATGTTCGGGAAGGCTGGGACAAAAAAAAACTGAAAATACCTGTTTATTCCCCTTTCCTCTCTAGGGTGGGCTCAGAATTTTCTAGTTTAGTTTATAAGCAGAAAACATAACACTAAAACACAATCACTTGGAGAAAATGACTGTTATAATAGTCATGCCAAGTACAGAATATTAAATAAATGCAGACCTGAGACCAAAAGCTAAGGTGGAGTTGGCAGAATTTCCTAGCAGATTAGGGGTAGCATGTGAGGAAATGAGAAAGTCCGGAGGTATCCTGAAGGCCACTGGCTGAGCAACTCCAAGCATGCAGTCTTCGTAGTCTGAGCTGGGGAGGATTGATCTTGGACGAGGGCACGGTCATTTGAGGAAGAAGATGCCTGAGACTCCTGTGAGACCCCACATGGAGCTGTGCAGCTGACGGAGGAGGAGTGGCTAGCATGCAACGTGGAAGTCGTCAGCGTATCGATGATATCTGAAGGCATTAAAATGCGTGAGACCAGCTGGTCAGTGTGCAGAGAAAAGGAAGAGATCCGAGGATCATGCTGGGGTCTGCAGGATTAGGAAACTGAGGGCAAACCTGCAAAGGATCCCAAGAAGGGCTGGCAGTGGCATTTGTGGCTCCACACTGCAGGACTCTGTCCCTTTCAGAGACCGTCACCTATGCTTCCAGATGTCTTGTCCTAGACCACTCTTGTGCTGCTTACCTCTTCACAACCTCCGTATGGATTTACCCTCTATTCTCTGGGTGTTGTCCTTTGTCTTGCCCCTGTGTGCCCACAAATTATGATACACTGATGAAAACCAGAAACTCAGCTAATGATTTTCAAAATCTTTCTCCTCCATGAAGTGGAAAATCACTTCAATCTCCTTATCTAATGCATTTTATTTCCCAACAAAGTTGAGTTCACTCAGAGATCGTACCACGTTGGAACATCAGTGTGCCTGCCCCTCTGGCCTTGTAACTCTCCTTCCACTGCTCCTGCTCAGCCTCACAGCCAGTCAACGCTCACTCATCCACCTGCAGCTGCTTCTGGTAACAACGTGACTTTCCTCTGTAGCTTCCATTTGAGATTCATTTCAGAGCTTTTGGTTGGTTTCGTTCTCCCCTGAAAGGGTAGAGGTGCCTGTTACAGATCACTTCATATAGAATTGGGCAAGTGTAAGGGCTCACCCTGTTGTTCAGCTCGCAGCAAGTAGGCATCTGCAGCACAACAGGGATTCACCAGCTTAGCGAGGACTCACACGAGATTATGTCATTATTATCATTGATGAAAAAACTACATTTGTACATAAAGTGCTTTAAAAATCTGTTTATCCTATTTATACTTGAGAAATAAAACTGTAAAACACAACAAAGCCACAGATTCTTCTTCTAAAAATCTAAGGGAGTGAATAAAACAGCTAATAACTGGCTGATCAATTATATCATCTTAATCACAGAAAAGAACAGTGATGAGATTGTATCACATTGTTTGAGTAGCAGCTACCAGGATAGAGAGGGTATGGGATAAGAGACGATGTGGGAAAAATAAGAACACCCTAGGCTCATCCCCTGAACTTCTCTTCTGAAGAAATTATGATGAAATAAAGTTGGGGAAAACATATGAAAACATGTGTGCATAGCCATCCATCTGAGGAGACTCCAGTTGAGGGGTAAAGTAGAGCTCAGGAAAAAGACAAGAATCCCTCGAGTTAGAAGTCATTTGCTCCAGAAGCAAGGTAGGCTGCTGCATCTCACCATTTTCATTTTCCTCAGCTAGAAAGAAAGCTTGAGAGGGAAGCAAAAATATTATAGTTTCTGAAAATGAATTATCTCCCCTCCACAAAAATGCATCGTTATGAAAATAAGAAAACAGAAGGTACGAGGGAACAGAAGGTTGAGGACAGAGGGACAGCAGGGGCATGGACTCTACCTGAGTACAGAAGATGGAGGCCGGGAGGGTTCCACTGCCTTCGTCCTCCTGTGGAGTCTATGTACTGAGAGCCATGGCAAGCAGGAGCTGGGGGACTTGGCAAAGGGGACCCCCTGGGACCGGTGTCCTCTGATGTTATTAAGCCCCTGAATATGCCTGAATGGAGAAATAACTGAAATGTGATGCTTGCATCTTCTCTATCTACAGCCCCAGCTAGCTCTTCTTTCCTTGCAAACACCTCTCTTCCTACTGAGACAGCAAAACACAGAGATGAAAACTCTGGGCGCACTGAACTGGAGCCTTAGAAACTGAGGGTGAGATTCTGAGAGCACCTCTGCTACTGTTACAGCAAGTGTCACGACTCTGTGTGTTCACAGTTCCTTATAAGCATCGCGGCAGGCCAAGACCAACAAACCAAGCAGCATCTGAGGATTGGAGGCAAGCATAGAGCTTTATTCATGCTGGCAGACTTGGCTGGTTTAGTTCACCAAAGAGCCATGATCCCAGCTCTCAGGGAGCAGGATTTTTATAGGATTTATAGTCAAGTAGAAGGAACAAAAACAGAGTGATGGCCTTCAGCTTATTAGACCAAAAGTTACTTTGAATTTCACCTTCCTTACACACAGCACCCATAGGCATAAAAATTGCATCTTTTCAGAGACTCAGAAACTTAGCACAGAACAAAATCTTACTGAAGGCTGGAAAGAGGCACCTGAAAGGTGGAGCTCGTGCCTGGAACAGGTGCTTTCTTCTGCTATAATATTACAGTGGACAGAATCAGAGATGGAGATACCAGAGTTGGAAATGGAGTTGACAACTGTGGGACATGTTGTGAAAGCAATTAGAACAGGTGGTAAGAGAATTCCAAATAAAGCACCTATGAGAGAAATGGTTTCTAGGTACTTGAGGTTCTAAACAATAACCCAAGAATGTATACTCTTCCAAAGCATAGGTAAAATGTTTGATAATCTAAAAGCTATCTTTGGTGAAAGAAATAAAACATTATAGAAGAAACATGAAAAACAAAGTATCAGCACAAACAAAGCAAAATCAAAATATATAAGAAACCACAATTCACATCATGTAAAGTACGTTAGGTCATATTCTGGCTAGCGGAAGTAAGAAAAGGATTCAGTGTAATCTTGACCATCTACCGTCTAGCCCCACACCTTTCATGGTAGCAGAGCCTGAAAGGAGAAAATGGAACCAGAGCAACCCCATGTTTCTTCAGTGATGTTTCATTTCTTTTACCAACAGCAGCAATATTCTCATCGTCAGCATACTGACTAACAGTCTGTCATTTGCAACATGGTGAAAGACACAGAAGACCAATTTATGGCTGTAAAACAAAACATATTATTAAACTTTGGAATGTACATGTGTGAATGACAAAAGATGGCAAAGTTAAGGCTTGTGCCTAAGCAGGTGGGTGGAAGGACTAATAGCGTCATTGTATGATGGGATGGCAAGCCCTTCTGGTATCCTGGCAGAAGAAAGAGAGGTTTACGGGCAACATTGGGGAGTGGGCCACGGAAGCAGGGAGTGACGTGCCCAAAGTAAATCTTTACATACCATAGCAGAAACTGTCAAAGTGGATCAACCAGGAAATATTGAATAAGAATATGGGGAGCACCACTAGTAGTGAAAACAGCATTAAAAATGCTGGCCTCTGTAAACTGGAACCCAGATCCTTAGCCATAAGACTGTCACTTGCTCTTGGCTAAGTAACTCATGAAAGATTGTTTTGCTACCTACGGTTTCAATCAAATATTATCTAAAGATTTTGAAGAATAACATTAAACATGAACTTAAAAAATGAACAGAAGCTACTTAAGACAATAGCATTGGGCCAGCAAGATAGCTTAGCAGACAAAGTATCTGCTTTGGCAAGCCCAGGAACCAGTGTTCAATCCCCAGTCCCACATACCAGGCAGGCCCCACCCCTGGGGCACGCTGAGCTGGTGACTGAGTCCAGGTGTGGTGGCACATGCCTATAATCCCAGCACTGGGGAGGCTGAAAACAGGAGGATCCCCACGAGTCTGATCTGCATAGTGAGACCCTGTACCAAATACACAAATTTTTTAAAAAGAAAGAAAATATCATTGTTCAGAATCATAATTGAAGACAATAAATGGAAATAAATATCTTTTACATAAATTGGAAATAATTTGAGAATATTATCGATTTTTGTTAAAAAATCTAATGTGACCTCAGTGAATACAATGCCAGGATTGGGGGGTAGCACACAAAACTAACTAAGAAAATTCTTATAATAAGGGATTGTAAAAGAAAGCTTAATAAGCCTACCAGTCATTAAAATGTATAATTGTTAAGTAATCTGGAAGTGAAGTATATTGACGACAAACAGCAGAAAGCCTATAGAGCCATAGCGAATGTGTATTTGATACATGCTAAAAGGGATATTTCAAATTAGTGAAGAAAGGCTAGATTTATTCTATTAAATTGTTCTGAATCACCTCATCATCTAATGTCAAGAAAAAAATGGTTAATCAAGATCAGAGTGCGTGCTGAAATAAATGTAAGACTTAAACTTTAAACAGCTGTTTTAGGTTCAGTATATTCAGCAGAATAAAATGAGGAAAGCAAAACTGTCACATAGAACCCTGGGTAAATGTGTGTGTGTGTGTGTGATCTTGAAGTGAAAGAAGTTTTATTTAAGAAAACAAAACACTTTAAATAAAAAGAATGACTATATAAAAATTGAAAACTTTACTCATCTTCATGTCTTAGTTAGAAATTTCCTAAGAGAAGAAACTGTGTTTTACACATCTCTCAATCCCAACAGGTCAAACTTTTAGTTATCAGTAGTAATCCTCATTTGAATAAACAAGCTAAGCAGGTTCTTTTATGAACATGGGCTTTGTGCACAATTTAAGTCAATAAGTGCACTTGATTCACAGTCTCTCGCTATCATTGGAACTGAAATTTCCCAATAACATCTTAACAAATCTAAGGCATCCTTCAAGCAAGACACAGACTCATTTTCACCCCCCAGTGGAAGTACACAGAGCACTACCTTTCAGGGGTTGATTCATGTAAGCAGCTATAAACAAATCCCATTTTAACAGAAAGCCTCGCTCTCAAATATAATTCATAAGATGAACTTCTGGGTGGCTGAGCATTGAAGAAATTATTTCCTTTCCCGTAAGAAAGAAGCAGAGGATGACCCCGGTGTCCTTGCCTTCCTTCCTTAACCAGTTACAGCAGGGACAACCCCGTGCTCTGTCCTCCTGGGCGCCTACTGAAACCATAGTGACCGAGCAGTCATGAATGGTAGTGCAGTAAATAAAAACAAATGAAGTTAGTTTGTGCCCGAGACATCTGAAAGATAAACCTAAAATTTTGATCTTTAGGTACCAGAAATAAATCCTGTAGGCTTACGAGCTTTCCTGTCCCTTTTTGAGGAAAGAAAGCCATGTTCAGAACGACTCCTTTTATACACACAGGTGGCCATTTCAACAGTGCTGTATTGCTGTTGACACTACAGTGCAAACATGTTTCCACACAGCTCACATCTTTTCTAAAGAAAATATAGCAATCTGTTATTTTAAATGATTTGTCTTTGAAATTTGTGTTCTTTGCCTACATTTAGTAATAAATATTCAACAGAAAAAATGTAGTGATAAAATAATTGCCCCAAATGAATTCTGACAAAATTATTCAATTAAATGTTATTTAAAATTCTTAGGGCCAGCCAGATAGCTCAGCGGACTAAAGTGACTGCTTAGGCGGACGCAGGGACTGGGGTTCGATCCCCAATGTGCCATGCCATCCCCACCCCAGGGGCACACTGAAAGGGTGACTGAGACTGGGCGTGATGGTGTACATCTGTAATCCCAGTAGACCCCATACTAAATACATACATACATACATACATACACACAATAATACTCTCAAGCTTTTTTTTTTTTTTTTTGTATTTGGTACAGGGTCTCACTATCGGATGCCTAGTGATCCTGTTTTCAGCTTCCACAGTGCTGGGATTACAGATGTGCACCACCACTCCCAGTCTCAATCACCATCTCAGCGCTCCCTGGACGGGACCTGGGGGCTCAAACCCAAAGTCAGGTCCCTGCGTTTGCCTAGCCAGGCACTTAGACCATTTTCTCAAGCATTTTTAGAAAGAGTTAAAAGTTATTTTTGCATAGAATGGCCTTCTTTTAGGAACCCTGGCAACAAAAGTATTATGTAGCTTAAGGTAATCCTAGATAAATAACAATGTACTTCACACTTTTGTGAACAAAAATACTTTGTAAAATGAGATTATGGAAAAAGTAAGTCAAGGAGAGGTTAAGTGCTTCCGTACATAGACACAGCATAAATAGAAAAGCTTATCTCCCACGTTAATATTCATTTAACAATTAATTGCCCTTTTATTCAGCTTGGTGCGCTAGGTTCTGAGCAGTGAAAATCACACTTCTGAAAAAAAGTTAATTAGCCCTGGTAAAAGAAATTGTTCCAAAGGCTTCCTGTGTGATCAAGCTTGGAAATGGTAGATGCAAAACCTCACTGAACAAAAGCTAGAGCATTTGCAAAAGTAAAAGCTAAACTAGACGTTGAACCTACTTTAATGTCTGGGCACTATGTCTTTTATTGACACAAATTAATAGACTGACTTTGGGCTACTCAGTTATCAACTTTAGCCTACCTTACCTTATCTCCAAGGAAAAGAATTATATTACGCTACCTTTAAGGTGATTTGAGCTCTGAGGTCTTATTAGTATAATGAGTCTTTAATCTTGGCCTCAGCCCATGTTGTAATATCTTGGACCTTACTTCTTGGAGTCTGAATACCTAGTAATTTAATGTGTGTCTTAAAACCTAGAAAAGCATTTTAAGGAATTACTAGACCCTTTTCCCAAACAGCATCGTAAAGTCTCCTTAAGAAAATTTACGGACCACTCATATGGACATGTACATGAGCCAGAGATGCATGTAGTAATCAAACACCTATTTAGAAAAACATGTCAAAGTAGAACTAGCCAAAGACATTGGAGGAAGGTTGTGAGCCGTTTAACAGGGCTGGCTTTTATTGGGATGCCCTGAGGTTTTGGTCCCGGCTCCTTCTGTGGTCCTGACTGTATGCCTTCAAATTTTTATTTTTTATATCATGAAACATGTGTCTATTTTTAAAATAATTTATTATAAAGACAGAACATTAATTAATAAGACATTAGAAATGCTACATATTTAGAAGAACAAGAAGAGTTATTCAACCATGGTTTTTGTATTGCACTTTAAAAGTAAAGTAAAAAGAAAAAATAAAGTTTATTGAAAGCAAGCATTAATGTTTAATTGACCAATTTTGCATACCATATCTGTTCATGTGAACAACAGATTTGATGATGAAAATATGTAACATAATGACCATTGTTAAATTTCTATTCTTGTTTTGAAACTGTACCATTTGTTCTCTCGCTTGTTACTCTGTTTTTGTCTTTGTTTCTGCTATTTGTTTTTACTCTTTAAAATAAAATTTTAAAAAAGAAAGATGTGGCTTTGTTAAGTTGCTTAGCATGCAGTATAGTTTAGAAATACTTATTTTTAAAAGACTCTCATGTTTTAATGTGATAAGTAAAATAATTTGAAAGATGGGCAATCTAAGAGTAAATTTAAGGTTATTATTCTAATGTACTTCACAGAATCAAATGTAATTCACTATAAAAATAACAAATTTCTTTTCAAGTCAGCAGCAGAGAAAATGAATAATCCATTGGAAAAGAAAAGTAACTTGCTAAAAGGGGAAAAAAGGGAAAGTCAAATAAGCATAAGTACTGATTTTTTTAAAAAAATTTACTGAACAGTATTTACAACCAACAAGGCTGATTTTAATTCGGGTCCACTAGTCTAGTTTTCCATCCTGAGCAGTTAGATGTGATGCTTGTAGACCTTTTTCTTTGTTTTTTCCCATCTGATACGTCAACACTGTTCTTGCCCCAATGAGTCGGCTAAGAGTCAGTGATCTTATTTCAGCACTCCGGAGGTGGAGGCTGGAGGCTCATGAGCTCAAGACCAGCCTAGGGAACAGAGTGACTGCAAGATCAGCCTGAACAGGGGCTGGGGAGATGGCTCAGTGGAATAAATGCTTGCCTGGCAAACACAGGGACCTAAGTTCAATCCCCGGTTCTGCGAAAAAAAAAATCAGCCTGAACTGTAGTGAGACCTTATCTCAAAAAACAAAAATTGTTAAAATTTTCTGTTTATCTGATCATTATTTTCATTTTTATTAAATTACTAACAAATTTTTTAAAAAGGAATCAATGATATTGAAATCGAAGTCCTCAGCTGAGCACTATAGACTGCTTTTAAGCTGCATCTAAGTCTAAAGCTGCCCATCCCTCTGCTCTTTCCTTCTGTAGGCATTTATGTCCATGTTCCAGATCCTCACCCAGGAAGGGTGGGTGGACGTCATGGACCAAACCTTGAACGCCGTGGGGCACATGTGGGCGCCAGTGGTTGCCATCTACTTCATCCTGTATCATCTCTTCGCCACTCTGGTGAGTAGCCTTCTTTTGGGGCTTCACTGTATTCTTGGACTAATATATTTTGAAATTCATAGTGAGATGAAGATCAAAAGATATTTCATTGGTTGTCAGTTTCAAAATGGAGTAAAGGACAAATGCAGAGCAGTCCAGGTGTGAAATCTCTTATATTCTAAATGTCTAAAAATCAAAGAAATGCTGAAGAAACTTACTTTCAGATTTTGATAACTTAGTTGTCTCTGGCAAGAATAAGTTTCTGCAGAAAAAAACATGGTATCAGTACAATCCTGTTATATTTTGTTTTTCTTGTTTCTGGTTTACTTTTATTACCTGTTTTTCAGACATTTACTTTAAAGAGAGTATGGCAATAATTGATATGACATCAGAAGCAGTATGCATTTAAAACACAAAAATAGGGATATAAATAAAGGGCTGTTTTGCTGTGAAAAAAAATACATGTATATACAAGATAGTTTGCACAGGATATCTTGTCTGAATCTTGTACTATAAATAAGCACTATGAAAACAACAACATGCAAAGTATTAATTATTGAAACTGTCCTAATAAACTGTTTTGAAACTGAAAAAAAAGAAGAAAGAATGAAATAAAATGCAACAGAGACCTCGTATCCACATACCTGATTACACCTTTGCATTCACACCTGGGTAATCTAAGGATTGAACTTAAACTATATTGTTATATTTTTATCATGTAAAGACACTCTCTTCACTCTCACTGCATATTCCTCACAGCTGTAATTAAACTGAAGATGGAAGCTGGGGACCTCAGCATGCAGTCAGTTAATTAGAAGTCAGCAGAGTGTTTTTGTGCTGTGTTCAGCTGAATGTAACACATGGGAATGGAACACATAGCTGCAAATAAGGGGAACACACCATAAAAGTGAATACCAAAGGCCAGAAAAAATTAATGCCTACAACTCAGGCAGATTTTTCTCCTCAGTGTATTTTTATTAAAAATAAAGGAAGAGGGCCAGTGAGATAGCTCAATAGACTAGGCACCTGCTTAGGCAAGTGCAGGGACCTGGGCTCTATCACTGGTACCGCGTGCTGCAATGGCTCTGCCACCAGGCACGCTGAGCCAGCCACCAAGACCAGTCTTAGTGGCATATGCCTGTAATCCCAACACTGGGGAGGCTGAAAACAGGAGGATCACTATGAGTCTAAGCTGCTTAGTGAGATCCTGTACCAAATACATAAAATTTAATAAATAAAAAAGAAAAGGAGGGAAAATAGAAAATTTAGACTATGACTCACTAATAAATATATTCTCAGGTCTTTCTAATACAAAATATTCATCTCCATACAATGAATTTGCTCATATTCAAGAAGGAAGGCTGTTCTCTAATATGTTGCTCAAAGGTTCAAATTAAGGATCTCAGATGTTATCCTTTATCTGGAACAAATGAAATAAAAACAACTGCTAATATTTAGTGAGTGGCGGGCTACCGTGCACCAGCAGGACGAGGACATACCGGTCCCAGCTCAGGGACAGTATGGGTGAGATGCTATTTCACCCCCTTGGGATGCCCCCACCACTCCATAGTACCCTCCCCACCCCACCAACCGAGTTGGAATTTCTGTCCCTTTCTGGGAACCCCCAAATCCAGTCCTAGCCCAGGCCCAGTGAGTGTGTGCAAGACCTTCCCACTACCCTGCACCGGCGGGACCTACCAGTCCCAGCCCAGGCACAGCATGAGTGAGACCCTCTTTCACCCCTTTGGGACGCCCTCCACAACTCCATAGTACGCCCCCACCCCAACAACTGAGTAGGAATTTCTGTCACGTACTGGGAACCCCCAGATCCAGTCCTAGCCCAGACCCAGTGAGTGTATGGGAGAGCTACCTCTCCCCACTACTCTACCTTGTCCCCTCCAGACTCAGCTCAGGCCTAGCATACAGGCCTGGGGTGTAACCCTGTAGTTG
>NW_004524615.1:10971221-10990418 GCF_000260255.1 Octodon degus
ACTTCACATATGCCCCTCTCTAGGCCAGTCCTCTCTCTCCTTTCTCATCTTCCTTCTTTACCCTTTTTATCCCCAGACAACCATGATACATGTAGTGTGACTTCATCCATTTTTTAATCTGAACGTCTTGTCAGACACAACAAAACTTATTTGTGAAGCACTAAGCGAAAGAGTAAACTAGGGCCAGGGAGATGGCTCAGTAGAATAAACACTTGCCTGGCAAGCACAGGGTCCTGAGTTCAATCCCCAGTACCACCAAATAAACAAACAAACAAACAAACAAACAAACAAATAAATAAATAAACTACACATAGGTGAAAAGATACATTAATATTTCAAAGATTTTAAAAAATAAAAATAAAGGTGTATGTTAAAATCTATGAAATATGGAGGTTTCCCGCACAGATATACATCTATAAAAACATAGGGTATTTTAAGGTTAAGGTTATCCCTAAAACAAATTTTATATCATAAAACTTGAATATTAACATTAATATATTTTAATCTGAGAAGCACCAATCCCATGTACTGATGGCTATACCTTGGTGTCATAATCCACGGAGACCGCGCTGTATTAGACCATGTGTTTCCTTCCCTATAAATCATCAGTAGCTGCAATTTTCAAAATACAGGTTCCACAGTCAACTTTTTCACTAAAGATTGTATTCGAGGTCTTTTTATCTTACTACTCAGGAAACTAATTCAGTCACCAGCATATACAGTCATATACTCTATCCGCTGATTAAATGCTTGCTTATCAGCTCCCTCCTGATGGATATTTAGGCTGTTTTCCAAAGTCTGGCTCTTCAGTGCTGCAATATATGCATGCTTTATGGCCACTTGTGTGGGACTTTCTCTAGGATTTGGGCCAGAAAGTACAATGCCTAGATCCTGGCTCCTGCCCGAATTGCTCTATGCCTGGGGTCTGCAAGTCCAGATATTAAGTCTGGCCCACCACCTCTATTGAGATAACCTGTGAGCTACACATGATTTGGCAATTTTACATGGTTATGTGAGCATGTATTTATACATGCCTTCAATGTTGCCATCAAGGACAAATTTTCAGACCCCTGTGCTCTGGAAAAACGCACTAATCTGCTTGCCCAATTGTAGTGGTTGGCAATCCCCATGTTTTTACACTCTCACTTATATCTCTTATGATTTGATTTGTAAGACTTTGATACTCAGAAGAGTGAACTGTGTATCATCTTGCCTTAGCTTTCATTTTTATATTTTCATCTTTATGAATATGTAAGCACCTCTGTATCAGATTATTTGTCATCTCCTTTTTTTTTTTTTGCAGAACCAGGGATTAAACTCAGGCCCTTGCACTTGCCAGGCAAGAGCTTATTCTACTGAGCTATCTCCTGGGCCCCTGCAATCTTCTTTATGACATGCCTAATCCCTTGCTTTATTTTCTAAGGGCTGATTGTATTTTTAAAAATTCATTTGCTGGAGGGAGATGATAGATAGATAGATAGATAGATAGATAGATAGATAGATAGATAGACAGATAGACAGATAGACAGATAGATAGATAGATAGATTCATACATGCATGCACACATACATACATGTACACATACATACACACATACATACACAGAGTAACTTACTGACTACAGAATGTTGCAGATCTACCCTCTTTGGTACTATTTTTTTTCCAATTTTTGATGTCTGTTACATATCTTGATGTGGTCACAAACACTTGTTTACATTTATTTCACTTATTGTTTACATTTATTTTGAACCCATGTGTTAGAAATTCTTTTCCACCAGAGGTAATAAAATATTCTTCTGTACATTCTTCTTAGGGTTAATTTTTTTTTCTTTTCACTTTTAGGTCTTTAACCCATCTCAATCTACTACTTTTATATAGTAGTAAAAGTAACATGAAATACATACCTTAAATAAAACCCAAATCAATTTTCCTGAATCCACTTTATTTGAAAATTTTAATGCTATAGGATATTTATTTGTTTTCTGCTTAAACTTTGAAATTTATAAATTACTTTTTTGAGAGATAATTTAATGAAAGAAACACACCATCACTATACTAAAATAAAAAACATAGCTTCAATATTATACCCCCCAAAATCCTCAGTGCTAAAATCATTTCTCTATTTCCCAGAGATTTTACTTAAAATATGATCAGCCGTCATTTTCCTGTCCCTGTGTACAGTGTGAGTTACTCTACAGGCTCTGTTAGTGTAGCTCTCATGGTCCAGTGCAACTCTACTGAATGCTTACTGCCTTACAAGTGTGAACCTACATCCTGCCCAAAGTGGGATAGGGTCAATCCATATCTCTCTAAAGCCTACAGCTCACTGGAAATTAGCAGCAGTAACGTGTACCAAGCAACAAACAAGTAAAGCCTCAACAGAGGAATGGCAGGTGTTACTTGCTGTGTCATCAATCCCCCGTTAGTACACAGCTGCTTTCCGGTTGTTCCATGTTGACCTGAAATTTTAAATATAGGCAGTAAAAGAGCTGGAATGAATTGTAGACCGACATATCAGTATGTTTGTAAGGATGATAGGCCTGTGTAGTGTACATATCTCAGGCTATAAAAACTGAAAAATGTTGCAAGTTAAAATCTCTATTCCATAAACCCATTTGAGGACTTAAACATACCTTAAAATGAGCATTTTTGTTAAACTGTGTATTTCTTTTTGTAAAACATAACAAGACTTCCTAACCTAATCAGAAATAAATCAATCAATCAAGTCTGCAAGTGTCACCAAGCTCTAATCTGTCTTTTATTCATGCTGAGCAGTGATGCCTCACACACCCTGGCGAGTTCTTGATGTCGTCCTCTTAGGAGCACGTATGTGCCAGGCAGCAAAAGGAGAAAGAAAAGGGGAGGGGACGTTTGGCTGCAGCTTATTCTGGAATAAAAAACAGCAGGCCGTCCTATGCTCCTGGGGCACCAAACTGTCATCTCTCAATGAAAATCCAGCTTAAGCGTACAGCAAATGCATATGCATAACCATTATCTGTTGTTCCTGGAAAGTCTCTTGCTGCTGTCGGGCAGGTATTCTGTATTTCCATCCCGACTGATTGTGCTTTTTCACATGCTTGTTGAATTCATCTTTTCCTCCTCTTTTTGCCAAGGATTTGGAGATAAGGACTCTGAAAGATTTAACCAGTGAAATGACTTATTTTTCTCCTTTCACTGTTTCTTCTCTCTATTATTGGCTGGAAGAAAAGTCCTGTGATGTGAATACGGAAAGGAGAGAAAAGTAATTAAGCATTCGCTGTGGATGGTCCTTTTGTTACCTTTGAAGTACTGAAATTAACACAGCAATCTCCTGATTCTGTCTTGGTGGCGGCAGCTTGCTGAAAATAGTCATATTTTGCTGACAGAAATTACATTCCAAAGTGTAAATTAAATAACTTGATTTCATAGAATTCATTTAAAAGTGCATCTGTGTTGAACGTATTCCATTTTACACGGCTCTGATTACATTTGACTTTTTGTTGACCCATATAAAAAGTGAAATTGTTTCATCCTACAGACTGCAAGATAGCTTAGGATAGCGTGATTATAAATGGTGAAAGGAAAAAATAACACAAGGTTGTGAGGCACTGATCGTATTCCTGCTGTATTCCTATTGTGTACCTGAAAATAATTTAAAAGAGAAATTACAGGTAGAATTCACAATAGAAAAAGAAATAAGATAAAAGGTGACATGTCAGTTTAGGGCCACCTTTAAGCTATATAAAAGGAAAAGAAAATAGCACAACTAAATGTAAGTAGAAGTCCTATATAGTAGGTCACTCTATGCAGTGTTAAAGAGGAACCAAAGCAGAATGTGTAGGTACCGAAACAGAAATTGTCAACAACGTAAATATATTCTAAGCAAGAAATCTGTGTCTTGCAAAGAAACCACAATTTTCCACAATCCAAATGCTCATCCCAGAGTCTTATATACAGAGATTGTGTGGTGGACAGAGTAGTGGGGAAAATCATTATACTTGTAAACACAAATACTTTAGTTCTTTATTAAGTTTAAACCAAATTTGTTATGGCTAACTGGAATAAAAACAGGTTTTACAATCCATAGTTTAATTAATAAGGCCAAACACAACAAATCCCTAGCAAACCCTTATGTCAGGAGAATCTGGTTTTTGTTTTGTTTTGTTTTTTATTTGTTTGTTGTTCAGTATAGCATGAGGTGTAAAAGAGAAAGGAGCTGGGATAAAAGAAGACTCCTCTCAGGAATATGACTGTCGTCAGACCATCAGGAGATGCTGTGGCAGGAACAGTATCAAACTTAGAAAACTGACTTTTAAAATCCTCTGATGGGAAAGGTCAAATTTCCACCAAATAAGTTTATTATATCATTCACCAAAATTCTAAAACGGAGTCTTCCCAGGTTTCAAAACAGATCTGAGCTGCAGCGTGTTGTGTTGGAACTATCGTTCTTAGGAAGAAAGAAAAGAAGCAACAGAGGTAGGAGCCCAACAGGATAGGTTTGTTTCAGAACAAACCGGAGAGGGACCACTTTGGTGCTAGAGACCAGACCAGCTGTTCTCACACAGGTGATGGGGTCCTTTGTAGGGTCATGGGGAGGGAGAGTTCAATGCGAGGGGCTCATGGCTGCCTGCCAAGAATGAGGCTTAAGAGGACACAAACCGCCATGGGTGCCCAAGGTCAAGGCTGGGGAAGGCACAGGGAGCAGGGCCTGCTATCAGTAGCAGGGCTGACGTAGTCATGAGTCCCCAGGTGCAGCTGTGCTCGGACAGGGTGGCTTAAAAGGGTCCCCGGTCAGCATGGTGGCGGTAGTCAGATTCCTTCAATTATCAATGCTAAAAATATCTTGGGAATGAGCATTATGACCTGAGAAGAATAAAAATATTAAATAGCTGAAGTCTTTTGTTATTCTCCACTTTTTCATTGAAATCACTGATTCCTAACATGTATAATTATCATAAAGATCATAAAGTTGAATATTCCACAGTAGAACAGATTCTATGCTGTATACTACAATGATCAAATGATGATTAAAATGACAAGTAGCCAATACATTAATATATATATGCATATATATATGAATTTTTTAAGATGTGTACAAATTAAACATCATTCTGTTGAAATTACATATGGATTTTAACAATGTTCAAGAGGAAATGAAATGATATGCCATGAGCCCTTTTCTCCTTAACATTGCACTATTGGGCCTGGAGAGATAGCTCAGTAGAATAAGCACTTGCCTGGCAAGTGTAGGGTCCTGAGTTCAATTCCTGGTATCACAAAAAAAACTGCACTATTAAAAAAACAGTGACATAATATTTAGGACCATACTCTAACTCAAAGTATTATATAAATTTAAATATTAAAAAATAAATAAAGCAAAGAAGATTGATTGCATCATTTAGAAGTGTCAGCACATGAAAATGTTTCATATACACAATGATATGCTTGTGATTCATTGTGCCAGATCCTAGTAAAAATTATTGTATCAATAACATTTTAATACAAGCCCACAAACTCTATACAATGCCTATGGAGAACCATTGGGCACAGGCCATGTGGTACTTGCAGTTGGTGATCGTCAATGCCAAGTGAAATGAGCCCTGTTTTAAATGAGCATTCCTCTGGCTTTCTATAAAAGCAGAACAAACAAAAACCTCTAGGAAACCGAGGACTGAGTCTTGCCTTTAGAACTAGGACTTGTCACTCATCCATGTGACATTCAATGCACCACTGCATTGGAAAGTGGGTGACACCCAGGCCAATCTGCTCCCCGTCTAATCCCACACTGCCTTTGTAAGAAAACAGAGTATCACTGACAAGATGAGTTAAGTATGATGAACCCAAGCTGCCAGCCTCCCCTCACTTCTATTTTTTGGATCACAGTGATTATTGTCACCTTCTTAGAGTCTGAGAAAAGAACTACGAAGTAATTCTCACCTACTCTCCATCAGTTGCAGACTCACGCTCATCTTCTGTTTTGTTTCCCTTCTAAAAAACCCAACCTCATCCAGTCCTCTCTGACCCTGGACAGCAAGTTGACACCTTGTCATGGTAGCCTGCCAGGGACATAGCAAGCCATGTCCAAACTGAGCATTAGGAGGACACTAAAGCCCCACATCCACATTTTTTAACTAGTTCCTGTTTTTAACTAATTTCTTCATTGCCTATCACCTTTTTGATGCAAATTAAACAATGAAACCAAAACATTCAAAGCAATTTGTTAAATGAAATGAAGTTTAATGCACTCATAGAGCATACTTTAAAACTTGGTCTTATACAAGTCCTAAATTTGCTGTAATCTCCCCTCCACACTTGGTTCTCAGTCGGAGATTCAAGGGCTTCCCACTGCAAAACCCTGTGAGCATCTTCCCTAGGAAGGCAGAGCATTTCCAGGATGATTCTTGCCTTCTCTCACCTACCATAAAAATCACTCTCCTCTGCCTTGACAAGAAGTAAGATGAGAATCCCTCATGTGTCACTGGTCCTCTGCTCAAAGGGTAGCTTTTTTTTTTCTTGCCTCTCCAAGAAAAACACATTAAAATATACTGCTTATCTTTAAATAGACTTGAAAATGGGAAAGAAAATTAGGAGCAAGGAGGAGGAAAGAGAGGAGGAAGAAGGGATTGAAACGGATCAAGCTACGTGATGTGCATGTACCAAGTGCCCCAGAAGCATCACTTTTCTGCACTGCAAACATTCACTAAGTTTTTAAAAGATAACACTCTATGTACAATTATCTTCCACATACATCGTTATACAGGCTGCACTTCCAATGAAGTGGCTACACTGAGATGTGTGATGTGCCTGCACCAACTCCCCACAAAGACTGTAATCATTACGCACTGCAAACATGCACCAGTAGGTATAAAACTCAAAGGAGAAAATCAAACAAAACCAAAACAAACAAGCAAAGAAAGTCAGCATTTTGAAAAGAAAAACTCACCAGAGAAGAAAGTAACATAATTACTTCATGACTGTCCCACGCTCCCTCTGGAGTCCCCTGACCTCCTGAGCTCTGCCTGCGGTACTCAGTTCGCTGTCCTGATCCCACTCCTTGGCCTTCCCAGTATCCTTCTAGAAGCTGGGCTCTGTCTGGAGTCTTCTTGTCTCACAGTGAGCCACGTGCTCCCGGGCCACCTGAATTCATTCCTCATCCCCTCTTCCTCCCAAGCTCTTCTACCTTGCAACCTGTGCAGCACATCCTAGAGACCTCTGTCTGTGTCTCACAACCTTAAGTCAGAAGTCCCTGACCTAGGCTGCCAGGCAAGGGGCTCTGAACCCTAAATGGTCTGATGGAACCAAACTCTACTGTGATCCTCAGTGGACATTAGTGTCCAGTTCTCCGTCTTCCTCTGCATGCAGCTGCTGTCCCACCTCGGATATGGCTTTCCTTCAGATTTCAGCCTTTAGAGGGGAAGCAAGAATCTTCTCTTGAAAAAGTGTTCCTGGAGGACATGACACACCACAGTCTGAGCCCCATCTGGGTATGTCTCCATATCTAAAACCTGGCCTTCCTTCCTGCCCAAACTTGCCCCTTATTGGAGCCCAATGTAGACCAGGAGCAAGCGGGAAATGGAAGAAGCTGCCTGAGAGATCAAGATGGAGAGAAGTCCTGGAAGTTCCCCAGACAAGTCTTTCTTAGTTTCATGTGCAGGATTTCTGAACTTGTACTTGTGTGAGAGCTGGGCATTAGTGTGTTGGAACACTCCAAGGCCTAGAGTCTAGTGAATTGAATAGGGGCACCCAAAATATGTGGCTGTGTCTCAACCCTGCAGCCTTTCAATGTGACTTTATTGGAAAATGAACCTTTCAGTTGTAACTAAATTAAGCATCTTGTGATGAGCTCATCCTAAATTTAATGACAAATGTTCTTATAAGAGACCCAAGAAAATGAGATGGGGAGGGAGAGAGAGAAAGAGAGGGAGAGAGAGGGAGAGAGAGAGAGAGAGAGAGAGAGAGAGAGAGAGAGAGACTTGTGAAGATGGATGAAGATGGAGCCAGACACTAGTATTGCATAGAGAGGCCAGGGCCACCTGAGGCTGCCCAAAGCTGGAAGACACAAGGCAGGATTCTCTCATACAGTCTTTGGAGGGAGTGCAGGCCTGCGCTTTCTACTTCAGGCCTCCAGAAGTATAATAGAATAAACATTTTAAGCCACTAAAGTATGAATTTTACTTCAGAAAAACTCACATATATGGTCTGGAGCTGGCGTGGTGGCCACACGCGCTGATGGAAGCCCAAAGCCCCTAAACCAAGCACCATTGCCACCCCCAATAAGGGTAGCAGATGCTTTTTCCACTTCAGAGTAAACTAGGTGCCAGCTTCTATGCCCATCTTGACCTTAGGCAACTCCTAACATAAGCTTTTATTCAAATGTATTTTAGGTCAAAAGAACTGAACTGAATTGATATAACAATCCTCTACCCTCGGCCATCAGCACAAACAGATTGATTATGAACTAAATTAAATTCATTTGTAAATAATCAAGGAAAATTATTTTGACATAACCTAATTTTGTGCTATATGTTTTCACATAGGCTATACAAAATTTGTTGGAGAAAGGTTAAAAATAAAAAATAACAGCAGCGATTTGTTGAGCTTTTTCTATTTGGTGATATCTCCCAGGTAATAGCTCTGAAACTGCCTGAGAGCCAGTGATTCCCGCATGGCTGGTGGCGGGCAAAGCCTGTTTGCCACCCGAGGCCTGTGTCCCCAGGCACGGTGCTGTGCCCTACCAGGCTACCCCCACCCGAGCCATGCCCAACACCTCCATGGAGTCCTGTCAACTGCTGGTGGGATTCAGTGAGCAAAGAACCTCGCTATCCTTAAGTAACTCAGCATCTGTCTGGTGTTGGGTAAATAATTAAAAATAAAATCTCCTCCCAGCCCAGAAAACCTCTCCATCAATGTAGGAGAGAAAAAAAATAGTTTTATTATTGAGTAAGCACTAAACATCCTGAGATGGGCATCTTGGGCAACCTGCTAGAGCTGGCAAAGGCAGAAAGAAGGTTGCTGTTAGGTATCACCACATGAATTCCTATTTTGGAGATGAAAATAACTGGTCCTCATGTCGGAAGACCCTCGCAGTACCGTTTAAATACACTACATCCTAAATCTCCTGGTAACTGGGGAGGCCATCTATGGAAGTTGATTACTTGTAACCAAAGGAAAACTAAAGCTTCCCCTAGCTCCTCGGCGAGGTATAGTCTCCGAACTTGGAGCCCCGGGCCTGGAGAAAGGGACCGCCACAGAGAAAGAGACACAGAGGCACTATCATTCTTGGTGTTTATTTATGTTTCAAATAGGACCACCCCAAGTCTTTAAGAAACCCATTTCTGAGTTGGTCTGTCACTGAGAGACCAATTTAGCTTTAAAGTTTTATACAGAATCAAAAATACATAGTGACAAGTTCTCTGAAGGAAATGCCATAGGACAGAGAAAGTGTCCTTTTCACTTTTCCTATCAATGAAAGACATTTGTCTTTCTTGCTTGCTTCTTTCTTGCTTTTTTTTTCTTTCTGTGAAGGACTTTGTATTTCTTTCATCAAAGACTAGAGGACTGATTGATTGATTGATTGATTGATTGATTGATTTACATCACTGGGGATTGAAGCCAGGACCTTCTCACTGAGCTACATCCTCAGCCTTTTTAGTATTACTATTTTTTATTCAGGCTCTAATTAAGTTGCAAAATTCCCTAGACTGACCTCAAACTTATGATCCTCCTGCTTCGGCTTCCCAGAGTGATGGGATCATGGGCGTGCATCACCATGCCGGGCTTTCTTTTCTTCCCTTTTCCATTTGTGTGTCCCTTTTTCTGGAGAGGCTAAGTCAGGAAGCAGCAACGTTGGCTCAAGTGCCCAGTGAGCAGGAAGCAGATGTGGGGCGATGCGGCTCCTGAGCAGGACACCTGCAGTCTCACCCCGCCCAAGCTGGGACAGACATGCAGAGAAATGTAAATGTCTCCTCTGACGTTGCTTGCTATCCCTGTCACAGGAAAGGGGCTTACTTGGAGTGAGCCCTGAAATAAGCTAGAAATATGTGTGCTTTTGAGGAAGCCCGAAGCCCACTGAAGAGCTATCCATCAGTTTCTGCATGGTGATGTCTCTGATACTCACAAATCACCTCAACTTACCTTCATGGTTAGCTTCTAATATTAGCAAATGGGCATAATTTTTAAAAGGGCAGTTGAAAATAAGAATAGAAATTAGGAATGAAAAAGATGAGGAAATTATGTGGGCTTTTGGAAATTCCAAGCCACAGAAGAACTGAAAATTAAAATATTTTCAAATGTTATTGTATTTTTTTTCTTTCTCATATTACTTATTCTAAAGGAAGTACTTTTTTTAATTTGAGAAATATGAACTATAAAAAAAGATTTTATTTTTAACCTTACAGAGGTAGACATTAAAGCATCTCCTTCTAGCATTTTATCTACTCTTCCTTTTTATACAAGACTATTATCATGTATACTATTATATAATACTGAAACATAACCATTTTTTGATAGTGTAAAAATTCAGAAGTAATCTACTGCTACATAACAAATTACCCATAAGCTAGAGGCTTACTAACAGACAGAACTTGATCATCTCCCTTTCTGTGGGTGAGGAAGCTGGGCTACACTCACGCGTGTGTTTCTAGTTTAGTCTTTCATGGGACTATTCAGGAAGTTGGCTGGAGCTGCAGTGACCTCAAAGCTTTGCTGGGCAATAGTGTCTACTTCCAAAATGAGTCACTGTTGGAGAGACCTCAGTTCCCTGCTGCGTGTTGGTGGGAAGCCACGGTGCATCACCACGTGGACCTCTTCATACAGCTGCTTGAGTGTGCTTACCACGTGACACCTGGCTCCCACCTGGCTGCCACCTGGCAAGCAGGTGGTCCAAGATAAGGCAAAGTGAAAGGCATGGTGTTTTCCATTGCTTAGCTTCATAAGACATACCTTATCTTCTCAGTAACCTACCAGTTACATTATCCAGTCATAACCACTGCGGGGGGGGGGGGTAGTGGCAGGACTATGCACAGTTATGAACATCCCCAGCTAGGAGGAATGCTGGGAGCTAACTTGGACACGAGTTCCCACAATGGGAAACTTCAATGGCTGCAGAAATTTTATCATGTAGATCTCAATAACTTATGCAAGTTTAGACTTTATCTCCAGTATTTTAAAATTACAAAAAATGCTTCAGCAGGCACCTTTGAATATTAAGGCTTCATCAACACTTCACAGCAGATTCTCAGAATATGGTCTCCGAGATTGGATCATTGAATTAGAATTTTAAAAAATTTCTTATTTGTGTTGATTTAATGAAACAAATTGATATTTCATAATGTTCATTTCAGCTAGTGCATGAATTCCTTTGGTATATTCATGACAAGTGACTTAAAATGCCAGTGCAATGATTCATAGCTGCATGGATAATTTTCACTTAATTAATCCTATGTACAATATTTTAGGTAGATATTCTATATTATAGTAATATTGAATACTTATGGCACATGGGTGCTTTTCATTTTTATTTAACCATTTTATAGATCCTCCTGAGTTTGTTTGTTGCTGTTATTTTGGACAACTTAGAACTTGATGAAGATCTAAAGAAGCTCAAACAAGTAAGTAACATATGGGGAATTTTTTCATATAAGAATAAAGCAGGACTCTACAGTAATATTGGAAGTTGGAGCTTTAAAGAGTGAATTAAGGTAGTCTAACCAGAAAAGTGATGTTTATTTTTAAGTTTAATTTTTCTGTCATATCAATAAGGGAAATTTATCTTACATGGATAACTATCATAACTTTATATTATTATTTTGAGTAAAAATAAGATGGACATAATATAGTACATTGAGTATAATTCTCCTCATGCTATTAAATGAAGGTGGTTTATAAATCAAATACCTCAGAGCCAGGTTTCCATTTTGCATAATTGTATATAATATTTATCATCATCATCATCAAATTACTGAACATCCACCTGTCTGACCTTTAAACACTAAAAGAGAATTCTGTATGAGGCCAACAATGATTATAAGAAATGCAATACAGTAAATGATCAGACACATGCCCAGTTATGCATGAAAACTGACTTGTGTTATGATATGAGAATCATACCCCAAAAAGTAAATGGAAATGTGTGACATTTATGTTGTTAATGTCAGACAGATGAAAGATATGATCAACTATTCCCATAGCTTCTGAACTGTAGAGGATACTAGACTTGAATATTTGGCTTTAACAAGGAATATATATAAACCCTTTGAGAGGTAGATTTGATAAAGGGAAACATTGATTAGGATTTTCTTGGGTTGCTTTCTCCGTACTGCAAGCAGAGTTGAGATGCTGACAAACAGAACGAAGGCTCTGAAACAGTTTCATTGAAATTCCATGAAAGTCCTACACATTCAGAATTTTCAAAAATCCTTTTAGGCATTTTACCTTATTTTTATCCGATCTCAAATGAAAAATCAATAAGGAAAAATAAGACTCTAGCTGGCATCTGATTTACCATCTGAACTAAAAAGTTTTAATAAACATATAGCTCTTCACTTTAGTAACCATCATTAGTTATGAGGTGGCTTGCGAGATACTACAGAAACTTGTGGTCTTAATTACTTACTTATTGCCAAAAAACAATATCTGAATCCACACCCTAAGGAGGAAAGGTTTGTTTTGGCTCATAGACTGTAGAGCTTTCAGTCCATAGTCAGCTGGCTCCAAGGGAGGGCACATGGAGAGGAGAAAGAGCCAACGGCACAGTGGCCAAAGCAGAGAGAGGGATCAAGGGAGGAGGAGGGAGAGAGACCTTTCCAGCCACACCCCAGGGATGCACCCCCTCCAGCCCAGATCCACCTCCCAAGTCACCTTCAGCTATAAGCTCTTCAGTGGATGAATCCAATGGTGCCTATCATGCCCCCCTGATCCAATCACCTCTCCAACGCCTCTCCTATGAGCTCATGAGGCTGTCGGGGTACATCCAGGTACAAACCATGACACACTGTGTTTCTAGAAATGCTGTGCATCACACTTGATGATCCACTTGTGCTAGCCTACAGTTTGGAGCATTTTCTTTGAACATTCAAGATATTCGAGCATTGAAAACTCTAATCATAAATAAAGCAGCAATTTTGTCTTCATCAGTACTTTCCACATTGTTTGTTAATCATGATTGGACTAAAGCTACAGATCCATTAAAAATTATCTATTAATTTCATATTGGCAACCCATTGAATTTCATACTTGAAATATTTCAATTCTAAGTTCTTGATTTTTTTCTTCCATTTTTGCACAAGAATATATTGTTCTTTTACAGTTTAGCAATTTTTTTTATATTCTTGGTTTTCCTTATTTTCAGCTATCTTGGCCTTTGAGGTACAATAATTTCAGGAATCTGCAGACACATGTGGCCACATGCCCAAGTGCACTTGCATGCACATGTGTCCATAGTAATGTGGATTTCTGAAGTTTACACTGTCTTCTACAGCTTCTTGTAAATCTCCAATAAAAATGCTAGATGAAATATTTAGTTGGTTGCATGTCTAGAAACCCAGTTCTTTAGATTTAAATGAATGTACTCTATTTTTCCCATGCTCTGATGTGGGGGGAGGGGGCTTTCATTTTCTAGAAAAGCATTATGTACTCCAAATTCTGTCTTTGTTCAGTTCAATTTTTATTTTTCACTTTGAGGACTCTTAGAAATGGACTAAAAGTTTAAAACAAAAATCTGTTACCACTTCTACCTCTTCTGCAGCATAGCATCACGATGGCAGTATTTGCTGAATGCTTGCTCAGTGCCAAGTGACATATGTTACCACTTATAACTCACAACAGCTACTTACTACACATGTTCTTTTTATATTCATCTTACAAACGAGGAAAATAAGGCACAAAGAGTTACATAACTTGTCCAAAGTCACACAGCCTACAAATGACAGGATTTGACTGTAGGTAATTTGTACCAAAATCCTCAACTCTTAAGCTCCAAACTACATTGAGTCAAGCTAAATTTTATAGAAATGAGTCATGTATGTATTCAGTGGGGGCTCATTCATAGGACCATTAACATTTTTATAAATGACAATGTTGTACATAGCAAAGCCATCATTATATTCAAAAATAACTGTTTAGGGAAGCCTCAGTTCCCTGCAGAATGGAGGTAAATTAGGCAGTAAGGTCATTAAAACCATCCAAAGTAGTTATTTTTCTCCTCTAAAAAAGCAGATGCTCGTCAGAGTCCCCACATGGTAGCAAATGGTACTCTTGATACCTTTTCCTTGTATGACTTTCTTGACCCCGTGATCCTCTGTGGACATGAGTTACAAAACATTTCTGTTAAAATTAAAAAGTTGGTTCATGAGTATTTTTCAAAAGCCATGGGAACCTGTTCCAGTCACCTCGAACATGCAGAAGCTAACCGCAAACTACTCAGTACACCCGGAGATGGGAAAAGAAAGCAGGCCCATTGCTTTGGAGAGAAATCTCACTAGGTATTGGACAAGGTGGCAGAAGGGGACTAGGCAAGGAATTAGAATGGAGGAGCAAGAAATGAAGAAGTGATGACATGGGAAGCTCTCCAGATACGGCAGTATAGGACCACGTGCGAATGTAATGCAGTGGTAAAGGTGCAGCCCTGTAACCACATCCAAGTTGGGAATGCGATAAGGTCGGATGTCAAGTGTCAAAAGATGTGGAGCCTTTCAGTTAGAAGCCCAGAGAGGGCAAGTGTAGTCTGCATGGTTGGTTGTGTGAGGATGCCAATGTCCTTGACTAGAAGTGTAGTGTGATGTGACTTTTCCAGCTATTTTTATATACAACCTCCTTGCACTTTATTTGTGCAGGGTCTTGCTACATAGCCCCAGGATTACAGGCACACACCACCATGCCTGGTGTCAGTGGTCAACACCACCTGCCCACCTGAGGCTCCAGGACCAGCATGGCATGTGGTTCAGGGAATCAAACCCAGGTCTTTGAGCTTTCCAGGCAGGTGCTTAGACCTCCAAGCTATCTCGCCAGCCCCCTCCTTGCACTTTAGACTGTGGCTTCCAGTCAGGGACTGCTGCCCTCTAGAGATCCTACTGAGAAGCTAGGGAGCTAGGCAGCATCTGTAATGCTAAGGAAGCCAACAGGGAAATATCTGTGCCCTACCCAATATAAGGAGATGGATGTCATATTTAATATTCTCAGCTGAAAACTCGAGTCTAAGAGGCAACTTTGTTTCTTTAAAGGTGAAGTTCTAAAAGTCTCTTCATAGGAGGAGCATTGAAAAGTAGGACAAATATTTAATCTTTAATAATTGATTGTAATAAAAGGTATATTGTCATCAATCCCACTCAGAAAGCTCCTCCTTGCTTCGAAGATGCTTCTCCCACAATCTTGTCACTTGCCGCAGCGGTTCTAGAAGCCCTCTTTCAGGGTCATCTTCAGTTATACTGCCCTGGCTGCCTCAAGGTGTAGAAGCAATGCAAAGTGTTGACTTTCCTAGTTGTTTTGACTTTGGAGAACTGCCAGAAGCCCCATGGTGCCAGATCCAACACACAGCACGGAGGGCCACACATGGCGATGTCTCCCCCACTGCCTTTGGCTGGCACTCGGCAGCAGCATTCGCTGTGGCTTGGTCATAACTTCTAAGGACACTCGCAGAGCAGGACTTCCAGAACTGCCCCAGCAAGTGGCCCAAATGATGGCATGAGAGTGTTGCAAGTGTTGTATGGTATTAATGATAAAGATTTTTACTATAATAACTTTTATTTGATACAAGTATTCACATTTTTATCACATCTGGCATTTGCCTTCTTTTAAGAAAGAAAAGGTATGTTGACATTCTAACTGCTTGTTCAAAGTGTTTTGGTGGGGTTTTTTTGTAAAGAAAGATTTGTAGGGGAAAATAAAAGCTACTTGGGAAAAATCTTGAGAGGTTGTCATATAAGTGTCCGCTCTCACTGCCACTCTTCAAGATCTTCCCAACGCGTATCACTATGTGGCTTTCCTTTGTCATTCCTCACGGTGAATGATGCTACAAAATGTCACCCAGTCCTATGCTAACATAAAATTCCTCCACTACTTTTCATGTGTGCATTCCATTGAAGACACAATTGATTCCTCGCAGTCATAGTGCAATGGTATGCTTTGTATAGCTGCTATAATTTACACGACCCAATGTCTAATTAAGTAGGCTATGCTTCTCTTTTTAGCATTCCCCAAATGCAGTACAGGACCTGGAAATACACACACACACACACACACACACACACACACACACACACATGTTTGCTGTGGATACAACATTTGATTAGACGTCTGTGATTGTGAGATTATGCTAAACTACTGAGAAGACAAATCATTTTGTCTGGAAGCTGACAACAAAAACAATCAATCTTGGCCAAAAACTTTTCTGTGAACGGTAGTAGGAACTGATGACCTTGGCGCTTAGTGGTGGAGGGTTGACATCAGCAAATGCGGGTAGAATCTTACAGACTTTGAAAATGAAGAGAATTCTTGCTGCTTTAATGATTTTTGCAAATTCTGCTCAAGAAAGACATAAAGGGTTTTCTTTTAAGCAGTATAAAATTCATTAAACTAAAAGAAAAACTCACAGAGCAGCCTCGGGGAAAGAAGCACTGCAAAGGGAAGCATAGATAGCCTGCATAGATTAAATTTAAAGCTATGAAATTAAAAGCTGCTTTTCCAGCTCTGTATCGAGTGTCCTTTGAATTCCAGATAGTGAGTGACGATGTTGCTTTGATGGAGCCCGCTGCATGGGTGGTGGGTGGATGTGTAAAGAAACCTCTCCTTTTTACTCACTAGGCCTTTTTTTAAAACAAAAGCAATAATTATATATTATTTTTTTTTAAAAATCATGAGATCCAGGTTAGTATTATATATTATTTTTTTTTAAAAATCATGAGATCCAGGTTAGTATTTTTCTTCAGCCTTACCTGACACAATGACTATTATAATGTGTCCATTTGACGGAACTAAGGGAGGTCCCCATAGGTGGCAAAATAGTATTTTGGGGCGCATTGTTAAAGGTGCTTCTGGAAGAGATTAGCATTTGATTTGATGAACTGAATAGAACAGATCCTCTTCCCTGTTGGAGGCCAACATCTTCAAAACCTTTGAAAGCCAAAAGAGAACAAAAAGGCAGAGGAAGTTGACCCGCTGTGTCTGATTGCCTGAGCTGGATAAGTCTGCCCTGCTGGTCCCCTTCACAGGCCTTCACAGCAAACAGGACCCTCCCCCATCTGCCCTCTGGCTTTCAGACTTTCAGCCACACCATGGCTTTCCAATACCCCAACTTGTTGAATGAAGACAGGGGAACCTCTCAGCCTCAGCAATTCCATAAGCCAATAACTTAATTATCTTATATATCTTATTGGAATCTTGACAAAATTTATGTAAGATAAATAAGGCATTGGACCCTTATTCCCTGGTATATTCTTTTTCACTGATTTTTTCCTGCTTTAGTGAGCTAATTTCAAATTCTTGACCTTAGTAAGGAAATAAAGATGTTGCCGAGGAGCCATTCCGGAAGGACTCATTGTTACCCCACAATCTGAGCCATCACCTGTCTTCTCAGTATTGGTCAATCTTTATGAATGAGCTCAAACTAACGTGACTTATAAGTGAGTGATACAACTGCAAAGCATAGATTGTACTGATTAGAAGCTTCCTTTTTAGGGCCTTTGATATAAAATTACCAATGTATTAAATTACTAATGTTCAGGGGGATAAATTTCTTGCTCAAATTTATCCAAGAAAATTGAGTGACTGAGTTGGAACAAGGTGGTTGTCTGACTCTAAACCAGCTCCTTGCCAAGAGACACCAGAGACTGGGTCTTTCATTAGCATCAAGAAACTCATCTAACAAGTGGGTTGGATGAGACTCTTATCCAATTTTACATCAGTATATTTCCTCCCTGTGCGAGTACAGACAGGAAGCCAAATTATAATCAAAATATATTTTCTTAAGATCAAAATCAGGGAGATGTGGAGAAAGGTGGTATGATTCAAACCATAATGGCATAAGCTAAGGTCCTTAGAGATTTTCCTTTTGCAGCTGAGATATTATTAACTTGCAGAGTAATTTTTCCCATCTGTAAACTTGGGTTCTAGATATTCATCTACTATTCAGCAAGTCTTGGCAACAAAGGACATAGGGTGAGCAAGAAGCTGTCCCTCTCCTCAAATAACTTGGGAGCTAGTGAGAGAAAGCAATGAACCAGACACTTTTAGTGATCTTTATAAAGGGTTTTGGAAGTACATAAGGAATAATATCTAACTTAGATTACTACATCAGAGATGTTTTCTCACAAGCATGGTATGTAATGGAACCTGAAGTTGTTTTATTAGTCCAATTTGCCACTAGGACAAATACCTGACACTCACAATTTAAAGGGAAATGGGTTCATTTTTGTTCATGCTTATAGGGTACTCAGTCCGTAGCCAGTGAGCTCAAGGTAGGAACCTCATGGTGGAAATTCAGGCAGGACGCAGCTGCTACGTGTATGGTGGCCGAGAAACAAAGCAGGGAAGCAGCACCAGAAAGAAAAGAGGCCACACATAATTCCCAAGTCTCAGGTCTGTGGCCAACAGTACATACCCTACATTGTCCTTTATCAATCTTCCAGATGTTAATTCAATTAATTTGGCATGTTGGGATTAATGGGCATAGTTAAATAATGCTTATCCAAGAGAAGGAATTTGGAAGAAGACAGCCTTATGGAAAAAAAAGACATAAAATGATGAGGAGCCTGATACATCCTGCAACATGGAAGAACCTTGAAGACACGCTGCACGAAATAGCCAGTCACAGACAGACAAGTACTGCATGATTCCACTTATAAGTATCTGAAGTGGTCAACTTCATAGAAACACAGGGTAGGAGAAAGGGGTGTAAAGACGTTATTCAGTGAGCATAGAGTTTCCATTTGGCAAGATGAAAAAAATCGAGAGATTAGTTTCACAGCGTGGTGAATAGACTGACTGTACTGAATTTCACACTTAAAAAGAGTTAAGATGATAAGTTCTATGCCACCATTTTAACCACATTTTTTAAAATTTAAACTCGGTTACTATAGTAGCAACCAGGAAGTATTCAATGATGACAACAAGATGGGGTTGAAGGACTTTGTTGGTGGAGAGTGGTGTTGTAGGTGATGAGAAGTGAATGAGAAGTGGAGAAGTGAGGATGAAAGGGGCCAGCCAAATAGCTCAGCAGACTAAAGC
>NW_004524615.1:10990758-11008744 GCF_000260255.1 Octodon degus
AGGATGAACTGCCATCCTTTCCTTCTCAGATTCTTTGTCCTCTACACTCCAGACAGACCACTGAGTTGTCAGCTGATCCTTAAAGTTGTATGCTAGCTAACAACATTTACTACAGTGCTCCTCATGCTATTATGGCATTCATGGGAAATAATACGTGTACAGCACACTGGGGTCAGGAAATGCATGCAACTGGAAGCACCAAGTAACTAGGATTGCTGCTGCTCTGGGAAACGCTGAGACACCCAGGAAGTAGAGCAGCACACCCTGAAGGACTCACAAGTCGTGAGTGGCAGAAAGCTTACCCACTTCACTCAAAGCCACTGAAGCTGCTGAACTGCCCTGGAAGCTGCTTCTTAATCATTCGGCTGGAAAAGACTTTTGTTGTCGTTTTACATATTATCGCCCATAGCTTTCCATAATGTAGATTTCACAAGATGCCTCACATAGCATTTGATCTGCTATTTCTGAAATAGCCCCATCAATATTACAATTTTTAATGGTAAATTTTTATGTCACACTAAGATATGAACACAATAGGATTGTTGTTTTTAAAATGTGGTTAAGATTCAGTTTAAACCAGGAGGTCCCAGTAGAAGCCTGGAATTCAGGAATATCACTTACCAACAGTTTAAAGATATAGAAGCTCATGCAAAAAAGTGGGAACATCCAACTGGATGTTTGGAGTCAAAGAGGAAAAACTCAAAGATTCAGAAGGTCAGAATGAAAGAGAAGAGGTCCCTGTTAGAATTGGTGTCCTCTTGCTTGGCAAGTGCAAGGTCCTGAGTTCGATCCCTAGTACCAAAAAAAAAAAAAAGAAAAAGTTTTGGTGTCCTCCTACTAAGAGCTGATTTGTGTCCTACAAAAAGATATGCAGAAGCCCTGACCCCGAGTATGCGTGAATGTGACTTAATTGAGAATAAGGTCTTAGGAAGTGGAATCAACTTAAGAAGCCACCAGAGCGGCCCCTTATATGACTTGCATGCTTATGAGAAGAGGACAGGGACAGACAGAGGCACACAAGAAGACATTACACTATGGGGGAGACAGAGATTGCAGCAACACACCTGCATGGAACTGGCAGGCAAGATGATATCTCAGAAGCTGGAAGTAGTCCGCGGTGGACCCTCCCGCAGGACGTCCAGGAGGGTCCTGTCCTGCTCTCATCCTGACCTTAGAGTTCTAGTCCCTGTGAGCCAACAAATTTCTGTCATTCTAAGTCACCCTGCTCTTTGGAACTTTGTACCTCAGCCCTAGGAAATTAATACAGCTCCAGAACCTCAACAAGACAGAATCCCTTTCCAAAGCTGGAAAAGCCATGCGGTGAGGGCTTAGGACCATGGGGAGCAGCAGATGCACCCTTAAAATTCCAGACCAACCAGCAGCAGCGCCTCCAAGCAATTGGAGACATTTTCTTCTATCCTGAGCCAAACAAATCTCCCAAATCAAATACATTTGAGATTTTGTTGGAGGAAGGGTTTCTATCATCCATTCCAGAATTTCATTTTCTACGTGTTTGAGCTGTCCAGCTCCCTTTTATAGAAAATATTGGTTTAGAAAATTTGCTCTTTGGCTCACCCACTGGCACCCCAGGAACTGTTGCAGGTTTAAGTTGTATACCATTGCACAAACATAAAATTCCGCACATATGCCTGTATTTTTCAGTTTATAGTGGTGAGTTGTTGTTTGTGTCATTCTTCAATTGTGTTAATTAGAATGATTTTGAGTACAATTTTTCATTGCACTCTTAAAAATAGGTTCTCAAATTTTTTCTGTAAGAGTAAGTTTTGGAGGAAATATGTTTCCTATTTGGAGAGAAATTTACACATGACATCCACCTCAGTGAAGCCTTTCTTAGCTATGAGGATTCTGTCTCATTTTGCTTCTTATAATGAAGAGAGTGAAATTTTAAAGAACAATAGTCACTTCACTGCAAACAGCAAGAAGACAAGGAATAGCAACTGAACAGTAGACTTCTGTTTTCCAACTCCTGTCCCAAGCAATGGAAAACCAGATTATCATGGTTCTAAGAGAAAATCACTCACAATTGGTTTTCAGTTTTATGCTGCACCTGATACTTGCTGAGTCACAGAAAGGCACTGTCATAGCCCATGTGACTGGTAATGGGGAGCTATATTAATGAGCTTCACTCACCCTGTGTAGACTTAAACATGCATGTGTTGAGCACCTCCTCAGTGACTCAGCTCCTTTGGACTCATGTTTCACACTCTGGTTCTATTTTTCTAAGTAGTTCAAGTACTTTCCCATGCTCCCCAAAATATTTTCACTATGTTTTTGCTCAATTGTTGATCCAATATGTGAGCCCCTACCATGGAAAGGACATTGGACCAGGAATGGGGCAAATAAGACAGCAAATACGGTCTCTGCTCTTGAATTTGAATACAGGTTGAGTGTTTCTCATCTGAAATGCCTGGGGCAAGAAATAATCCAGGTTTCAGAGATTTTTTGTCTTTGGTTGGGTGGAGACATTTTTATAGGCTTTTCTGGGTGAGCTTCCATAATTATCTGTTCCACTTGCACCTTTCCCTCTGGAGCACCCTCTGTAATTTAATGACCTGGGTCCCAACTCTAATATATTGTCTTCTGAAGTTTTTCCTGCCATCTTGACTGATGCTTTGGTTCTCTTCCTGGTTCCATTGGTGTTTGATTCTAGACTCCTGTGCTAGACTCTGAGAAGTTCCTTACAGGTTAGGAGCTGACCTCACTGCAGCTGTACCTACTGGACACTGTGATGAGCTCCGTCGTTTCTCTCCAATTCTGTTCCGCTCTGCTGGTGTGCATACTGTATGGGGCTTTTGACTTCAAGTGCAGACGTATCTCTACTGTCTCCCTGTTTGTTATTACTGCGAACTTGCTGGCACAACCCCACCCACCCAAACCTCAGGCCCCAGAATTGTAGTCATCATCTCTAGGGGACAACACCCATCTGTGATGTGCAAAAATCTTTACCCCAGGATGTCCTCAATTTCTGGCCCAGTCTCTGGCTCTAGAGCTTCTCCCACTGGGGCCATACAAGCAAGCATTGATCTCTCAGGATAATAAAATCTGATAAACTCATGCAACTATCCCTTAATGAAAGCCTCCATTGCATTAATAAATACTGTCAGACAGCATTGTGTGGGGTTTTTTGTGCTTGAACAAAATGAAAGTCAGAAAAGCCATATATCCATTAATTTCTGTTTCTATAATTAACTCTCAAAATTCACCACTTTGGGATGAGTTTTCACTCAAAAGGTTTAAGAAAGGCATCAAATGCTACCTGTATACTTAACTTACTTTTCTAAGTATTTGAACTACTTAGAAAAATAGAACCAGAGTGTGAAACTTGAGTCCAAAGGAACTGAGTCACTGACGATGCTCCAACATGTGCATGTTGAAGTATACATGTCTGACATGTTTCTGATTGGATCATTTCCTCTTTCACTGAGTTAGCAGTTAAGTGATTCATCTTCTCAGTGGAGCTGATAGCAAACAACTCCAAATCCTTCCTTCCAGAAACAGTAGGCAGGAGCAGGATCTGCCCTCTCATTGCCCAAACCCTGCTCTGCTGACCATTCCTGCTTGATAGGCATGGACACAGGCATGTCCCCTCCCCAGTACAAAACCACGAGCCACACTTGTAGCAGAGTGGAGCTAACAGCAACTAAGATCAGACATGAGCTTGGACAAGACAGGACTGACTTGTAGTAACCAAAACTGACCAGAAAGTTGTGTCAATTACTTTTCTCTTGTTGCTGGGACAAAATACCTGATGAACAAAATTAAGGAAGGAAAGGCTTATTTGGCTTACAGTTTATGGAGATTTCAGTCTGTAATAGCTGGCTCCAAGGCAGGGTGGCATGACACAGAAACAACACTTCAAAGTGGCAGAAGACAGCAACAGCAGCAGGAACAAAATCAGGATGAGGAAGCCTCTTTTCTTCCCTTGTACTGTATGCTGACTACCCACCTGCACCTTCTCCCTGCCCTCCTCTTGCATGGGCTCAGGAGGCTTACAAAGTGAGGACCCTGGCCCCCTGCGAGTCACTTGGTTAACCTGCTAAACGTCTCAAGCTGACACAATGAGCGGCATCCTGGAGCAGTAAGGCCATGTCCTCTACACACCAGGAAGTAGAACTGTTGAGCTACTTAGTTGTGCGTCTAGACTTCTCAAGTTGACCCAATCTATCAACATTACAGTTATGAAACTTGTCTAGCTAAAGGGACCAGTCTTCTTACATTTGTTTATAATTCAATAACTTCATCCTTGTCCTTTCCTTACATTCTATTCAATGTGTGTGTGCTCAGGACCAGGCACACTAAGGGGAATCTGGGTCCCTCGCACTGCCACACACAGCCAAACGCCATGAGTATTTGGTGCCCTGAATCTAAGAGTAACTTAGATTGTTTGTAGGAAATGAGAAACATATATGTGTTGGTTTTTTTATGTTATCTCTATTTCTATCCTGTTTTGCATAAAATATGTTGATTAATGTAAATTTCCATAGTGCATCTAATAAGCACTTTTATCACGGTGTGCAAAATTTCACAATGCTACAATTGACCATAAGTATCCTCAGGAGCGATACCTACAAGATGCATGATTGTGGCCTCAAAACAGAATTAGTAGAAGGGACCAGCACCTTTGGGATCCAAAAGAAGAGGCTCTGTTCCAAAATACATGTCTTCTAGTCCTGAAACTTAAAAGGCTGTATTTATTTCATGGTAAATACTACTAATACAATTTTATAATTTTATATGTGTAATAAGGTGAAACAAATAAAGAAATTTATTGTAAACAGTGAAAGCCAAATTTCATACTGTCAGGAAAAAAAGTTAAGGAAAGCTTTAAAAAGTTTTTTAAAAAGATAAGGAAAGTGGAGTTGTGACGCTAGATTACAATATTTAAGATGGATGATATGTAAATAAGTGGATACAGACATTCATACTGTATGTGTGCATATGTTTATGCCAGACACATGCACACTTATAGGTAAATCGTCACAATACTAAATATAGTCAGTAGTGTGTGCTCATGTACAGTGTGCACACATACCGTCCTGGCTCTTATTGCTGAACAGCCTGGTAGCAGCAATGAAGATACCCCCTTTTTTGTAGTTCTTCCCTGGTTACAGTTACCCAAAGTCAACTGCAGTTTGAAAATATTAAATACAAAATTCTAGAAACAAATAATTCTTAAATTTTTCACTGCACTGAGTAGTGTGATAAAATCTCTACCATCCTGCATTGTCCTACCGTATCCCACCCGGGACGTGGGTCATCCTCTGTCCAGTGCACCCACGCTGTGTACAACGCCCTCATGTTAGGTAGCTAATGGCCACCTCATCTTTCAGATAGATTTTCGAGGTTTCATAGTGCCAGTGTTCAAGTGATTCTGATTTATTTAACCATGGCCTCAAAGTGCAAGAACACTGACAACCACACTTGGGATATGCCAGAGAGAAGCTGGAGAGTGTGTCGTTCAGGTGAACATATAGTGAGAGGTTTTGAGAAAGAAAGAGACCACATGTGCTAACTTCTAGTCTAGTATATTGTTATAGTTGTTTGTTGTTTTCATTAGTTATTGCTGTTCATCTTTTACTCAGCCTAATTTATAAGTAAACTTTATCATGGGGATATAGGCATGTACAGGGAAAAGCATAGACTTCAACTATACCTTGTTTCTGTTTCCCCATGGGTTAAGAATTCCAGGAGAGGGAGAGAGAGGTAAAGGGAGAGGAAAAGGAGGGAGGGGAGAGAGAGACAGAGAATGAGAGAGTGAGCAAGCCGAGCAACACAGACAGACAGACAGACAGACAGACAGACAGACAGACAGACAGACGGACGGACGGACGGACGGACAGACAGACAGAGGCAGAGGCAGAGACAAGGACAGAATAAAAGTTTTTCTAAAGGGTTGAGGAACCAACCAAAACACCTCCAGTGCCCAAATTAGGAACAATTTGAAAAATAAAATAAATAAGACAAATAAGAATAATACTGATTTATTACCTAGAGAATGAAGTGAATAACCTCAAATCTATATGATTGAATCCATAAGTAAAGGAGAATGGTCAACTCTTTCAGAATACCTTCAAATTTAAACAAATGTAGAGAAGTAGAAATGATAGAATAGCAGGTAAAGAAAACAGAAAGTCACCACGAAGACATCACAGTTAGAACTGTCATAGTCAAGATAGATGCAAAAATCACTGCATGAAACTTTAAAGAAAAATAGACTATATGCATAGACTCAAGATATCCCCTCCAAATAAATTTTTAAATAATTCTAGCATTTTTGACAAGTGTCCTCAAATTCTGTGAGATTCCTCCTTCCAAAAATATAAAGATTAGTTGTGCTGTGCTGAGCCTTAGCTGGACTTCAGCATCACCTACCACAAGTGACTACAGCTAACATCAATCATCCACAAGACATACTGAAATCACATGTACCCTGCTATGGTGAAAGGGACATGGCATTGCCCCAGAATTCTTCCAGAGAGTCTGTAACCTCAGTGTAAGCATGAGAAACCACTACACCCCAAACTGGGGGACACTCTGCAAAGTACCAGACTACTATACCTCACAACAATTAAAGTCATTAAATCAGGAACCTTTGAGTCATTGTCACAGCCAAAAGAAGCACGGGGAGTAGGACAACAAGAGCAAGATGGTGACTTGGACCAAGCCCTGGAACTGCCAGTAACACTCACACACAAAGATCAGGGATTCCAAGTAAGTTCCACACTGAAGTTAATAGTATTTGACCAAGGTTCATTTCTTAGTTCTGATTAATGTTCTGTGATTGCATAAGGTATTCATGCAAGAAAAAGTTAGCTCAAGAGAGTACAGGAACTCTGTATTTGTTGCAACTCTTGCATCAGTTTAAATTTATTTCAAAATAAAGAGACTTTTTAAAAATTTGGGAAGGATTTTCTATAGTAAACCTATTGATACATGCATTTAAACTGTTCAAGATACATACACAGATCTGTGATTTTTTTATTATTAATATGTTGTATTGAACTTCATAGTTGATTATACTTTTATCTTAAAACATTAATAGTACACTCTTCATCAAGATCTAAATGCTTTTATTGTTCCATTATGAAATAATTTTTGTAATTTTTATTATGTTTCTATGAGAAAACCAAATGTGACTAGTCCTTTCTCCTTTGTGGTCTTTGTCTATAATATAATTCACCTGAAATTGGAAGGACTGGATGTGCTGGCGGCTAAGATTGACTCCACATTGTAAGGAGACCAAGAAAAGAACAAGAGGGGAAGAGAAGGATTACAAATGCCTCACGTTGGCCTCCTCATGGGCTGTAATTGATTTTCCCTCTCTCATTGTCTTCTGTGTGTACACGTGCAGTGCAAGGCCACACATATCAACAGCCTTGCTCTTGATTTGCAGTGTGTTGTTCTAGTGAGTGTGACCACCAACTCACAGGACACCCAGAGCTCCGTGGAGGAGAAGTTTACTGTAGCTCACAGTTTCAGGAGGTTCGACGCATGGTCAGTTGGCCCCAAGAAAGAAACACCATGGCTGAAAAGGGCTGTTGATCAGAGCTACTTTCTCTTTTGGTGGCCAGGAAGCAGAGGAAGGGACAAGGCACCAAATTTTCCAAGGCCATGCCTCTATGACCCACCCAGACGCACTGGAAAGTGTGCCCTACCAACCACCACAGATGCTCACAAGTCATTCAAGTTGACCCAGTCAAGGCTCACAGTAAAGGAAAGACATGCGCAAGTAAAATGTCACAGTGCAAAGCCCTGGGCTTACTAGGTGGAGGACATGCAAGGACACACAGGACATCTGTTCCTACTTCAGGGAAAAGGCAGGTCAGGGAACATGAGTCAAAACTAATGGATAAAATTTTATTCAGAAAGTGGAGAAAAATGTTCCAAATGAAGAGGCAGCAGACACAGAATTGCTGAAGCAAAAGTTCATCTGTTGCTTGAAAGTTGTTCACCAGGGCAATGCGACACAATTTTTAGAGACCCAGGAAAGTCTGTCGTCAAATCCCCACTCTGCCATATCTGGCTGTGAGACTTTGGGTGGCTGATTTAAACTCTTGTACCTCAATTCCTTTAGCTACAACATGATATGACATGATGCTAATTATGAGCTTTACTATTAAGAATCTATTTTGATAACTAAATAATATTCACACATAAAATCTTGAGTGGCACACCCAGCGCACATGTTTAGTACCCAACTGCCAATTGTTCTGAGAAATATTCCTAGAAGAAGGGATTTGGAAAAGATTAAGAAGAGTTAAATACAGTAGGAAAGTGTGTCACAGGCAAGGCGCAGTACATTCTGTAAAATCAGAGATGAAATAATTGAGTGGGAGGAAAACACAGCCTAGAAGGTCATAGAGTGGAAAGGACAGGGCATTGGAAGACACTTTACACCTCGCTCAGAAGAACAATATTTCTTCTATATGTAATCGACAGTCTTTGAATTACTTTAAGGACCAAGGGGAACATAATGGTATTCCTTTTATTTACTTTTTCATTCCGTGTGTGTGTGTGTGTGTGTGTGTGTGTGTGTGTGTGTGTGTGCATCTGTCCTGACAAATTTAAAAGGACAAGACTAAGATGGAAATATAGCTGAAAGGCTTAGCAGATTTCAGTTAGGTACCTAAACCATTGGACTTAGCAGCCTGGGGGACATCGGTGACTTGGACAAGTGCAGCCCAGAGGGTGACACCAAAGACCTGAGACCAGAAAGGGTGGAAGATGAGTAGGTGGCAGCGTAGACCACATGCAGGCATCCCCTCTAAATAAGTGGGCTTGAGAAGGGAGGGGGACAAGATGGGGAGGAATATTTGCCTCTGTTTTCACTTTCAGTTTTACCATCACAAGGCTTGAGAAAATAGACCAGTCAGAACAGCAAAGGGGACAAGTGGGACAGAGAGGACAAGGGAGGTGGTCACAGCCGAGATGGCAGAAGGAGCTGGAAGAGCCAGGTTTGAGCCCTCTTCTTCTGTATCCCTGATGCTCCAGGGAAATCACCTTCCTGCTGAATGGCATAGCGATGACTCTGGCTTTTGTAGCACGTCCCTTAAGTAATTCAAGTTATAGGCAACATGCTAGCTCACTTGCTGGCATCTATATAAAACAGTGAAGATGCTCATTTCTCATTTGAAAGCACTAAAATCAACAAATGGTTAAGAGATTATAAAACTATGCACAAAGTCCTGAGTTTGGGCCCCACCACCACCGGAAAAGAGAGCAGGAGAGAGAGTGATTAGACCGCTCAGTGGCCCAAGTGCCTGCATGGCAAGTATAAGGGCCTGAGTTCAATTTCTAGTACCAAAAATGAAATAAAATATAAACCAATATTTAAATCTAAATCTTTTTACTCTTTTTTACACTATTTTTCTTAGACTATGAAATCACATTTTCTAAGAAAAGGGGGACAACTATATGAGGACACGAAAGTATACACACACATGCAGTGTGTGTATTCTTTTTGAATGTTTCTTATTATGGGCTTTTTTCTATTATTTACTGAATATTCATCTCAGCAGAAACTAAGTTTACAGTTTATATGGAACTCTAATATAATTTTATCTGAAGTGGAGAAAACAAAACACATTTTTTTATCATAATGAGCGTATTTCTATGACTCAGTAAACTCCCAGTGGAAACAATTGTGTCTCAGTTGAATAACACAAAAGGAATAAAATATAAAATAGAGGTATTTGGGATATGGAAGAAAATACAAATAAAAGCAATCTCTATTCATCACCATGGTCTCTAAGAAATAATTAATTAAGCTAATGGGATTTTGACAAACAATAATATAAGCAGAATTTATGCCCTCAACATAATTAGGCATTCTAATTTTTGAATAGAATTTTTTCACTTGCTAATTTATTAGAGTTTCTGCACATTTAGTGCTTTCGCGAATATTATTTACATTGCTGCCCAAAATAACCTTACGAAGGGCACTTAAGCTCGTAAGATCCTGAGTTCAGCATTAAGAGTAAGCAAGTAAATATTTCGTGTACATTTCAAGAAGGGCATAGGGTGGCGCCGACGCAGCAGCCCCAGCTCCGCACTCTGCTGAGCTCCTAATGCAACAAGCACCCCGCAGCTGCTCCATTCCCCTGAGCCACCGATCCACTCCCCACCTACTTCTGGGGTGTGACACGTGGATGAGCAACAGCTCAGAGCGCGTGGGGAGAGGCAAGCCTGTAGCTAATCGGCTAAGGTGATGAAATGACAGTGACCATTTGGGTTGCTAACATAAAAATGTAGCTGTTCTGCCCCACAGGTCATTTAAGAAATGGGCCCTTCTGCTTATTTGGGTGGCTTGAGTAGAGGCGTCGAAATAATGAAAACCACTGTTTGACCTTGAGGGTGCTGAACTGGTGAAGATTTTTCTGTAGAAGAAGAAAAAATGAGTGACATTTTTAAAGGATACATTTTCAAAGTCTATCGGATTACTGGTCGACACGCAGCTGCGCAAGCTGACAGCTCCTTGCCTGCAGCAAAGACTAAAAAGTCCTCCCCTTTGAGAAACTCCATCGGATTTGGCCAACTACAGAAGGATATACTTTATATTTTTATATCAAGGGTTTATAATAACACAGGAATAGTATTAAAAACCAGCCTATTAGATCATTATTCCACATAACCCATCTGCTTTCACTCAGAAGCCATGGAATTTAGGTTGCAAAATCAACAGTAAACAAAATAGCCAGAAAAAGTCCCTTGCAAAATAATTGTTCGTGCTTTAGAAAGATTTTAGTTCTGAATTGCTATGTCATTTGTAGATTCCGAGGAAGTAGCCAGTGCAATTGTGTCAAGGAGCAAAGAGAATTCAGCCGAGCTTACCCCCATAACAATGGGGAGAGACTCTTCCTTACCCCCGATTGAGCATAATGTGGTCATTTTTAATACACAGAAGAGCCAACAACTACTCTTCAGTTATGCTAACCAGTCTGTCTACACACATTTTCGCAACTAGCAGAAACTTGATTTGAAAATGAGACTCTTTCACAAGTGTAGGTGCTTTTTAAATTGTTTTCTTCTAGAAAAATCACCTAAAAGATTATGTAATCCTTCAATTCAGTTATTTGTCACAGTATTCAGTAGGGAAGTGACAGTGAATCGTGTCTGAGTATCTTAACAGAAGAAAGCAGAGGCTGCAACGTGGCAGATTGAAGCAATGTGGCAGGCAGAGCAGGGTGTGAGGCGTGCAGTGATTACACCCGAACTCTCCTGAGAAGCTCAAGAAAGAAAGCAAAAGGCTTCCAGCCACCCAATGCGCAGCGATATCTCAGCGAGACACCTGCCGAGCTGGAGAATATAGCACTGAGCTCAGATGATGTATATTTTTTTTAAAACTCAAGGTTTGAAATTTGCTTCTTTGATTCCAGCTTCTTCTTTGCAAATGTGCCCACCCCACCCCACCCCACCCCGCCTGTGTGCATCTGTGACAAAGCTACCATCTGATCCGTCGGCCGTCGGGTTGGGTGAGACTCCACGGTCTGCTGAAACCATTATTAACTCTCTTTGTGCTGTGCTTTATATGTTAAGTTTTTCAAGAGAAAGAGGAGACTCTTAACATTCTATGCACCGTGCTCCTTCCCTGCAAGTCAGGACTTTTGAATTTTTAATGGACAACTACAATTATAATTGCTTTATTTTAAGAGGTCTGCCTTTGGGGGGGAATGCCTCCATGATCATAAATTCATATCCACTCTTTTTATTGATATCATTCACTCACTTGCATCAAAGTAGCTGTAAGCTTGGAAAAATCTGTGTTTAACCTCAGGAAGGAAAAACAAGTAGACAAAAGGTAAAATACCTTTTTTATTACACTGCAAAGCAGCTTGCCTGTGGCTTCCAAGTATCCTGAAGGTATTTACGTGTCCTGGCTGCCTCAGCCTCTCCTAACCTGCAAGATAGACCGCCCATTCGCATCTTGGGCCCTCTTTTTTCTCTCTTTGTGTCTTGGTCAGGCTTGCAGATAGGAGAAGGAGAAGGGGTGAAGGTTCTGTGGACTGACTGTGATAAAGTAGGAATTAAACAATGTGGCTGCACGTCACCGGGATTATGGGCATGTACCACTGTGCCCAGTTTTACCTCATTTAATTGTGTCATCCTGGGGAGTCTCCAATATTATATAGTCTTAAAAAGTCTAATATTATATATTATCATTTTCACCATACAATTGAATTGGCTGGGTCATCTTCATTGTCGGTGACGCAGAGTCAGAGTACCAGGTTCATTTTTACATACTGAATGCACCCAAACTAAACAGACCAAGGAATGATGTCCGCCCCTGAGAAGCCCCTGCCCTCGCCCTCTTCCCACAGCGTCCCTCCCCAGCAGGCACCACCACCACACAAACCACTCGCACCTGCCTGGAGATCTCGTCAGCAATGTAAATGCACAGTGGACTGCCTTTTGCTGCCTGGCTTCCCTCCCCCAACAGTAGGTTGTAAAATTCACCCCAGCCTCGTGTAGCTTGCTCATTCATGTGTTCAAATAAGCACCAGTTTACTTCTGCATTTTACTGCAGATGAGCATTTTGATGGTTTACAGTTGGGGCTCTTTATCCACCTTAATGCTCTTTGTTTATTTTCTTATTATTTCTGAGAACACAAAGCTAGACTGAGCCTCAGCTCCTACACTCAAGTGGTCTCCCACCGCAGCCCCCAGTTAGTTCCTGGGGCCACGGAGAGACAATACCTTGACTAAATAAATGCTTACAACATGCAGAAACACGCAGCCAAGGGATCTACTTTAAACATAAGCCACCAAGAAATGCAATATATATTGTAACATTTAGGACATTTCCTTCCAATTGTGTATTTTCTACTGTAAGCAAGTGACCTTTCATTAAGTTCCTCACATTATTTCTGGATTCTACTGCACGAAGCAGTTGGGACTTCCAAATGGCTCCACCGTAGCCAAGGCAGGGTGTGGCTGAGGGCTATTTCATGGTTCTGGCAGTTGTGCCCTGGGGTGGACTCGCAGGTGCCTGGCTGTGTGTGCTCACCACTGGTTGGCCCCTAGCTGGGAGCTGCAGAAGAGGCCACGGTGAGAGCTGCCGAGTCTCAGGCTCGAACGGCCACTCATCGCTCCCTCCGCACTGCCCTCCTGCACACTGAGGAGAGGGGATGCCTGTGCTGAGGAGGAGAATTGGCAGGACCAGGAGGAGCCTCGGAGCAGTCCCAAAGAGTCTCTTTCTTTCCTTCTAACACCGTGTAGGTGCCCTGGCCATCTCATGCGGCACTGTAGTTCCTTTCTAAACACTCTCTTCCTCTCTAGAAAGGGATAGGAAAGGAAATTTTAACATGGCATCTTGCTCCTACAGAACTTACCATCTCTGGGAGTGTTAATACTTTTACTGCAAATTAAAATGGGTGAGGCTCACTTGTCACATGTGTGAGCAGAGGTCACCTTTAGTACTAGTAGCCCGCACGTGTTAAGCACGACAGTCTTGCATACTGAACGAAATACAACTTGCCACTTCCCCAACACATTCTTTTTTCAAAGCTGTGTATGTCTAAATTCAATCTAAATACTCATCAGCTTGTCATTGACTAATATCAGCTCAATTTGAATACTGAAAGAAACTAATTGTATTCTATTAGGTGGAGGTAGGTTGCCTATACTATACTCCAACAAATCTGCTCAGTTAATAAGCTGATCCTTTGTACTTCTCTCTCCACACTTTGGAAACACCTGTCATCTCCCAGTTGTTTGCTACAGAGTTTAGTTCTACTACCTGATAAGTACAATTCTTTATTCCACGAATATTTGCTTAACTCACTTTAGGGCAACTACTAAGCCAAATGCTGGCCGTGGGATGAAGAGAACAGCCCTGCATGGTCCCTGTCCTCACAGGGGGCATAGCCTCTGTGAAAAGAGCAGCACTATTCACAGGGTCCTTTGATAGCACTTCAAGTGATGACATGCACAGTGTGTTCAGTAACATCCTCTGAAACGTTCGCGTCCAGGCCTGGCTCAGAATGAGACCCTGTTTGCAGATGTGAGCAGTTAAACTCACCCTTTGGAATCAGGGTGGGTTCTGAATCTTTAGCGGAGAAAGGCTGAAGAGATTCAGATACACAGGCAGAGAAACACACGAGGAAGAAGGCATGAGGTACCAGAGGCACAGAGGAGTGGGTTCAAGCCAGGGAGCAGCCGGCCTGCCCAGACTCGCCAGAGGCCAGGAGAGGGGATTCTGGTCTGGCGCCTGCGAAGGGTACACGGTCCCACTGAACCCTTGGCCTCCACTTGCAGCCTCTGGAGTGGGGAGAGGTTGGCAGATTGTGCCACTCTGCATTGCCAGGCCTGTGAATAACAGGGGGGAGCAGGCTGTCCTGGGACAGTGACACAAGGTGCATTAGGTTAGTCCACAAGAAATTGCTTTGCCCATGTGAGTATGTGGCCGAGTAGCATCCTGTGAAGTCCTGGGAGGAAGACAGATGGTTGGAGGAAGCTTCTCCAAGGGATTGCGAGGGGAGCTGAAAAGTCAGTAGAGGGAAGGAAATCCCAGACAGAGGAGGAAGAGGAGGAGGTCCAGCAGGGGGCGCGGGGCCCGTCCAGGTGCAGGCAGAGGGTGCGCAGGCCCTGGAAAGGGAAAGACAGGAGCTTCGCAGCAGGGCCAGCTGAGGCTACGTGGGAGTGAGGGCCCAAAGCGGCCCTGGAGGCTCAGGGAGAGGGTTCCAACTTTTTCTTTTAAGAACAGAGGGCCTTGGCAGGCTGAGAGCGTTTAGGAAAGAACCCTATGTTTTCATTTCAATGATGAGCCCTACCCAATACGCCAGTGATCCAGTCCTGGTGCAAGTCAAGCCCCGTGGTCACGTCCGCAGTGGCGCGCAGCCCTTCTGCTGCCCAGAGCACCGTCCTCCGTATTTCTCCCGTCACTCGCTACGCGCTGTTCCTGAGCACTCTCTGAACGAGTCCACCAGGGTAAGCGTTGTGTTTTGCTGGCGCTGAAGGTAGGACTCCACCAGGTTACACACGGATGTCGTGAGAACAGGCGCAGTGGCTCGGCTATCTCTACATCCCCAGGGGGCAGCGCAGAGTCTGGCTTGTGGATTTAGGAATGGCAGCATCGACGTGAAAATGGATGAGTTGATGAATGAATAATTAGAAATACTTCACTTCTACTCTGTCTTATCACCCTGGCTTTAGCAAGATCGAACTAATTGCTCGTGGTCTGGTCTGTCTTAATAAGTTAACTGCTTTTCTTTTCTCTGAATGTTGCCAGTTTGTTTTTGACAGTCACATCACCGACCTTTTAGAAAACAAAATTGTTTCTTGTATGTCTTCACTGAGGACAGAATCCCTTCTCCAGGTCCTCAGCACGTGCAGAAGCTAGCAAGTTAGTGTTGTGTCTTTGGCGCTGGCTCCTTGCCATCCTTCTCGTCAAGGACACGTCCTCTGCATGCATCTCCATGCTTAAGTGCTCCAGTTAGAGGAGGCAGCACTGGCCCCTGCCCTAAGGGAGATTTTCCTTGAGACAGATGGGTAAAGGTTCAGCGCCAAACCCGATAAGATGGGCGAGAGGATAGGGCGGAATGTGCCTGCTACACCTAAGAAAAACGAAAGGGCAATCTTGGTAGCAGAAATCAAGATGCCTCAGGTCTCTGGAGCTCACAGCCAGACGACAGCTGAGACATCAGTCACGTTAGAATCCGTGTCCCTGCAAAACTCAGCCGTCCCGTTCTCTCTGTCTGGGTTAGATTTTCACACAAAAGTAGCAGGAAAACTTTGCTCCCTTGTCCTGTGAGCAAAGTTCTTTCAGCCTCCAATGTTAACTTTCCCACCACCCCAAGACAAAGTGTCACTTGAAGCAGAAGCACACTCAACAAGGGGGTCATGAGCTGATGGCTTTGGAGCGGAGGTATCCAACCTGGCCGAAGGTCTGCCCGAATTGAACATGGTCGTTGGGTGGGATGCAGTTGCAAGCTGGAGAAGAAGACAGGAAGGAAGTGAAGATGAATCACATTCTGTAGAGAGATCAGAGAGGTGAAGAGGGGTAAAGGGACCTGAAGGAGGAGAGAAAGAGGACAGGAGAGTGCATAGCCGCTCTGCCAGCCGAAATCAATCTCCATCATTTCTCCTTCGCTCTGCGTTGTCTTCCATTGGTGACATTGTCTCTGCCCCACAGACACACACACACACACACACACACACAAACACACACACTATATATATGATAAATCATATATATGTGATATATGATTTTATCATATATATGATAAGTTTACTTGCTATTACTCACATATTACAGCATTTAAAAACTAGTAGTTCCGCTGCTCAGTGCCTGCCTGGCAAGTGCAAGTTCATGAGTTCGATTCCCCCAATAGAAAAAAAAAAAAAAAAAAACAACTAGCAGTTCTTAAGCGTCTTCGCAACCAAACAAAAAACTTCTGCTTTGCTGATCAAATATGTTTCTGTTTAGAGCGATTCCTTTTGATCTGCTAGACAGCCTGAGAGATTCTCTTGACATTTTCTGTTGTTTCAAATGTTATTACATTTGCATGCTTCTGTGGTTTACGCTTTTATTGTCATTCTTTTAAATTCTAACTCTAGCATCTGGAAATACAGAACAGTTTTTGTTTAGTCATGTGACCGATCTTAAGTAAAAATTATAAAATGTGCATAAGTTGAAAATAGATTTATTAGCATGAAGAATAAAATAATATAAAATTTATTCTTCATTTTATTCCAATTTAGATTTTTAAATTGTGCTTTTGTTTCCCGGGGTCAGTTCTAACACACTAGAACGCTCTCACAATGCGTGGCAGGTGAGACTTGCTTGGTGGTACTTTGCTGCCATCTACTGGTCCTCTGTGTAATTACTATCACCGCTCTAACCAGTGCTCCATTGGTTTCCCTTTTTTCTTCTGTTTGTTTGTTTGCTCTTATTTAGTTAAAGCAAAGTGAAGCAAATGCAGACACAAAAGAAAAGCTCCCTTTGCGCCTGAGGATCTTTGAAAAATTTCCAAACAGACCACAAATGGTGAAAATCTCAAAACTTCCGTCAGACTTCACGGTCCCTAAAATCAGGTACTGAAATTTTTCTTCCATTGTATATCTTAGTTACACGGTGAGCGAGTCATAATAAATTGGGCCCAACCTCTCCAACACGCACGCAGGTGGGTTTCTTTCCTGCTGTTTTTGAGCTGTTGCCTATATTTTCCGCTCTACCCCATTTGAAAACCTGTCATCCCCCCCCCCATCAGCGAGTGGGCAGTGTACAGCTCCTGGGGGGGCTTCTCCCCGCCCCCCTTTCCCCCAACTTCCCCGCAAGTAAATGACAAGAGTGCTCAGTGTGGAGGGAAGGCAGCGAGAGGTCGCCCTCTGGCCGTGAGCCCGGCAGGCATACAATCGTCATCGCGGCCCTTTTATTTCAAGCAAACAGAAAGCAGTGCAGCCAGCTCTTGGACTGCAGCATTTGATTACTCTGACACACCTGGTCACAGGAGAATTTGGCTTGCACTGTTTAAAGTACATGGTGTGTTACACTCACACTGATTTGACATTACCACTCTAGTTAAGCAAACAAATGGAATAATAATGTTCTTTTTTTATGTATTTGGTACAGGGTCTGACTATCCTCCTGTTTTCAGCCTCCCCAGAGCTGGGATTACAGGGGTGTGCCACCACACCCAGACTTGGTGGCCCGCTCAGCGCACCTGGGGCAGGGCCTTTTGTGCCAGGGATCATACCCGGGTCACTGTGCTTGCCCAAGCAGGCGCTTAGTCCACTGAGCTATCTCACCAGCCCTGGAATAATAATATTCTATTCCTTTTTAGTAATGAAAAGAAATTCTCCAGTGATAGCTCAGAAAAATCAGAACTAGAATCCAGATTATTTTAAATTATTTACTTCATAAGCTTGAGAACATCCAGGTGAGTTTGGCTACAAAAGTATGAGACTCGATATGGTCCATAAAATTTTTAATTCAAACAGAAAAAGGCAAGACGTGTATAGCCTGATG
>NW_004524615.1:11008844-11020157 GCF_000260255.1 Octodon degus
TTTTCTAAGAAAAGGGGGACAACTATATGAGGACACGAAAGTATACACACACATGCAGTGTGTGTATTCTTTTTGAATGTTTCTTATTATGGGCTTTTTTCTATTATTTACTGAATATTCATCTCAGCAGAAACTAAGTTTACAGTTTATATGGAACTCTAATATAATTTTATCTGAAGTGGAGAAAACAAAACACATTTTTTTATCATAATGAGCGTATTTCTATGACTCAGTAAACTCCCAGTGGAAACAATTGTGTCTCAGTTGAATAACACAAAAGGAATAAAATATAAAATAGAGGTATTTGGGATATGGAAGAAAATACAAATAAAAGCAATCTCTATTCATCACCATGGTCTCTAAGAAATAATTAATTAAGCTAATGGGATTTTGACAAACAATAATATAAGCAGAATTTATGCCCTCAACATAATTAGGCATTCTAATTTTTGAATAGAATTTTTTCACTTGCTAATTTATTAGAGTTTCTGCACATTTAGTGCTTTCGCGAATATTATTTACATTGCTGCCCAAAATAACCTTACGAAGGGCACTTAAGCTCGTAAGATCCTGAGTTCAGCATTAAGAGTAAGCAAGTAAATATTTCGTGTACATTTCAAGAAGGGCATAGGGTGGCGCCGACGCAGCAGCCCCAGCTCCGCACTCTGCTGAGCTCCTAATGCAACAAGCACCCCGCAGCTGCCCCGTTCCCCTGAGCCACCGATCCACTCCCCACCTACTTCTGGGGTGTGACACGTGGATGAGCAACAGCTCAGAGCGCGTGGGGAGAGGCAAGCCTGTAGCTAATCGGCTAAGGGGACGAAATGACAGTGACCATTTGGGTTGCTAACATAAAAATGTAGCTGTTCTGCCCCACAGGTCATTTAAGAAATGGGCCCTTCTGCTTATTTGGGTGGCTTGAGTAGAGGCGTCGAAATAATGAAAACCACTGTTTGACCTTGAGGGTGCTGAACTGGTGAAGATTTTTCTGTAGAAGAAGAAAAAATGAGTGACATTTTTAAAGGATACATTTTCAAAGTCTATCGGATTACTGGTCGACACGCAGCTGCGCAAGCTGACAGCTCCTTGCCTGCAGCAAAGACTAAAAAGTCCTCCCCTTTGAGAAACTCCATCGGATTTGGCCAACTACAGAAGGATATACTTTATATTTTTATATCAAGGGTTTATAATAACACAGGAATAGTATTAAAAACCAGCCTATTAGATCATTATTCCACATAACCCATCTGCTTTCACTCAGAAGCCATGGAATTTAGGTTGCAAAATCAACAGTAAACAAAATAGCCAGAAAAAGTCCCTTGCAAAATAATTGTTCGTGCTTTAGAAAGATTTTAGTTCTGAATTGCTATGTCATTTGTAGATTCCGAGGAAGTAGCCAGTGCAATTGTGTCAAGGAGCAAAGAGAATTCAGCCGAGCTTACCCCCATAACAATGGGGAGAGACTCTTCCTTACCCCCGATTGAGCATAATGTGGTCATTTTTAATACACAGAAGAGCCAACAACTACTCTTCAGTTATGCTAACCAGTCTGTCTACACACATTTTCGCAACTAGCAGAAACTTGATTTGAAAATGAGACTCTTTCACAAGTGTAGGTGCTTTTTAAATTGTTTTCTTCTAGAAAAATCACCTAAAAGATTATGTAATCCTTCAATTCAGTTATTTGTCACAGTATTCAGTAGGGAAGTGACAGTGAATCGTGTCTGAGTATCTTAACAGAAGAAAGCAGAGGCTGCAACGTGGCAGATTGAAGCAATGTGGCAGGCAGAGCAGGGTGTGAGGCGTGCAGTGATTACACCCGAACTCTCCTGAGAAGCTCAAGAAAGAAAGCAAAAGGCTTCCAGCCACCCAATGCGCAGCGATATCTCAGCGAGACACCTGCCGAGCTGGAGAATATAGCACTGAGCTCAGATGATGTATATTTTTTTTAAAACTCAAGGTTTGAAATTTGCTTCTTTGATTCCAGCTTCTTCTTTGCAAATGTGTCCACCCCACCCCACCCCACCCCGCCTGTGTGCATCTGTGACAAAGCTACCATCTGATCCGTCGGGTTGGGTGAGACTCCACGGTCTGCTGAAACCATTATTAACTCTCTTTGTGCTGTGCTTTATATGTTAAGTTTTTCAAGAGAAAGAGGAGACTCTTAACATTCTATGCACCGTGCTCCTTCCCTGCAAGTCAGGACTTTTGAATTTTTAATGGACAACTACAATTATAATTGCTTTATTTTAAGAGGTCTGCCTTTGGGGGGGAATGCCTCCATGATCATAAATTCATATCCACTCTTTTTATTGATATCATTCACTCACTTGCATCAAAGTAGCTGTAAGCTTGGAAAAATCTGTGTTTAACCTCAGGAAGGAAAAACAAGTAGACAAAAGGTAAAATACCTTTTTTATTACACTGCAAAGCAGCTTGCCTGTGGCTTCCAAGTATCCTGAAGGTATTTACGTGTCCTGGCTGCCTCAGCCTCTCCTAACCTGCAAGATAGACCGCCCATTCGCATCTTGGGCCCTCTTTTTTCTCTCTTTGTGTCTTGGTCAGGCTTGCAGATAGGAGAAGGAGAAGGGGTGAAGGTTCTGTGGACTGACTGTGATAAAGTAGGAATTAAACAATGTGGCTGCACGTCACCGGGATTATGGGCATGTACCACTGTGCCCAGTTTTACCTCATTTAATTGTGTCATCCTGGGGAGTCTCCAATATTATATAGTCTTAAAAAGTCTAATATTATATATTATCATTTTCACCATACAATTGAATTGGCTGGGTCATCTTCATTGTCGGTGACGCAGAGTCAGAGTACCAGGTTCATTTTTACATACTGAATGCACCCAAACTAAACAGACCAAGGAATGATGTCCGCCCCTGAGAAGCCCCTGCCCTCGCCCTCTTCCCACAGCGTCCCTCCCCAGCAGGCACCACCACCACACAAACCACTCGCACCTGCCTGGAGATCTCGTCAGCAATGTAAATGCACAGTGGACTGCCTTTTGCTGCCTGGCTTCCCTCCCCCAACAGTAGGTTGTAAAATTCACCCCAGCCTCGTGTAGCTTGCTCATTCATGTGTTCAAATAAGCACCAGTTTACTTCTGCATTTTACTGCAGATGAGCATTTTGATGGTTTACAGTTGGGGCTCTTTATCCACCTTAATGCTCTTTGTTTATTTTCTTATTATTTCTGAGAACACAAAGCTAGACTGAGCCTCAGCTCCTACACTCAAGTGGTCTCCCACCGCAGCCCCCAGTTAGTTCCTGGGGCCACGGAGAGACAATACCTTGACTAAATAAATGCTTACAACATGCAGAAACACGCAGCCAAGGGATCTACTTTAAACATAAGCCACCAAGAAATGCAATATATATTGTAACATTTAGGACATTTCCTTCCAATTGTGTATTTTCTACTGTAAGCAAGTGACCTTTCATTAAGTTCCTCACATTATTTCTGGATTCTACTGCACGAAGCAGTTGGGACTTCCAAATGGCTCCACCGTAGCCAAGGCAGGGTGTGGCTGAGGGCTATTTCATGGTTCTGGCAGTTGTGCCCTGGGGTGGACTCGCAGGTGCCTGGCTGTGTGTGCTCACCACTGGTTGGCCCCTAGCTGGGAGCTGCAGAAGAGGCCACGGTGAGAGCTGCCGAGTCTCAGGCTCGAACGGCCACTCATCGCTCCCTCCGCACTGCCCTCCTGCACACTGAGGAGAGGGGATGCCTGTGCTGAGGAGGAGAATTGGCAGGACCAGGAGGAGCCTCGGAGCAGTCCCAAAGAGTCTCTTTCTTTCCTTCTAACACCGTGTAGGTGCCCTGGCCATCTCATGCGGCACTGTAGTTCCTTTCTAAACACTCTCTTCCTCTCTAGAAAGGGATAGGAAAGGAAATTTTAACATGGCATCTTGCTCCTACAGAACTTACCATCTCTGGGAGTGTTAATACTTTTACTGCAAATTAAAATGGGTGAGGCTCACTTGTCACATGTGTGAGCAGAGGTCACCTTTAGTACTAGTAGCCCGCACGTGTTAAGCACGACAGTCTTGCATACTGAACGAAATACAACTTGCCACTTCCCCAACACATTCTTTTTTCAAAGCTGTGTATGTCTAAATTCAATCTAAATACTCATCAGCTTGTCATTGACTAATATCAGCTCAATTTGAATACTGAAAGAAACTAATTGTATTCTATTAGGTGGAGGTAGGTTGCCTATACTATACTCCAACAAATCTGCTCAGTTAATAAGCTGATCCTTTGTACTTCTCTCTCCACACTTTGGAAACACCTGTCATCTCCCAGTTGTTTGCTACAGAGTTTAGTTCTACTACCTGATAAGTACAATTCTTTATTCCACGAATATTTGCTTAACTCACTTTAGGGCAACTACTAAGCCAAATGCTGGCCGTGGGATGAAGAGAACAGCCCTGCATGGTCCCTGTCCTCACAGGGGGCATAGCCTCTGTGAAAAGAGCAGCACTATTCACAGGGTCCTTTGATAGCACTTCAAGTGATGACATGCACAGTGTGTTCAGTAACATCCTCTGAAACGTTCGCGTCCAGGCCTGGCTCAGAATGAGACCCTGTTTGCAGATGTGAGCAGTTAAACTCACCCTTTGGAATCAGGGTGGGTTCTGAATCTTTAGCGGAGAAAGGCTGAAGAGATTCAGATACACAGGCAGAGAAACACACGAGGAAGAAGGCATGAGGTACCAGAGGCACAGAGGAGTGGGTTCAAGCCAGGGAGCAGCCGGCCTGCCCAGACTCGCCAGAGGCCAGGAGAGGGGATTCTGGTCTGGCGCCTGCGAAGGGTACACGGTCCCACTGAACCCTTGGCCTCCACTTGCAGCCTCTGGAGTGGGGAGAGGTTGGCAGATTGTGCCACTCTGCATTGCCAGGCCTGTGAATAACAGGGGGGAGCAGGCTGTCCTGGGACAGTGACACAAGGTGCATTAGGTTAGTCCACAAGAAATTGCTTTGCCCATGTGAGTATGTGGCCGAGTAGCATCCTGTGAAGTCCTGGGAGGAAGACAGATGGTTGGAGGAAGCTTCTCCAAGGGATTGCGAGGGGAGCTGAAAAGTCAGTAGAGGGAAGGAAATCCCAGACAGAGGAGGAAGAGGAGGAGGTCCAGCAGGGGGCGCGGGGCCCGTCCAGGTGCAGGCAGAGGGTGCGCAGGCCCTGGAAAGGGAAAGACAGGAGCTTCGCAGCAGGGCCAGCTGAGGCTACGTGGGAGTGAGGGCCCAAAGCGGCCCTGGAGGCTCAGGGAGAGGGTTCCAACTTTTTCTTTTAAGAACAGAGGGCCTTGGCAGGCTGAGAGCGTTTAGGAAAGAACCCTATGTTTTCATTTCAATGATGAGCCCTACCCAATACGCCAGTGATCCAGTCCTGGTGCAAGTCAAGCCCCGTGGTCACGTCCGCAGTGGCGCGCAGCCCTTCTGCTGCCCAGAGCACCGTCCTCCGTATTTCTCCCGTCACTCGCTACGCGCTGTTCCTGAGCACTCTCTGAACGAGTCCACCAGGGTAAGCGTTGTGTTTTGCTGGCGCTGAAGGTAGGACTCCACCAGGTTACACACGGATGTCGTGAGAACAGGCGCAGTGGCTCGGCTATCTCTACATCCCCAGGGGGCAGCGCAGAGTCTGGCTTGTGGATTTAGGAATGGCAGCATCGACGTGAAAATGGATGAGTTGATGAATGAATAATTAGAAATACTTCACTTCTACTCTGTCTTATCACCCTGGCTTTAGCAAGATCGAACTAATTGCTCGTGGTCTGGTCTGTCTTAATAAGTTAACTGCTTTTCTTTTCTCTGAATGTTGCCAGTTTGTTTTTGACAGTCACATCACCGACCTTTTAGAAAACAAAATTGTTTCTTGTATGTCTTCACTGAGGACAGAATCCCTTCTCCAGGTCCTCAGCACGTGCAGAAGCTAGCAAGTTAGTGTTGTGTCTTTGGCGCTGGCTCCTTGCCATCCTTCTCGTCAAGGACACGTCCTCTGCATGCATCTCCATGCTTAAGTGCTCCAGTTAGAGGAGGCAGCACTGGCCCCTGCCCTAAGGGAGATTTTCCTTGAGACAGATGGGTAAAGGTTCAGCGCCAAACCCGATAAGATGGGCGAGAGGATAGGGCGGAATGTGCCTGCTACACCTAAGAAAAACGAAAGGGCAATCTTGGTAGCAGAAATCAAGATGCCTCAGGTCTCTGGAGCTCACAGCCAGACGACAGCTGAGACATCAGTCACGTTAGAATCCGTGTCCCTGCAAAACTCAGCCGTCCCGTTCTCTCTGTCTGGGTTAGATTTTCACACAAAAGTAGCAGGAAAACTTTGCTCCCTTGTCCTGTGAGCAAAGTTCTTTCAGCCTCCAATGTTAACTTTCCCACCACCCCAAGACAAAGTGTCACTTGAAGCAGAAGCACACTCAACAAGGGGGTCATGAGCTGATGGCTTTGGAGCGGAGGTATCCAACCTGGCCGAAGGTCTGCCCGAATTGAACATGGTCGTTGGGTGGGATGCAGTTGCAAGCTGGAGAAGAAGACAGGAAGGAAGTGAAGATGAATCACATTCTGTAGAGAGATCAGAGAGGTGAAGAGGGGTAAAGGGACCTGAAGGAGGAGAGAAAGAGGACAGGAGAGTGCATAGCCGCTCTGCCAGCCGAAATCAATCTCCATCATTTCTCCTTCGCTCTGCGTTGTCTTCCATTGGTGACATTGTCTCTGCCCCACAGACACACACACACACACACACACACACAAACACACACACTATATATATGATAAATCATATATATGTGATATATGATTTTATCATATATATGATAAGTTTACTTGCTATTACTCACATATTACAGCATTTAAAAACTAGTAGTTCCGCTGCTCAGTGCCTGCCTGGCAAGTGCAAGTTCATGAGTTCGATTCCCCCAATAGAAAAAAAAAAAAAAAAAAACAACTAGCAGTTCTTAAGCGTCTTCGCAACCAAACAAAAAACTTCTGCTTTGCTGATCAAATATGTTTCTGTTTAGAGCGATTCCTTTTGATCTGCTAGACAGCCTGAGAGATTCTCTTGACATTTTCTGTTGTTTCAAATGTTATTACATTTGCATGCTTCTGTGGTTTACGCTTTTATTGTCATTCTTTTAAATTCTAACTCTAGCATCTGGAAATACAGAACAGTTTTTGTTTAGTCATGTGACCGATCTTAAGTAAAAATTATAAAATGTGCATAAGTTGAAAATAGATTTATTAGCATGAAGAATAAAATAATATAAAATTTATTCTTCATTTTATTCCAATTTAGATTTTTAAATTGTGCTTTTGTTTCCCGGGGTCAGTTCTAACACACTAGAACGCTCTCACAATGCGTGGCAGGTGAGACTTGCTTGGTGGTACTTTGCTGCCATCTACTGGTCCTCTGTGTAATTACTATCACCGCTCTAACCAGTGCTCCATTGGTTTCCCTTTTTTCTTCTGTTTGTTTGTTTGCTCTTATTTAGTTAAAGCAAAGTGAAGCAAATGCAGACACAAAAGAAAAGCTCCCTTTGCGCCTGAGGATCTTTGAAAAATTTCCAAACAGACCACAAATGGTGAAAATCTCAAAACTTCCGTCAGACTTCACGGTCCCTAAAATCAGGTACTGAAATTTTTCTTCCATTGTATATCTTAGTTACACGGTGAGCGAGTCATAATAAATTGGGCCCAACCTCTCCAACACGCACGCAGGTGGGTTTCTTTCCTGCTGTTTTTGAGCTGTTGCCTATATTTTCCGCTCTACCCCATTTGAAAACCTGTCATCCCCCCCCCCATCAGCGAGTGGGCAGTGTACAGCTCCTGGGGGGGCTTCTCCCCGCCCCCCTTTCCCCCAACTTCCCCGCAAGTAAATGACAAGAGTGCTCAGTGTGGAGGGAAGGCAGCGAGAGGTCGCCCTCTGGCCGTGAGCCCGGCAGGCATACAATCGTCATCGCGGCCCTTTTATTTCAAGCAAACAGAAAGCAGTGCAGCCAGCTCTTGGACTGCAGCATTTGATTACTCTGACACACCTGGTCACAGGAGAATTTGGCTTGCACTGTTTAAAGTACATGGTGTGTTACACTCACACTGATTTGACATTACCACTCTAGTTAAGCAAACAAATGGAATAATAATGTTCTTTTTTTATGTATTTGGTACAGGGTCTGACTATCCTCCTGTTTTCAGCCTCCCCAGAGCTGGGATTACAGGGGTGTGCCACCACACCCAGACTTGGTGGCCCGCTCAGCGCACCTGGGGCAGGGCCTTTTGTGCCAGGGATCATACCCGGGTCACTGTGCTTGCCCAAGCAGGCGCTTAGTCCACTGAGCTATCTCACCAGCCCTGGAATAATAATATTCTATTCCTTTTTAGTAATGAAAAGAAATTCTCCAGTGATAGCTCAGAAAAATCAGAACTAGAATCCAGATTATTTTAAATTATTTACTTCATAAGCTTGAGAACATCCAGGTGAGTTTGGCTACAAAAGTATGAGACTCGATATGGTCCATAAAATTTTTAATTCAAACAGAAAAAGGCAAGACGTGTATAGCCTGATGAGGAGGTGTTGAGAGGACGGTGTCGGCAGGCTGTCGCATCACCCTGTCGGCATGGCAAAGTGCGCCGTGCAATTTCACGTGGCTATGACGTCACTAGTCGCTACACTAATCTTCCTCAACCAGCACGGCACTGGAAGAACACGGGACACATGATTGTATTTGTGTTTCTTAAGCAAATAAAATTTAGTGAAGTTAGTTTTGCAAAGCTGTTGTGTAAATTTTCACTGTGTTTTGGAGATCACATTTTTCTGTCTCTAAATGTAAAATTGTCTCTCAAGCATTTTCATGATGAATGAAAGTTTAGAAAGAAATGATAATTCCTTCAAGTCTAAAGGGCAAGATAAAACGTTTTATTACCATAATAGGATCCAGAAATGCCATCGGTTACTAAAACATCCGTGTTTCAAGTTATTCTGGAGACATTAATTTTGTTAAACTGGAGTCAATCAAGATTTTGGAAGCTTTCTGTAAATTATGTATTTTTGGAAATGGAATATAAGGGCCATTTTTTTTTTTTTTTTTTTGGTGGCGCGTCTTGCTTCCTCTAATCTTTTGTCCCTGCTTTGTCTCAGCTTCTTAGCGCAGGCAAGCACGTGTCTGTGAAATGCCACCCCTGGCTCAGGCGCACATCACTAACAATGCTTGATGTCTGTATCCTTCACCTGCAAAGGGAGAGCTTTATGAAGCAGTTCATTGACCGCCAGCAACAGGACACCTGCTGCCTCTTCCGAATCCTCCCTTCGGCCTCCTCCTCCTCGTGCGACCACCCTAAGCGCCCAGCAATCGAAGAAAACAAGTACACTGATCAGAAAGTAAGACCTGCCCGCTCGAATGACGCAGCTGTTTTTAAGGTACATATGTTAGCGAAAATAGCAATGGCTCAAGGGAACAGTGAAGCAAATTGTTTTATTTGTAGACAAAATCATTAAACTTAACATTTTTACCCCTGATCTGAACCAAAAGGCTGAGGCATGATTTCTTTTTTCAGTTATGAATTTAAAACTGGCCTCTCTGTCAGTCAACTTTCGCGCTGGGCTGCACGGCAGCTGCGCCATGTGGCCTCACGTCGCTGGACAGCTACTCACACTGCGTCTTCTCACGCGCAGGATGCAGGACTTGGGTCACCAGGCTTCTGTCTGGGCTTTATAATGACCCGACTGTCTCTTGTCATCTGCCAGTGACCATGGTTGGTGCAGTTACTACATAAGAAAGAGAAAAGCCAGAGCAGATGTTCTTAAAACTTACCAAAATGATGACATTTATCCACCTCTTAGTATAGGGCAGGAACTATCTATGGACGGATTATCTTACTGCTGTTCTGCTTTGTCATTCTAAAATTGGAAACTTTTCTCTCTAACTCTACAGTAAAGTACCAGCCCAGAACTGCACACCCATAGAGCAAAGCTAGCTATCATGTTTAAAGAAAAATGAGGTCCCATTTCCTCAATTTAAGAAAATGGCATATGACATAAAATGCATCCTTCTGTGCAATAATCAATAGCAGAATCCATGCACACATATTATGCTATTAGTTTGGTAACACAATCATTATACTCAGTAACAATTTAGTAGTATAATCAGTCAAAAATGAAAAGACTGATAGAAATTAGTCGTCTTTTCATTTCTATTAGTTTTTTGAAGGTAGCAATTAATGCTTATAATGTTTACTTTCGCCAATTTCATATGCTGATATCTGTAATCTGAGCAACTGCATTGAAGACAGCAATGTGCAATACAGCAACCACTGTTGAATATGTATCTTCTTGTTTTTTTAACTGTGTGTCACTTCTAATGTCTTCTCTATTATTTTCCTATTCTCTTTAAATTTTAAAAATAATACAAAGACCATAACAGAGTAAGGGGTGGAACAGTTCTGTTGACCAAAAAAAAAATCTAATTCATTTGCAAGCATGTCACTGATGCATTCTGGAATTCATTTGTTTTATATTCCCACCCCCTTTCTATTGCTCATAATAAAATCCACATTTCTGTTACCCTATTACTTCAGTAATGACGGTGATTGCCTTTATAGTATGTCTCTTCTTTCTTAAGAATTCTCATTTCTTTGTTTTTCTCTGAGTCATCTGTCCATGTCATTCCTCTAACTTACAGAACTCAAGATTGTAGATGATAGTGCGAAGCCAGTGGCTTTTCTTTTAAGCACTAAGAGTCTGATTGGCTGGTTGTGTCTTAGCTACTTTCTCTGTCACTGGGGCAGAATACCTATGACCCGCAACTTCAGGAGGACAGGTTTTCTTCAGTTCATGTCTCAGGCCATGGGCACCTGGCTCCAGTGCAGGAAGACCTGGAAGTGGGACCAGGAGGGGGAGTCGGGAGGGAGGTGCTCACTTCATGGCGGTAACAGGCAGAGGGGGAGGGAGGAGCTGCAAAGGAGAAAACCCTTCTGGGCCATGGTCCCGCCGTGACCTCCCACTTCCTGATACCACATGACTTGTAATGTCCCCAGAATCCAATCACCTTTCAAAAGCCCACCTATGAGCTCAGGAGGCAGTGGGGACATCTAGTTATAAACCATAACAGTTTGCCATGATGTGGGGCAAGCTAATGAGATTTTCTCTGTACGCCTATATATGTCTAGTACATCTCTTGGCATCCAAACTGCTCTCACTGGGAAGCATTTCCAGTATGCAGCCTAAGGTATTTATTTGCTCAGAGGCATTTCTGTTTTCTTTTGGTTTGAGTCCTGCTTTTCTATGTAAGCATTGCCCTGTCCCTTTGGATG
>NW_004524615.1:11020972-11065396 GCF_000260255.1 Octodon degus
ATATTGCTTATCAGGGAAAGGAATCTGAGAATGGCTGCGACCCACTCCACACAGCAACCCTCCCAGGGCTTCTTCCTGTTGTATATATATATATATATATTGCTTATCAGGGAAAGGAATCTGAGAATGGCTGCGACCCACTCCACACAGCAACCCTCCCAGGGCTTCTTCCTGTTGGTTTAGGTTCAAAGAGCCTATAATGTTCTCTGGGGCTCCTTTAATGCCCTTCTATTTTCTGTGGCTTCTTTCTTATCCTCTCATTTAATAGACTTTTGTGACTGGCTGAAAGTAAAACAACAATCACAGTTTCATCCTACGACCTTACACTTCAGACTCCCTTGCCATTGCTTGAAATAGAAAGAATGAGCAGAGGTGCCTCGCAGTGAACAATGACTGGAAATTTTGAAGACTGCAGGAAGACTACAAAGTCAGTTGATTCAATTCCATGTTATTGTAAAGAAAGGCCTTTGTGGCTCATGGTCATGTCGTCCTTCATGCCATTGGTACCTGTGTGTCAGTCAGCTTTGCATCACTGTAACCAACAACCTGGCTCACGGTCTCAGAAGAGTCAGTCCCTGGCCTAGTGGTCTACTTCTTTGAAGCAGAGCATCATGGTGCAAGGGAGAGGGGGTGGAGCAACGCTGCTCATCAGTGGCCAATGGGAGGCAGAGAGAAAGCAGCAAGCCAGGGAGCAAAGAACTGGGACCAGATTAGTCCCCAAGAGCCCACCTCCGTGATCTAGCTTGTTCAGCGAGGCCCCACATCCTGTCTCCATCATATGCCGGTAATGCCATCAAATTACGATCTCATCGGTGGATGAATCCACAGTGAAGTTAGACCCTCCCTTGATCCCATCACCTTCCAAAAGCCCATCGACAACCAAGCCTTCTGCACAAAGAGCCTTTTGGGGAACATACCATACCCAAGTCATGATAATTTAGCTGGCCAGATGTAGGTAAACTGCAGCCAAAATAATGCTGATCCCTTACTGTTCCCATTCTCCAGAGAAACGATTGCATCTGGAAAACAATGCCGAGGACACACCTGCACCTCAGCCCCAGAACTCTCTGTCCTAGAAGCACCCAGGTTGTCCGTGTCGCCCTCCATCCATGCTTAAAGCCTCAACTTTATTTAAGTTTTCTTTCCTTTACTGTTTTTGGTTTCATTTACTACCAGATTCTGGCATTATTATTCATAAATACTTAAGATTTTCCACTTTTTTGAGAGCCACTGGCTACAGAAACCTAAAACAGAGAATCCCTGGCAAAGGAAGTTCAGTGTGAGGATTTAATGGAAACAGAAATTGAAGAGAAACTACTTTGGCACTTGCATTTAGCTATGGCAAGCTGTTTTCATTTTCACTAATTAATCTAAAGGTCACTCAAAAACAAAGGCTCAAGAACAAAATCCTGCACGCAGGCCGCAGCACTGGTGGCTCTTCAGCAGTGTTTTTCAGTTAACACTTGGAAATTTCTGTCAAAATCCAAAGTGCTTTGGAAATGCCAGTCGCTGCCAAGTAGTGGACCCGGCTCTTCATCCTGCATGAAAAAAAAATATCCCAGCACTGTGAAAATTGAAGTTGTTTTTCCCCAGCGAATGTTAAGAAAAAGAAAAGGAGAGATCAGTTCATTGGTAATTCTCACAGCAAGAGCAAAGAAACACACAATAACACTTCTCCCTCGGTGGTGGTTATCTGTGAGGAGGAACTTCTGACTTCCTGTGCATCGGGGGAAATCACCTCGGCCAGGCCAAGGAAGGCAGTGAGTTCCAGGGCATCAAGGAGCACAAGTTAAGGGAAGCAGAAAGTAAAAAATTTGACAACCACAAAAGGGAGTTGGAGTTTGATGAAACATAGAAGAAAATCCAGAAGCACACAATAGATAAGATTTTCTCCAAGAAATTACTCTGGCTTTGAAGAGTGACAGGCAATCCCCACGGCAACCTCCCTTTGCTGAGACAATATTTTTGGAACAACCCATTGGACAGCTTTTTCTCACGTTTCACAACACTCACCCTTCCTTCCACAGGAGGTGAAAGTACACAATCATTAAGTGCTTGGTGGGGTCTGTGCAGATCATGAAGAAGAACACAGGAGTGGCTGGCCCCCTCTCCTTGGGATAAAGGACTCCTTTCCTGACTTCCCAGAAGGGCCATTCCCAACCTTCTCCTCAGTCCCACTCCCCCTCCTATGGACAGCTGAGAGGAGCTTCTTCCATGATTAAAGCATCAGCTGCATTTCCTGAGACCACCTTTCTGCTTTGCAAGAGAGAAAGAAATCAGGCAACAGTTTCTGTTCCATTTTCTCCACCCTACTGACATTAAACCTGAGCTGCCTTAAGCAAAGTGCTGGCTAACATGCTAAGAGGTGAATTTGGCTTGCCAGTAGTAAGAATGGCCCACTGATCCCCGAAAATGAATCCTCCCCTCAGGGTCAAATCTCCACAGTGGGCGAGTCTAGGGGTTCCCATTGCTCTCTGGCCTGCACCCCCGATATTTCTTCCCCACTGTCCTCTCCATCTTACTGTTTCCTGGCTAGTCTGGAAGCCCATAAGTCTCACCGAGTCCCATGAGTCCGAGACATGTGGAAGGAAGAGAGCCTTCCCAGCCCCCACCCTGTGTCCTGGACTTCTTAGCAGAGTGTGAGAGTTTCCCCCTTGCGTGCTTCCTTTTGCTAAGCATATAACAAGTTGCTTCTCAAGGCTCCAAAACTCACACCTAACACATGCACAAATTAACGAGGACTGTGATAAACCTAATTACTATGTCTTGTGTATCATTTTTCACTTCCAAACGTCTTCCTCTTTTGTTCAGTCACTCCATAAACAAGTACAGAGCACCGCTGGTCCTTGGCCTCTCTGCGAGGCCACAGGAATCCGAGAATGAGCAGGATGGGAGCTGCGCACTTGGTGATGGTGTGAAGAGGCTAAAACATACAGGAATGGGTGGGTGTGAGAAGTACTGCGGGCAGTGCGAGCAGCACCCAGTCCTCCTTACAGCGAGAGAAGGGTGAGAGACAGGAAGTTGTTCCAGGCAGGGAGACCCCGTGGGAAGGTGTCCTGTGCATGGCAGGACTGTTTAGAGCAGCAGTGTAGAGCAGAGATTAAGGAACGCAGGGTTCCAACCCTCATCTGCAAAGTAGAACTAGTTCTTGTTTTCAAGATCTCTTATGAGAATTAAATAAGATAAGGTGTGTTAAAAGCCAGCTTCACATCTGCCACAGACTGAGGCTGAGCCCGCCTAAACCAAATGGGTGAACTGCTGTTGGCAAGCCCTATCAGTTCTCAAACTCAGCCAGCGGACTTCTGGTCCCCCAACCTAGAGGAAAGAATTACTTCTACAAATAAAGCCTTCCGTTGTAGCAGCCGGGGTGAGCCCAGCGTACTGCACTGATCAGACTTGCTTTCCTCCTTGGGTGTGAGCTGATGTTTCATGGAGTTGGATTTTTGTTGATATTTCAGCTACTGCTTCACTGTCTACCCAGGGTCTTACATTCTCAAGAAGTAACGTAAATTGTTCTGTAAAATTCATTATCCTTACATCCTCACTGATTTCCATATGGCAGTTTTGTAACTTTCTATATGATTATAGTGTTAGATGATTTGTTCTAGTAATTCTACATAGCAAGTTATGCAGCCTGATATATAATTTGCAGAATAAATGTTTAGAAAGACAGAGAGATGCGAGAATGAGATGGAAAGGAATAGAGAGGGAGACAGAGGGGGAGAGAAAAAGAGAGACAGAGAGAGGGGGAGGGGAGAGAAAGGGGGAGAGAGGGGGAGAGACACAGGGAGACAGAGGGGGAGAGAGAGAGGGGGGGAGAGAGGGGGAGAGAGGGGGAGAGAGGGGGGGGGGAGAGAGAGAGAGAGAGAGAGAGAGAGAGAGAGAGAGAGAGAGAGAGAGAACCTTTTTTTCTTCTCTAGGACATTTACTTTCTCCTGGAATGCTTTTTCTAAAATAATAGCTTAGGAGCTCCACAGAATTATTCAGCACCTGTCTCCAGAAAAACAAGGAGATGAAAGGAGTTTTTTAATTTAATTTCATTTAATTTGGAAAGTAAAAACAAAAGCAAGAACAAAAATCAGAAACAAAGACAGAGATAGCACAGTGTACACTGATACATATGTTACACGTTTTCAGACCAAGAATAGCTGGCAACAATGATTGATATATTATCTATTTTTATCATTAAATCTGTTGCTCAGATTAACAGATATAGTTGTGTAAGAGTGGACATGTGATTGCATATTACCACTTGCTTTCAAGAAACCTTAAATTTTTGTTCTTACCTCTCTTTTTTACCTTTTAAAAAGTTTGTTTTAGAGAGAGTATAATGATAACTGATGTGGCATCAGAAATGGTACACATTTAGAAGACCATAACAGGTATTCAAGCATGGTTGTTTTATTGCACATTGCTGCCCTGTAAGGACCACCATGACACAGCCACGTGCTGTGTCTTAGAGATAGACACAAGGTGGCCCTGCAGGAAGAGCCTGTGTCCATCACACCGGGCATTTGTGTGTTGAAACCCCTTTAGGTCACTGAGAGTACACACGTCATAGGAAATGAAAAGAGCCGGGTGTGGTGGCTCACGCCTGTGATCCTAGCCTTCCAGAGGCTGAGACAGGAGGATCACACAAGTTCAAGGCCAGCCTGTGCTAGAAAGTGAGCCCAAGGCCAGCCTGAACCACATAGTAAGATCCTGTCTCCAAAGGACAAAAATGAAGAGAAAAGGGACGGGGGAGATAAGAGAAGAAAAGAAACACAATATCAAATCGAAACACTGTTTATTGAGATTTTTGTAGAAAATGGTTGAGCTCAAAATAAAATATGGCTGTGTCTGAATGCCCAGCCTTTCTCTGTGTGGTGTGTTGGGTGCAGGGTGAAAACCACTTTCCCACCTTCAACTAACGAGAGTGGGAATTCTCCATCCGTGATCATCTTTGCAGAATAATTAATTGTGCAATTTGGTTTTAGTTTGTCATGATATGTAAACAGTTTGTATCCCCAAGCTGTATGTTTACTGAAAGCCAAAAGTAAATCAGTGTTTGAATAATGATTTTTTAATGACTAAAGGAGGCTTTTAATTAAGAGGTTATTGCCCTAGCTCCAAAACAGACACCAAAGACTCGAGTCATTTTGACAGCTATCTTTGAAATACATAATTTGGTCTGGTTTTTAAACTCTTCTCCCAGTGGAGCACAGTCTTATTCACAGATTTTATTCCTTGTTGTTATGCCAGTCTTGATGTGCTGTGCTTATTACTAATAATAATGTTCTTATTATTTGTACCTGAAGTTCAAAGACTGCTTCCTTCGATTACCACCATGGAGTAGAGTTTGAATTCAAGGGCAGCTGCATGGTTAAAGGCATCTGACATTTTCTCTAGAATCACAAATCCATGTGTCTTTTTCAACTCTGCAGATTTCCTTGACTTTTCTGTTTATATGAACCATAACCATTAAGTCACTGGGCTTTTGCTTCTGTAATTACAATCTGCCTACCATATAGTCACAGTTCCTTCCCAGGGAGAGTCATGTATTAAACATATGCAAATATTTTTCAGTAATTAAAGGTACTGTTCTTCCCTCATACTTTACATTGTGTTATCATTATACCAGGCTAGATGATGTGTAAAATATTGGAGATTTGACCAAATCAACAGTAAGCCCAACTACTCCTTTAGTGAATAAAGCATTGTCATAAAATATAAGTGTGAAAACGTCAAGTCAGTTAGTTTCCCAATCATTTAGTTTCCAGTTTTATAAGATTCTCCTAGCTATCAAGTTAGCTCACTTAAAAATAATCAAATTAATTTCTAATTTTTAATCTTGTTCATATTTGTTGTTTTGAGGTTAACTAGGTATGAAACAATGTAAAACAGAAGAGACTAGAGAATAAAATTTAATATTAGTGCATTCTTCAAGTATATTTCAAGCAACGACTCTGCATAGTGCTAGACGCTGGAGGGAAATAGAGTAGACAAGGTCATTGCCGCCACCACGTGCAGCAGAGTGGAGTTCCCAGAGAGACTCCGAGCCATTGCACACAAGTTGGGGACCAGCTTGTGCTGCTGCTCCCGGAGCTCAGAGAAGAGGAGGACTGGCATGCATGTCGGAGCTGTGGGAGTTGTCTGTGCTTTTGACTATTTGGATGCATCTTTTAATTCCTGCCTCATGTTTTTACAGAGTAGGGTTTATAATACTGAAATAATTTAAAATTAAAGATCTTGACCCATGATCTGAAACTTCCTTTTCACAAAATTCATATCCTAAGGCACATTTCAAAGCCTCATGACATGACATTATAATGGAATTCACCTTCATATACATCATAATATGACCGGTTTAATCCTACTGCCACCTACACAAATCACTTTTTAAAATCCTTTCCTTCCCAGCATAATGTCAACTTCATAAAAAGTTTATTTTATAGAAACCTCTTGCCATACACATGATATGTCATGTAAATTTAGATATTAATTTTCAGTTCATGGGTGCATGAAAAATTCAAATGTAGTCAAATGAGGCACTACCTTCAACCTATGCAATTTCAAGTAATTGCTTATTTCCAATGACTATATTTTATGTGGGAGACTTGTTCAATAAAGTGGCTCATTACAATAATTACACTATACCTTCCTGGCAGAAATGACATTCATTAAGCCCTATTCATTGGACCAAGGTTTTGTGTTTCATGGCCATATGTTCTTAAAATGCTTTACCATTTATTATTAATCTGTTAGCATTTTCAAAGTGAGCAAAGAAAAATAAGACCACTCAAACTCTTTTCCCCTGTAGAAACAGAAACGTATTGTTAATATTTCTAATCAAAACTGTAGTCAAGTATTACAGTATTTGTGGTGTTCCTTCTTAAGTCATCGTCAAAGGTTTCATTCTGCAGGTAGTGGACAGATGGAAGCTATGGTTCTTTAGGGTCTAAGCTAGCAGTAGCTGAACCTGTAGCACACATGCCTTAGAGGGTTGTTTGTATCCCTGAAAAGCTTTAAAATGTTCACTATCACTGAAAGGATTGCAGCCTCTCAGAGGCATTTAACATTTCCTGAAAGTCCTGTGACTACTTATAGGGGACTGAATTAACTGAAATATTGTTCTAATTAATTGAAAGTTGTAATTGATCCCTGATTTTAAGGCAATAGAAGGTATAAAGCATAAATAGTATGACCTGGCTAGCTTTAGTAGATAAGAAAACTAATAGATCTTTTTCGGTGCTTCAGATGTGTTATTCTGACAAAGAATTATATACAGAAAATAGGTAAAAAGATCAGGTAATTTAACTTTACTGCTTGATAGTTTGTAGTGGACTAGATTGAGTTCAGGGCCTTGCATTTGCTAGCCAAATGTTCTACCAGTGAGCTATACCGATAGCCCTTCTTATTCTTTCATATTGATACTAAATTGACCAGGATGGAATCAAACTTGTGATTCTCCTGCCCAAATTCATAGACAACACTTGGGAGGCATTCACAAGTAGGTAATACACAGGTCCTAACTAAAAGCAGGTGTGGAGAAGCCAATAACCATGATTGGCATGGGATTGGCATCTGTGCTGGTTAACTTTTCTCTCATTGCTGAGAGAAAATACCTGATGCTCTAAATTAAAGAAAGAAAAGTTATTTTAGCTCACAGTTTATGGAGGTTTCAGTCTATAATCAGCTGACTCCAAGGCAGGCTGGATTGGCACAGGGCCCACAGTTCCCTGCTGCAGAAGAAAGCAAAAGCAGTAAGAACAAAAGAGGTAAGGAGGTAAAAGGGAGGAGCAGGCCTCTTTCCCTAACTTATGCTGTATTCAGGCTACCTGGCCTTGGGCAGGTGTAGCACTCACACTGCCAATCCTAGCAGGAGACAATGAACCAATCACAAACTCTAGATTCGACCACAGCTGAAAAGCCCACCCTTGTGACCACATGAGGCTTTGGGCAGACATCCAGGCACAAACTATGACAGTATTCATGGTGACAAAACCAAGGTGAGTTACAAAGCATCCGTTATTTATGAGAAAAGGATTCCGCCTCCTTAGAGCCTCCCTGAAGAGAAATATCCAAGAATGGAATAAAGATTGAACAGGCCAGGTCAAGAGCGATGAGGAAAGAGCAGACCCAGATCAAACCAAGGGGGCTAGGTAGAAGGGTGGGGACAGAACCAGGAAAGTCCAGCAAGATACTCTGTTATTCACTAAACAATGGGACACAGCTCAAGTTGGAAGAAAAATAATGAATTGTGTGGGACACTAATTTTGCCTTTATTTTTTATTTTTATTTTATCTATTTATTTATTTATTTTTTGTGGTATCAGGGATTGAACTCAGGACCTTGTGCTTGCCAGGCAAGCACTTATTCCACTGAGCTCTCTCTCTGGCCCCAATTTTGTCTTTAGAAAATGAGAAAACTGTCGAAGTGGAATCCCTTACAAAAGTCTATTCTAAGAAAAAAGAGCAAGGGCCAGCCAAATAGCTTAGCAGATTAAAGTGCCTGCAGGGGTTCAATCCCCGACCCTGTAATACTGGCCCCACCCCCAGGGTGCACTGAGATGGCAATTGAGACTGGGCATGGTGGTGCGTGCCTGTAATCCCAGCTTTTGTGAGGCTGTAAACAGGTGGATCACTATGAGTTCAATCTAGTAGTGAGACCCTGAACACCCTGTTGATCCTTCCCTAAAATACAGGGGGAAAAAAGGAAAAGCGCAAAAGGCATATTATAAAAGCATGCTCATAATAGCTCTACCTATAACATTCTATTCCAAAATGAGTTAAAAATCATTAGGAACTATATAAAACTGAAATCACAGCATATGCAAGAATGAGAAAAACTCAGAAACAAAGTACTGAACTCAAAGAAGTATGAAGTGACTAGACACCGTAAGAGCAATAAGTGGTAAAGAAAAAGAAAATGAAATTGCCCATGCCTTAAGAGAAATAAAAAGTGAAGAACAGGAAATTTTTCAAGAATCAAAAAGAAAATGAAGAAAGAAGAAAAATGACTTGCAAGAAAATGTCAAATTGGAGAAAGTCAAGTAGGTCTAACATTTATGTTATAGGGGTCCCTATAGAAAAATGTCACAGCAAGAGACCACAGCAAGCACTAAACTTTTCTGAAATAGAAAAAGATTTGAAATTATTCATTGGAGGCATCCACCATGTACTTGAAAATATCAACTGGGAATAACCACAAACAAGACGTCCTCTAGACAAGTTACAGAACTTTAATTCAAAAGAAAATAGGGCTGGCCAGATAGCTCAGTGGATTAAAGCGCCTGCTTAGGCAGACAGAGGGACCGGGTTCGATCCCCGGTGTGCTGTGTTGGCCCCACCCCTGGAGCACACTGAGATGGCAATAGAGACTGGATGTGGTGGTGTGCACCTGTAATCCCAGCGCTTGGGAGGCTGAATACAGGAGGATCACTAGAGTCCTATCTGTATAGTGAGACCCTGTAGACCCTGAACAAAAATGCATTTAAAAAATTTTGTGTGTGTGTGTGTGTGTGTGTGTGTGTAAATTTAAAAGAAAATAATTTAATATCTCAAAAGAGACCTGTAAGGGAAGAAGTATTGGATCATCATCAGACTTTTTAGCGTCAATAATCTATATCAGAAGAAACTAAAGTAATATATGAAAGATTGCCAGGCAGAGACTGTGAAAGTCAGGGTTTTTGGTTTTTGCATCCTGGAAAACTGACTTTCAATTTTAAAACAGATAATTTAACAACCATTTTTAATTAGCTATATTTGTTTGGAAAATCCATAATATATCTACTGTTGTATGTTACCCTGTTTCTGACTTTGTTTCTGCTATTTGTTATTGCTTTTGTCCTTGCTCTTCAAAATAAAAGAAAATTAAATTAAAAAATAAAAAGGACAGGAATTTGTTATCAGGATGCCATCATATAAGCCATGTAGTATGTAATATTGTTCTCCTGAGCCCTTCCTAGGGAAAGTACTACAAAACATGCTTCATGCCAGCAAGTAAATCGCAGAATTCACTCAGATGCTGATGGAAGAACTGGGGAGAGCCATTCTTATGTACAAGCTAGGTTACAGGAGGACTGAAATAGAGTAAAATATGTCAGAGCTCTTTTCTGTATGATACAGGGGCAGTACAGGGTACAAATGTGGAAAATGGAAGGATATATGTAAAAACTTTTGAAATAATCATTAACTGTCTTGGTCGTGTTCGCTATTGTTATTCTGAGATTGTTGTCCATAAAGTGTGAAATAAAACTAGTAGTGATGAGAGTCTGATTCTACGATGCCTGGCATCCTTGGTAATCAAGAATTGTAAGGCAGGAGGAACAAAAGGAGAGGGATGTCACATAGAAGAGTTTAGGTAAAATATTTGTGTGGAATTTAAAGTGAGACTATTAGAATCAGTTTGACGAGTCAAAGTTCCAGAGACAGTGACCATCAGCTCAGTAGCAAAGAGTGTTGCTGGAATCTGGATTGTGTTTTTGAAAAATCACTTCCCAGTAAAGAAATCAGAGCTGATCGGAGGAGGCCAGTAATCTGCATAGGAAGCGGATCTGACCTCAGAGCATCTTCCCCTGCCTGCCCTCAGGGAACCTCGGCACCCACCCCACGGTAGGTAAGGTCCTGTCAAAGGCACCAGGGAGCTACCTCTAAGAGCTCTCAGTGAGCACCGAGATCACACAACCTACGGTAAAAATAGCAGATGCAATAACTGAATCCATCAACTCTGTCTAAACCTCAGTTCAAAATGATGTTTTAAAAATAGTAACTGGTCATCAAGAGAATGCCTGAAAATCAATTAGCTACACAAAACAAGGTAAAGGTCATGAAGCAAGCACTTACCTTGTTTTGTCCATATGAATCCTACCTCTAGGCAGCCAGATGACACAAGAGCTAAAGTGCCTCACGTGGAAAGCATTCCAGCTAGTAAATAAGAAGGAAATGACAACTTTGCCAACTTAATGAATTCATAGATCTTTGGAATGAACATCAATGCTGTTTATATCACAAAGACAAACCCAGGCAGCAGGTGACTGCTGGCGAAGGAGCAGGATCACACGCGTGTCCACAGGAATGGGTCAGCCAAGTGTGCCTGAGGACCTCTCCGGATCCAGCTCCCGTTTGCAGGAAAGGTGGTGGACAGAGGAAGACCCAAAGTCACCCCAGTGTATGCACTCAGCAAAATCCAGATTCCTGGAAGCCACAGGTGCAATGTCCCAGGTTCTTTGACTTAGGACATTGCCTGGAAATCACTGGCAGCCACACCCGCTGCCTCTTCCCGGTCCAGATTACTCAAGCACAAATAACTGAGCCAATTGAGTTGGGCTTCTTGGCTCTTGGATCCTGTGTTCAAGTCAAAATTCTGGAAACTTCTTTTAAATTGAAAGTTTAACATTTTAAAGATAGAAATTTGTATTACTTTAACATTTAAATTAATTTATTTGTTTTTTATAACTAATTCAATTAAGGAATTGTCACCTGTGGAGTGAATATTTTGAATTTACGATATTATTTTCCAATTAACCTGTTTTGTTATTCAGTGCAAAACCTATGTAATTATGCGTCCTTTGCTTGGCTTTTAAATCCCCACATCTCTGATGCATTTAGCTACAGAATGAATTACTACTGATTTCTTCAAATTTCTTATCATGAGACAAAAGTTGTGTTCTTTGCTTTACTTCTGGTTATTGCCTGTATCCTATAGGACCAGGAGAGGGCGCTGCAGAGCAGTGTAGCCCAAGAGTTCTTCATAACTAGTTGAGACGGTTCTTTGCTAAAAAAAAAAAAAAAGCACAGCTTTACTATAGATGTAAGAACTGAAGAGAAGGGATAACTAGATAACCACTGTAGACCTTTACTTACTGAGAAAAAGAACAACTGAGATATATGTCTATATACTGCATCTAGTATAACAAATGCATACATACCAAATATGTACTTTAAAAATACCTATTTTATATTTAGAAAATATGTATACCTTATATTTGATACACATTACTTTTATATGCATGCATATAGGTATATATCCTTTCTTCTTTCAAGAACCTCCTAAAACTGAATCTAATTTTTTTCTATTCCATGTTTTCTTCCTCCACCTCTGCTATTAGTTACAGGATCAGCTTCCAAGTGCTCCCATGTAGGGCTTACTGCTACAGTTTGCTTTTATCATTTTAAGCTCAGAACAAAGGAGACTTTGTAGCCTTTTAGCAACTTTTTGCAGTGCCAGAATCACTTGAGGAAACACTGCCCTGGATACTGTCCCGAAGGCTTTTCCTAACACGGGAATGTGTCTTGTGTCTGCCGCTCCACTGTAGAGAAAGCAGGGAGGTGGTTGAACTCAGGCTGCTGCCTCCAGCGGGGGAAGGTGGCTAAGGCCCTCACCGCCCTCCAGGGTGAGCTAAGAGCGGGCTCTGGAGTCCCTGTAACCTGGCTCTGTCTCCCAACCGCGTGTGTCCGGAGATGTCACCAAAGAGAATCCTCTGCCAAGCCAGGGGGTCTTTTAGCCCCAGAATCTGTGAGTAACATCCTTAGGAGATGTGCTACCAGCTCAGGAGATTAAATCAGGGCCCCGAATCCCCTCTCTAGGGGAGGGGAAAAGATGTGTCAGCGCTTCCTGTCCCATCATTGCAGATTGCCTCTCACATGCTACCAGGAAAACATAACTTTATCCACTGTTGTGTCCCTGTCTCTACATTAATCTAGCCTCTGAAGAGATTTCATGAATAATGAAATGCAGTTTTTCATTATGAAAAATAAATAAGTAAAAGAAATATTCCGGCTTTTCTGATGAAGGGGAAATTGCCAGTGTGCTCAGTGATTCTCCCCTTCCTTATAGGTCTCCTGGGAAATAGGAAAATTGCGCTGCAAATTATGATGTTCCTCTAGATTGTCACTTTGTGATTTGCTTTTTCCAGCTATAGCCCTGGAAATACATTGGTCAATGCCAAAGCATTTATTTATAGCTTGATTTGTAGATTGCGGCTCTGTGCCTTGGTATCTCAACCTTCCTAATCCTTCTCGATAAGCCCGTCAAGTGGTGTGTTTATGCTGGACACACCTGCTTATATTGTCTCCTGCTTCTTTTCCTTCCTTTAACTTTTTTTTTTTGTTTGTTTTTTTGCGGAACAAGGGATTAAAGTCAGGCCCTTGTGCTTGCCAGGGAAGCGCTTATTTTACTGAGCCCTCTCCCAGCCCCTCATTCCTTTAACTTTGGTTAGAGCATGTTATGCCTCATGGTGCTGCCTCTCATGCATGGCTTTCACACCGAGCTACCACTGCACTCATTGACAGTTTACCCCAGATCACTTGACTGGGCATATATTTCCAGCTTCACTCACAGAGTCTCCTTTGTCCTTCAAGGCCCACGCAACATCCACTGCTTCAGCAAACTCACTGTGTCTATCCCAAAGGCCTGCATCTCCCTGGCCCATGTAACAGCTCCTCTCAGTCCTCTTTGCTGTCCTTACTACCCAGCACTTGAGCATCTACTGTATTGTCCTTGTCACTGACGACATCATGTGTGTAACCTCACTAAGCTGTTTGACTCCAGACTCTAAGGCCTCTGATTCCTGGCTCTTTAGCTGCATTGATCACTATTAGTATGCCATGTGTCAGTAAACCTAATAGGATCCATTGAAGACAGTGAGCAGGTGTTCTGCCGTTCTTAGCACTAGTCAGAATCCTGGAGTTGTGATGTCCAGCTGTTGTTCTTAGAAAACTACCCCTGATAGTGCCTTTCCTTGTTTTCTTTCCTTCCCTTTTTCTGGCTGTCCTTGTCCCCTTTTTTTAATGTATCTAGTACAGGGTCTACACAGTCTCACTACACAGGTCTGGCTCTAGTGATCCTCCTGTTTTCAGCCTCCCAAGTGCTAGGATTACAGGTATGTGCCACCATGACCAGTCTCAGTCGCCGTCTCAGTGTGCCTTGGGGGCAGGGCCTACACAGCACTCAGGGGATCAAACCCTGGTTCCTGCATGTGCTTAAGCAGGCACTTTAATCTGCTGAGCTATCTGGCTGGCCCTCGTACCTTGCATACCTGCCATTAACCCACCTTCTGTGGCTCGCAAGCAAAGCAGGGCTGAGTCTGAGGAGTATGTACCCGGTCTATACTGGGCTTCAAGGATTTCCTTTAATCCTTTTCTCTAGAATAGTTCCTCTGCAGTCAACCAGTAGGTCTCCTCGAATGTCCATTTTCTGATTCCACACCTGTGGATAAATCAACCCCTAACCTTATATTCAGATTAGCACTGGATCCCAGGCTAAAAACCACCAGCACGAGTTACTAAACAGTCATGAATAAGGAGTCCAATGTGAAGTTCTTAGGAAACTGAAAAGGCTGTTTAGATGACGGCCAGTATCAAAACCGGTGACACATGGTGACTCTTCATCCAGGAGCAGTGACATGCAGCTCTCAGGTTCACTTGCATTTTGCTCAAACAAAAGTAAAACCCAAAAGGAATATTGAGCAACAGAATCAATGATATGGTGGTGCACTGGTGACAAACACTCTGGCTTACTGCTTTAGTAGTGCTATCTACTTAGTGATGTCTTGGTGTGTTATTCTTTGACGTTCCGCAACTAAAGTCAGTTCTCTCATGCTTTCAGCTTCGCAAGTCTGTGTTCAGCATCAGAGCGAGGAATCTTCTGGAAAAGGAGACAGCAGTCACTAAAATCTTGAGGTAATAACAATCATTAATGACATATATTTACACATAAGTAGGATTATATTAAACAGAAAAGGAGCTGTTTTAATGAATTAATTTTCTGGGTATAAATATTTTATTCTAGAAAGTAGCCTTGAGTACCTATCTACTTATAATGATGTGAAAGACATTACTAGCATCCTTGTTGAAAAGCAACATACTGCCACAATAGGCCATTTCTCTTCTTTCAGATATTTACACATAAATTATAGACATAAATGATTATAAAAAGATGAAGATACCTTACTGTTACATTTATACTTTATATCTTTTGTCATATTCAAAGCTAAAGACATAATTGTAAATATAATGGTAAGAATGCAAATAGTTTTATTTTATTCTTTATATTAATTTACTGAGAAAAATCGCAATGAAACAGTTTCAAAACAGGTTAGTAGGACAGTTACAATAATTAATACATTGCATATTGTTGTCTTAATAGTAATCATTCATAATACAAGATGCAGACCTGATTTCTTGTCTAAACAGTATTATTTCAAAACTTTCTCCTCATTGAACTAAGAAAAAGTAGCTGTATATCTATACTAACTATTTTGTATATACAGATATATATTTTTTTCACTACAGAATGGTCCTTCATTTATATCCCCCTTTTTTGTTTACTTTTGTCAGACATGGATGGGTATTCCATTGCCATTCAAATATTGTAGGTGCATGAATTCAGCAAAATAATCCAATATAGACCAGCAGTCCATAATAGTAGTGGGTTATCCACAGGACTGGCAATGTCAGAAGTTGTTTTCTTGAGCCTTTTACAGCTCAGCATATTAATAGGGCTTTACTTTTTATACTTCATTTTTATACATTTCTACTAGATGGTTAAGACCAAGATAAAGCAAGACCTGTATAACAAAGAATGTAGCAAGTAATAATTTAAAAGTTGATTATGTTAAAGTGATCAGGATTTATCAATCTATTAATACATTTATGAAAAATCATTAGAACTAAAAGCATGCCTGTCTTGGAATGTTTATTAAAACATAATTGTTATGTTTCTTTCTAAAATATACCTTGAAATGAAGTGTTAATAAGGAAAATTAAGCTACCCATTTACGAATGTCAGGCTGCATGCTATTAAAATGGTCCATATGAGCACACAGAGCTATCAGCTACAGAGTAATGTGATCAGTGTGAAATGCGTGAGTGTTTGGAATTCCATCTACTGCTGCATGTGTTAAGTTGACATATGTGGCAGAAAAGCTAGTGGAAGAGCAGGGGGAGGGCCCAGCAAAGCAAACTGGCCCTTCATGTGAGGAAACGCCCTCCAAGCTTGTGTTAAGCAGGAGTTTGACTGTCTGCTGCTGAATTCCTTACAGGCATGGTCATGAAAGCATTTGCCTAGACAGCATATTACTGTAATATGGAAAACTGTAATGAGAAAATTAAGCCAAGTGTATATGATATGGAAAACTACTTTCGCAGTGTAACACATACACCATAGTGTGAGAAATGGTGTGGCAAGGAATAGTTTTAATCATCAACTTTAACATATAGAAGATCAGTGGATTTTTGGTAATAAAACTTTATGGTGTACCTGAGGAAAAAAAGTGCAAGACTTTTAGGAAACATGGACTCCTTCATGCTTCCAAACAATTGAGTAGTTTTGGGGCTGTCATATTTACTGCAGTCCAGCAAACTACAAAATGAGAGGCGCTCCCTAGCATGATCTTTGCTGGTACCTAAATTAAAGGGTAAGTTGGGCCAGAGCGATAGCTCAGCAGCAGAACACTTGCCTGGCAAGTGCAAGGCCCTACATTCAAGCCCGAGCATAAGAAAACACTATGGTTTGGAGAGCAAAGACTCCACTCTAACACAGAACCCTGGCCTGGCCCAGGCTCAGCTCCCGTGTGATGCAGACAGTGAACTTATCTTGCAGTTTTCTCATCTGCCTCTATGCTGAATACTTTCCTGCAAGTTTGTCCAAAAAACCTGTTGATGGGTCAAAGTTAATTTTAGTATTTCCTTCAGGGAGGGAGATGGCCAGTTCAACATTCTCCATGATCTGCCAAGACAGGAAGGGCAATGGAAATTCATTAGGACTTAATGTTTGCTGTAACTGTGGTCAAGTTGAAGATCTGGTTGATACTGGCAAGACTGTTGCCATAAGAGTGTGGACACACCAGGAAACAGGTGCCCACCCTCAATGAGCAACAGCTACCACTTTGGGATAGGGGGTACCCCTATATCTCTCTGCTACTTTCTGTCCCCTTGAGTCCAACATTTCAGCCATCAGTGAGTAAGAGGGGCTTTGACCTTCCATTTTCTACTTTCCTTCCTTCTTGATTTGATTGATTTCTGAAAAGTTTGTGCTTTTCAAACTTTTAACCATGTGTCACCTTTAAAAAATAAATATAACTCAAAACCAGCCAAATACCTCAGCAGATTAAAGCACCTGCTTAGGCAGACTCAGCAGCCAGGGTTTGGTACCCAGCCTGCCATGTTGGACTTGCCCACAGGGCATGCTGAGACCATGATTGAGACTGTGCAGGGTGTCACACATCTGTAATCCCAGCTCTTAGGAGGCTGAAAACAGGAGAATCACTACTGAGTCCAGTCTATGTAGTGAGACCCTGTGGACCCTGTCCCAAATACATTGTAAAAAAAAAAAAAGGTGTTTGGGGTATTATCAACCCAGTAGGCAGTCTTGGCAGGAATTTTGAAGAATACCAATGCTTTTTAGGAGGCTGGCTGGATAAGTTGAATGAACTATTGTCTAGAAGAAGGGCCTAGCCTAATGGTCTAAAGTTCAGGTAAGTGTTGGATGGAGAGCATGAACTAACATCACCATGACTTATCTTGCTTCGCAGTCCTGATAATTCAGCTGTGGGGCTGCTGGTGCTCTCAGTTGTCAGAGGACTCACCCCTATGAATATCTGTCTTCCACTTGAAATAGAACCCATATTATTCCAGCAAAAAGCATCAATACATATCACCATGGTCAGCAAATTCTAGTTCATGGAGGAAAAAATCTCAGTGAGAAAGAGCACTGTACCTGAGGCTGTTACTCTGGTAGAGTCACGCATTTCTGTACACACACACACACACACACACACACACACACACACACACAGAGTTATCTTTAATTTGTGCCCTTATACTTACTAGATTTTTTTTTAAAGAAAACTAATTGCTGTTTTGAGATATGGGCGTGAATTTCTGGATCTGGCTGAGAATACTTGGATGAGAAAAATGTGGTCTATTTGTATGGAACTTGAGCATGCTGGCCCAGGCTGCAAGGCTGGGGTTTCCCCTGGACAGAGGAGCCTCTGTGTTGTTTCTTCTAAGATTTATCTGGAAAGCACTTTGAGAGACAGGATGTCCCACTACCTAAATTATAAAATCTACGGCGGCTATTAAATTCACTGCTGTTCTGACTTACATCCACTGTGCAGTTCTACTGAAGAAAAATTCCTTTCAAAAGCCAGTGACCTTTTCTCTGCCTCCAACAACATCAGAAACAAATAGCAACGTAACTTCCAAAGCACCACCACCGCTGCTGAGAGCTCCTCTTGTCAGAATCCCTGAAATGGAACAAAATGCATTCTCATTCCTGCCAGGCTATGTGAATACAGAAAGGTCAACAATAAAATAATTAAGCATGGTGCATTATTTTAGAACCATCCTTCTGTGGGTTGCCACAGAACATCACTAGCTAGAACAGCACCCTCAGGACCTTGTTGGATACTCAGTCCCCGTGGTATTTGCATTCTGATAGTTTGATGCATGCCATATCTTTCTCTGTCCTACACTTACTATAATAGTTTTTAAAAGTGTAGTGTATAATTTTAGTGGAGTTCTACCACTAAGCATATTTAATGAAATGTGTAGAGTTATTTTGTCTCTTGCTTATCACTTTAAGAGAATCTTTTTTTTTTTTTTTTTTTTTTTTTCTTTTTTTTTTTTTTTTGCGGAACCACGGATTGAACTCAGGCCCTTGCACTTGCCAGGGAAGCACTTATTCTACTGAGCCATCTCCCCCGGCCCCCAAGAGAATCATTTTCATTGAACACAAATAAAAATTGTTTTTCCTGAAAGAAGTGCTTCAAAACATCCAACCATCCATCCATCCATCCATCCATCCATCCATCCATTCATTCAAGAAAGACTTCTGTATCATGCTCTACGTCCCAGGCATTTTATCCTTTTTGCTTTTTCCATTTGGTACATTCAGTTCTCCTTTTAAAATTCTTTTCCCACTGGTGAGCCCAGCCATCCAGCAACTCTGGATGAGATCCTGTTCTTTCTCTGTAGCTCTACCCTCCTGCCAACTGAGGCAGATATCCTCAACTCCCAACTTTAGAGTCCTGAGAAGACCTAAGTGCTCCAGAAATACATCTCCAGCTGTGGGAGAAGGAAAGGGCTTGCAAGGACCCCCATGCTTACAAGGGAAGAGGACAGAGGCTGTTGAAGCCCAGATCTGGGTCACTTGCCTGAGAGAGCAGCAGCATTAGGTGGCCCACATTTGCCCAAAACCCCCAAAGTTTCCAGAAAACTGAGCATTAGGAATTAATATCACAAATATTTATCTTTGTGGTTCTGTTAAAGGTGCTTAGTCATTGTCTGATTTCTCTGACACTTGCACATTACTTGAAAAGATGACTTGGAGATAAAGACAACAAAAAGTATTTAGAGGCCAACAAGACCTGGGTCTATGCATTTTTATAAAACACAAAATAGTAAAATTTCAAGGGACCAGTCAAATAGCTCAGCGGATTAAAGCTCCTGCAAGCAGGAACAGGGACTGGGGGTTCAATCCTCAGGCCTGCCATGCTGGCCCCGCCCCTGGGGTGCACTGAGACAGCAATTGAGACTAGGCTTAGTGGTGCATGCTCTTGGGAAGCTGTAAACAGGTGAATCACTACTAATCTGATCCAGTAGTGAGACCCTGAACACCCTACAGACCCTTTCCTAAAATACAAAAAAAAAAAAAAAAAGATTTCAAAATACAGCTATACTACTGCCCCTTATCCAGAGTTTTTTATTTTCTGTATGTCAGTTACCCATGGTCAACTATAGTCCAAAAATTTTAAGGGGAAAGTTCTAGAATGATTTATTCATAACTTTTTAATTGTATGCTGCCCTGAGAAGAATAATGAATACTATCAGCAGCCTGCTCCATCTGGCCTGTGTTGGGAATCATCTTTTTGTCCATTGTATCCATGTTGTATATGCTACCTACTGGGTAGTTATTTAGTAGCTGTCTATCTCAGTTGCTGAGTAGACCAACTGTTTGATATATGTTCAAGAAATGTCCATTTCACTTAATAATAGTCCCAAAGCACAAGAGTAGTGATCGAAGGGAAACCCCAGGCCATCAACCATGGAAGGAGAGATTTACTCTGGTGCTGTGTAGCAATACTTCAGACTATATAGGAATGTAAAGCATACACAGGAAAAGATAGCATAGATAGGTTTGTGCTATCTGGAAATTTAGGTGCCAAGTGGCGGGGTGGGGGTGGGGGTCTTAAAATATACACCTTGGCATGGAGGGACTACTAGAAATTACCTGAAATGTGCTCTATAGATGGCTTCTGAGCTAGTATCCCATTTGTGGAAACAAAATATTTTATATTTTATGACAATAATATATGATTTATGTATTATTGTGCTAGTGCTATGTAGCAGGAGACCTACTATTGAATTTTATCATCAAAGGAAATAAAGCACTTTAAAAGAGTTTCTTTTTTAGGGTAGCTTTCGATTTATCACAAAATTTAGTGAAGGTACAGAGATTTCCCGTGTGTTGCTCAGGCCCCACTGCCACACACACACACACACACACACACACACACTCTTCCTACTATCAACATTTCCCCCAAGAGTGGTGTATTTGCTGTAGGTCGTAGACCTACACTCAGACATCATTGACATCCAGAGTCCAGAGTCTACATTAGTCAAAACTCATACGCAAATGGACATCCACAGGTATGTATCTCCACCGACATGCACAGATGTTTATAGCAACTTAATTTATAATTTCCTACAGCTAAAGCAACCAAGATGTCCTTCAGTAAGTGAGTAGATAAATAAATTGTGATACATCTGGCTGATAGAAGATTATTCACCACTAATACGAATGATCTGTCAAGCCGTAAAAAATAGAGAAGAAACAACAAATGCATATTTTTAGAGAAAGAAGTAAATCTGAAAAGGCTACCTAATGAATGGGTCTAATTCTTTGGCATTCTGAAAAAGGCAAAACTATGTATGTGGGAAGATATTTTAGCAAGAGCTTGCTGTTACTATTTTATCATTAGAGTGTAAAGTAATATGTAATGCAGAAAAATATGTATCTGTAGAAATTTTGATTAGTACAATTTTTGCAACATTTGAAAATTTTCACTTTTATTATAGTGACAAATTCAATCTTTGCCTTCTAATGCACATTTTTCTAAATCATTGCAATCTTTTCATTGTAATACACATGTTTCAGCAGTGGTGTTACTAGAAGCAAAGCCTGATTAATAGTAGAGGTTTTTAGACACTTTATTTGCTAAATTTTAGTAGGTGCACCAAAAGCATAGGTTTCCTTTGAGTTAATTTTCTTTTTTTGTTTATTACACATGCATAAGGTAATGATATTTAAGGTTTATTTTCAACCTACCATGAGATCCCGGTCATCCTTATATCTACATATTTGTAGATGAAAACATTTTGTGAATAATACAAGATTTGGAAGGACCAACCTGTCACTATTAAACATCTATATGCATTTACTCCAGACTGGGCTGATTCAAAAAGGAATGGGGTATTGATATATATATATATATATTAAAGCAGCATTTTCCCTCTCTCAATAAGAGGCCATTAGCCAGGGGCTCACCCTTTAGCACCTTCCTTGTCTCTACCTTAGGTGACCACATTGTCACTCCAGTGTATCAGATAAGACCCATTTCCAGGAAATACTCATTGTCTATTCTCTTACGCCCTTTCCCCGCCATAGCTTTACATAATTCCCAGTGAAGGACTATTATCCTTTTGTCCGCTGATGTGGTTATATCACATTAACTAATATTACCTTGTGGAGCTCAAGATTTGAGTAAATTCGCTAAATAATGCCGTGTTCCGCCGAGTTACACTGTGCTTCCTTTAATGGTGATTACATTTAATGCCGGATGCAATCGTGGAATCTAACTCTCCTTTGATGAGTGAGAATAATTTGAAGATACACCGTCCTCTCTTTCGTTATAGAACATGCAGGTTTTTCCTCTCCCTTATTCTGGGACATTAAGAAGGAAGATATGGAGACAAAGAAAGACACAGAGGCCCCCTTGCTACTGTGTCTGCGAACAACTAGTGGCTTTTAAAGGATAATAAAGCTCCAGAAATCTGTCTTATAACCATCATCTTTGGGCCAATTTAAAAATATTTTAGATGGAGAATTGTCAAGAAAAATAGAGCCTATTTCTTAAAACATGACTCTCTTCCCCCAAACTCCATAAAGACATATATATGTCATATAAGGGGCAATTGAAATTCCACAGCACAAAGGCAATGCAGGGAGGGAAGGGAAGAAAAGAATCAATCAATCTTTCACATGTTTTTTTTTTCTTTTCAAAGACTTGGCAAGAAACCAGGGGTAATATTTTTGCAACTGGGAATGTGTGTTTGCTGAAGAATATTCCCACATTCGAATCAGCATCAGGGGTCCTCATCTTGTTTTACTTTCCAAGGTAGAGGAGGGGGATAACATTAACCCCAACTGGGAAAAGGAGAACGCTGCCCTGTAATTCTCCTCCAGGGGATGAGAATAAAGGGATTACATATGCCTGCATAATGGAGAATTTCCTCACTCAGACAAGACAAAAGACTTCATTATGTTTCACCAGACACTTGAAGCCCTGTGCCTCCCACTTCCAGAGACCAAGTAGGCAGAGTTTAAAATAAAAAATAATAATAAAATAATAAAATAAATAAATAAATAAATAAAATGCAGCCACTAGATGGAGTTTCTAAGAAACAGGCCTTCTGGCCCCTCATCCTGAAGAGATGTAGGGAACAGACTGAAAACCTTGGCTCTGGGGGGAAAGCGAGAATATCCACAAAACTCAGGGCATGCATTTTCTTCCAAAACCATTAGCTTTGCTTCCTCTCTGTGCATCAACTAAATGAACACGTTCTTCCTGAAAATACTTCTGTTGCCCTTATATGAGCCCCAAAACACCCAAAGCCTAATGAAACATGTGCAGTGGCAAAATATAAATTTTTTTTTCTGTATTTAAGACAAGGTCTACAGGGTCTCACTACACAGATCGAACTCATAGTGATGTTCCTGTTTTCAGCCTCCCAAGTGCTGCAATTACAGGCACGTGTCACCATGCCCAGTCTCATTCACCATCTCAGTGTGCCCCAGGATCGAACCACAGTCACTGTGCTCCGCCTAAACAGGTGCTTTGGTCCTCTGAGTTATCTGGCCAGCCCTCAAAATATAATTTAATTGAACATTGAATTATTTCTCCTGGGTAGGTCTATGGCAAATGATTTCAATGATGTGTGACTTCCTCTGTCAGATAAAATAATAATAATCTCCCCTTCCTGAGTGAGTTATAATTTCAGTTTGTCAGCAGAATCCTGCCATATGCTATCTACGGAGACCATGTTTTCAGTGATGGGTCAAATCTCTGACTAAGAAAATTGAAATGAGTTCAGCTTCATGTCGGCTTTCAGGTCCCTCTAACAGCTCCCACATATAACGCAGAAGGATCAACGAAGTTCCTAGTTGCAGGAGGCAATGTCTTATTTGTTTCATTATTTTGAGTCTGATGTATTATAGGTGTGCAACCTGTTACTCTTTTTTATTTTTATATATTTGATACAGGGTCTCACTACACAGCTCAGACTTATAGTCTTCCTCCTGTTTTCAGCCTCCCCAGCATTGGGATTACAGGCATGCACCACCATGACCAGTCTATGTGGCCAGCTCAGTGTGCCCAGGGGACAGGCCCAGCATGGCATGTGGTGCCAGGGATCGAACCCCAGTCCCTATGCTTGCCTAAGCAGGAGATTAGTCTGCTGAGTTATCTTGCCTACCTGTTACTCTTGAGTGATGTAATGTTTTAACTGGAGATAAAATTAAGATTAGTTAACTTTCCCCTTTTTAAAACACATTGTTTTGTTGGTTATTTTCATATTTCCTAAGCGTGAAATGATAAAAAAAAAGAAAATATTTGATTTTTCACAGCATTTTGAATTTAATTCATTCAGAAAATATTTACTGAGCACCTACCTGGGCACAAGAGCTGGGAAGTAAGAGTGGGAAGCTTTAAACATAAACCTTTGCTCTCTTAGAACTCTTCAGGGCATAGTATATGTAAGCAACCAAAACACCAATGGAGGATAGCGTGGAAACATTGATGTCCCTGCTAGGAGAGACTGAAAAGGAGACTAGAGAAGGACCAAGAGGATGTTAGAAGCCATCCCAACCTTCAGGAGGAGCAATAAAGGTAGAAGGTAGCAGCGATACCTGCATTTATTACCTATAACAAAATGACTCAGCTCTTATGTGACTTTTTCACACCAAATTTTCTATGCCGGTTTCTGTCAGGCCCCTGGCTGAAGCACAGCTGTTCTCTAGCCTTTGATCTCCCACAAAGCTCCCCTCACATGGACTTGACAGCAGCATCTACTTCCTAGGTCACCCCTGTGACTGCTAGCAGAATCCAGTTCCTCATGGGAGGGAAAATGAAGAAGTCTTCAGATTTTTCAGTGGAGACTACTCTCCATGCGCTATCCAGTGGAGCTGTTCACGGGGCCCTGCACAACACAGCAGCAAGAGAGCGAGACAGAGAGAACCAGGAAGACGCACATCACAATGCATTGTAACGTGTCTGATGGCCATTGGCCTCATTCCTTACAAGCAGATCACTAAAGGACGCTACACAAGAACATAGAAACCAGGAAGTGGAGATCCTGGGATGGCTCAGAAGTGTGCTTAACACTGTAGCAATCTCAGAGAACACTTGGCTTGGGGTAATTCTATAACACATGTATTAAGAGCAGAGGAGAAGAGACCAGGTTTGAGGCCACAGCTCCTGTCCCTAACAGTGGACACCATTAATGAGAAAGCCTAAAACGCTTGAGTCTGATACCACCTTTTGTTAAGCCTACTGTGCAGTCCTCCTCGGTGTTCTCTAGACTATTTTAATATCAACCGCAACAAGGGACATGATAGGACACAAATAATAGCAACTATCAAGGTGTGGTGGCACACGCCTGTAATCTCAGCTCCCTGGAGACTGAGGCAGGAGGAACACCATGAGTTCAAGGCCAACCTATGCTTCATGTTTGGCTCAAGACCACCCTGAATTACATGGTGAAACCAACTATGTAATTGGTTTCTGTTGGCTCCAGAAACCAGCAGAGAAGGAAATTAAAGCAACCAAATGAAGCAATGATGTTTCCAAAGCACATGCAAGTTTATAATCTTTGTTTCCTCCTATTTCCTGTGAAGCTAGTGAGAAAGGTTCCCTTGTCTCCACACTCTGCTATGAGGAAGAAAGGTTCCAAGAACACACTGTGTCACTTGCTTAAGGTCCCACAACTACGCTGAGGTCAGAAATGTGTGGTTCAAAGCATTTGGTTTCTCAGTTCTTAGGCACTAGGTTTTAGACAAAGGCAGGACATTGCTTTGCTATTGGCAACTGCACTGCTGGGTATAAAACTGCAAGCCTTCTGGGCTGCTTTGAGCTATGAGTCCTATACATCAGGGCCCATCCCATCCCTCCCTTCCCCCACTCTCCTGACTCACTCACCTCCACCTTTTCTCTTCCATATTCTGTTCATCAGCAGCTGGAGTCCAGGATCTGAATTTCCTAGGCTTATGAATATTGAAGCAGTGGGATTATATTCATGGGAGACTGTATTTTAAGAATAACAAAGTCTTTATTGCAGGCTATCAAGCACGGGACCCATACAGATTGAAATGGAATCACGCTCGGCCCAATTCCTTATTTCTCTTTTGCTTTTTTACTTTCCCCAGTTGCCAGGGTGACCATAAAGGAATGCTGGGCCTGCCCTTGTAAGGTTTGGCAGGCTGTCACTAGAACAGGTAATGGGCCAGGCATGGGAACTGATGACAACATATAGGTTGACTCTTCTTCCTTCAATTAGCTCTGCTTCTTCCCTTATCTCTTTGTGTTAGTTAACAAGGCTTGGGAAGCAATGAAGGATCAGGGTAATTTAGGCAGGATTACACAGGTGTCCTCCTATCACTAAAACTTTACAGGTAGGGTCACAATGAGTTGATTCTGCCTCAGTTGTTCCTATTTCGAAGGTGATTTGGCTGCTCAGTTAGAGCTTTGGCTTAGGACAAGATTAACCCCTCAAGGGCCACCATCCCCTATAATATGAATTATAAAGTGGTCCCTGGAGAATTCCCAACCCAGAAAGGGAAACAACCGATAAAAATACAATGCGTATGCTTCTATAAGTAAGTCTGCTTAATAGCATACTGCTGGGACATGACACGCAAACATAGCGGGTTTTTTGTACTTTGATACAGGTAAAACACTCAGGTGAAAAATACCATAGTCTCACTTTCTATCATACATCAGAATCCACTTATATCCATTTATATTAAAGTTTGTAATTACACATATCAAAACACTATTTAGTAGGCTATTTTTTTAATTACTGTACCACCTTGTATATAATAAGGCTGTGTTTATGTTTCAAAAATAAAAAATGTAGCATGTTTTTATATAAGCCTTGGCACACACATTAGATTGTATGTAACCTCTTAATAAACGTGACCATTTACAATGAAAGTAAATGGCTTTTTACCTACATTACTATCTTCCCAACTAGCACAATAATTTACACAAACAGACTTTGACAGCGGCTCAGGTGTGAGGCCATTTGGTAAGTGTGTAGAAGTGTGCTGACATGGCATCTTTCCACTTGTCCCCATGTCTAAGTGTCCTGGGGACACAGTCTCCTTCCCACTCCCTTCCTCCCTAATGCAGGCCATACTTCCTCTTCTCATCTGAGGTCCTTTCCTCTTCAAGGAGAACCCAGGTTTGTCTTGGTCTCCTGGTAATGGAAGTTAGATTTTCTACATGTTCTAGATGAACTGACAGATCTCTAGAAATCTGTTTACCTATAACATCATGTTTTGTAGGAAAACTATCCTAGCTAAGTAGACTGGCTATTAACTACATCAGACACTGTCTAGAAGGACATTTTGCTTTTTGGTTTTAATAATATCCCTCTATGGTGCTTAGAGGGAAAAGAAAGCTTGCAGAAACCTTCAAAGGCATTTCCTTACTAATGCACCTAGTCCCATTGTCTTTACTCAAATGTTTATTTAGCAGGTTTTTAAAATTATTATTATTATTATAGTCTTTTGAGACAGGGTCTCACTGTGCAAAGGCTGGCCTGGAGTTCACTTTGTAGCCCAGGCTAGCCTCAAGCTTGAAATGATCCTCCTGCCTTGGCCTCTGCAGTGCTCGGATTCCAGGTGTGTGCCACCACTCCTGGCCAGCAGTTTTTACAAAAGGAATAAAATCTTCAGTTTTCAGCTAGGAAACCCCAGAATTCCCCGAGGATTTTGTTAGCTCAGAAGCTACAATAGAAAGAATGCCATATCGGAGCACTGGGTCCAAGAACAGACTCAAGAAGAGTTGGACAAAAGAAGATGGAAAGTCTTCACCTTTGATTTTGCACAGATGTGGGGAAGGTGCTGTGGGCAGGGCCAGGCATGTCATAAGAGGGAGTCAGGGACAGTTGTACCCAGAGCCATAGCCTAGGGTGCCAATGGCGACTCCCCACATGAAGGCTGGAGAGAGGGATCCAGGGGGCCTGATGGTCTCCTCTGTCCTCAGATCACATGGGTCCCTTTGGAGGTGGGTGGGCAGCACGTCTCAGGGCACACAAAGCCTCTGGCCACTCTTCCCACTGAAGTTCTTTGAGTCTTTGACTGACATAGGTTCCCACTGAACTCTCTGAAAGCGCTCTATTCTGACTGGTTACAAGTTTTAGACTGCAGGGGCCAGGGAGATGGCTCAGTGGAATAAGCACTTCCCTGGCAAGCGCAGGGCCTGAGTTCAATCCCCTTTTCCACCAAAAAAAAAAAAAAAAAAGGAATTAGGAGTCAAGTTTTAGACTGCGATTAATGAAAAGGTCCAAAGTGAAATGAACCTCTCAGTCTCACTTGTTTTTATACAGTGGGAAATCCTTCTAAACAGGGCAGGCATCATTGAGCACATGCTCAAGCAGATCACAAACTTGAGCCCAGCCTGGACGACTTCGTAACATAGAGAGACCCTGTTTCAAAATAAAAAGGGATTGGGCTGGAACATAACTTGGTAGTCTTAGCTCCTGCCTGGCAAGCACAAGGTTCTGAGTTTGATCCCAGCTACTGCATGTCATGCCAGTCCTGAAACCAGGTGTAGTGGTGCATACCTATAATCGCCACACTGGGGAGGCTGAGACAGGAAGTTCACTAGGAGTCTGAACTGCATAGCAAGACCCTGTATCAAAAATATAAAAATATAAACATAAATATAAAAAGGGATAGAAGGCTCAAGGGGGTAGCTCATGTGAAGGCTGTATGTTCAGTCCCTCCAAAAAAGATGTCCCCTACAAAAAGAATAAAAAAAGAAGTGGGATGGGAGGAGAAGAGAAGAAAGGAAAGAAAAAGAAAGGGAAGAAAAAAAATCATCCTGGTAAACAGCAGTGTGAGCATAGAAGAAAGCGTTAGGAAAGGAAAGGAAAGGGCGTAGGGAATGACTATCATTACCTAAGGAGCTGGCTGTTTTAGTCTGATGACGCACATGTTTCTGATTGCAGGATAGAGTTAAAAACCAGCACTTCCAACAGCAAAAAGTGAATCATCCAGAGAACACATACTGTGCGATTAGCATGCATGTTGAAATTCCAGCCCCCTTTCATATTGTTTTCTCAGCACTCTAGATCCAGCAGGGAGAAGAAAATGGGTAAATTTCTCACCATCACTTCAGTGACTCATCTAGGAAGAGGAGTTGGGGAAAGAGAGGAGTTAGGGAAAGGGGTAATCTTGCCAATAGCCGTGGTCTCCATGGAAATTGCCCTTCCATTAGATCAAAGGGATAGCAGGGCTTCCCTTCCCAGAGGCCCCCGGGCCACATCACGTTGGCTCTCTTAGGCCCAGTAATCCCTAGGTACTGACTGTTCCCCAAGAAGAATGCCCAGCTGAACTGAAAGTCAGTTAAATGCTTCTTCGTCCAGCAAAGCAGGCCCCCACCCTCAAACGAGTGTTATTCTAAACACATATGTGCTTTGTATTTAAAATGTGCTTGTCCCAACTACTTGGGGAAAAGCTTATAATCAAAACAATGATAATTACTAAGATATGGCTAAAGGTTAAGTCTTGCAAGTTTATGCAGGTGACAAGAATCTAGGTATCTCGGCTATAATGTTACTCCAAGTAGTTTCTCTCAAAATGATTCCATATTTTTCAAATTTTTCCAAACTAAAACCCCTAAGAACACATAGTATGAAATGATGCTTTATTTTTGTCAACCCATCAGAACTTAACAAATGCATCTTCATACACAATATCATTCTAGGCCTAGAAATAAGCAAATCTTCCTCTTCCACTATCATAAATCCAGAGTTTCATGAAATGTTGACTTAGACTTTTATCTTAAAAGGGTCCCTAATGCTTAGTAAACAAGAATAATGATTGTTAGTCTTTATTTCCAGTAGTGCATTGACACTTATTAAATCCCAGATTGCATGGCTATTGTCCACAACTATCTTCATCCTCATCAAGAGGGTTAAGAACTTAAATATATACATGGTAGCATAAGCCGGCTATTTTCAGTACGGTAGATAGAAAAGATACAAGGTCTTTTCTCAAAGATCTTAACTCTCTGACAGTTACTAACAATTTCAAGCCATGCTCATAGTGCATTTTATGACATTCATGCACTTGTCCTGGGTGGAAGGCATTGGTTGAAGTATCTGGGTTGAGTTGTTGGGCAAATGTGAAGTTCTAAGTTTTGCACCTCATAAAACCATTGCCTGTGAAGTCTGTGAGTTACCTTCAACATCATGTCCTTCCTCTAATTTTACCCTAAGGAAACTGAGTCCCAAAGTTACCACCAAGTGGAAACAGCACACCTGACACATAGGTCTGTTCAGCCCTGGTGTGAGTACCCTTCCACTGGAGTCCTACCTCATGGGAATTCCAGTCATTCTCTATTAGAGAGAAATTTCCAGAAAGGAAGTTTTATTTTCTCACCAAAACCTTTCTCCCCATGGGTGTTGGGGAACCCAGCTGTTTTCATACATTAATAAATCTGAAATTAACATCATCACAATTGTATTCTAAGGTGAACGTGTCTTTAAAAGTCTTCATGCTTTTGAGACTCTAGAGAAAGTGGGAACTAGTTACCAGGTAGCCTTGGGCTTTCAGTTGAATTTTTTTTTCTAGTTAACGACTCCAGCTTTTTTTTTTTTTATCATTTCTATTAAACATACAACATACAATTTACCATGTTCACCATTTCTAAGCGTGCATTTGAGGAGTGTTAAGTATAGTCACATTGTTGTGCATAATTCCAGGTTTAGTTACTTTGTTTTACAACCCATTTTTGCCTCTCACTTTAAGCTTCCATGTTGTTCTAAATTTCCACCAAACATCTTTAGAACATACATTTCATTATTGTAGGGCTCTGGCTGGACAAATCTTTTTCTAAGAACTATTAGAAACCTCCTCGTTTAAATGTAAAGCCAGCAACATGATTGCCTGTGCCTCATGCTGGGCTGGGCCCTTACAGAACCCTGATGAAAGCCTTCTCATTTTTTGTAACTAGGGGCTGGGGTGAAAGGACAAGGGCAAGAGGTAAGTTTTCTATTTATTTTTCAGCTCTTCCTATATCTGTGAAACTTCTGCTGCTTGAGTGTTCTTGACACAGAGCCTTGTGGGTATTTTCCTTTATACATCATTTGCTTTATTTTACCTTTTCATTGGTGTTTTCTTAAAATTAATAAACATAATGAGCAGTTATGTATTATTCATCCTGTGTGTACAAATCATGCATTTATCTGGGGCTCCTTTTTTCCCAGAGCCTGCACCCGACAGCGCATGCTGAGCGGATCATTTGAAGGGCAACCAGCAAAAGAAAGGTCGATCCTCAGCGTACAGCATCATATCCGCCAGGAGCGCAGGTAAACGTGCAGGCAAGATGATCCTCAGAGCTCCACGGGAAGGAAGTGTGCATGAACATGTGGGGGTCCAAAGCCTTCCCCACCCCCTGGGTGGAGGCAGGTTCAGGTGAGGGGCTGAGTTCTATTCACCAGTGATAACAGCAATGAAACTCACAAGCCAAATCAAAGATTCAAAACATCTATATTTCAAAGTCTTTTTCCTTGGTGATAGCCAAATTCTCACTTTTAAGATCAGAAGGGAAAATTCTAAAATCTTGTTCGGTGGGATCAAAGGTATTTGGAGAGATGATAAGCTTTGGTGGTAAAAAGAAGTGAGACGTTTGTGAGGTTATATCAGAAAGACTGTTTTCTTTTCTTTTTTTTTTTTTTTATCATGGTCATTGCTTAGAAGTTCAAATTTGATCTTGAGATGTGTTGATTGTGATTGTTTTAGGTCACTGAGACACGGATCAAATAGCCAGAGGATCAGCAGGGGGAAGTCTCTGGAAACTTTGACTCAAGATGTAAGTTATGAGCAATGCTTTTGGGTTTATGGAACATAGTTATGGAAGTATTTAGATGTCTACTTCGATGATTCCAATACTCTGTCTGTCTATCATCTTGCCACGTTTCCTTAACATTTTGTACAGAAGAAATCAGAAAACAACACAGGAAATAAATTACAAGGCCAGGACTAAAAAGGGACTGCTAACTAGGACAATGCAGAGTGCATGTCTTATTTTAAAGAGTAACACAAATATCATGTATCTGTTTCATTTGACTGAAGCTAAGAGAATTTAAAGCATTTTATGGGAATGATTCACATCATTTCACTTGAATATTTACTAGGTTCCAAATATTCTGGAATATAGTTCCACTACTTATAATTTCAAGGCTTTGCATATGAGAAAATAGATTTTTTTTCTAGAAGAATTCTGTCAAAAGTTGCATAGAATATGCCAAGGATTTTTTCAGATGATAGGTTATTTATGCATTTGTTTGCTGACTCGGGAGCTACTTACCAAATGTCGTCTGTGCTGGGTCTTCTTGGAAGTGATGAAACTAGAAGGAAAACACAAAGTGGACTCAACTGCCCTCCTGGAGCTTACAATCTAGAAAAGGAGGCAGAGAAGAGAGTAAAGAAATAGTGGAATTTCCCAGTGAGTTTTTTAAGTTTTCCATCAGCTCTCCATTGTGTGACACACTGGCTTTGTTGTGTAAAGTTAAAGTGGTGCACAGAAATCATAGGCGGAGATTTGGGGCAAGGATTTTTAGATCTGAAAGTCAGTGTAGACCCCTCTCCAGTAGCCCAGAGACATAAGTGAAGCTAAGGAGCAAGCCCTGTGGAAAAGCTGAGAGGCCAAAGGTCAGGCTACCCTGCAGCTATGCCCCACTACAATCCCCAGGAAAGAGTTAGTTAAGGAGGCTCTGAGTGGAACGTTGGCCTCAGCTTGAATCTGGGCACCTGGGCACCTGGGCCAAGAACAGCCTTGAATGTTCAGAACTAAGAATGACCCTTGGGAAAGAAGAGCTAATGAAAGGAGGCAACGCCACAGGCTTCGGTCTTTTCTTCATTTGTCTCCTATTTCCTATGACTTCTTGCAGTGTCCAGTGTACCACATCTACTTTCACTCCCAAATCTGCTGTCTGTCTTGTATTAAGCATTCCAGGCAAATATGAGAACAAGAAGTTGGTGATGAGATCACAAGGTTACGGCTGGCACATGGCTCTGTTTCCATGTGAGGGTTTTTAAATTCAGAGCTCTGTCTAATTGGCTAGCACAGGTATGACCAGGGCCAAGAGGAGGCTTGAACTCTTACCTTTTAGAGCCAGGGATGTTGCCCACAGAGAATTGGCAGGTGAGAATTCATAGGCAACATCTGCTCTGTGCACCATCCCTCCATAAGATTTGGTGGGAATCTCCCATCCGGTGAAGAGTCAAATTGGAACGTGGCTTTGACAATGTGCCTTGAAATACAGACAGCAGAGGCCTAGCTTGAGTGGTATCAATTCCAGAACTTCCTTCTCACAAACTAGGCACATTGCCCACACAGGTGTGCAACAAAACCCATCCACCATCTTCTCCACAGCAAAAAGTCGTAGGGTTCAGGTGATTGCATAAAACATCCTTTTAATTTCTGCCATAATCGGAGACATTTAAATTAGAACATGTTACCATTTTCACATATTCCTAATGATGCAAAGTATAGGTAAGTGGACATGAGGAATGCTTCTTTTAAAGTCTGTGGTTTTATATAGGAAACGTCTTCCCCTCATCCTGCAGTCTGTAAGGCCTAGGTCCTGGCTTGTGCAACCCGCCCACCCTCTAGGCCTGCCACTTAGGGCTCATTCCTGCTCTTTGGGCTCCTCCTGCATGCATCGTGGCCCTTCACTCCCTGGAAGAATAAGTTAATTATACATGTAATCGTTATAGCTACATATTCTATATGTAATAGTTATATTGTTATTATTGTTATAGCTAAATATGCTACATATACAAGATCTGATAAAAAGTGGATATTTAGATTTTTAAACTTTATAATAGTAAAAAGTACATTGTCATTAATCCTCAAAATATTCCATCTCACATGAAACATGTACGTCCTATCCTGCTTGGAAACCGCTTTCATGAGAGGCTTTAGTTGCAATGTCATGGCTGCCTTGGGGTCCAGAATTGATTCAAAACATTTACCTTTTATGGCTGTTTTGAGTTTTGGAAGGGTTAGGAGCACCGTGGGGCCAGGGCCAGTGAGTGAGGTGGGTGAAGATGCACCCTAATGTCCTGTAAGCCTGCCTTTCTATCAGGTGGCATTTGACAGCAGCATTCGCCATACTTTTGATCATGTCTTATAAAGACACGTGAGAAGAAGCACTTCCAGAATGGCTTCTGAATGCCCCAGGAATGATGGGATAAATGTGCTCAAACAAAGCAGAGTTCTTTGAGGGGAATCAATGGCAATGTGTCTTTTACTATAATAATTTTTCATTTAAACCTTCACTATGCCTTCACTATGCTTTCTTGTACACACATGTATTAATTTCAAAGTTTTGAAATAGTGATATTCCAGCCTTCAGGAAGTCTCCCATTGTCACACGCCTCCTCTCCACTTATTTCTAGCATTCCAATACAGTGAGGTACAGAAATGCACAAAGAGAAGACAGTGAAATCAAGATGATCCAAGAGAAAAAGGAGCAAGCCGAAATGAAAAGGTACAGGGGCTTCAGGGCTCTGTGGCTCACCTGCTGGGATGGCAGACCCAGCCTGACTCTGGTAAATGTCACTTTCCAGGAAAGTCCAGGAGGAGGAGCTGAGAGAGAACCATCCTTACTTCGACAAGCCGCTCTTCATAGTTGGGCGGGAGCACAGGTTCAGGAACTTCTGCAGGGTGGTGGTCCGAGCTCGCTTCAATGCGTAAGTGTGCTCCATCCACCAGGCGTTTGACCTGAATCAAGCAAGCAGCTGGGGGGGGGGGGCAGTGGTTACAGGGAGAAAATGAGTCCTGTCATCCTCACGGGGTCACAAATAACTGTGGGCTTATGCACCGTGCTGCTCCGCTTTGCCGAGCACCTGACCAAGGGAAAATAAAGATTGTGAAGAGCTCGTGTTTGTAGAAAGCTCACATTGACAAAGCCCTTTAGTGGCTAATTTTACTTGTGCATTTTCATGGATGCCTGATATGTTCTTATCCGTGGTATGGATTCCATGTTTTCTTTTGAAAATACCAAAACCAAGGGAGGCTAAGTGACATAGAAAATGTCATTGTGCATTTCTTGTAGCAGAATTGTGTTTCTTGGTGATCAAAGGACCCCAGTGGGTCTATTATACAATAACATGAAGTAGAAGGGAAGGTGACCAAGGCTCCCACTCCCAACTGTTACCAGAAGACTCCGCCACCACCACACAATGTCTCTGCCCCACCAGTGTGGAAGGAACAAGGAAGACAGTATCAGTCACATAAACTGGATGAGCACATATTTGTGGATGTCTCAACCAAGTTTTACAGGCAACCAATGGATGAAATGAATTTTTTCAAATGTAACTTTTTTTTTTAATGTATTTAGTATAGGGTCTAAAGGGTTCCACTACACAGATCAGACTCATAGTATCTTCCTGTTTTCAACCTCCCAAGTGCTGGGATTACAGGCGTGCACCACCATGCCCAGTCTCAATCACAGTCTCCCTGGATTCCTGGGGCGGGGCCGGCATGGTACGCTGTGGATCCAAACCCAGTTGCTGAGCCTGCCTAAGCAGGTGCTTTAGTCCACTGAGCTATCTGGCTGGCCCTCAAGTGTAAGTTTAATATTGTGCAGATATTAAGAGTCTTGGGAAAGTATAAAACTTCACATTTTTCCTTTATATAATTGGATCCTCTTTGATGCCATCTTTTAAGTAAATTGATTTTCTTTGTGGAAAACTTGTTATTGGCTGAATTGCTACCTCAGATCCATACATTATTTTGTTTGTTTGTTTGTTTGTTTCATTTTGTTTTGAGCACTCACTATGCAGGCTGGCCTTAGATTCACTATGTATATAGTCCAGGCTGGCCTTGAACTTGCTGTGACTTTCCTCCCTCAGCCTCCCTGTGACAGAATTAAGGCGGGGGCCACCACACCCTCCTACATTCTTAGCTGTAAACAGATAATGAACTATAAATGAGGTCATCAGGGTGAGTCAGGATCCAGCATAAGTAGTTTCTTTATAAGAAGAGGAAGTTCAGAGGTTTGGAATCAGACAGACAGGACAACTATGTACAAGTGAAGGGACAACCCTGGAACAGATCCTGCTCTCAGAGCCCCCCAAGAAAGCAACCCTTCCGACACCTTGCTCTGGGACTCCTGCCTCTAGAATTAAGAGAACATAAATATGGTTGGCTGGGGCCACCCAGGACTCCATCTCCTTCTCTTAACATCGCAGCCTGGAGGAGACCCCAAGGCCACTTGGTATCCTGTGAGCCCCCTCTTCCTACCAAGAAGGACTGCTGGGTCTGTAGAGGCTGAGGGCTTTGCGCAGGGCGCCCAACTAGTGTGTGGCTCTCTCCTCATGGCTGCTCTGTGGCTCTTTGTACTGTTCTCAGCCTATACAACCTAAAGCACCTGAGTGATAATCATTAAAAAACTACCCTGAGTTTCCACAAAGTATAGGAAGAAGATGGCAATTTAGAACATGATTTTATCAGTGTCAGCACAGATTCTTCATCTTGAATTATCTTGTTATCTGCCTCCAGGTTAGCATCTAATTGCCAATTCTGCACCTCAGTTAGTGTAATGTAATTCTGCTTTTGTCAGCCCAATACACTGGTGAAGACCTTATTTTAATTGGGAACAGAGGCAAAGACTATGGGCTTCACCTAGCAAGCACACAGCCTTCCTGAAAATGAACATTACAAGCCTGCCTTTGAGGAAAGTCTATATAAATTATCCAGCAAGACCACAGCTACATGCAGGCAGAACTCTAATGGATGGAGTATGTAACTGCACAATCACAAAGAATGTCTTTGCACAACCTTGAAGGTGAAGATTTTAAGTGAGTGTTTTATAAATGGAAGTCAAAATTTGACTTTGTAATACCCACATCAAGAATTTTTAAAATGGAGCCTTGAATCATAAAATGAAGTATTTTGAGAACTAGAATGATTTCCATAACCATCAACTATAAATTCTCTTTATTCCTTTTTTAATCTAATGTCCTTTGCCTTCCAAAGTCATATAGCTACCATATTTTTAGTGGGCATTATATAAGGACATAAAGGGGACTTTAGGCCGATGAAGTGTTTGTAAGTACTTTATTGCCAAATTGTCACATGCCTGCTTCCTTGCAGAATTTCATATACATATTCTCTTTTACAGATCTAAAACAGACCCAGTCACAGGAGCTGTGAAAAACACAAAGTATCATCAACTTTAGTAAGCACTATAAATTCTTTTTTCACGCACATTGGAAGTATTCATGTGCTGTTTTATGCCACCTAAAAATGTAAAAATTCCTCTTTATTTTCTTAATATAGTACTATGAAATAGATAACTTAGGACTCATTTTTAAAAACACTAGTCATGTTGGTGGAGTCACCATCTCTGACTCCTGGCATGCTCCATCCTGGAGCCTTGAGGGCCTCAACTGTGCTTGGTCTTTGGCAGCGATCTGCTGGGACTGGTCACTTACCTGGACTGGGTCATGATCATCGTCACCATCTGCTCCTGCATCTCCATGACGTTTGAGTCACCCTTCCGGAGAGTCATGCACGCACCTACTCTGCAGGTACTGCCACGAAATCTCAGCGCCCAGCGAGGTGGGAAACACTAGCCTGTGGTTTTCCCACCCACTTGATGGACCTGCCTTTTGCCCTTTTCAGATTGCTGAGTATGTGTTTGTGATATTCATGAGCATTGAGCTTAATCTGAAGATTATGGCAGATGGCTTATTTTTCACTCCAACTGCTGTCATCAGGGACTTTGGTGGAGTAATGGACATATTTATTTATCTTGTAAGTCTTTGGCTATTTCCTAAATATAAAATGTGAGTTTTATAAAATCTCCTGAATCACTTGGTATAAGATGTCTATTGCCACAACTGCAGTCTTAAATGGATTCCATAGTAGTCCGTTATATACAAATAAGAGGCCATATGAAAACCATTGCCGTGCCCATGGGTAATTGTTAAAGTACACCAACCACAATTTTATATATGAGTATGATGTGCAGGAATAAAATTGAAGATAGCAAAACTAGTTTGCATCCCACATTTCTTGCATCTCCTATGATATAAAAATATTTGAATCATATAAGTCACATTGTTGATTAATGAGCACATTGTTACTGTAAGCAAACTAAGGTATTTGTAGTTGGACCTGATTCCAACACACAGAATACTTGGCTATCACAGTTGTCCATTCCATTGTTCAACTCAACTAAGCAGAAACCACAAGGGTAGACTCAAAGACATTTTTTTTTTTTTAATCTCTGCAAAGAAGGCATGAAATCAATGACTTGCCAGGCACAAGGAGAAATGTGATTAGTAACAGGTAGTATGTTGCTGATAATTAATAAAATAGTAGTTTTATTAATTATTAATTAACTTGAATTGGAACCAGGGAGATGGCTCAGTGGAATAAGCGCTTCCTTGGCAAGCACAAGGGTCTGAGTTCAATCCCCAGTTCCACCAAAAAAAAACTTAAAAAAAAAAAAAAAAGACATGGTATAATATTTTTTTTTAAAAAAAAATTAACTTGATAAATAAAAAGGCATTCCACTCACAGTACATTTGTGGAACCCCCAATTCAGTAAGCTAAAAAGAGGGAAAAGCATCGGGATACAGAGATACAGAATGGGCACCCCCATTTCATTCTCACATAGAGGAGACTACTTTCTTTAGAGGCCTCTAACAGGTCTGGGTTTGGTTTAGTTACCAGGCTGCATACACACCTGTGTTTGTCCGGCACAGTGCATGGACGCCCTACTACGTGAGAAGCTGTGGCCTGTTGGCTTTAATGGCATTGTAGACAAAAAAAAAAACTGTATAAACTGCAGAGCTTGTTCCTTCTGTCCAGGTGAGCTTGATATTTCTTTGTTGGATGCCTCAAAATGTGCCAGCGGAATCAGGAGCTCAACTCCTCATGGTCCTTCGCTGCCTCAGACCCCTGCGAATATTCAAACTGGTGCCCCAGATGAGGAAAGTTGTTCGAGAACTCTTCAGTGGTTTCAAGGAAATCTTTTTGGTATGTGAGAGCTGCCATTTGCTTCTGGTTCAGCACAGTCAGACCGGGGAGCTAGGGGAATCTTGCAGGTCAAGGTCAAATGTACAGTTGTACGTGTCCCCACAGGGGATAGACACACCACCAGTGCAGCACCTTCGCCCTGGGAGGTAATATCCACTAACTTTTTCATTCTTCATCTTAATTTCTACACTGAGTTTCAGTTTCTTCATCTAAAGATTAAGGATAAAAGCTTTTAAGTACATCTTCACAAGCAGGAATAAGAATTAACGTGTGGGCTCCTCGTCCTATTCCCTGTGTCCTCTTCCACCTATGGTTTAGAATTCCTTTCTAGATACTGGAATTGTTAATATAAAATCACTTGAAAGATAGAAACACAGGTAAGCTCTACATAAGCAGCATCATTGTGCAGTAAAAAATACTTGCAAATGTGAGTCAAGGTAACAACGTTCTTTTTAGTCTGACCAACGCTTCAGGGTCTTCTAAAAGAACAAAGCTTGAAACAAAATATGAAGTAAAAGGCTCCTTGCTGGCAATCTATTACAGCAGGGTCTTGGCTCTCCTGAAGAGTGATCAAAAGCTTTTTTGTTGTTGTCATGAGTGAGTTTTGTGTGTGCATTAAAAACATGAGTTGATCTTCTTGTTTTCTAGAAACACTCCCAGTGACACATTTAGTTGTAGTCCATGGGAAGATATTCTATGCATAGATTGCAAGGTTATTAGAGACATAGAGTTGTTAATGTGTGTGTGTGTGTGTGTGTGTGTGTGTGTGTGTGTAAGAGTCCTCATTTTCTTTACCTAAAATCATAAAACTGGCCTTTCACACAGTTTTATGAAGTGAAGGAAAATAGGCTTTCTCCCCACAGCTTCTGTGTGTGACTGGATGCCTGAGGGAGATTACAAGGTGATTGTTGGGCCTTTCCCACAATGACATATCTGCATGAGTTTAGGATACTTAGTTTAGGATACTTAGGGCCCATATTTAGATTATTCAGCCTGTATGGCTAGGGCTTGATCTGGTTTTCCTCACTGCTACTTTCCTCTGTCCACACCGAAGTGTTCAGCCAGCAGAGGGAGCCTGGGCTCACTCACAGATTCGCTTCTGAGGACCGAGTTACAGGGAGTCCAGAAGCAGCGTGGCCTCCTGCTATACCCCATGCTCCCAGGAAAGCAGTGTCACTGTCCCTGCTTATGCCCATCTAATACAGACAGGATCCATTTTGAGAAAGCCAGGCACAACATAAGGATCTAAGTATTTTCCCTTCATTCCATTAAGTTAACTGAAGTGAAGGGCTGTTCTCAAAAATCAGAAAGCTCAAATCATATATTTAAAAAAAGCTTTATCGCACTTTCTCTTTTAAAATTTTATTAGTGTATGTTTGCAAGATATATTAATTACATTGATGTTTGGGTATCAGCACACTACGTGTCTCATCTTTTTATTTTTAAAGATGCAAATTTGTTTTTCCATTTGACACTTCACTAAGCCTATGCAAATAATCTATGGTGAAAACCTTGAAAGATATATCAAAAAAAAAAAAAAAAAAAAAAAAAACTACAGATTTTATATAATGTGACATAGGAGGGGTGTTTATATCACATTGTAAACTAAAACTAATGTTGAAATTTTATCGAGCAGTTTAACATTTCATCGTTTTCTTTCAGGTGTCCATTCTCTTGCTGACATTAATGCTTGTTTTTGCAAGCTTTGGAGTTCAGCTTTTTGCTGGAAAACTAGCCAAGTGTAACGACCCTAACATTATCAGAAGGGTAAGACGCTCCTGTCTGTCCTTTGAAATAAAAATTAAAGTAGTTTGCCATTCCCTGGAAAGCCTGCAGGATCAGTGGCTGCCCCGGCTGCCTCGAGAGCTCCCTGAGGCAAGCCCCAGCACTCTCTTCCCACAACCTCCTGCCCCCTTCCTTCAGGATGATGTTTTTCTTGTGGAGATTTATGATGAAAGCAAGCTTGGTGAATCCCACGCCTCCTGCTAGCCCTACTCCAATGTACTGCTGACGTCCTGGGCCTGGCCACTGAAGCCTCTAGCTGCTTCTGGCTGAGAGCCTTGGGAGCCTTCCCCTCAGGGCTTCCCTGACACCACTGCACCCCTGTTTTTTCATTAGTAAGTAGTAATAGTGCAGGTTTTAGATACATAATGCGTGCAATTCATCCTGGGGAGCTGGCTCACGTATACACAGCATCTTAATGTCTTCTACCTCCACTTTCCCTCCCCCTTCCTTCTCCCTCTACCTCTGTGTCCGTTCCCCTTTGCAAATGGTCTGTCTTCCGGCTTCCTATGATCTGTCTTTTATCTTGGTTTTTAAATCATTTGTATTTTCTTTTTTGCATGTAGAAGAAACCATGCAATATTCAAGTTTGTGTGTCTGATTTACTGCATTAAGCCCCATGATCTCAAAATGCATCCATTTTCTTCCAAATGACTGACATTTACCTTTCGTTAGGGCTGAGTAGTACTGCATCGTGTATATTGTCTTTATCCCTTCATCTGTTGCCCATCCTGCCTCTGTCATCACCTAACACTCGTATCAGCAAACAATCCCCCTTCACAAATGTACAAGAGCAAAGTGTACCTCTCAGCCCCTTTGTATTCCTTCCCCACTCTCCATATCACCCCCTTTAGAAAGCAGGGCCTTAACATTATCTCTCAGCTGCCAAGACTTCCTCTTTAGGACCCCCAAAGGAACCCAAACTTGAACACCTTCCCCACAGGATTTCTATTCCTTCAGCTTGCCCCATGAGGAGGAGATTTGGTTCGGTAACTTTTGTGGTCATACAGACTCCTTGCCTCTTGGTAAGTCCAACAGCTTGCCACGAAATGACCAGTCAGGGGCTCAGGTGCCTCGGCTTGGTGACTCTACTCTGTGCTGTGTCTTCAGGGCTGGCAGATAAGAGCTGTATCACACAGAGCCAAGGGCCAGGCCTGCAAGTGGTGCTGACAACTTCAACCCACATTTCCTTGGCAAGACCACAACCCTAGCATGCCGGAAAGAAGGCTGGCAGATGTGGTTGGGTACTGTTCCCTGGAGTAAAAATGTGCACAATTCGGTTAACAGATAATCTGTACTATGTCATCCCCTGTCCCACTCCCGTGGGATTCTTCTCTGTGTTATAAATAGATTACTGACGTCATCTAATTATTGCTGATGCTTAAACTAGCAAAACTATTTCCTCATCCTTGCAATTAAAATAAAACCTCAACTCACTTGAACTGTGCTTCTCCAAAAGGCCTGACGATGAATTATGTTCTACATACCTGGAAAATTGAAGTAATAAAGATTTTATATCATGAGTTGTTCATCCTGTAAATATTGTAAAATACAGAAAATACCTTAGTCCGTTCAAAATACATCATAAATTATATTAATACGAGGGTTTGAGGAGTACGAGTCTGAGAGAGATATTCTAGAAATTCCATGAGCCTGAGCAGATATAACAGGGAACACGGTGTGAAGGTCATGATGCTCCGAATTAGCAAATGAAGGAGCAAATACAAGGCTGGCGCATTAGTCCCCAAGCTTGGGAAAGGAACAAGAGTTGTTTTTGACTCACACTAAGTAGAAGCCAGAGATAATAACAGCATTTCGGCATGAAACCTGCAAGGCATCGCAGATGACTCAGTGTGTTCGTGATGGCCCAGGAGCGTGGCGACGTCGCATTACGTGCTCATATTCCTCCCGAGCTGACCTGAGTGTTTGTCAAGGGCACGGAGAATGGAACACAGTGAGACTTTACTTCTTTTCTGGAGCAGTGAGGTCTGTGAATTGCTCAGGAGAGAAGTCCAGGAGACAGCCGCCCTACAGAATGCGGGCATCGAGCTGCACGGGTGACACTGGCAGAGTGGAAAGTACTCTGCGTTCTTACATCCCTTCCAGTCCCCATGAAAGAGACAAGCGGAACACCTGTGAATGAAGGATGCATCAATTCTACTTCGAGCTTTGGTCCATCTTTCTAAAATGAAGAGATAGACTTGGGGTAAAGAGAAGCTAGACGCACCACCATCTGATCATTCAACTCCCGTCTAGAGGCAGGGCCTTGATTGTGAGGACAACATTTCCCATTTTGGAAAACACATTGTTTTCTCAATTTGCCCAAACACTTGCCTGCTCTGCTGCTTTTCTTAAAACATGACAGCAGACATCTCAAGATTGATATAGATAGAGGTGTGGAGTCTAGAGTTCACTCACCAAAGCCCTGTATGCAAAGCCTGGAAATGCCTTCTGACAAATGATTGTTAAATGCCAGAGGCACAACGCTAGGTGCAATGAAGTAAGTCCTGGGAAACCAATTACGTCACTATTGTTTTACAACACTTTCTGTCCAGTCAGAGTATGTGTTTCATGTTCTGGAAGCTGTAATACACAGTCAGCTGTGATAAGCAGCAGATGTAATGAGCTATCTGGTTTCAGTATGGGATATTGTGCAGCTGTGAGGTGCTGTGCTGGGGCAACAATGCAGAGGAAAGACAGAAAGTTTAAGGTGAGCCAGAACACCCCTCCTAAGCCGAGAAAGTAGATCAATGAGAGAAAGACACCAGGGTGCAAACAGGCATCTTGGTGCACATGCAGGAATCAAATAAGAAAGGGCCAGGGAGATGGTTCAGTAGAATAAGCACTTGCCCAGCAAGCGCAAGGACCTGAGTTCAATCCCTGGTTTCTGAAAAAAAAAAAAAAGAGAGAGAGAGAGAGCTTCTGCTCTCTGCATCAGAAGAGCTTCTGCATCAGAACCTTAGTCTTTTCTGGTCACCCTGTCCTCTGAAGCTATGTCCCCTCTCTGACACTTCTTGCACAGTGATATTGTTACATACATCAGCTGATTTAGGTAAAGCCTCTAACCCAGCCTCCACAAGACAGCATTACCTTCCATTTCACTCACACATGGATAAGAACAGAAAAGCAAGGCCAAAAATGTAAGTTAGGGAGAGATCCTCACATCCCCAAATGCCAGACAGTGGAGTCTGGGATTTCTTTAGTGAACTAGGAAAAGGCATTAGAGGTTTATAAGAGAAGGAGTCAGACATTTCTAAGTGATGACAAAGTACAGAGTATTATTTTTGTCACCCATATTTAACCAATGAGGAAAATAGATGTAAAAATTATCAACTAACTTATCCCCGGTCACCCACCTCACAGTGCAAAAGCTAGGAATCTGCCTGGAAGCCTGGCCTCCTGTAACTGATTTTATCCAGGACATCAGGCTGTCTTGGGCAACTGAAGGTGGGTGCTTGTGGGCTCAGAAAGACAAATACAAGGGGCAGAAAGGCTAGATCCGTCATGGTGCCTCTATATGATTCCACAGCAGGACCCTTTAAAATAATATTGCTGGTGAGTAGGAATGGTTAAAAAAAATGGTTGCAATATACTCTTAACTTTAAAAAGCAGAGAAAGTTAAAAATTCTATGACCTCATATATGTGCAGGGAAAAAAACCTAAAAGATATATACCAAACTATGAGTTGCATTTATCTCAGGATCATTATAGGTAAATTTCCCTTCCTCTAATTTGTCATGCTTTATATAAAAATACATTATTTGTGTCAAAAGCATTTTATTTCAAATAATTCTACTGGGAACCCTGAAGGAGGAAGTGGTGTCATTAACTAAATTAAAATGAAGCCATGAGCCATGAGGTGTAGGGAATGAAAGACAGCTGTTGGTGCTGATAGCTGATGGCTTGCAGTCCATGGACAGAATTGGGAAAGTCACAGTTGGGTATGGTGGCATGGACCTGTAGTCCCACCATGCTGGGAGGCTGAGGCAGGAACATCATATGTCTGGTCTGGGTGGTTTAGTGGTTTAGTAAGGCCCTGTGTTTTTCAGAAGGAAGGAAGGAAGGAAGGAAGGAAGGAAGGAAGGAAGGAAGGA
>NW_004524615.1:11065496-11080360 GCF_000260255.1 Octodon degus
AAGGAAGGAAGGAAGGAAGGAAGGAAGGAAGGAAGGGAAAGAGAGACAGAGACAGAAATAGAGACAGAGGACAAAGAACAAGAGAAAGAGAAAAAGAGAACAGGGAGAAAGAAATGGGGATACCAAAGAAAGATAGGCTGTAGGCTCAAAGATAACTTTAAACAAATTAGGTTCCTGTTGAAGTATTCAAGTATCAATAATTTTATCATATATACCTTTAACTCAGAAAAAAATCAGTTTAGATTCAAAGTACAACACCAATATCATAGAAACAAAATAACCAAAGGAAGAAGAAACAGAAAAATAATCAAAATTGCTATGGATGTTTTATTTTAAAAAAATATTGTCAGGGCCAGCCTGATAGCTCAGCGGACTAAAGTGCCTGCTTAGGCACAGCACAGTGGCCAGGGTTGATCCCTTGCATGCTGTGCCTCCCTGCCTACGGGGGCACACTGAGACAGTGATTGAGACTGAGCATGGCGGCATGCACCTGTAATCTCAGCACTTGGGAGGCTGAAAGGAGGAGAATCACTAAGAGTCCAATCTACATAGTGAGAACCTATAGACCCTGTACTAGATACAGAAAAATAAAATAAAACAAAAATTTAAAGCAGCTTTATTGAAAGACAATTCACATGCTATAAAATGTGTCCCCTTTGAGTGTGAGGTTTAATAATTTTAACACATTCAGAGCTACACAGCTGCCACAATGGCCACTTCTAGAACATTTGTGATACTACAAAAGGAGCTTGCATCTTATGTCACCCCCTACCATTTTATCCCTCTGTCTACCTCCAGCCCTAAATGACTGTTGATCCATCTTTCCCCTCTGTAGAGTCCCTTCTTCTGAACTGCCATACTAAGGGCATCATGCCCCATACAGTCTTCTGTGACTGGCTCTTCTCACTTGCATACTATTTCCCAGAGTCATCTATGTTTAGCATACATCAAAAATTCATCCCGTTTCTATGCTTAAGGAGTACTCTGCTTTATGAATATAACATTTTGTTTATTTGTCCAGTGATGGACTTGTGAGTTATTTCCACCTTCTATCTATTACAAACATTGCCACTGTAATCATTCAAGTACAGGTTTCTTTATAGACCTGCAATTTCATTCCTCTTGTGCAGAGAGACCCCTAGGAGTGGAATCGGGGGTCATAGGGTATACCATATTCCATTGCTATCACCAAAAACTTAAAGCTGGTTACTTTATTTTAAAACAGGTTTATTAGCTCACAGTTTTGGAGGTTGAGATTCTAAGATTTATAGCCCTATCTCTTCTACTTCTGGTGAAGGCCACTTGGCTACATTACACAATGGCAAATAACATCATGGTAGATGCCCATGTAAGAGAGAAAAAGAGATCACATGGTCAAACAGGAAGTGAGAAAGCCTAGGGTGGGCCAGTTTTGATCTTTCCTAGGATCTGTCTCTGAGAGACCAACGTTAGTCATGTTAGAGAGCAACAAGCCCAGTGACCCGACCACCTTCCTTGAGACCCCAACTCTCACACCACCACACAGAGACCAAGACCCCAACGCACGACCCTGAGGGACACATTCAAGCCATGACCAAGCCACAACATGGGGCAACTCTGTGCCTAGTTGACTGACAAACCATACTGTTTTCCAAAGGGGCTTCACTAGCCTACAGACCCCAAAGTGAATGAGGCATCCAAGTACGAGGGTACCCACCTCCCTGAATCCTTTCCAGAACATGTTGCCATTTGTCTTTTTGGTGATAGCCTGCTTAGTGAGTGTGAAATACTATTTCATGGTGTGTTTAATTTGCATTCCCCTAATGCCATAGAGCATCCTTCCATGTGCTTGTCGCCCATGTGAATGTCTTCCTTAGAGTCATGCCTGCCCCTTCCAGAAGTCCACACGCCCATGTTTTCAGCACCAACTGCAACCTGCCTCTCTCTGAGTCTATCCCTATGTGCTGGGTCACTGTCCACATTAGTGTTGTTAGGTTAAAAGCCTTCATTTCCCACTTTATGTAAGAAATGTTTTGTATCCATTACCTTTTCTGAACTCACCTTCTGACCAGTTTCCCTTACCTCTCTTGTTTTTCCTACTTTAGGAAGATTGTAATGGCATATTCAGAATTAATGTAAGTGTGTCCAAGAACTTAAATTTGAAATTAAGACCTGGAGAGAAGAAACCTGGATTTTGGGTTCCCCGGGTTTGGTAAGCATATAAGAAAAATACCCTGAACGACGCACTGTGTGTTGGAACTGTAATCAGTATAATATGGCATGAAACTAGAAGTAATTCTGCTGGAGCTGTTAAATGATGCGGAGTAACACGGGGTGAAACACTGGCTTACAACAAGATACGAGAAATTAAGATCATTAAAAATGCAATGGTAAACAGAATTCCGCGTCGCTTTGGGAAACTAATGAAATGCTGCTGCAATATTTTTCTTATACTTCAAAAACACACACCTGAGTTCAAGTGGCTTTAAAAATTAATGAGGCTTTAAAAAAAAGATTTTCTAGGATGTAAAAGCTGAACTCACTCTGAGCCTATATCTTTAAGGAAGAAGCTGCTGTCTTTACAACAGCTGCACAGAACCTTAAATCATACAGCTATTTCCATTTTTTTTTTTTTTTAAAAAACCCACTTACATTGACAGATTTCTGTGATTGAAATACTGGAGAGAAATAATCAGTAGCACAGTTGATTATATCTCATTCTGTCTTTAAACTTCATTTTTCTTGAAAATGAGTTTTCAAAGCACTTGTGTCAAAGTTAGGAATATCTAGCACCTCCTTTCTCATCTACTTTATTAATGACTATGAATGGAATCTCTCTGCTTCATTGATGAACTACTGTTCTGTTAACTTCCTTTGTCCTTTTAATTACCTTTATAAGATTATTTTTTACCTATTCTTAGAATAACCATTAAGCCAGAGACTCTGCTTTTTTCACAACTGACATTCTCTTCCAAATGTCAATAGCGTTTCACTCAGCTGTAGCCCGGTATTCATTGTCACTTTACTTTGGCATTTCTTTCTATGAAATTCATTTTTATAAACAATTTAAGATAATTTATGTTGGTTTCATTTAAGTACCCATGGACTGTGAAAAGAGATTAATTTTGGATATGGTGCTTGGGCATGGATAAAGAACATGACCCACAGAGCAACACTCACCCTAGTGTGCACTAGCAAAGCATTCTAATTCACATTAAAATAAAAATTAAAGAAGCATAAAAAGTTTTAGGGAGATGAAAATTCATTACACAATATAAAAATAGCTTATTTATATCAGAGCATCAAATAGGATTTATTTCTTCTCTGTCTTAAGATTTGGGCTAAAGCCTCCAAGCTAACTCTAATAGGAAATAAAAATATCTTCGCATCCTAAAGTGAGCAGCTAGACCAAGCCAGCAGAGCTCAGTGAGACGTTATCAGCCTCCATCACCCAGCTCTAGTAAGTCTGCATTCGAAGATAACGCCTGGCCATTACATGACATCAGGAATGGAGGGTATGGTGTCACTGCCCTTCCCTTCATTACAGAGAAAGGTCAAGGTGCCCTAGCCTAGTGAGGTCCCACAAAAGACTCCCTAAGACCAGATCTTGGAGGGTCTATTCTTCAGTTTTCCCTTTGCTGGGACCCAACACCCACACTTAAAGCAAGAGAGGTAAAATCCAAATATAGTCTGGCTCCCAGTGATGGGGGTTCAGTCCATGGGTCACTGAATCTGAGGCAGAAACATAGTGACAAAGGATATGGTGGTGGAGAGCCACTCAGCAGAGACCAGACAGAAAATAGAAGGAAAAACCAGGAAGGGACTCGTACCTCCCTAGTCATCCCAGCCATGACACACCTCTTCCGACTGGCCCCACTTCCCAAGGGCGCATTTAGATATGAGCTCTCACTGGATCAATCTGCTGGTAAGAGCAGCGTCCATGAACCTATCACCCTTCCAAAGCCCCACCTCTGAATGCATGAGACTTTGAGGAGAAGTTTTAGACTTCAACCCTAAAAGTGAGGCAAGAAGAGAGGCTCTTGTGGGCAAACTGCTCTTCACCACCTGACAGAGCAGAGCTATCTGGTCACGAGGACTAGGTAGTTTCTATCTAAAATGGCCCTTTCTAAGCCATTTTGAGTGGATACCTGCTGTAAAGAATTGTGTGCTGGGAGAAGTTCACATATCCCAGAGGCCAAGAGTGTGTTTCCAGGAGTGAGAGGCGAGATTCACTAAGCCAGTGCACACTCACAGTAGGATTGCGCACTCTTCTTTCTTACTGCAATGTCTTAAGAGAAAAATTGAGGTACAGTAAGGGCAGCTGCATGGAGAACAATTGCTCACAGTTCCCAGAGGACAGGGCATGTCACACCCTGGGGAGGACACACAAGAAAGCGCGGAGGGACTGGGGAATTGCAGGAAAAGCCCATTTGTGGTTTTCCTGGGAAGGAACAGGAAGGCAGGGTGATCCAACTTAGGATTCTGCAACGGACCCTTGGACACAGAGGCTATCACAGGTGGTCAGGCACCGTACCCTGAGGGATAAGAACAGGTGTGTAGTGGCCTGCAGCAGTGATGGCAAACTATGGCATGTATGCTTCAGCCAGCTGCTTGTTGTCACTTCAAGCTTTAAAAGGTTTCCCATCACTGGCCTAGAGTGTGAAGACTCAGGAAAGGAAGAGGTTGGGATGTGGACTCTAGGCTGGTCACTTCATGTTGTGAAATCACATCCCAAATCTTGTGACTGATGTGACCAGAAAGCTCCAGACATCCCAAGATATCAAGAGAAATGGAACTCACTGGAAGGCATTGTTTAGAGAAAGTCAACCTGTGACAGATAGTACCCTGCAGCATTCAACCCTTCCCATAAAATCAGTCATATGTGATCTTAAAAATCAAGTTTAGTTGAAGTGCAGTGTTTTATGTCAAATATCACTAGGACTTTCAAGTTCAATGACATTTTAAAAGCATAAGCAAATAGAGAGGCAACACTTGGACATCACAATAATTGCTTTTGTGCATTTGTCCATGATATTGTGCCTTGAGATAGTTGCAGTGAAATAAAATTTCTCAGTCTAATAATTATCAAAAGGAGCTGTACCAATTCTTATGTTTCTGCTTTGCAGCACTGTAATCAAGACTTAGAGCTGAAGTTTCTGCAATCTTATGTTGGCTAAATTATAGTTTGAGAAAATAACTTATATCTGGCAATATATAGACGAAAGCTTTGGTAGTTAAAATTAGAATGCAAATATGCACTAATTTGGGGGATAGTCTAGATTCGGCATTTCCTCTACAAATGAATACAGTCATTTCCTTCAAAATATCTTAGCTTTGATGAAATAAAAATCACCTGCCTAAAAAGTATTAAACACATCATATCTTCTGTATTATGTGCTTTAGGCAATGGTCTGGAACATAGGAAAATATGAATGAGATAAAAACCAAAGTATTCAATTTTATAATATTCGCTGAGTGCTTACAATCTTCCAGGTATTATGCTTATCAGTGGTTCAGCCACAAATACAGTGTAGCCTTTGCCCCTTACATGACTGAGGTCTGGTGAAGAAAAGAAAATGAATTACAAATAATTTCTTATAATATTCTAAGAATTTTGATTCTCCATCAGTGAGCCCCTCAGTTCACCTCTAGCTTACCTGAACTTCATTTCCAGGTATATTTTAAGCTACACTCAGGGCAAAGGGAGAACCAGGTTTGCAGGGACTGAGGTTTAAATCATTTGAGGTGCCAGGGTCTGAGATGGAGTCCATGTAAGAGAGGGGTTCAGAGCAGGTTTTGAGTTCTCTGGACAAGCTGCTTCTGTTTCCTACACAATGAGGGATGCGTATAGGAGGAGCTTCTGGCCCACAGTGCAGTAGGACAGGCAGAACCAGAGGAGAAGAAGGCACATTGGCTAACTGCTGAGGGGTGGCCCACAGGAATTAAACAAGCGACAAGAACAAAGGTCTTGGTTTGTGAGTAGGAAGGGTGAGGAGAGCTGAGGTATTGCAATTGGAGGAAGCTTTCAAGGTAAAAGAAATGTTGCTGTATTCTAGGAAAAACAGAAAGGTCTGATTCCCTCGGGCATAGTGCCCTGTCATCCTAGCACTAGGGAGGCCGAGGCAAGGTAATGCAAAGTCAAGCCCAACCTGGGTGATTTTGTGAGGCCCTGTCTCTAACTTTTCAAACTTTTAGGAGGGAGGCTGGAGATCCAGCTCAGTGCAGAGCTCAGGGTACCGTACAAATTTTTTTCTCCAAGTTTCTGATTTCTGTGGGTCAGATGACTGAAATACATAAGACATGGGATGCCACTGTGGACAGTGTTGCTCCGTGTCCCCACATCCAAGGGCAGAAGCTCCGTCACATCCTGCGTGGACCCCCATCTTCTCCAGAAGAGGGCCTTGCTGTATTGTGATCTTGGGGGTCCTGGAGCACAGGGGGATAAAAGAATAACAAAGTCATCAGGTCAGAACCAATGTCTTAGTTTCCTAAATTATATAGACAAGATTATAATCTCCTAAAAAAATCAACCAGAAAAGAAGCTGTTGAAACAGACTGTGGCTCAGGGAAGGGCAGCATATGAAGTGGCAGATAAAATTTCAAATTTGCCAATTCTGCTAACATGAACAAAATATAAATAAATATCTTATGTGATTAAAACTGAAAAGGTCTTACTTTTAAAAATGTAATGGAGCTTTTCAATAATTTAAGTTTATGATATTGCAAATTTGTTTTTCAAAGTTTAGTTTAAAAGTATGTTCCTAACATATTCTAACTTGGACAGAATGTGCAGCATAAAAGCAGTTTAAGTTGCTGCAAATTTAGTTGAAAATGTACTTTTACATAAAGAAAAAGGATGAGCAAGAATTTTTTTTTTTCTGGAACAGGGGATTGGGCTTGCCAGGGAAGCGCTTATTCCACTGAGCCATCTCCCAGGCCCCCGAGCAAGAAACTTTAACATCAGATCTAGAGCTAGCTCACAAGGTTTTAAGCAGTCCTTATTCAAGCAAACTGCAGCATCTGAAGCAGACTTAGAATTTCTGTCTGCTACGGAAAGTATGAAATTTAATTGAAACCTTCCCAAAGAAAAGTTGTTGGAAAATTCCAAAAGAATATACTTGCACTGTCATACAAAAAAATAGTGAATCAGAATTTTAAAAAAGGAATTTCCAGTTCTACCACATTTTTCTGAAATGGTATCTCACTATGTAGCTCAGTCTGGCCTTGAACACAGCAGCAATCCTCCTGCCTCAGCCTCCTGAGTGCTGGAATCGCAGGCCTGTGCCACCATAGCCAGTTCTGCTCTTCTTTCAAGACTGTCTTTTCCACTGTCTAGAAAACACCCTGCCCAGTCAGCCTTAAATGTTCCAGAGCAAATCAATTTCAGCTTTATGTTTTCTAATTAGATCGACATCTAATTAACATTTTTAAAAAGCTGACGCAGGTACAGCTCATGATTGCCTCCATGGTTTGAAAAATTTAAAAGATGGTAGAAAAACACAACTGGATGATTCCCAGAGTGTTTCCTTTCCCAAGGATTAAATTTTGATGAATGAACTAGTAAGAAAGAAATGATTAAAATATAATGTAGAGAAACAGCAACAGTCAAGAGCTCAGGTCTTCATGCCTTTTCAGAAGAGCAGGGATAGCTCCCCTTTTCAGTGTGTGGTTGTCTAAGTCCTTTAATTATTTAAAAGAATCTCAACTAAGGAAGCAAAGGAAAAAAGCTCTGAATTTCTAACAAATGTTAGCTAAGGCCTATAACTATTACAGAAGATGCAGCACAGTTGGCAGGATTACTTTTGTCATTGGGGAGAAAGAAGCATGAATGTGTCAACAAAGCAAGAGGTGTGACGTCTCTTTCCCCAAAAAAGATAAATAATAAAGGGACCCATGATGTGTCAGGAAGGAGAAAGCAACGGTGGGTGCAGGCAACAAGCTGCACTCGGCCTCACAGAAAGGTTCTGTTGAGAATGACGAGAGTTAAGAGGGAAACACTCCACACCGAGAGAGCAATTTAGAAATGACAGGTATGGAGTACCCTCTTGTTTCTCAGGACAATGTACACACAATGACTCAAAGTGAAATAAGGTGACCAAACTACTTACTCCTTTTATACCTTCTACTCTCCCCCAGAAAGCTGCAATTTATGCCTTACCATTTCTGATTATAACACTATTTTGAAATTCACATCCAGGACCCAAGACTTCTTTCAGCAAATCTCTACCGTGGGTTTTCTAGTCTTCGGTGTTGTCAGGACCAGGCAGAAAGGTTACAGAACTGCTGGGGCTGGTCCTAGAATTATTGAGCCTTTCGTTTTGAATTGAAAACATCCACTGTTAGCTAGTGAGCATAGCAATAAATTCTGACACTCTAGTGCATTGCTAGGACTCAACAAACAAACACCGTGGAGAGCAGCCTCCCTGAGCTGCAGGTACCCACGGTTGAGAAGAGCCAGAGATACCTGGCACAGGCACTTTGCATTGGGATTTCACAGAACATCCACTTTCTAAATTGCAGGGCCAATCCTCGGAATTTTAACTTTGACAACGTGGGAAATGCTATGCTGGCGTTGTTTGAAGTTCTCTCCTTGAAAGGCTGGGTAGAAGTGAGGGACGTTATTATTCATCGTGTGGGGCCGGTGAGTAAGCAAGCACATGAAATCTGAACGCTTCCAGAGCAGCTTGCATTCGCTCCGATGAGTAACGATACTTTTCATTTATGCAGATCCATGGAATCTATATTCATGTATTTGTATTCCTGGGTTGCATGATTGGACTGACCCTTTTTGTTGGAGTAGTTATTGCTAATTTCAACGAAAACAAGGTAAGAATTCTCGGTTAAAATAGCATAGGCTTTATTCTTTTTTAGCCTCTCACCTTGAGCAATTTTTTTTTCCTTTCACGGCATGAAGTCACATTAACGTGCATGGTGTAAACAATCCACATAACTATCTTACAAGCTACCTCATTGCTGCCTTTCAGGCACATTATTTAGGAGTATAGTTCTCTGGCTAAATGTCCCCTTTTGGTAACGATGTTATTAATTCACCAACAACCGAGAAGCGCATCTCCTATTGTTCAGATTGAAAGGATGTTCAGCAAGTTATTAAAATACAATAGCTGAAAGTGATGCACTGATTGTAGGTAATATTACTTTTCCAAAATGTAAATTGCATGCTTCTGTATAACTCAGTAGGTAAACTCAGAATTTAGATGGGAATAGGAGGTATCAGGCAAAATTTTAAATCCTAATTCACAGGATAAAAAGAAAATTTTCCGATTTCATATAAACTTCACACACTTTACAACTTCAAGAAGCATGCTGAGTTTGTAACAGCGCTAATGATCCACACAAGACTCGCAGACAAGAGGGCAGCAGTGTCTCTTCTTTTCCAAAGGAGGGTTTAGAAAGCAATGCTTTCTTGGGCTTCTTGGGGCGCCCCTCATTCTGGGTACAGTTGATGGGCTGTGCTATGAAACAGTGTTTGGAATTGTAGTAACTGAAAGGCGTACTTTTGGAGCACTTTCTACGTGCTAAGACTTTACACCCATTACTATCCATTCTTACAACTTTAAAATGCACAGTACAAGAAAAGTAGAACTTCCTAAAGGTGCATAAGATGTAAAATATTGGGGTCAGAATTCAGAATTAGTACCTATTACTGTAAAGTCTGTGTCTCTTCTAATGGAAAAGCGGAAGAATCTCTCCTGGGAAGCTAGGTTCGCCTGCCAAGCTCCGTGCTGTTCGATGTTATTCATGGCTGGAGCTTACGTTCACATCAGAGCTCTTTGGCTGGTAGCCGCCCGTGGCAGTGTGTCATTCACTGTCCCTGGGCTCCACGTGTGTGGCACCAGTTACTCAGTCAATTGCACCTTTGATGTGTGCTTAATGAGTATGTCACTGCAACCAGCCTTTCAAAGGGTGCAATTTAAAAATCTCACCCTGGAGGCCCCAACACTACTCCTACCCACAGAAACATGGAATCTTAGAAAGAACGGTCGTGGTGGCGTGGCCCAGCCCCCCTATTTTATTCCCCAACATGTTCAGAAATGAGTTTTTCTCTAAGCCCTATAGTGTGTTCGGTTTCATAGCAAGCAGAAAGAGCAAAATGGGTCTTTTCAGAGGCCTTTGAGCTAGAGGTGGAGCAGACACAGGGAATCTCAGAGGCTGGGAACAAGTGGATCAGTCCAGGGAATGGAAAGTGCAGGTATCACTGGCACAGGGCACTGTGTAGGGCTCCGGAGCGGACTCCTGAGTGCAGGAGAACTCAGGGTCGATGACAGCTCACACAGCTGGAACAACATAAAATGGCCCCTAGCTGGAAACAAATGTGCAGTTACTTGCAAGTCTTCAGAGTGGAGAAAGGGCTGTGGAGGCTGAGTTACTAAGGAAGGCCCACTGCTATTCCTGTTCTGAAAGTGGCAACAGGGGCCACCTTCTGGGGAGGGCTGGGTGTCCCCTAAACTGGGACTGAGAGAAAAGGGGAGTTAGAAGTCCTTTTCCAGACATTGCACACCAGGTCAGTCAATTAGAAATATAAATTCCTAAATTATGTGAACCTTTTAGACAAAGCACTTTTTTTTTTTTTTTTTGTAAGTTTCTGAGAAGGTAACATATGGGCAGTTAGGCAGTGCCATTTATTCCTCTATTAGTCATTCAACAGACTTACCTGAGAACATACTTAGTATCAGGGACCGCTAAGGACTGAGGACCTACGAAACTGACCAGGAACACAGAGAGTGCTGCCGTCCTGGCACACGCAGACCAAGGACTTAGAAGTAGATTTCCAAATAGAGAGGCAATGTGGAGATGGGGAAGAAGAAAAGTCTGGAGGCAAGGTTTTCAGAATTCAGAGGTCTTCCTTAGAAAATGGAAGCCTCTTTCCAAAGCCCCACGTCTAGGCCAGCAGTAGGGTGCTTTCTTTCTGATTTCCTTAGCATGAGATGATGTATTTAATACACCTAATTTGATGATATTAAGCTTTTTATACATTAATTATCAGGTGATACTTCCATGCTTATTTTTCTTTTGCTGTTATTCTTTAAAGTTGATTTTTCCTTGTTTCATATAACAAAGAAATAATAAGGGTTTAAGGTGCCTAGAAAATATTTGTTTGCAGTTATTAAATGATTTTATAATACTAATGTGAGGAAAAAAACACTCAAAAATACTATTAAATGATGTAATTAAATAATTACAAAAGCTGATGATCAGAAGATAGAGTATTTGCATCTCAAAACATACAGAGCAAAATTTGACCAATTTATAAAAGAAACTAGCAAATCCAAAATCATAGTGCAATATGTTAACATAGTGCCTTAAGAAATTCATAAACCTGACAAAAATAAAGAAAATATGAGATTTGACAAAGTAAAAAATTTCATCTGATGGAAATAAAAATGATTCTAACAATTTAAGAATATGTATTGTTTTAAATACAAAATGTACCCTCTAAGAGCCCATAAAATAGAAACTAACTAAGAAGTGAGAATATGGAAAAAAGGAAATGACTATATAAATCCCTCATTAATTCAAAATGTCACCACAGCATCCTAAATAATTTATGAATTAAAGAGGAAATCAAAGCACAACACTACAGAGCATTTAGAAGATCATCATTTTAAATACCATTTGTATAAGATCACTCAAGACCTTGATAAACCAGTAATCAAGACACATACCATTTTGTATACATTTGAGAAAAATCAAAAGCTAACTATTAATAGGTCAAATATCCAAATCAACAAATTAAAATAAGAACAAAGTCAAAGTGGAGGAAGTTACAGAGATCAGGGCAAAAATTAATAAGAAAATGAAGGCAACTGTGTATGTTTTATGAAGGGGAAGACTAATGGAAGCTGATTTCTTAAAATGAAGTAAGAAACCTCCAGTAAGGTTAAGAAAGAACAAAGAGGTAGAAGCCAAAAGCTAAGCAAACAGTAATAATCAGCATAGCGTGGGTATTGGAAGCGTGGTCGGAAATCGGAGCTCCAGGAGGAAGCAGAAAGCGCAGGGCCTGCGTGGCCGAGGCATGGAGGAAGCACGGCCAGGGGCGCAGAGCGCGACGCCAGCGTCAGCCGTGCTGATGGCTCCGGGTACCAGATGGGAACAGCTCGCCTGAGCGCCACTTCACCGCATCCTCACCCCTCATTTCAGGCGAAGACCTCGCCATGGCATGCAAAGTTCAGCCGTTTCAAGCCACGTAAGCGTTTACTCTTTCACCCCACAGCACCTATGGATTTGTTGACATCAGCCACAAAGCAAGATCTGTGAAGAAAACAGTGATAGATTGCATTAAGATTTAAAATTTCTGAATGACCAGAGGCACCCTAAAATACAAACAAGAGCCAAGACAAAATACTGTATTTACAGCCCACATAATTCCAAAAAGACACAATATATTAAGAATATACATGGATTACATAGGATCCATAATGTATAATTGCTACAAAATATTAAAAATATCAAAATACAAAACTGAGTAAAAAAATACAAATGGGCAATTCGCATATAGAGGAATCACCACTTACATATTTATATACATTAAAAAGCTTCATCTCAGTATTAATACTAAATTAAATACTTGTTACACTCACCAAAATGGCCACAGTAAAAGGTCTGAAAGTGTCATGTGTCAACATGACCATAGGGAAAGGTGGGACTTTCTTTGATCATTGCTCTTTGGACCGCCACTTAGCAACAGCTGGTAAATTCTAAAGAGGCTTAAATTCCTAGGTCGTGGCAGTTCTTCTCCTGGAGATGCACGGAGGAGAAACTGTGATGGATTTCCACTGGGAGATGATACCTGTATGTCAAATGACAGCACTGTTCATCGCCCATAAGGCTGCGATGAATAACTTCTGAGATATTTTCACTGTGGACCACTATGTGAGCAGTTAAAGTGAACAATTAGATCGAAGATTCTAGATGTATGGAGAACATGCTGTCTGATGAAGAAAAAAACCTGTATAATAAACACATATTGGATACAAACTACCTCAGTTTAAAAATTCAGAACAAATGTTCTTACATGCTTCTGCACACATACAAGCACAAAATTCTTAAAACCAAAAAGGTTGTTTCCTGGAACATCAGTAGTTACCTTAAAGAAGGAAAAGAAGGGTGAAGGTGAGGTAGGTTTTTTCCTCCAGATACCTCATATTTCTACCTTTATGACATAATAAAACATAATCCAGTTCAATGTAATATAGTATAATTTATAAGCATTTTAATTAAGTATTCAGTTACATAAAAGAATATCTGATATCTGCCAAATATCTGATTTAGCAAGTTATCACAGCACTAACTTCTAAAGAGGCAAATTCTATGGCTTTGTACGTATAAAAAATAGTCTTATAACTGCATGTATTAGAATGTTTTTTTAAAAAAATACCTTTCACTAGAAACAATACCTTTAACAAGCTATAGATTTGCTCCTATGAAATGAAAAGAAATTAACTACTATTAGAATCCCATTTTTAAGTAAGCTCATGTAGAAAGGCTCCTTGAAATTTTCCCAAACCTGGATATTAAGGATCTTCAAAGATAGCAGTTGAAGGCTGCTGAACACGCTGAAACACATGGCCATCCATTTGGAAAGTCCTCTCATGCCCAGTTGAGAGTTCTGAGCGTGTTTGCCTAGCCACCGCCGTGTTTGAAGATCTGTATGCCAAGCCCCGCGTCGGCCCTGTTTGTAAAGCCATTCCAGGCACAATGTTCTCTTCCTTTTCCTTTGGCTGCTTTCTTTGTTTGTCAAGGGGACGGCTTTGCTGACCGTAGATCAGAGAAGATGGGAAGATCTCAAGAGCAGACTGAAGATCGCGCAGCCCCTTCATCTCCCACCTCGTCCTGGTATCAAAGATGCTCTGATTTTATTCATGCTGGGCACTAGTTTTCATGATTCCCCAGGAGTCTCAGATTTAAATTAAAATAATAATTGTGAGGCCACTAGGAGGTTTGTGCATAAGTTAATTCAGACACAGGCTCTAAACTCCAGACTTTTCCATATGGCTATTAAAGTTAGCCACCTAAAGTCCGTGCTTCAGTACCCTCAGAATAAACCTTAATGAAAAACATTTTTTTAAGTAAAATACATTCGTGCTTGTCTTTTAAAAATATGAGTGAAATGTATTCAACTTACAGCAGTGCAATGATGTGCTTCCCCTTCCAACAAAGACAGTGGCCTGTACTGTCATTTTAGAAATCCAGAGCCAGCCATTCCTGCAAAACCACAATAGATGGGACTGAGGGTGGGGTAATGGGCTTTGAGATGTGCAGGAAGGAAAATGAAAGACAGGAAAGTAAATGTGTGCCATGTCTAAAATGCCCTTGTCTGAACCTTTCTTTTCCAGATAATGACGGCTTTAGGGCTAAAATGTATGACATAACTCAGCACCCGTTTTTTAAGAGGACCATTGCATTGCTTGTTCTGGCCCAGTCCGTGTTGCTCTCTGTGAAGGTACTTGTGTTCCTCTCACTCTGAGACTCTGGGAGTGGACTTTAAAAAAAAAAAGTTAGTACATGTTTGCATTACATAACGTTTACATTCATCTCAGAGGGCCGGTACACATGCTTAGCATACCTTAATTCTCTTTCTTTACCTTTGTCTCCTTTCTCTTCCCCTTTCCTGTGTCTCTGGACCTCTTTCCCACTTACAAAAGAGCTAACCCCAGATACATTAATCCACCTAATCTTTGACAAAAGGACCAAAGGCATACACTGGAAAGCAGCCTTTTTACCCAATGGTGCTGAGAAAACCAGCTACACACACGCAGATGCCTGAGGATGGACCCCCTACCTCTCACCATGTACTAAAATAAAATCAAAATAGGTCAAAGACATAAACATGAAAACAGAAACACTTAATCTGCTGGAAAATAAAA
>NW_004524615.1:11080680-11108988 GCF_000260255.1 Octodon degus
TGGCCTTTGAAGCCTGTGGTTAGGGCAGGGAGAGGGGTGCATGCTCTTAGGGTGTTTCCTTTTTTAGGCCATTAGGCTTACCTTGAATAAAGACTGCACTTGATGGCCCCAATTTTCTAGCCACAGAAGTGACACTGAGGATGGTCATGTCCGAACGTTGGTCTGTCTAGTTGCATGAATGCAACTATTTACAGCAAACTGCGCAAGCCGCTGTAATTCAGGGATTCACACTACCGTGTGATGGCAGAGTGGATAGTTGGCCCGGCCTAGATTGTTGTCATATATGGTCTGTAGAATATCACCTTCCAGTGTATTCATCTTTGGAATCGAGGCAGAATCTCATTTCACCCTAAAGTGGCTGATGTTTTAGAAAATTTTTGGTCTTTTACTTAAGAAAGAAAACTGTCTTGCTGTTAGAGCTAGTCATAAAACATAAGAAGAGAATGTGGAAAATACAGATATGTAACCTACTTAGCTTTCAACACAAAACCATGTATCTTGACAACCTCCCTTTCCACTTACTACATCCTTTAAAAACGTATTATGTCTTCAGTTAATAGATTTAAACATGTGCTGAGCACCCTTGTGTGCGCTTCATCTTTTTTCTCCAGGTTACAATGAAGATCATAGCGATGTCACCTGCTGGCTTCTGGCAAAGCAGGAGAAATCGATACGACCTCCTGGTGACGTCCCTGGGTGTCGTGTGGGTGGTGCTTCACTTTGCGCTCTTGGTAAGCACACAGAGAAACTCCCTTCCAGTCGGTTACCCCCGTCCTGCATCCAGTCTCCAATCCCCCGTGTCAGCCATGGTCCCATGTTACAGTAAGCTCTGCAAAGACCCCTGGAATCGTGGCCAGCCTTCTGCCACCCTTGTGTGTGCCCCTATCCACACTCTGCACGTAGCTGAACCCTGGCCTTTCAAGTCCTAGTGTGTGTAAGCCACAAGGAAGAACTTGCGATTCTCATTTAACCTTTCGTTTTACCAGAGCTTACAAGAGTGAGCAAGGAAAATTGAATCAGAGATTAGGAAGCCTGTGTAATTCTGATACAAGCTGGCATCGGAAGGTTCACACCCTGATTTCTGAGCTGGAATGTAGCATCTTTCCTCCTCTATGATACTCATTATTATTTGCTCTGTGATTCCTGGTTACTTCCACCACCTGATTCTCTCCCAGACATTTACCTGCCATTTCTCTGAAGCACACCATTCCCATCTCTGTACCTATATTCTACTATTACTAAAAAGCCTTCACAGTTCATTCTAGACTGAAGTCCAGTTCCAAATCTACAACAGTGTGTACACTTGACTACTACTACCTAGGGTGGTGCTGTGCAAAAAAACAAAATATGTTTACTTTTGAATTTTTAGAAGAAATTTACATATTCAAATAATGGAACTTAACCAAAAAAAGGGGATACAGATGAATGTCCATTTTGTATCTGTGTATTCAAAGTGGCTAGGATAGATATATAGTTACATTCTCTTAGTGAATAGAGGGATTTGTTCTAATAGTGTTTGTAAATAGAATATCATGTCCGCATCTTGTACAGCAATTAACCACTGGGAAGAATGTATGCAATGTGTTAATTATTGAAACTGCCCTACCAATTTGATTTGAAACTGTCTCATTGCTATTTGTTTCTCAATAAAATTATGAAAAAAATAACATACCACAATTAAAGCATTGAAAAAAAGGAATTTAAAAAGAAATAAATAACAATACATTAATATATCTTCTAACCTACCCACATACAAAATACTGTCATTTAACATGTAAGCTATAAAAAGTGTTAATTAATTTTTTTCTTTTGGTATGGAGTCTTTGTGGAATTTACTTTTACAGTGCTCGTGCAAATTTAGATTGGCTGCCTTTCCAGTGTTCAGAAGCCCTGTGTGATTGGTGGCTTATGTATTGCAGCCTTGGAAATATGGGTCTTAGTCTCGACTTGCCATTGTCCAGCCATGATCAATTCCATGATCAATTTGTTTGTCTTTAGTAATCCTTTATCCCTTGCTTGGACCCAGGAAATATAACTTCATAATCCACCTATTCTACAGAGGCATTCTAGGAAGTCTTATGAAGTTATGTATGTAAAGCTCCTAAAGATTATAACCAACTCTAGGCATTATCAAAAATACCTTTGTTTTTATTAATCTTAGTTTTCCCCATTTTCCCATCTTCTTCAGTCTTAGATGGATAAACATCTATAACATAGAATCCACTTAAATTCATCAAAAAGAGCTTGCTCTAGTATAAAATTGTCATGCTAGTGAGCACATTGAATGCTCTTTTTAAAGCAGCTATTGTGCTTAACATCAGAGGCTATCTGAGCTTTTAGTCACTTGCATTTATTTTTTTAAAAGATATATTTGAGCACAAATTTATGTAAGCCACTATTGGAGGGCTGAGGAGAATGAAAAGAGCAAAGCAAAACAGTCACTGCTCCTGTAAGCCTTACACCTTGCAAAACTGAACAGACATCCCCTGCGTGCTGACCCATCAGTGAGAATAATGCTAACATGGGTCTGCTTAAGACCTTGTGTCCAGGTGAAAACTCATCAGCTCACCGTCCTAGAAGCTGTTGATTGTCATTACCATCAGAATGCAAAAGGAGAAGGTATGCACCATAGATCCTTAGCTGACTGAGGAAAAATAGACACCAAAGTCCAGGCTTTTATTTGTCTAAACAAGTATTTAGCTAAAAACTATTCCATCTAAGCAGAAAAACGAAGTAGGCTTCCTACTACCAGATGTCTCTAGATAGCAAGAACCTGAGCCCCCAAAACTAATGTATCTTCTCTGCTTGACTCTTTCTGTTCTTCCCAATAAGTCTGATCTTGAAAGGGTGTTTATCCATGGTCCTATTTTGCAGTGGGCCACTGGGAATGCTGGGCAGGAAAGTGCAGACTGTCTTCCCTCCAAGATGCTATGCGCATGCATTCCTTCACTCATGCCTCACCAGAGATCGCACAGGACCCCTTCCCAGGGGCCCATCTGTGACTGTTCTCATTTGGCTGGGAGAATAGTCATGCTTTGGCATCAGCTGAATGTCAAAGTTGTTATTGCAGTTGTAGCCGGTGAGATCTTTGTTTCTCAGAGGGAGCCTTCCTAGTCATAAAGCATAGAGTCATCTTTTGCCTTAATTACACATTTGAAGAAAGAAATGGATATGTTCCTGAGCAGAGGGAACTCTTCTGAAATCAACGTAGATGATGGGACCTGTGGCTGGCCTTCAGAAAGGAGTCTGCCTTCACCAAGCTACTTCAACCTGAGCCCTGCTTTGGGGCCAGGAGTCCTAATTTTTTTCTCTCATCTATCTTCCTCATGTCCCATAATCATCCTGTCACACACTGTCCTGAGAGGAACTAGCCAATGTGTTATGTGAAATAAATTTTGAAGTGCAGAATTCAGTTAAGCAACACAGAACCTGGAGTTTCATTTGAGATTTGATTCTGTAGCTAATATTTATTCATGAGTTTTGGCAGTGACCTTTTCAGCACTTTTTTTTTTAAAGATACATTTCTTATAAGAATTTTCACATTTTATTAAGCTAATTATTCAGTAGGCTTCACAGCAGACTTAAAATGAAAACTAGAATTTTAACGGGATCTTTTGTGCAAGCGATGAGAGGCTGTCTTGTTTGCGTTTCAGAATGCGTACACCTACATGATGGGCGCGTGCGTGATCGTCTTCAGGTTTTTCTCCATCTGCGGAAAGCATGTGAGTATGTGTGAAGAATCCTAACAAAGGTCACCTGGGAAGGCGCAGTGGCCGATGGACTTCAGCTGTCTTGAGTGCTTAGCGTTGTAGCCCGCAAATCATTAAATGATGGATGCACCTTGAGACCAATAATGCTAAGCGAAATAAATCAGATACCCAAGCTTAAATATCACACAAGTTCTCTACATGAGATAAGCAAAGTATAGATAAAGAGCAAAATAGAAGACAGCAACAGGAGATAGGTGACATAAAATAAAGACTAAAATATTAAATATTAAAACAAATTGAGAGCTTGTCTTGTGATTTTCCTATTGTTGCTGCTTAATTTGTTCTTTGTATTTGCAAAGTAAGCAATCATCCATCAAAGGTAACATATCAGCCATGAAAATAAAAACGAATGATCATACCAGATGTACTTTTACTTATATTGTTTTTATATTTACTAAAGGTAACTTTAGTGCAAAGAAAAGTAATATTTAATGAACAATGATGGTTCCATGGTTCTAGATTGGTATATATTCTTTGTTCATGGTCATGCATTTGTTCTACCACCAGTTTGCATTTTTAGAGACACCATATCCTTTTTGTTAATAATATTCTTTGATAAATATACTCCCTATATTCACATAGTCATCAGTGCATTTACTGTTTTATGGTTATTTGGCATCATGCAATTAGTTAAATTTGTTTTTTGTGAAAGTAAATTCGTATATTTGCTATAAATCAAAACTGCCCTTTACAGAGAACTAGAAATAAGAGAAAATGGCAAGCTAAAACCATGGAGTACTACTTTTATTGATGTGGCTTAAAATACTGAACAATTCGAAGAATGAATAGAATTTTTCAGTGTCTGATAGTTTTAGAACAATACTTACATTGAACACATAGTATAAAGCAACTCTTAAGTGATGAATTCTTGAGAACCAGTCTCTAGCCAGTCTGCTTGAGTGATACTACCAGACCATCCATGGCTTGGTAAACTGGTCCTTCTCTCCCTCTCTCTATCTCTCCCTGACGCCATATCGTCCTTGTCTCCAGGTGACGCTGAAGATGCTCCTCCTCACGGTGGTCGTGAGCATGTACAAAAGCTTCTTCATCATAGTCGGGATGTTCCTTCTGCTATTGTGCTATGCTTTTGCTGGCGTTGTTTTATTTGGAACTGTGAAGTATGGCGAGAACATAAACAGGTTGTGCATACTGATCTTTCTGTTCATTTATCATTACTAAACATTTTAGTAATAAAATGAGGAAAAACTTAATTTTTTTGTCTATAAAAGACTGGGGGAGAAGGGAAGGCAAAGAATCATTTGGAATTTAAAATGAAATAAAGTGCCCACATTTTAAATGGCATTTTTCCAATTGAAATAGTTATGCATGGTTACTTTAGGAACCCCAGAAAATTCAGAAATAAAGAAAACAAAAAGAATCCATAATTCTACCAACACTTGGGAGTAATTAATCCTAATTCCATCACTGTTCCTGGCCATTTATTACCCCCCAAAAATGCTGTACTTTTTCTCAATAAAATAATTTTGAAATGCCTTTTTCTTTTCAGCAAAATACGGAAAGTGCACTCAAAAGGGTGTTAGTATACAGAAAGGACTTTTCAAACATTGCCTTGACTTTTATGGGAGCATTTCACTTTTTAAGCATATTAAAACAACAAAGCCACAAATGTCCCATATTAAAGAAAGTATTTGTTATTTATTACATCACCACATAGTGGATCTCCTTTCATAGCTTAGACCACATAAAGGAATAAATCACTTTTTGTCGCCAAAACTTGCTCAGAATAAATGGTGATCAGTTGAAGGCCAAGCTTGAAGTGACTTATTCAGGCAGCTATATTTGCAGACAAATAAATAAACGAATTTTGGAAATGATAATGTAGCAAGCAAAATATCTGCAAAATCCCTGTTTTGATGATGACGAACAATGCTACCTCACAACAAACCATACTACTCACACTTTTTTTCTTAAATTAGGCATGCAAATTTTTCTTCAGCTGGCAAGGCTATTACCGTACTGTTCCGAATTGTCACAGGTGAAGACTGGAACAAGATTATGCACGATTGCATGGTAAATATCCCTCTATCAGTGCCTCAGCTTAGAATCAGCATGAAATTCTTTGGCAGTGCTATATGGTGGTGTCGTTCTTGTCAGCATCAAGACTTCGTGTACAAAGTATATCTCCAGGCCTTTAAGGCTAAAAATTGCACCTTTTTCATTACAATGTATTAATCATCATAAGAAAATATTCATTGACCCAACTGGAGCTATTGTCTTGGTCAACAAATAGGCTTCATATGAGCATTGTCCGTTCTCTTCAACCTTTATCGTTGTGACAGTTCAACAGCAGTACTCGCCTTCAATGTAACGCACTCACTAGATATTCACCAAGCCTGTGGCCAGCCCTGAGCCATCAGCTCAGTGCTCATTTTCAAGTTGAAGGTGTCCTCTGGGAGCTGATCCCCAGGGGTGCAAGCCACTCTTCCTCTGTTCCTATCTCCTCCAGGATAATTCTGCATCATCCTTCTAATCTCAGTTTAAGTATCAGTTCCTTCTGCAATTTCACTCCCCCCTAAGACTGCAGGTTATGTGTTCTTACAGTACTCTATGTTTCTCCCTGGTGGTCCCTCCCACAACTCCAGTGAATTACCAGCTTAAATTCCTTTGTTCCACCTGCCTCTTCCCTTCCTCTCTGATGCTGTCTTGTAGAAATTTCTGCAGTGGTGGAATCCTAAGCTATTCAATTCAGGAACCATTAGCCAGATGTGACTGTTTAGCATTCGAGGAACTAAATCTTACATCAAGTTTATTTTTATTTCATGCTAATTAATATGAATTTAAATTAAAATTGCCACATGGGCCTCTGGTGTACTGTGCAATATCAGCAGCATCAGAGGGGCAGGCTTCTGTCGCTCTTAGCAGTCTATTCCAAACACGGGGCACAGGCCTAGCACACCGGAAGAACTACACAACTTTATGCACCAGACAAAATGTACCAAATCAAATATAACCCAAGGCAGAATTAAATATAGTCTAAGTAAAAGTAACAGCAGAATGCTGTGGGAATGCAGGTGAAAGAGCTGCTCTCTGGCTGGAAGGAGCCAGGACTTTCTCTTCGAGGTGTTGGCATTTTAATGGGCCCCTGGAGAATGATACCTGGAGTCTTGTGCCGCTCCATAGCATCCCATAGTGCTACTCCAAGAGTGGGAACTACTTGTAACACAATTTAAATGTGAATTTGCTATGCAAAGTTAACCTTCCTAAATCATTACCCGTGTCTTAATTCCGAACAACTTTAAGTGCCTTTTTACTTTACTTTCTGTAATTTTATCAGGGTAGCTACTTAGGACTTGGAGCTGGCAGAAGTGGCAGGAAGCATAGTTATTGGAAGAAACCTGTCCATTTTCATGGTGCATGAAATTGCCTCTAACAATTACAAAGAACTTGGAATTCTATAATGTCAAAAACACAGCACAAAGGAAATATTGGTTTTGATTTATTCTTCAGATGACTCACCCAGTGTACATGGTATTTGCCAGATAACTTTGAAGTTAATAATAGCTTATATGGCTAGGAATGTGTTCACTAACTACAGACAGAGAATTTGTTTTCTTCTCTTACCCTGTCCTCCCCTCTTTCTCACCACCGCCTAGGTTCAGCCTCCATTCTGTACTCCAGATGAATTTACATACTGGGCCACAGACTGCGGAAATTATGCAGGAGCACTTATGTACTTCTGTTCATTTTATGTCATCATTGCCTACATCATGCTAAATCTGCTCGTAGGTAAGTGATGTTCATTGAATATTTTTTCATTTCTTCAATCTCAGGTACTTAGATAATTATGTTCAATTTTCAAGTAATTATCCTGGATTGCTTGGGGTGGGTGTTTCATGGCCTTAATTATAAATTATTACCTCTCAATGCAGAAGTTGGAAAGACCTTTAAAAGGCATGTAAATGACAGTTGATTGCAATTTCAAGAGTTTTGCTATTTATTATGATCATTAATTTCAAAAGAGCTCTTCTCATAGATTGCATTGAATGAACTTCAAGGAGGGCTACCTTGGTAGCTTCAAAATATCACATTTTTTGTTTTTCAAAGATACATGTAGTTAACCCAGTTATGGGACTACCCAGAACCAAATACAACCTTTAAAAACTGCCCTGGAACTCTTAACTAATAGTTCCAGCCAGCTGGCACCAATGTCTACACACACACAGAATGTGTGTTTGTGCGCATGACCCTCATGCTTTGGAGAGATGAGAGCTAGATGGAGAGCTTAGTCCAAGTGTGAAATGTGCCAACTTGGAAACCATGCTAAAAGCACTTGAAAAATTTGGCTTTCTAGCATGGCTGATAAAATCCATTATTTATAATAGATGTTTTACTTTTTCTAAGAAAAATGACAGCTTAACCTAATTGCCTAACTTCTGAATTTTTCTTCTGCTTCTTTTTTAGCCATAATTGTGGAGAATTTCTCTTTGTTTTATTCCACGGAAGAGGATCAGCTTTTAAGTTACAATGACCTTCGTCACTTTCAAATCATATGGAATATGGTGGACGATAAGAGAGAGGTAGAGGTCATTGTTTCATGCTCAACCCCAGAAAAAAACTACAGACAAATCTCAGAGGGTTCAGTGCTCTCATGGGTGGCAAGTCACATAAGTTGACTTTGAAAGGCCATGAAGAAAGATGCCATTGATACTTTAGGAGGCAAGGGGAACACAACAGGTCCTCCCCGTGACCTTTCCACCAGGAACCTCCTCTTCAGACTTCTGAGAGGTCAGTAAGGATAGAAAGCTGAGGAATCCTGAAGGAATGGGCTCTGGGCTCAGAGCAGGGACTGAAGCCGCCAAACGGACAGTGTGCTGTGGCTTCGTGATCACTTCAGTCTCCAGCAGCCATCCTGATGACAAACACAGACGGGTATCTAAGTAGTCTCTGGGAGTGCTCGTCCAAACTGCCTCTGTGTTATTACATGAATATTTTGATCACAAAGATTACCCAAGATTTCAGAATCAACCGCACCAGCAGCAGCCTCTCTCCTTTGTTTCCCCCTCCCCTTCACCTCCTTTTCCTTCTCCTCCTCTTTCTCCCCCACCTCGTACTCTTCTTTGTCTTCTTCTTCCTCCTTGTCCTTATCCTCTTTCCATTCTTCATACTGGAAAGCACTCAAGCTCAGGTCGAGGGACTTAAAGATAGACAAAGAAACAGGATGAAAAGAGCTTGCATTTTAATGGGGGGGGACAAAGAATTATAGGTAAAATAATATTACTAGTAACAGTGCAGGCTGAACCTGTGTAATCCAAGCATCTGAAATGCTTCAAAATTTAAAACTTTCTGAGCACCAACATGACACCATGAGTAGTCAGTTCCACACCTGGCCTTATGTAGTGAGTTGCAGTCAAAACATGAGTTTGCATCTCCAAACTAATAGTGTGTAACTTTACCTTCAGGCCACATGTATGAAACATAAATGAATTTCATGTTTAGACCTGGGTTCTACAACCCATACATTTCATTATTTCCCTTGTATATGCAATTATATCTGGAAAAATACCCAGATTTTAAAACACTTCTGGAGCCTGGCATGTCAGTAAGGGACACTCAGTCTGTATTATTTTAAGAGGTTGTGAGCACCCAGGTGAAGGTCAAGTGACAGACCAGAGTTGGAGCACAGTCAAGCTTTAGCAGGATGGTAGTGGGGCCTCCACTGAGGAGGCATTTGGCTTTGCATCTAAAAAGCGAAGAAAATTCAACCATGAAAAAGTCTAGGCAAGATCCAAAAGCAGTTTTAAGAACTGCTGATGTCCAACAAAGATTGGCAAGCCCAGGCAGGCATCAGGGTTCCTGGAGTTGAACCGGGGCCATCAGCAGCTCGCAGCCTTCTCTTTTCTCTCCATCTTCTTGGTAGCCTTCTGTGGTAGGGACCCAGTCTATCACCAGTTTCTTCTGAGATGGTAATCTGTGCCCAGGCACCTAGTCTAGCTCTCTCATCTGGGTCACTCCTGTGTCAACTGTCACCAGCAAGGCCTTGTGCTCCTCAGATACACACAGGGAAGACCACACCCTCAGTGTCCAGGAGTGCTAGGGACCGACAGGAAGCCAGGGGTCACCAGGCATATCCAAAAAACCTAGCCAGGGCTGGTGTGGTCAGCTGTGTTGCCTGCAGTTTATAGCTACGTGGGCCCGGAAGGAAGGCAGAGTTGAGAACCTCACTGTCACATCTACCAGTGTTCTAGTCATGCAGAGGAACGAAAGGAAGCAACCTCTCCATGGAGCCCAAGTTACAATGCATGTGTCTCAGTTACTTCCCTCATCGCTGGGACAAAATACCTAACACCCACAATTTAATGGGAGACGTCGCCCATAGTGAGCTGGCTCCACGGCAGAGTGGCATGGCAGATGGACATGGCAGAAGAGAAATTGTTCAGGGCATGGAAGACAGGAAGCAGAGCGTTAAGGGAGGAGCCAGGAGGGAGACTGCCCCCTCCAGGCCACACCCCCAGTGACCTGTCTCTTAACCTCCTAACAGCCAGTCAGCTCTAAGCCCTGTAGGTGAATCACCTTTCCAAAAGCCTGACCTATGAAAACACAAGGCTCTCAGAAGACATCTAGCTATAAACTGCGACAGGTTTGCAAGTCTTAGCATCCAGGTCACGCACGCGTGCGCTGGCCGTGCCTGTGCGCAAGCATTCTCAGCACGCAGTAAGTGCACGTAGGAAGGAACCGAGTCTCAGGATGGTGTTTTGAGTAGCGTCAGCTCCAGGAGAAGCTGAGGGCTCTTGCTGGGCTGCCTGGCTGCAAAGAGCTCTGTGTCACGATGTTCCATACACAGGAGAAGCTCGAGCCAACTCGGCTGCTCCCAGCACAGGTAACTGTGCCCGTGACCAAAGACGCCCACCCTGGGCATGCCGTGCAGGCCTTGCCCCCGGGGCACGCTGAGACTGTGATCGAGGCTGGGCATGGTAGCGAGCACCTGTAATGCCAGCGCTTGGCAAGTTGAAAACAGGAGGATCACTACGAGTCTGATCTGTGTAGTGGGACCCTGTAGACCCTGTACTAAATACATTTTTAAAAAGAGGCCAACAGCAACTTTCTTCTCCACGGGTGCTAGTTGTGCTATCTTTGGAGAAATAGCTCCTGTTTCAAGTGTTGCCCTGTCTTCATTTTATGCCATGAAGAGTCCCCCCCCACCTCCGGCCGATTCCAAGCGAACCTCCAGAAGGTCTAACCCGGGCTTGCTCTGCCCCCAGGGCGTGATTCCCACCTTCCGCGTGAAGTTCCTGCTGAGGCTGCTGCGAGGGCGGCTGGAGGTGGACCTGGACAAGGACAAGCTCCTGTTCAAGCATATGTGCTACGAGATGGAGAGGCTGCACAATGGCGGCGATGTCACTTTCCACGACGTCCTGAGGTAGGAGGCGTTTCACAGTCCGGGGGCCAATGCCAGGTGGGGTCCAGAGAGGAAAGCTGGGATTCTCAGAGGCCTTGGGAATTTAATGAAGGAGTCTGTCCAGAACCTACAACGCCACCGTTCTGTAGTTGTACAGTGAAACTACACTTTCCATGCGTGAAGTGATTTTTCTCACTGTTACCTGGAGATCACTTACGGTGAGGCATATGAAGCAGTGGCCTGACATCCAGGAAGGGGACAGCAGCAGGGGCCTGAGAAGCACAGTTCTGCCTTTTCACTTTGGGATGAGGGGGACTGTCCTGTGTGAGTGAAGCCACTTGCTCATGGTCACCTGTGGCAGAGGTGGGGCTGACCACAGTGCTCTCCCTCAGACACATCTGGAAGCTTCTGCAGGCCCACTCGGGGATGGCTGCCTGCTCAGTTACACCACCACCACTTCCAGATTGTCGTGAACACTCAACATGCAACAGAGTGGGACCAGAGCTCTGCCTTTCCTTCTCTCTGAGATCTCTGCAGTAGTAGCCCCCAGGGCTACTGTGACAAAGTGTCATCAACTGAGTGGCTTAAGCAACAGAAACTGACTAGCTCATGGACCCTAAGGCTCAAGGCTGAGGTGTTGGCAGTGTTGGTTGCTTGAGAGGTTGGGGTGTGGAGGGGTCTCTCCCGTGCCTTTCCTCAGCTCTTAGAGACTTCCTGCCAGTGTTTATCTAGTAGAAGCAGCACCTGAGCTCCCCTCAGTGTGAATACAGTGTTTTCCACGTGTATCTCTCTGTGTGTACACATGTGTGACCAAGTTCCTCCCTTTACAAAGATACCATTCACTCTGGACGAGGGCCCCACATGCTCTGGTATTGCCTTCTCCAAGCTAGGGACATCTGAAATGTTTTCTTTGCAAATAAGATGGAATCAAGAGATTCTAAGAGTTATGATCCCAGTATACCTATTTTGAGGGGAAAACATTTGGCTCATAACAGATTCTTGAACAGGAGCGTCCGGATTAAGCCTATGGCTTGCAAAGGGAAACAATTACACTCTTTATTCTCAATAATTGTTACTGGAAGTGCAATATTTTCTCAAATGATGAAGTTAGTCAACAAGGAACAATAACAATAACAATGTCTTTAACTGGCCACTAATAAAAATCATAGAGACTTTTAAATCATGTCCCTGCCTGCCTTGAGTGGCATCTTAAAGTATCATTCTTGTTCACCAGCACTTTAAGTATTTGACATCACTTAACCTCAACTAGATGTTATTGTCTAATGAAATGATAAAGAAGCACTGGGATGGGAGAGATAGCTCGGCATTCTAAACACCTGCCTGGTAAGCACAAGGACTGGACTTCAATCCCCAGTACCACATGCCATGCTGGTCCAGGAATCCTGGGCCACGCCAGCCACAGAAACAGTATGGTGGCCCAGACCTGTAAGCCTAGCCCTGGGAAGACCAAGACAGGAGGATCACTAAGAGACCTAGCTGTGTACTGAGAACCTATGCCAAATAAATAATAAATGAAAGATTTTTTAAAATAATAAAATAAAGAAGCATTTATATTACTATATCAACACTTTCGTACAGAAAATAATTTGAGAATTATGTTTCAGCATAATGGATTGACTTTTTAATAATGCATATTTCATTATATGCAGCTAAAATATTATTCTCAGAAATGTCCCCCTTGCCAGAGGAATCTGTGCCATGAAAAAGTTACAGGAACTTTTAAAAGAGAAAGTTAAAAAGAAGCTATAACTCTCAGTAGCTACTGTGATCATGTTGCAAGCGCCTGACAAGTGTTGGATGCTCTGTCACAAATTGTGGGAGAATTCAGGTATTCAGAAATATCATTGTGGCTAGAAGATGAAAAGAGATCAGATCAAAATAGAAAGGAACTGGAAAAAGTTCTCTGAAATTATCTATTTCACCTTCCATGATTCATTTCTTCCACAGGCAAGCCAAAAAGCAGAAAAAGGTAGGGTGGAAAACACAGGTGAATAACAGAGGACACCATCTCTCTCAGAATGTCAGTCTTTCCTGTGCATGCTAAGTGTTTAGACTGAATATGTGGTGCGTCTACATGCTGTTGTCATTAACACTGAGCCTTCAAATCTTTTGGGGGGCAGAGATGCATGAAGCAGGTATGCTGCAAAAATAAAGGGAATATTTAAGTTTTTAGAATGTAGTCTTAGAAAAAGGCACATTGCTGCTCCCTCCTCTTTAAAATACTCCCTCTTACTTTGAAAATAATTATTGCATTGTTATTGACAATTTCTGAAGCAGCTCTGGAAGTCCACTTTCCTCAGTGTCTTTAGTTGTGCTGCTGGGCCAGCCTTGAGGTCTTGAATTGATTGAAAACATTTACTGTTCATGATCCTTTTGATGTTGAGAAGAGCCAGAAATTGCACAGTTCCAGACCTGGTGAATAAAGTAGAGCGGCACACCCTCATGCTTTCACCAGCCTGCCTTCCACTGGATGGGACTCAAGCAGTGGCATTCACTGTTTTGATCAGACCTTGCTAAGACAGTCATGGAAGACTTCCAGAACTGCTTCAGAAAGTGGCAAGAATGATGGGATAAGTGTGTTCCAAGCGAGGAGCATTTGGGGTGGGTGGGTAATGGCAACATGTCTTTGACTGTGACACTTCTTTACACTTAAACATCTGCTATGCAGTTTGATCACACCACATCATAAAAAGAAAGCCAGCCAAAGTCAGCGTGGTGTTTCTGTCCTCTCCCTGTTCCTCTGGTACAGTGATGGAAACAAACAGTTAAGGGTGAGATTCTTGATGAGGTGAGGGACGAGAGGAAGAATGAATATGCTTCTTTCCTCTGGACTGGGCAGATGTCGGGCGCCCTCCCGTCCAGCAGGAAAGCACTCAACACGATTTGTGCAGCGGAAAGCTTTAATCGTTCTCCTGAGTGGCGCGCCCCAAGAGAGCGCAGTTCCTCTCTCCGTCTTTCCTCTCTGTGTTCGTCCTTTCGCGCGGGGCGTCTTTTTTATATTATCACACTACCCAATCAAGGGTTGATACGTGTTACAATGTCATTGGTTACGTTCTCAGGGAGGGCATCTTACATCATCATAGATGGGGTGTACAGCAAACGCGGAAGCAGGAAATGAGCGCCATCTTAGCATGCTCGATGGGAGGGGTAATCTAGCGCAGGCTCCGAGGGTTGCAGCAGGCCTCACCCAGTGGTCTCTAGGGATTTGGTTCTGATGCCGCAATTCGCAGTATAGGCTCTCTACAGGCAGAGACTTATCAAAGAGAAGGCCAATCTCCTAGGGCCCCACAGAGACGCCCTGCTATAATTTGGGCTCCCGTATTGGCCCTGAGCACAGGACATGTGGCCCAACTGGAATCTGGGACTCTGCTGTTACACAAGCTGCATAGTGCTGCCTGCAGGGCCTGTGTTCCCCTTTGGCTGGAGACCCTCAACCCCAACATGCTGTGAGTTGCCTCATTGCCTTGGGCCTGATGTGACCTGGCAGCTGTGTGAGCTTCACTCACTACTTTTGAGATCAGTTGAGCCATGGACTAAGTGGGAGACAACATTCAGCCCTGGCTTGGTAGCCCCTGAAAGTAGTGAGGAAGACAGAGGAGGATAAGTGAGATAAATTGGGAGGAAACGGGAGTGGGGCACGCAGGACACACAGCCTAGCATGTTAACCAGCTCTAAATGTAAAGACAGTATGGGGGGAGCATTGTTCCCTCTGCAAAGAAAGCTCCAGAGTCTGAACTTAGGCATCTGGCAAGGTAAGAGAAAGTATCGCACCACGTAGCTCTTTTGTTGGCCAAGCACTTACTGCTTACTGCTCTGAGTATCTTGCAGAATACTAACTCATTCATCACTCAGCCAGGTAGGCACCAGGCCTGTCTGCACTGTACAGACAAGGCAGAGAGACACAGTGTAACCAGGCCAAGTCATGCCCCTGGTAAGGCATGACGTCAAATCACTGCCTTGGTTGGCCTGAGCGACTTCCTATCTGCACCCTGACACTCTGAGGGTCTGCACCTCAGCAGAGTCAGACGAGAGCCCCTGTGCTTCCCCATAGCATGCTCTCCTACCGCTCTGTGGACATCCGGAAGAGCCTGCAACTGGAGGAGCTCCTGGCACGTGAGCAGCTGGAGTACACCATAGAGGAGGAGGTGGCCAAGCAGACCATCCGCATGTGGCTCAAGAAGTGCCTGAAACGCATCAGGGCGGTGAGTGAGCTGCGAGCCTGCGGTGTGCCTCCCCACCCCACTCCAACAGCACGGGAAGAAAAGAAGAGAGCCCCACCCCAGCTGACACAGAGCCACCTGCCACTACCTGGTCCCCTTACACTGTGGCCTCTGCATCCACTCAGAGGGGCCAGATGCCGGCGCAAGCTCTTGCTGCAGTTCGCACTCAGCCTCATTCCCTTCTGCAGAGTCTATGCCAGGCTCTGGGGAGCTGCGCTGTTATTATCTCACATGAAGGTTTAAACAGCGACTTCACGATATTAAAATATGCACCATCACCATTTACTAAGTGCTGTCAAATTCCAAAGAAATATCTACCAAACTGAATTTACAAAACTACTTTTAAATCGCTGCCAAAAATTCCAGCAAATCATTGAGAATGTTGCTTGGCCTCTAAAGATCATCCCTCATGTGATTTGAATGATCTAACTGCTGCATCCTGAACTATAACCTTATAAGAGCCTCTAACTCATAAACTAACGAACATGTATTATGTGGGCATATGGGTGCTTACAGTATCTCTTTTAAGGAACTACTTTTACAAATGTTTTTGCTTATGCTTCACACTTAGAAAATATCACACTAATCACTGCATACTTAATGTATTGTAATGTTTCTGTGAATTTTGTCTTGTCCTGTTCTTCAGAAAAATAACTTTATACTACAGAAATATACATTTCTGTTGGAAGAAGGAAGGTTCTTGAAGAAAAGAAATACCCTAGTCTCCTGTAGGGAGACAAGCTGCCCACTGTGTCCTGTTACAGCTGGCTCCTGGGGACCCTGGCACTCCAGGGACCAGTCTGTCCTCCACGGGCCCTAGGAGGGCACGGGATTCCTGGCTTCAGGATGTGCAAGACAAACTAGCCCCTGCACTGGCCTGTTGGGCTGGCCTAGGAAGTCCAGAACCAAGCAGGCATCAAAGTTTCCTCTACCTCCCAAGGTGCTCTGCCTCCTGCTCTTCACAGGAAAAGGAGAGCAGAGCAGGGAGGCCAAGCCTGGGTTAACAAAGAATAAAATTAGAAGACAGTAGAACACCCAAGTTAGTAATTTTAAATAAAGCATAAGGCAATAGCAATGAGCATAGCTAATGCAACTGTTGTCCACATGAAAAGGAAGAAAAAGGCAGTTCCTACTGGAACTAGTTCAGGGTCCTCATTTGGAAGTTCCTAAGGTGCCACCAATCCTTCAGGTGTTTGGAGAGAAGAGAGTGTGACCTGAGTGGGGGAGGGGCGGAGGTTCCTGGGCTCATGCCTCCCTTCCTGAGGGGCAGCGTCTTCCCACAGAAACAGCAGCAGTCATGCAGCATCATCCACAGCCTGCGAGAGAGCCAACAGCAGGAGCTGAGTCGCTTCCTGAACCCTCCCAGCATCGAGACCACCCAGCCCAGCGAGGACACGAATGCTAACAGCCAGGACCACAATGCGCAACCTGAGGTAGGGGAGGAGGAGTCCTTTATTCTAGGATGTTCTTTTTTTTTTTTTTACTTTGTACATATTATTTCTAGAAAGTTACTTTAAGAGACAATCAGATGTATGCCCATATTTTTCACATAATTTTATTGAGAAACAAATAGCAATGAGACAGTTTCAAACCAAATTGGTAGGACAATTTCAATAATTAACACATTGCATACATTCTTCCTAGTGGTTAATTGCTGTACAAGATGTGGACATGATATCCTATTTACAAACACTATTACAACAAATCCCTCTATTCATTAAGAGAATGTAACTATATATCTATCCTAACCACTTTGAATACACAGATACAAAATGGACATTCATCTGTATCCCCTTTTTTGTTTAGTTCCATCATTTGAATATTATAGGTGTGTAAACTCGGCAAAATATTCTAAAAGAGTCCAGTAGTCCATAATAGTATTGGGTCTTCGGCTTCACTGGCAATGTCAGAAACTGTTGACCTGAGTCTCCTATAGCTCAACATAACATCATGGCTTTACTTCTTATACTTTGTTTTTATACTTTTCTGCTGGATGATTAAGACCAAGATAAAGCAAGACCTATGCAACAAGAGTTGTAGCTTTTGGGTCTGATAAGGTCAGTGAAATCCCCTCAGGACTTTTCCTGAGATCCTGTACCTCAGATTGTAGATCCTTTGTCAGCATCAGCCATGTGAATGAGTCACGACCATTGCTTGGCCAATGTGTTCTCTGTGAAAGCCTGAGAGAATGTTTTCTCTCCATGTAACTCTCCTTAGGCACACTCTACATCATCAGTCACTTTCCTCTGTGGCCCCATAATCTCCTTGATCAGAAAATTTGGGGCCTCAAAGAAAGCCAACATTTTGGCCCTACCTTTCCAAGGTCAATTAAGACTCAGGACATATGAGAACTTGTACTGTAACGTCATGTATTCTAGGATGTTCTGTGAAGCTCCTTCCTCAATTTAGAACAGCAGGAGGGCTGGTCACAAAAGCATTTCAACCAAGGTGGCAATATTTCTGCAAATATTTTTTTCACTGAAACCAACAAAAATGGTCAGAGCACATGGTTTCTGTAAATATTTGTGTCTTCGCCATTCAGGGTTCAGTGGAGCTTGGTTCAAAAGATTCTGGTTTGTGTGGTGGCAGTCAGCTTCCCAACACTGAGACAAAATGCCTGAGATAATCAACTTAGAAGGAAGAAAGGTTTATTTTGCCTCAGAGTTTTGACAACTTCAGTGCATGGGGGGTTGACCTATTGTTTTGTATCTGTGGAGAGGCAGCTGGAGTGGTGTCAGAGGAAGCTGCTGACCTTGGGGCAGCCAGGAAAAAGAACAAGAGACCAGAGGGTCTAGCACCCCACATCCTACCCAAGGGCATCCCCCAGTGGCCTACCTGTCTCAAACAAGTGCCCACCTCCTCGAGGTTCTACCAATTACCATATAAAGGCTTTGGCATACATTCAAGAGCCAAGCTATAATATATGCAACCTGAAAAACATCGGTGCCCTGAACTATATAATGCTTCTGGGATTTATTGTCATCTGATATGTGTTGGTATTTTGTTTTCTTATTTGTTTGGGGTTCTACTTTTGTTCTGTTTTGTTGTTTCTGTGAGAGAGAGAAGATTCTTTGGTTCTTTGCCTAAACAGTTAATTTCATATCCAAGAACTCAATTTGAATCTGGAAATGCTGCAAGTTTTCAGGGAAAACAGGCTATGATGTAGAAGTTTCCCCTCGGCAACTCACGGAAACTTGCTAACTTTCTGGTACCAAAACTGTTTGCCCTTGGTTTTCAACTTTTCTCAGTAACAGACCCGTCGAGGATTCTTCCTTCCTTAGTTGAACATCAGAGGAGCATATGGAATTTCGGAGCTTTCAGTTACCAAAACATAGCATCTCTTCATTTCCAAACTCAATCTACAGAACTGTAGAAAAAAGCAGAGTTCCATTAGCACCCCGCGCAGCGGCTGCTAGGGAGGTCCTGCCCCTGGAGGGGGCTGCAGGTAGGATCTGAGCTCTACCGTGTAGAGCCGTGCAGCATTATATGCACAGCCCTCAGTGACTCAGAGCTGATGCATAACAGCACCAGTGAGGCTAAGGACTGACTCCAGAGCCTGAGGCTCCACGGCCCAGCAGAAGTACTAGCCCAGTTTGGGGTGGATTTCATGTTGTTGGCTCCCAGCCCATAGGAATCTTCTGGCTCTGAGTACAGGGAATCCTACAGGGAGAGTTAGCAAAGGGGACAAGGAGGTACGGATAGTGGCCCTGCCCTGGGTTTCTCCTAAGGATGCTTGGCTGTGCCTCATTGAGACCCAGGGCAAGGTCCAAACACACAGTGAGACGGAGACTGGTGCTGATTGCAGTGCTCTCTGGTTTAGACTTTAAAAAACAAAAAAGCTGGAGAGTGGTCTGGCAAGCCAAGATGAAACTGTGAGGCAATGAAAGCCAAGGTGCTGGTTATGAAAGAAGGAGCCAGTGGGTGAAGCAGGGCTCGGGTGAAGCTCAGGTCTTCAGTGCCAGGCTTCCTCGGGGGCTGTCACAGACCTCAGCCTACAGAGATGCTTTTCTGGAGCTCCAGGTTCTGACCTCTAGTCTTGCGAAAATGCACTGCCCTAGATCCAGCCAGTCCCCACTGCCATTCCTTCCTGCAGTGGCACCACGCCAGACCAGCAGAAGCAGTGAGAAGGAGGACAGTATTGAGGAACAGCCGTAACATCTCTTGTGAGATCATTTTCTTTTAGCTTCCACAAGAGAATGAGAACATGCAGTGTCTATCTTTTTTCATTTAATGTGATGTCCTCCAGTTCACTCCATGCTATAAATCCTGATATTTTATACCACAGTAGGGTAACTAGTGTCAGCAGCAATCTCTGTTATGTTTGGAAATGAGTAGAAGAGTCCAAAGGTTCCCAACACAGAGAAATTATAAATGTTTGAGAACACAGAAATGTTGATTCCCCTCATTCATCAATACACATTGTACACATGTATTAAGTTACTGTACCATACCTCATAAATACCTATAAGGATTATATGTTATTTAAAATATTTTCTGAAAAAATGGAAGAGACATAACTGCTTCTTTTTTCTCCCGCACAGACGAGCAGCCAGCAGCAGCTCCTGAGCCCTACTCTGTCGGATAGAGGGGGAAGTCGACAGGATGCCGGTGATGCTGGGAAACCCCAAAGGAAGTTTGGGCAATGGCGTCTGCCCTCGGGTTGGTATATCACTCATTTCTCCCTTGATTAGGGTCTTTGAAAGATCTTTACAGTCTTTGCATTGGGTCTTGGATTTCAGAATTCAGGTCTGAACCAGCTTTCTGTTGCTACAACCCATACCTGAGACATTCAGCTTGAAAAGAGGGAAAGTGCATGTCAGTCCATATCTGGTGATCCCATTCATTGCTCTGGGCCTGTGGCCAGGCAGCCTGTTGCAGTGGAGGAAGCTGCCACTGCCAGGAAGCAAAAAGAAAGAAGAGACCCGTGTCTCATAGTCTCCTTGCAGGGCACACCCACACTGACCTCTAACTACACCCTCTTGTTATTGGCTGCACCTCCTCTCTTGATCGCAAGCCTTTAACACAAGGGTCTTGGGGACATTTCAGATCCAAATTGTAGCAGGGTCTCTGTTTGATTATTTACAGAGAGTGAGCCAGTCACAAACACATCCATTGCCCAACCTATTCTTCCAAATGACTTCTCTACACGGAACTATACTTGCTCTCATCTTCAGCTCCCAAGGCTGAGAAGGTAGCATCTAGGAACAAAGTGAATGGTCAGAGCCAAGCTTCAAAGAGAAAGGAGGAGATGTCCAAGGGTGTCTCTGTGCAGTCAAAGCATTGCCATACAGGCCAAATTTTTATTAGTTCTGTGAAGGAATGAGCAGACACCAAGATTCAGGAAACACCAGAGGCCTCTGCTTTTGCAGTATGCATTTGTATACACTGAGATAGGTAGCTGAGCAGGTTACCACCTTCATGCAGTCTCCTACTGACCTGATAATAATAGCAACAACGAACACTACTAATCACTCTTGTGAGCGCGTTGCTTATGTTTCTTCATTTAGTTCTCATAATTCTATTATTTTCCATGTTTTACTGGGTAATCAAACAAGCAAGTAGGGTTTTTGTTCTGAAGAAATACAGGATTTTTAAAAGCCCAGATAATTGCATCAGAGGCATGGAAGGAAGGAGAGCAGTGCTTTGCATACCCCAGTGCCCCCTGAAAGTGGTACTCTCTACAGAGGACCAAGTCTGGGGTGCAGCACGGCTCGTCATGCTGTTTAACTGCACTCCACCTTCAGTCCTATCCATGTGAGATGATGGATGAGGTTATAAAATCTTCTATACCACGTGTGTTTCAGAGAGAAATAAGAGTACAACTTGCATTTGGTAGCTGAAGATGGTTAGCGGATCCTCATAAATGTCACTACCGAGGAAATTGGCTTTTTTCATATCTGAGTGTTCACTAATCAGGGATCACAGACAACCTACGTGTTACCTGGTTCAAGTAAAGCCAAGACTGATGGGAAACAAGACCGAGGAGATGGTGGGGCCACGATACAAAGAGCCTTTAATGATAGGACAAGAAGTGTCGGCTTCACCCTGTAGGCAATTAAGAACCAGTAAAGTTTACTGAGCAAGATGTGACATTTGTTTTTTTTTTTGTTTTTTTTTTTAAACGGAACCAGGAGTTGAACTCAGGCCCCTATGCTTGCCAAGCAAGCGCTTATTCTACTGAGCCACCTCCCTGGCCCCCTAGATGTGACATTTGGAATGCCTGCTCTTGAGGGTTCTGATTGTGCAGCTAGTAGGTTATGCAACTAGTAATACCTGTCTGGAGGCATGTTACAAGTCATAGGATATTACCATAGCCATTGGCCAAGCTGGAGGTCCTAGTACCACAAGAACAGATAGGAGACATGATCTGGAAGAGGATGTTCCATGGTTCGTGTTTACTTAAATGGAGTTTTACAAAGTATATGGTCAAAAATGCCCCCAGTGACCCATGCGTAGGTAAGCCCAGAATCAAAAAGGGCAATAACCAACTACTGGAGACATGTGGAGTTTGAAAGGGCAAAGAGAAGGTAAAAAAGGGGACACCAATAGTGTACAGTGTCATGTTGTCCCATTTAATGTATTTTAATCTTTACAATAGTATTGTCAGGGCATTTTCATTCTCGTCACTTTACAATGAAAGAAACTTGAGTTCAGAGATGTGAAGTTACCTGTGGCAGTGGAACTATATGTTACCCAACTGGGACCCAAGGTCATGACTGTGGGAATCTTGAGCCTTCAGTACTTTACCCCCTCTACCCTTACCGTTAGCCACACTGTTCCTCCTTTGTCTTCATTCTTTATATGCACATGCTAATTAACACCAACTAATGCCATTCATATTTATCCAAATTGGAACTTCTAGTAATTTTCCAGTTTTCATAATTATCACAGTAAGAGGAGCAAGGAGCATATTTTTCAAAGTGTTATTATTAGTTGTCTATAATTATCCACAATTTTCAAATATATCCTAAACAATCAAATGCTGGGAAAGTTTCTGACTTAACATCCAGGGAAAGGGGTTTGGGAACCTAAAGTATCACTGATGGAATAGCGTGGTTTCCTGGTATGACTGCAAAAGGTGATGTGACACCAGCTTGCTCTTCTTAATTCCACAGCCCCCAAACCAATAAGCCATTCTGTGTCTTCGGTCAACTTGCGCTTTGGAGGGAGGACTACAGTGAAGTCTGTAGTGTGTAAGATGAATCCCATGACAGACACAGCTTCCTGCGGCTCTGAGGTCAAGAAGTGGTGGACGAGGCAGCTGACTGTTGAGAGTGATGAAAGTGGAGATGACCTCCTAGATATCTGATGGAAGAAATCTAGTCATGAAAGCTGTTTTCTAATATTTTCCCTTTATTGTCCAGTGAGTGATCTATAATTGATATATGTTTTAATTCCAATGTGGCACAGTATTTATTTTTAAATTGGTGTTTGTTCCATCAGAGCAAGGCACCCAAATTGGTCTGTCCAACCTGTGTGTCTGATGTCATATTATCATGTATTCAAGAAAATTTGGGTCTGGGGGTATACCTTGATGGTAGACCTCTTACTCCGCATGTGCAAATCCCTGGATTCAATCTCTATACCAAAAAACACAAAAGAGAAAAATGTATAACAGCAGTATTGATAATAAAAACTATACCAACAACAGGCATAGATCATTCAAAAATTTCCTATGTTCTATGGAAACTAAGGTGTACACTTATATGTCCTCTTACACATTATGCCACAGAACTCATAGCTTTGGTTCACTTTTTCTTATTTCCTCTAGATATATTTCTCTTGAGAGAATTTATTATTTATGATTGATCTGAAAAGGTCAGCACTGAGCTCATGCTAAAATGAGAGTAGTTTCACTAACTACGGATTCTGAACTTCAAGACTATATATTCTTTTTCTTGCTATTTTTAAAACTATACATAAGATGATTAGAGATGAGGACAAATGGATTTCTGTCTTTATTCATTCTAATATAGTTGCTGTCTGCTTCCAAGAACATTATATGTGGAGGTCCCAAACGAAGAGATTAGTGCAGGATATTAATTGTTATGAAGCAAATCTATAGATAGAAAACTTGAAGATATCATGGTACACAAATGCTAAGCTTTAAGGATGGAGAGACAGTTCAGCAGCCTAAGCACCTGCCTGGAAAGCACAAGGACCCAGGTTCAATCCCTGGTACCACATGCCATGCCAACCTGGCCACATGAACTGGGCATGGTGGTACATACCTGTAATCGCAGTGCTGGGGAGGCTGAGGTGGGAGGATCGCTGTGAGCCTGAGCTGCCTAGTGAGGCCCTGTACCAAATAAATAAATAAATAAAACATTAAAAAAATGTTTTAAAGAAAGAAATGCTAACTTTCTTTAAAAGACTTTTAATCACCAAAGCTAGCAAAAAGGAGTAAAACAATATGGCTCAAGCTATTTTAAAAATCCTTACTTGTGTTATGTTATCTTTGGCCTCGTTTCTTGCCTTGGTTCCCAAGGTACGAACATGTCTACATCAGCAGAGGTACATGGATTGCTCCCAGCACACTGTTGCTTACACTCAAGATGAGTGCCCAGCGATCAGAAGCCTATGGAGATCTCAGGGCCTGTACAGTCTTACTCTGGAGATTTGGTAGATGGCAGTTAATTATATTTTCTAGCATGTCATTGGTTCATGTTCTCAGAGAAAATTAGAAATGCAAATTGAATGCAAAGCACCACTGGACACTTGGCTGGATCAACAAAATAGAAGTGGTTGGGGCCTTTAACTATTTTATGACTGACTAGAGACTTGCTGTTTAGATTAGTTCTTCTCAGATTGATTGTCTTTGACTCCCAGGTTGTTTTATGATCTTTGTCTTTACTTAACATTATTTAAAGAGCCGAATACCATATTCCTTTGTATCACAAATGTAACATTGTGGTGACCGTTGCTTATTTATAAGGTTAAGCAAGAGAATGAATGACTCAAGCCTGTGCAGTCAAAATTTTACTTGGTTTTAAGTTTATTTGGAATTTACTTTTTGTACATAAAAAACTAAAATAAATATTGGATTTGTAAAATACACTGAATTGGTGATTATTTTTAAATCTTTTCTTGGCCTGTGCTGGGGACAGTACTAGGGAGTTCACCCATGGTGAACCTCAGAGTAGATATTCAGCTCATATTGTTTGACGAAAACTCTGTCTCTGGCATGCATTTCAGCTCAAATCCCTGAGCCAAAAGGTTCTTCTTTCCTTTGTGTGGCTAAAGCTGAGGGACTATTCTGCACCTTCCAAAGGTGCAGCGAAGCAGAGAAGGTGCCTGTACACCCAGGCACGGGGCTGTCCTAATGCCACACAGACAAGGTCTCCTCTCTTAGCTCATCACACTTGACTGATGCAGCTTTGCTGCCACAAGGCTGCCAGGCCCTTCCCGTTGGCAATTAAGATGACATGGTTGCTCATTCTTCTTTTCTTTCTTCTTTCTTTCTTTCTTTCTTTCTTTCTTTCTTCTTTCTTTCTTTCTTTCTTTCTTTCTTTCTTTCTTTTTTTCTTTTTCTTTTTTGGTACTGAGGACCTTGCGCTTGCCAGGCAGGCATCAAACCACTGAAGCCATTTAAGCCTGGCTCCATGGTTGTTCATTCTGCAAAAAAAGCAACCACAGACCTGAAATGAATTTAGAGCTGCTCCCCCCAACATGTTCAAAAATTAAGTGAAGCAAACAATTCCTGAAGAAAGTATCTCTATGACTTTCCTGCAGCAGGTTGGGCAGACAGACAGCTTGGCAAGACAGGCGCCTGTGCCTTGCAGATGGTACTCCTGCTACTGAGAGTACTAAGTGACCTGGACAGACAGATGGGAAAGCTAAGGACACATACTCCCTGGCACTTAGGGAGGCCAGATACTGGTACTAATTCTGTCATCATGTCACCTACTCTCATTAATCAGGAGAGCCACAGGGCCCAGGGCCACCTCAGGGTTAGCATAGTTGACACAGAGCCCCCAGGAAATTACAGCCACATAGGCATTGAGCATGTGACATCTGAGGGACTCAGAGAAACAGGGAAAGGACAGAGGGCCAGGCCTGTTCTCGCTCGCTGTTCCAGACCCATGCCCACCATCATTGACTGTCTATTGGTACCTTGCCCATTCTGAATAAGATAAGGGAAGATAGGAAAAAAGGCACCATTATAAAGCCTTACATAAAAGTGTTTTCTAAATGAGTTGAAGGATGTGTTTGCCCACTCATTTATTATAAATGGCATACTGTAGATCCATGATTTTCAACCCATTGTTCAGCAGTGACACACTTGGTCAAAGAAACTCTCTTAAGGACATCCAAAACTTTACTGGAGCAAAGCTAGCACCACCCTGGTAGAAGTAGGGGTGAAGCTAAAAACCCCATCCACTTGGGCTCCTTTGATCCGTTATTACTAATTGTACTATGTTACCCCAGAACATATGTTGAAGGGCTAATCCCTGGCATGGTCAATATGACTTTTTTTGGAAATAGGGCATTTGCAGAGGTCATGAGTCAGGATGGGGCCCTACAAGAGTGAGCTGAGCCATTAATGCAGTAACACTGAGAAGAGGAGAGAGACACACGGAAGGGTAATATCCTGAGAAAACACACTCTAAGGGAGGACAGTCCATGAAGAGAGAGGCAGAGACTGGAGTAGGATAGCCTCAAACCAAAAAATGCCTGGGTTGCCAGCAACTCTAAGGAACATGGAATGATCTACACTGTTGGCTTCAGAGGAAGCACTGGCCAGCACAGCCATGTGGGAAGGATTCCTGTCATTTCAAAATGCCCAGTTTATGATAGTTTGCTGCAGCAGCCCTAGAAGACTAATACGCTCCAGCCCGAACTCTCTCCAGCCCCCAGCAATAGCCCAAGCCAGCCTACTGCTTCAAGGAACCCAGTTTGGCAAACATCAGTGCACAGCAAAGATCAAGAGTATCAGGGTGTGGCCAATTTTCCAAATCCTGAATTTACTGGTTACTCCCTATAATTTCTGATGACTTTCACACCTCTTGGAGGCCCAGTTTTGTATATTGCATTTTAAAAAGGCAGAAGAGGAAATTTATTCACTTTGTTTCCTTGTGGTTCACAAAAATCAGCAGGATGGGCTTAGTCTCAGCTGGTTTGCAACATAACCAGGTCATTAACCCACTGTCTGCCCTCTTCCTCCTTCTCCATACCCTCACTTGGCCAACTGTCAGATTTTTTGTTTCCTCAGCTAAGATTACAGTCAGGAAAACCCATCTCTGACAAAACTAAACAAAAAAAGGGATATAAATGAAGGACCATTTTGTATCTGTGTATACAAAATAGGATAGATATACAACTACTTTCTCTTAATTCAATGAGAAGAAAGATTTGTACTAATAGTGTTTGGATGGGATATCTTGTCTGCATCTTGTACTATGAATAACTACTATGAAGACAACACTATGCAATGTATTAATTATTGTAACTGTCTAGTAACCTGTTTTGAAACTATCTCATTACTGTTTCTCAATAAAATTAATAAAAAAGCAAAAAAAAAAAGGATTAGTCAGCTTTGGAATCTTCTTCAGACCAATACAAAAACAGTTTGTTGACTGGAGGATCACCTTCCATAGACAGCACTTTTAGAGAACGTCTTTTCAATACCACTCTAAAAATCCACCCCAAATATTATTTGTGAGTTTTCTCTCCTCTTACATTTTCCTCTTCCTCATTCAGCATCTCCACAGGGTGATATCTGGGTGATGAGGTAGACATCTTTTAAGTAGAAAGTGTACTGAAACCCTACTCTTCATTTTGCTGTGAGTCTTTTGGATTCCTCATAGTAAATCCAACTGAGAAAAGGGAAGACAAACCAAGTGGCTGACTCCCCCCTGGGACGGGAGAAACAAAGATAAGAAGACAAATGTTGCCCCAGGTTGCTGTGGGAAGAAGCTGTGGAACAGAGGCCCTCAGCTCCTTCCCCTCTGATTGTCACTGTCAAATAGACTCACGTGCCTTTGGGTGAGTTTCTGTGTCTTCCACACCACCGAAACTGCTGAAGCATTTGTTGTTTAGTTTCAGTTTAGTCTTTATAAGACATGGTCAAGCTGTACCATGAATGTTTGAATTTTTAAAAACTGATTACAGTTTCTCTATCTCAAGAACCTGAGGGCTGGGGAGGTAGCTCAGCTCTCTAAGCACCTGTCTGGCAAACACGAAGACCCAGGTTTGATCCTCAGTACAACACGCTGTGAGGCCATGCCGGCCACCAAAACCAGGCGCGATGGCCCACACCTGTAATCCCAGTGCTGGCGAGGCTGAGACAGGAGGATCACTATGAGTCTGAGCTATGTAGTGAGACCCTGTACCTAACTAATTAACCTGAAAGAAAAAAATAAAATCTGAAAGTTAAAACAGACACTGTGAAAAGGAAACAAACTGTTCAAAGGGAAGAAAGAAGTGGGATGAGAGAAGGAGAAAAGAAAGAAGGGGAAAATAAACATGTATGTATAAACACAGGATAGCTTGAGTAATTGTATTGCTGATTTCTCCTCATCTATAAAAAGAGCAGTTAATTCTTAATTTTTCCCCCCCCTTTTTAAATTTTTATAATTTTTTGGGGGGATACCAGGGATTGAACTCAGGACTTTGTGTTTGCCAAGCATGTGCTTATTATGCCACTGAGCTACCTCCCAGGCCACAATATTTTATGATTTTTTGACCAATTTTGCATGATTATATCTGGTAATCTGAGTGACCAATTTGAAGACAACAATATGCAGTACAACAACCATTGTTGAGTTCCTATTATTTTAATATGTGAAGTTGCTTTTCATTTCTAATGGCTTGTACCAAAGGCACATTTCCACCAATCCCTTCACTTCGCCTTCTCCTCTCATCATTCCTGCCACTTTCTGAAGCAGTTCTGTGAGTTCTCCTCCATGAATGTCTTCATGAGGTGACAACAGAAATCCAG
>NW_004524615.1:11109620-11112326 GCF_000260255.1 Octodon degus
CTGTCTCTCTTCCTTTCCCCCTTTCCCTCCCTCTCCCTCTTCCTCTTCTTCTCTCTCCCCCTCCTCCTCCCCCTTCCCCTTTTCCCTCCCTCCCTCCCTCCCTGAAGGAGAGTGCTCTCACTGTCATTGATAACAATTGATTCACATCTAGTTCTGACTTCTACCCTGATCCATTCTCCACTTCAAAAGGCACAGCACATCACATAGCAGATACTCAGAAAATTTGAATGAGTTAAAATGGCAAATGACTCTGGTGGAGAAATTAGATTTGTAAAAGAAGAAAAATCACTCCTTCTTTGAGGAAGAAGAGATGGGAGAGTGGATGAACGAACACATACAAAAATATCAAGATAAAATGGAAGTCGTGGAAGTACACATTAGAAACCTTGTTAGGTTACTAGCTCCTAAGACACTAAAGACAACAATCCAGACATGAGCCTACCAATGGAAAACTGATCATCGCAAGATGACAGCATGTACACGAGAAGGTGCACAGGTTGTGCACAAACGCTATGCTTGATATGTGTGGAAATTCCTCAAAAAACAGGATTACAGGTGCCATTCAACACACCTATTTCCCTTGTAGGTATTTTTCTGGAAGAATCTCCACTCTGATTACCACAATGGTTGTACCAGCCTACACTCCTACCAACAATTTCTTTATTTACACATGCAGATCTGATTTATTTCACTTATGACTATGGACTCTAGTTGCATTCATTTACCAATAAAATCCTTGAGTTCATCTTTCTTTATAGCTGAGTAGTATCCCATTGTATAAAAATAGCACACTTTTTTATCCATTCCTCAGTTGATAGGCATTTGGATTGTTTCTAAGATTTAGCTAAGACAAATTGTGCTGCTATAAACATGGGTACACATATAATAGCATTATATTTTTGATGTATTGTCTCGCTAATAAAAAAACTAAAAGAGTAAATAAAATCTAAAGGGTATAATAGATACTGTGAAAGTGAAACAAACTTCTCAAAAAGAAAGAACAACTGGGTTGAGGGAAAGGAGAAGAGAAAGAAAGAAGGAAGGAAAGAAAATATATATATATACACAATATAGCTAAGATAACTGTACTACTAATATTGGTATATTGAAAGGAATAATTAATACTTCCTTTTTATCAATTTTGTATATCTGTAGCTGGTAATCTGAGCAACTACTACTGTTATTGTATAATAATATATAATGTGACAATTGTGTTCACTTCCTAACATCTTGTTTTGAAATTCTGTATCATTTTTAATGTTCTTTTTAGTTTTTATTCTCTTTAAAATAAATAAATAAGAAAAAATATTTGTCCTTTTGTATCTGACTTATTGCACATCCTATGCTGTTCTTAAAGTATACCCGTGTCGTAGCACATATCAGCACTTTATTTCTTTTCATGACTGCTTTACACTCCATTGTGTGTATAGATCGCATTTTGTTCAGCCAGTTGTCTACTGATGACACTGCTTCTGCCTCAGCATTTGGGATGAAGTCACGTGCTTCCTGAATGGCCCAGCCAGTGCCTGAGCATGGTGGTAGGAGAGGCTACCATGTGCAGCCAGGATGGGACCGCTATGCTGGCTGTTACTAGAGTCGAAGCTCCCTGTTGGCCTAGCTGGTGCTCTTTCTATAAGTGTCCTCAGAGGTTGGAGACTCTTCCTGTGTCATCTCCTCTCTTTTCCTCCCTTCTTCTCCTCTCCCCTCACCTCCTCTCACCTCTTCTCTCTTCTCTTCTCTTCTCTTCTCTTCTCTTCTCTTCTCTTCTCTTCTCTTCTCTTCTCTTCTCCTCTTCTCTTCTCTTCACCTGCCTGATGTCAGATGCACACTGTGGACTGAAAGTTTCCCTTTCCACTTCTGCTCCATCTCTCCTTCACACTCCACAGTCTTTCACCTAATAAATATCTGGCTCCTCTACGACTATCTTAGCATCTGCTAAAATGATCCAACCAGAACAGTGAGTGAGCAGTGCTATAGTTTGAGCATGTGTTGATAGTTTGTCCCCATGGAGGTGCTATTGGGAAGCAGTGGAACTTTTCAGAGGCAAAGCTTAGTTAGAGGTTCCTAGATCACTGGGGGAGGTTGACTGAAAGAATAGTGGGGTCCCAGGCTCTCTAAGTTTCCTGGCTCATGATGTGAGTTCAGAGCAAACACATTGTTTGCTCCAATGTGTGTCTCCTGCCATTGTCATCCACTCCCCTCACAAAGGCCCAAAGCACTTGGCACAACTAGGGCCATCTGCCTTTGGACAAAAAGTCCAAGAACTGTCAACTGAATTAAGCTTTCCTCTTCACAAGTTAATTGCCTCACTTATTTAATTATAGTAACCTACGGCTATTAGAGTGGGCCATGGAAACACCTAGGAAAACACATTCTTGACAGAGGAAATACGTGCTTGATGAATTGGGGAAATAACAAGGAAGTCATACTGACTTGCAATCCAGATGGTAAAGGAGGAAAATATGATTCAATCAGTGAGGTAACAGGGAATCATATCATTCAAGACTTTGTGAGAAACAGTAAGCAGAATTCTCAAGCTGTTCTCCAGTGGTCTTATGTCCTGATCATCGGAGAAAACATTAATAAAAGGTACTACAGAGAAGGGACTTTGCTGAAGTAAGTGAGAGCACAGACTTTACCCTGGGGAGTTGTCCTGGGTTCTGTAGCTGAGAAGTGAGGAGGTACATGGACAGCCACCATGAGCAA
>NW_004524615.1:11114011-11116532 GCF_000260255.1 Octodon degus
TCTGCATCTTGTACTATGGATAACCACTAAGAAGATAACAATGTACAATGTATTAATTATTGAAACTGTACTATTAATCAGTTTTGAAACTGTCTCATTGCTATTTCTTTATCAATAAAAAAAAAACCTCAACAAACACTTTGAATGAACAAGGAGAGGCATCTATTCTCTGAAGTCCCCAAAGGGAATGCAATCATGACAACTCCCTCATGGAAACCTAATGAGATTCCGACAAGGAGCAGCTAAGTCTGCTAGATTTCTCACAGACTTGTGGGATGATAAATGAGTGAAGATATAGCTGCTAAATGATAACAACGTGTGATATCAGAAAAAGAAAACTACTACAGAAGTTCTTCTAGGCCTCTGGATTTTGTTCTCTGTGATGAGAAAAGGTCATTAAAGAATTTTGAGTGAAGAAATGATTATCTCTGATGTACATGGCTGGAAGAACAGTTCTGACTACATGTAGAGACTGCGGAAGTAAAACCTTTCTGAAGGTATTGCCATGACCCAAGAGACATCATTCTGGTTTGAGCCAGAATGCGGGGATGGAGGTGGTGACTGGGGCAGGATCTTAGGTGTGTTTATTTCAGAGGCAAATCCATCAGCATTGCTGGCTGACAGGTGAGAGAGCACTGTGGCGTTGGCCTATATTGCTGAAGTTGTTCAGAGCCAGGAATGACTATGCTTAATGGGGAGGAGAGTTTCCCTAGCAAAGTTCCCAATATGGGTAACTTAAACAGCGCAAAGCTATTTTCTCACAATTCTGGAGCCTGGAATTCCAAAATCAAAGTATTAGATGGTTCGGTTTCTCCATAACAGGATCCCTGTGAAAGTCAGAGGACAGAAAAGGTGAGCCTAAGCCTGTGTGACTCTAACTAAGACATTGAGTGCCGAGGTGTCCACCTTTCCAGAAGCCCAGACTCCCACGATAACCATATTTCCAGAGATAACACTGAGGTGTGCTTTTGTGAATCAGCATTTGGAAAATAACAGCCACCAGCAGTAACTGGGTACTGCTCGGGCTCTCCATTGCTTGCACCCCTGCTACTTGAAGAGGGAGAAGTTTCTTTTGGCTCTGAGCCTCACAGGTTTCAACCCATGGTCAGTTGACTCCAAGGCAGAAACACCGTAGTGAAGGAGTGATAAGCAAAGCTGCTTAGTTTATGCTGATGGAGAAGCACAGTACAGCGATGAGTGACGGTAAGAGGTGCGCCCTCTGGAGGCGTGGTCCCGGGGACCACTTGCTGCAACTAGCAGCACATTTAGCCTTGGATGTTGCTGAGTCCACTGATGAACTGGTGGCCCAGGTACAAATGGCTCCTCCATGTGTTACTTAGTCCAGTCAAGCTGATGAACACACAGGGATACCTTAAACCCTGGCTTGTCCCCTGGAAAGTCATGACTAGAAATCTTTCCAGTCATCTCAGCTTGGGTCCTCGCTGTCATGGCGTGTCACTCCTACATTAATACCTTTAACCGATTAAGAGTATCTCTGTTTAACTCTTGTATCTTGATCTCACATTCATCAGGATGGCAGTTATGCAAATCACTCTTTAGAAAAGAAAGGGAAAAAGACACAGAAAAAAGAAGTGTTGATTGGGATATAGAGAAAGCAGCATCCATGTTCCTTCGTGCTGTTGGTGGAAATGTAAAATAGCACAGCCACCTTAAGGAACAGAATAGTGGTTTTGCAAAAAAAAAAAAAAAATTAAAAATAGAAGTACTATATGATCCACCAGCATCTATATGCACAGAATAATTTAAAGTAGAATCATAGAAATATTTGTACATATCCTCCTGCTTGTGGTGGATTAGTCACAAAAGCCAAAAAGTGGAAGCATCCCAGATGTCCCTGGGTGAATGAATGAGTGGATACAAGGTGGTATACAAGCAACAGAACGGTATGCAACCTTAAGAAGGAAGTAAATTTAATCACATGCTACAACATGAATAACCTGAAGGACATTATGCTCAGTGTGAAGTTTTACATCTAGATGTCCTCCCAAGAGCATCATGCACACGTAGGCTGGGCTTTTGGAAGGTCATTGGATTATGGGGGCATGAGAGCCAACTCACTGTTAGGAGGTAGGTTCTGATCAGAAGAGGTGGGTCCCTGGGACACGGGCTGGAAGGATTTATTGCCCTCCCCAGATTCTGCCCTGATATTACCTCTGCTTTCCAGCAGCCATTCTGTGAATAGATCTCTGCCAGGCTGTCTGGCTCCAGATGACTATGAGCTGAAACCTCTATACACTGGGAGTCAAAACAAGCTTCTCTTCCTTAAAGTTGTGGCTGTCAGATACCCTCCTCAGCAATGAGGAAAGTGCCCAGGGTGTGAGGTAAAATAAGCTAACCACTAAATCATGAGTTCTGCGTACTTTCAGTTAACTCAGGTATCATGAGAAGTCAGCTCATAAAGCCTCAAAGTAGAAAAGTAGTTGCTAGGAGCTCAAGAAAGAGCAATTTTGCTTGAAAAGGTACAGAGTTTCACTCTTGCAAGATGAACAAGCACTGAAGA
>NW_004524615.1:11117187-11151719 GCF_000260255.1 Octodon degus
AGCATTTAGGTTGTTTCTAGAATTCAGCTTTGACAAATTGCATGGCTATAAACATGGGTATACATATGTCACTGTGATAGGATGTTTTCAGTTCTTCTGGAAAAATACCCAGGAGCGAAATAGCTGAGTCAACTGAGACCTCTAATCCTAGCTTTCTGAGGAATCTCTACATAAGATAAATTTTATCAAATGTATGCTTTACTACAAATATTTTTAAAAGTTAAATATATCACTGATCCTAAAACCTAATATCTAAACTGAAATATCAAACAATTTCCATGTCATCCTTAGATTATGCTTCCAGACCTGCCTGTTTACTCTGATTTAAATTCTGCTTTAGTCTCCTGGCTAAAAAGAGCTTCAGTGTCATCTAAACCAGCAATGCTATTTTATTACTTTGCCTCAGGGCTGAAGTTCACTCACTGAACTTAAAATTTTTCTGCAGTATGCCTACCAAATATCCAAATGCCATTTGAATGATAAAGGACTGGCACTCTTGTCCTTAGACTTGAGGCATGCATGGTTTATTAAGAGGCAAATTTGAAATTATTTCTCATTCTCCCTTAATGGGAAGTGGTTCAATATGAATGTCAATTTTTGAGGCTTGGTTACAAACTCAGTTAACCTGCAAGAGAAATTATATAGCTTCACTGTATTCCTTTCTCAAATTGACATTTGTCACTCTGTTTCCTGTATGATGTGGCTGATGACTCCCAAACAACACCAAGTGGAAGCATTTGTTTAGGTGCGCCACCCCCAGTTGTGTTCCTGATGCTCAACTAGCCACAGAGCTGTTAGCATTTCACCGAGGCCAAGGGCAGAAGTAGGGTCAGAAGTAGGGTGAGGACCACAGGTTCTCTGCAAGTAAGTGCATAATAAAAGATCATACTTTTCCATCCTAAACTTTGTGAAAAGCATCTAAAATAGTAAAATATAAACTTAATCACAGGGGCTGGGGTGATAACTCAGCAGTCTGAGCGCTTGCCTGCCAAGCACAAGGACCCAAGTTTGATCCCCAGTATTGCATGCGGAGCTGGGGCAGGAGCGCCAGGTGAGCTGTGCTGACAACTGAAACTAGGCATGGTGGCACACGCCTGTAATACCAGTGCTGGGGAGGCCGAGACAGGTGGATGACTATGTGTCTGAGTTGCATAGTAGGACCCTGTATCCAATACATTTTTTTTAAAAGGAAACTTAACCAAAGATTGACAACAATAGCAAAAAAAAAATTTTCCTGAAAAGCCTTCTTTAGCCAAGATCACAAAGGAAAGAATTGTATGCATAAATTGTAAAAGAACTATTTTTAATTTGAATTATCTGCATACCTGTAGCACTCTATTTATTTTGACTTTGGAGATGCAGAAGATAAGAACTGGCAATACTCTGGGAGCATAAGGAGAGGTGGGGAGGGTTAAGAGTAGGATAGTGGATAAAGGAACAGGGAGATTAGAGGGAATGAAAGACTCTCTGTTCAAGCTCTTCTTTCTTAGAAATAGAGCATAGTATTTCAAGCTTGCAGGTAATTAGCTAGAGCGTTGGCTAATGGGTCCAGGGGGGGACAGTTAATCTGGAACAGACAGAATGCATTAATCAAGGTTACCTAGAAAAAGAGAATCAATAGGATGTGTACGTTCCTGTGTGTGCGTGCATGTGTTGTGTGTGTGCGCTTGTTTGCATGTGTGAGTGTGTAATTTATTTTAAAGAACTGGTTCATGCCATCTGTGGAAAACAATGCCAATTCCAAAATCTAGCCAGTGAGCTACAATTTTCAGACTGAAACTCTCACAAAACTTCTGTTTTATGTTTTCTGTCTTTGGGCAGAATTCCTTCTTCAAGAAACCACAATTCATCAGACCAATAAGGAGTACACACATTGCAGGCATTAATCTACTCCATTCAAAGCCTGCTGAGTTGAGTGTTAATCATATCTTTAAAAAAATAAAAACCTCAGCAGCCCATCTAGACTACTGTTAGACCAACTAACAAGTGGGCACCCAAGCCCAGTAAGGTTGACACCTAAAATTAGCCATCGCAGTAACTATCATTTTAGTCCCTGTAAGTGGCTGTTAGTGAAACCTTAGATGTGCTCACTCATTGGTCTATGGAGTCCAAACACATCCCAACCCCTGCAGATTTTATTCATTTGGCTCCTTGCATTTCTTTCCTCTAAGAAAGGAGGGAGAGCTTGTTGAGAAAGTGTACTAACTTCACTTTTCAGAATTTTTGCTTATTGTCAAGGAAGCCGTTCCAGTGAAGGTGAGGGATAAGTCATCTCCCACGAGCAACTGTACAGTCCTGATTGCTTCAGCCTCAATGACCCAGGAGCAGAAAGACAGTGTATCTTAGGATACATTAGACTCAAGGCACCATCTGCTCCTTCACTGTCTGCAAATCATGTGAAGAGCATTATGCAGGGCCCGATCCAGCACACGCTGGCAGCAAGAGAGAGCAGACTACAAGGGAGCCTCAGCCAGCAACCGCTGATAACACTGTCCACGTACTATAGAAAAGCAGTCACTCTGAGCCCAGGTATCTTCTTGGACATCAGAAAACACTCCGGGTGGCTCCACCAGGTGCAGAGGACAGGAAATTCTGTTCCCATGTGAGCCAAGAACATTTGTAGGAAGGAGACCCAAGGCTTCCCTCTCTACACACAACCGAGAGCTTGCACACTAGCTGAAAATGTCCTGTAGGGACTCATGCTGGAGAATGCGAGCCTCTTCTCACACAAAATCTCTTTCTGACTTTTGTTCAAGAGATCATCCTGCCCAACAGGAACATCCCACCTTGCCTCCAAGATGGCAGCCACTCCCAGTACCTCCATCCTTCCTGAAGTCATCACTGGCTGCAGGGAGCCCATCGTTTCTGTATACCAGCTTTGCCTCAGAGCCAGACCCATGCAAGATGTCCAAATGGGTGTTCTTTTTGATTCATTGATTCTTTTCTCACAGAAATGAAAAGGGGCCCCTCTCAGGGCCAGGTCAGAAGATAATTGGGAATTTTGCAAAGCCCTAATGAGCATAGCCTGAAGGTCCTGGCTGTGTTCTCACATCCAACAGCCACCCCTCAACAACATGTCACACTACCAGCCCTGCTTCTCTGATCCAGGGGTTTCCCAGCCCAGGCAGGGTTCTCCACTCCCCTCCTGCAGTTGCCTCACACCCTGTCTAACTGTTAATTAGATGCCTCATTTCTTGGCATGTGCATGGGCTTGAGCCATCTGCTTATTGATCACATCCTTCAGAATATATTGGATTTTAAGGAAGCCAGCCACAAAAGCAGGTTATGTTGCAGGTGGTTTAATGAGGAGATTTCTCCAGAGTAGAGTGTGCAGTATGGGGTGTCCTGAGGCCACCCAAGTAGATCAGAAGCTACTGATGTTTTAGCTGCAAAGCTCATAGATTGGCATTATAATAAAGTGACCTAGAAACAAAACATCTACTAGAAACTCTCCCAGTGTTGTTGGCATTGAACAAAAGAAAAGTATACATAGCAAGCCAAATGCAGTTACTTAGCAGAAGTCCTAAGATCCAATTCCCTTGCTTGTAGATAGTCCTAAAGCTTCCTGCTGCGACCCATGCCAACACTTCAGCCATCCATTGTACCCCAGAGTCTACAGATAAGGATGTCAGTCAGCCTCTGTAGCCTCACCTTCTTTAGATGGCATGTTACCCACATGGAGCTCAGAACTTGTCTTCAAACTTAAAAACTAGAATACTTCAGATTTTGAAAAAGTCTTCCAAATAAGAATATCTGATGTCCCTGGAATTCATGGAAAACAAAATAATAACCCTTAAAATTTCTCGTTTTTCCATGCTGATTTCCTGTTGCATTTCTCTTTTTAACTCACTTCTTTAAAGATGGCAAACTCATTCTCTAGTTGTGGTAGATTAACAAACGGTCATCTCAGAACCTCCAGCTAAACTGAGTCAATGTGATTTGGGATGTGGAAGACTCACCTCAGGAACCTGTGAACAGTATAAAAAGAGAACCAGAGGAGAAGACGGCTCGTGGTTGCTGGAGAAGCTTGTCAGACTGGCTTTCCTGGTATGAGCTTAGCTGTTCTCATCAGAAGAGCTTGAGTTCTTGCTGTTCTGAGGATGGCTGCGGTACTCTTCAATGGAGCTCTGGTCATTAGCTTGAGCATAGCTGCTACCGGGCCCCAGCGCAGACCCCTCAGCCTCCCAGCACAGATCTTTCATCTCTCTGGCACAGGCTTCCACCCCTGACCTCGGGCCTTCCCAAGGCAGATCCTTGATATGGGCTTGCATGAGGCATTGTCATGGGCTCTAGGCCTCCAGCTTGACTCACGTAGACCCTCAGCTAGAGTCTTTGAGTCACGAGTACATGGATAGATCTCTTGCACTTTTCTGCATTCAACTTTTTGGATGAATATTATAAAATAATTCCATAACTTACACGCCCTGTATTAAATCTATTCCTTTGCCAACTCCAACTGCAACACTAGTCAAGGTGAAACACGGACGTAAACAAAGAGACTTATACACTTGATTTGGGTGGACTGGAGTTACTATTCAGTTCTTGTCTGAGAGTTTTATTGCAGACCCTCATACAAGGGCACAAGGTCCTGAAAACAAGAAGAGTAAGTCAGGAACCAAGAAAGCAACAAGGAAGAGGGCTTAGGGTGGAGGCCACAATTCAACCACCACCCTGGCAGGTACAGCCACTGGGCCATGTGAGTGGCTACCAGCTGGTGACATGAAGCCACTTGGACCCTTGCTTGTGCTTTCTGTGTCAGATACAAAGCAAACCCTGATTCAGCAAAAGGAACTTTATTTGAAAAGACTACTGCAATACTTGGCAAAAGTTTGTCAACTCAAACAGGTCAAGTTCACTGGAATTTTGTTCAGATTTGTTAGTAGATGTCAACATTGCAGCTCACCATTCAAGAGGCAAAGGATGCGGATGTGGAGGATCCTAGAACCTGTGGGTTCTTCTGCTATTTCTGGGAATGCAGAAGGCTGAGAGACCCTTCACTGTGGCTCATTCCTGGAAGTGGTGACTCAGAGAAAAGTTAAACATTGTCCAGCATCCCCCAAGGGTCCCCGCCTCTTGGGGGTTCTCTTTCCTGTAAAGCGAGATTAGTACTGATTCCTGCTTCACCTTCCTCTCATGGACACAGTAAGGACCAGTGTGTGCATGCATTTTGCAGGCCTCCAAGCACCCAATTAATGCCATCAGTTATTTTTATTTTCTCAGACTACGGCTATTTGGCTCTCATGTCCAGAGATCACTCTCGCTGCCACAGTCTTATAAAATGTTCATGTTTCACAACCAGAGCATGAGTTAGCTGAGTGTGGAGCCATAATAGGGATAGGGATCCTGGTGGTTTCCTAATTAACCTCAAGATGGGACACTATTTCTCTCTGAGCCCATTTCCCAGGCTACAAAACTGAGCTGGTTGACTTGGGCATGTGCTGGAGCAAAGAAAAACTATCTGCCAGTCTGAGCAGCACCTAGCTGCCTGCGCCTAAGTGCAGAGCTACAGAGAAGGTGGAGTCTAACACAGAATGATGGACCAAGCATGCACTTGTGACCTTATAAGATTTTATAAGCTGGGTGAACAGAGTTTTGAGTTCTCTTTTCCTTCAAAGGTTTCCATGACTTGTGTTGGAAATTCAGCCCACTGTTTCCCAGAAGATGGAGCCGAGGTGAGCTGCATCTAGCAGCAGACGTGGCATCTGCAAGGCCACAGGAGAAGTGTGAATAATGCTTTGGTCAGCAAACGAAATAAAGATGCCTGGGGAGCAAAGCTTTTGCTGAAACCCAAGGAAGAAAATCGATGTTCCTGCAAGGGAGAAAGAGAAAAAATCTATAAGCAAGGAAAATGAGTGCCATATAATGCAATTTGAAGGGAGTTTTTTGTTGTTGTTTCTTCCTTCTTTCATGTAGTTGACTCAATAGAGAGTGAAACTGAAAACTACCTCTTGTTGGGAAGGTGAAGGCTTAACTAGCAAGAATCAGACAGCTCTCATATTGACGGCCCTGGCTCAGTGGGCCGCTGCTGATAGCCAGGCCTGCTTCACGGCTTTGTTTATCTTTTTCTGACTTATAAAAATAGATCTGATACAGACATTTCAAAAATGAGATATTAAGTTAAGATTTGGAAAGAAGGCTATGTCTGTCTCTTTATTAAGCCTCCTGTCTCTGGATAGATATGACAGTTCTTTTTCATGTAACTTCATGAACAAATGCAGGAAACTTCACCAAGGTCTTGAGCACCAGTCTGTATGCTTCAGAAGCAATTTCAGTAAAAATATCTTAAAAGAATATCCAGTGTCCATTTTTTAAATGATTGAGATATACATGCCCTTTCTTAAATGATGACAGCTATTGATCCGTTATTATTATGTTATTGATGGTGGGGACCACTTCATTATCTCTGCATGCTCACTACTAAGAATGGTTACAATCATTTTCAGGTAGTACAATCAGTTTCACTGTTTGTCTTACAGGCTATGGATCAATCTACCATGTTTTCCTGAAAGTAAGACCTACCCAGAAAATAATCAGCCTAGGGAGAAAAAAAGCCATCCTCAGCCAGCCTCCCCTTGCCTTACCTGCCTCACAGAGCAGCCACTGAGCAAAAAAACAGTGTGGCACTTTTGAGCTCCAGTTTTCAAGGCTGTTATTTTCTGGGTAGGTCTTATTTTAGGGGACAGGGTGGCTCCTGCTCCTCCATCCATATCCACACTGTTATTACAACTGATTCCCATTCAAATATATGATGACAATCAGAGACTCTGATCCAAGATAAAGAACACAAAATTACTCACCTTTCAAGAGTTTCCTTTTATCTGTTTCATTTTTCTGCCTTTGAGACCACAGCAAAGTATGGAAATGATGAGCTGATAGTACTTTCTGGCGAACTTGTTAGAAATATCACCCTAGGAAAAACGGACTAGAAATACAGACAGCATGCTGACTGTGTCACCATCAATGACCATAGAAATGACCCAACTACCAGCCAAATAGCTCAGTGGATTAAAGCACCTGTAAGCAGGCGCAGGGGCCAGGGGTTCGATCCCCAGGCCTGATGTGCTGGCCCCATCCCCAGGGGGTACTGAGTCTGGGCGCGATGGCACGGGCCTGTAATCCCAGCACATGAGAGACTGTAAACAGGAGAATCACTATGAGTCCAATCTAGTAGTGAGATCCTGGACACCCTATAGGCCCTTCCCTAAAAGAAATGGCCCAACCAGTGAAAAATGAAGAGATGAAGCTCCTGGGCAAACAGGTGCAATGAAACAGTCAGCTATCACTCCACATCTCTTTGAATCAGCTGAAGTCAGCAAAGCGACCGCTGGCCAAGGGAACAGTGGCTTTTAACTCTGGCTTCACTTTGATGTGTTTATTCACCAACCAGGAACCCTGCAGGCTAACCTTTCTGTGACATTCATTGATCTTCTGAGGTCTGAGGACTTAATAAAAATGACTTAACCAACACCTAATTTTTAAATATAGTTTGCCTAAGTCAGACCACATCTGAGATTGTTAGAACTCCTTACATCTATAAATAATGACAAGAAAACAAGCCCAAGACATTATTGAATTTCTAACTACTCTATACGTGAACAAATAGCAGAGATATTTTAAAGCATAAAATAAGTTCTAAACTGGCAGTACGGGACCATTTCTCTTTAACTGTGACTTTCACCTTAAGAAAAGAGGGAAATGACCAAATTATTAGGATACCCAGTTGAGAAAGTCTCAATATACCAGCCTCCCAACTGACTGTGAGAATCCTGAACTTGGGGAAGCTAAACATTTTAATTATACTGACAATCTTTCAGGCCCCATCAGCTTTTCTTTTTGTTTTGTTTTATTTTCTTCCTTTTGTTTGTTTCTTTGATTCTTTTTTACATTAGAAATGGAAAGGGAATGGAACAAAAGATAGTCGCTGGCAGGAGATGGTTCCAGAATTCCTTCCTCAGATATATGTGGGAGTGAGCTAGCCCCTGTTGTGCCTTGTACCTAGATGCCACTCCTCGCAAAGCCACACGCATTCACGGATGGGTACTGGATTAGGTTGTGTGGATGTGATTAAGCATGTGATCCTGGGATGAAGGGTGTGTGTAATGGAATTCTCACTCTGGGTATAGACAGCATCAATCAATCAGGTTGTAACATGCACAGAATATAAGAGGACAGAAAGAAGCCAGGTGTGCTGCTGCTGCTGCTGCCGCCGCCGCCGCTTGCCACCTCTGCCTACCTTGCCACACAATTGACTGGTTCTCCTCTCTGATGCCTCCTGTGCCTCACCACCCTGCTTTAGAACTGGCTGACTACACATTGAAATCTCTACAAACTGGGAGCTGAAATAAAGTTTTTCTCCTTTAACATTAGGAGTTCAATATTTTTCTCTAAGCAATGAGAAAAGTAATTTAAGACGTAATCATCTGATCATAAATGTGAAACGAATCCACACATATTTCTTGCAATTTCTCAAGAATAATTTAATTGGGGCCAGGGAGATGGCTCAGTAATAAAAGCGCTTCCCTGGCAAGCACAAGGGCCTGGGTTCAATCATGGTTCTAAAAAAAAAAAAAAAAAAAAAAAAAGATTGACCAGGAATGGAGTTAAAAAGTTTGCTTTATGAATTGATTTCTTGAATCTTTTTTGTTTTTCTTTTCCTTTATTTGGTACAGGGTCTCATTACACAGCTAGGACTCATAGTGATCTGTTTTCAGCTTCCCAGCACTGGGATTTCAGGCATGTGCCACCATGTCCAGACTTGTTTGTAGGATCAGCGCACCCTGGGGCAGGACTGGCATGGCATGTGGGACCCAGGATCAAATCCCTGTCCCCACGCTTACCAAAGCAGGCACTTAGTCTGCTGAGCAATCTCACTGGCCCATGAATTGATTTCTTAATTATGTTTAAAATGCAATGCACTGGCTATCCACTTTGCAGAGAATGCATTTTCAGATCTGACTAAGTATTTCTTTGCATTTGGACAGAATTTGCTTTTCAACTAGAATAACAGGTGTGTCTAGTTTTCTGCACAAGGCTCACTGTAGCATTTAAACACTCACGGCCTCCTGTAACTACTCTGCCAGTCTCTTGTTCTGTCCTAACAAATTTGTTCCCCAATTGGATAACAAGAATGATCTAAATAAGAAATTGAGGGACTGAGGAGCTGCAAAGGGAGATCGGCATACCTGTCCTTCAGTACTGGATTTGCTGTTTTCAGCCTAAAGGATCTTAACAATTAATTGAACATTCTCCATCCCCAGTCTCATCATGATCACAATGAAATGACATGAGTATTTATTTTAATGAGGCCAAACAACACAATAAATGTGAAAGTTCTTTGATAGGTATGTAGTTCTTTGTAATACATGCATGCTACCAGTGAGAAGCAAGCTGGTAAACTGTGCTCATATGAGATTTGGGCTCAGAGAAACTTAGATTCAGAATCTGGCTCTAAGAAGGGTGTGATCTAAGGCTATGTGCAATTATATGATTGACTGATAATTCAGTAAAATGTGTTTCCATTAACAAATTTGTTGTTTTCTGAATTATGTTGGAAGTTTCAATAACTGTCTTTTTAGAACAATGATTTTTACCACCTGAACGGAATGCTTATACCACAACGAGGCAGAAAATTCATAAATGGTCCCTAAAATCTTCAGCCCTAATCCCCTGGGATAGGAGTCTGATGAGATATCGCACCTATGGGAAAAGGGATTTAACAGAGGTTGTTAAGGCTACTAATCAGTTGACTTTGAATTGGTAAAAGTGGAGACTATGAGAAATGGGTTTAATCTAATAATATGAGTACTTTTAAAAGAAAGAGGTTTTTCATAGATGGTAGAAGGGGAAGTCAGAGTCCCTGGAGGCATAAGAAGGATTTTACACATCACCGCTGTCTTTGAAGATGAAGGGGTCAATGTGAAAAGAAACTCACAGTGCCCGCTAGAAGCTGAGAGCACTTCTGATCCTCAACCCACAAGCCCACAAGAAGGCAGACCCTCACTCCTAGAACTGCAAGGTACTATATTCTGTTAATAATTTGAGTGAACTTGGAAGTAGATCCTCCACATGGGCTCCACTTATGAGACTGGCCTGGCCAGCGCCTTGATTTATGCCTGTGAAATCCTGAACACAGAAGTCTGTAGACTTCTAACCTGCAGAACCATGAGACGGCAAGTGTTATTTATAGCTTTTAGGTTTTTGTTAATGTTGAGGCAGCAGTAGAAAACTTACACAGCCAAGATTAAGATAAAGTGAGCTCAATACCTGACATGCTTTAGGAAAAGGGTACCTTCTAAATATGAATCCTGTTCTTTGCTTTAGAGTCTCATTTCCTAAACTGTAATGCATACTTGAATCAATTAGGGACCTGCTTATAATAAAGACACCAATTTCACCAGGTCAAAGTGTTTCTAATGGGCCCCCAATGGTACCATGCTGTGACCTGGAAATCATGCTTGGAGTGCAGGACTTGGGAGTTCAATTCCCCCCAGTGACTGAGTTTTCCCCTCAACTGCTGCTCAGAAGCCTGGGTTTGCTTCTAACTTAGTTAGTCTCAGGTCAAGCAGACACCTCAGTATCTCTTCCAAAGATCTTATAGTGAGTCTCTAGCATAAGCAGTGGGGTAAAGGAAGGCTCCTGGCTTCTGATTCTCCAAATGTGTACCTGAGCAGATGTATTAGTTTCCCCTAGGGATGGGTTATAAACATAACTGCATATCTATCTCCTGTTGGCTGAGCACAGTGCCCAGAAAATCCGACACTAAAAATTTCCACTTAACCCCCACGCCCTATGGTCCAAAGTCAGGCACATGGCCCCAAATGGAAGCCTCTCTCCCAGCAACAATGGAACAGAGAGGCTGCTGACCTCCTGTGACTTCTGTGCATGCAGCTGTGACTCATTATGACTCTTTATCTTAACCACCACTTATTGCCATGGGTCCTTATGTAATCTGAAAACTCTTTCCAAAAGAATGGATTAGAGTGGCAATGTGGAAAGTGTAACAACCAATTACTACAAGAAACTCCCTTCTTTTTTCCCCTTTTGACTTATCTCATTAGATAGCAGTTGATACTCAGAATCTTCCAACTTTTTAAAAATTAATTATTGGTGCCTGAAGGTATGGAAGCCCTGAACATTTATGAGACTACACAACCAGACAAAAACAGAAGGCCTGCTGACTTTCCAGCCAGGAAACGTAATTTCCCAATTATCCTTCGTAGGCAAATTACGGATCTAAGCATAACATATTGTAACCTCTGCCATTTTTCTGCAGGGCTGATACATTGGTGCTTTGATCTCTTGTTTTCTCTCTTCTGCTCACAAAAACAAGGATGGGCGACAGTGATCTAGATGCCTGTCAAATACGACATTGCTAAACTAAGAGGGAAACCCACATGACCTTACCCAGTCAGCATCTATGAAGGGAAATGGGAGGGCTTGAACTCTCCTTGCCCAACGCTGGGAACAAATTAATTAATGGTTCTGATTTTAGGCTCTTCAGGCAGCATCTCTGAGTGTGGGGACGGTGGCTGACTCCCAGGAAGCCCTTACTTGTTATTTCAGGGTGATACTAATTGCCAGACAGTGGGGACTCCAATTAGCATAATGTTTATGGCAGCTGATGGGAAGTGGTCCACTTCCCTAGGAAGCACCCCCATCCTGCTGGGGGTGAGGATGGGATCCAGCAACATCTGAGAAGGGATAACTTCTCATCTCTGCTGTAGGTCCAGCCTGTCATCCAGGCTCAAACCCCAACCTCCAACATCTTGGAAATCAGCAACTGCAAGTCCTAAAGATACCTCACCCTTAACAGACACAGAAAGCTGGCCTGAGTCCTCAGTTTTTCTTCCTTCAAATAGTTTTTGACCCTCTACAATCAGCAAAACCATTTTGGGTCTGTCACACACCTATATGTGACACCCTGGATCTTACATATCTGCTGGCCACTTCTGCCATGTCTGCTATAGAATTTCTCACTTTTCTTGATAAATGAATCATGCACTTTGGCTTTAAGCTTGTTTTTGTCAACGCTGCTTGAATTCACATCTAGTCTTTTGCTTCATGTGATAGGCTGAATGGTGACCCCACTTGCCGCCACCAACAAAATTTGTATATTGAAGTCATAACCCCCCACACCTCAGGCTGAGATTAGTTTGGAGGTTCAGGTTTTAAAGAAGTGATTATGATTAAATTAACTTATTAGGGTTTTCTCCACCCAACATAAATTATGGCTATATAAGAAGAGAAGAACTGGACACAGAGACACACAGAGGAAAGACCATGTTGGGAACAGGAAAATACCCAGATGCCCATGACCATCGAGGAAACTTTGTGGAAACCAAAGCTGCAGACAACTTGATCTCAGATATCAAGCTTCCAGAACTATGGGAAAATAAATTTCTGCTCTTTGAGTTGCCACTCTGTGGTACTAGGTTACATAAACCCTGGTAAACCAATACATCTCAACAGCCTTCCAAGGCCTAATTCATCCTTTTAGCCTCACTTCTACTCCAACCCTAGTTGAAGGACAACACAGCCACAGTGATCTCATCTCTCAGGACCATGATGATAGTACAATATTTGGAAAAAGTGTGGCATGGGCACTACTCAACCAGAGTGACCTGCAATTGTAGGGATGATGACACTATGACCCCTCTATAAATTAGACAGTCATAGGGCAAGGGATCCAGGGGAGGAGGAACTACAGTAGCCAGGACTTGTGGCTGAAGTCATTTACCATAGAAATATTTTAGCATATTCACAACCTGTGCAGCCACACAGACAAACCAGGTGAGCCTCACCCTGCTTAATCTGGGCAACTGAGCAGCTCTAGATGCTACAGTGTCTGTCTTCCTCCGATGGGAAAGTGGCATTATTATTTACCAATTTCAGCAGGAACGAAAAACCTCCCCCTCACCCCTGATTCCTTGCTCTTCCTCAATATTGGTGAACATTTCTTAATGACCCTATTTCTGAACTTTTCCCAGCTCCCTAATTCAGCTTCAGTTCACTGTCTCTCACCTGCACATGCAATCAATGCCTTACTAGCTGGTTGCTTCTTATCCAGTCCTGACACTCACTATGGTGCCATCGCTCCCCTCTCCACAAATAAATCATTCCCTTATGTGCACTAAAGAATAAACAAATATGATAATCTATTTTTCAGGATTATCTAAAAGCCTATCCTGGCTCCTTGGAAGGGTATTATGCAACTCATTCACCCCATAAATATTTACCCTCCTCATCCAAGTACATGTACTGAACACTGAAAGTTCAGCCATGAACAAAACATGGCCTCTGCCCTCCAGGTCCTTGCATGCAACAGAATAGGAAACCACAAAGGGGCTTGAAAAGGGTTGTAAATGGATAGGCACAGTGTCTTCTCAGAACATGCAGGAGAGGCTTCCAACTGAACCCAGTGGTGGCAGCAGAGGAATGAGAAAAGTAGAACACTGCACTCAAAAGTGTTTGTACTTGTTGTACTAAGGAAATTCAGAGAGAGTCTAAGAAAGAAAGGAGAGACAGAAAGACAGACAGGCAGACAGACAGGCAGGCAGGCAGGCAAATAGACAGACAGAGAAACAGAGAGAGACAAAGAGAAAGACTATCTCAGAGTGACAGAAAACTGCAATCTGAGATACAAGTGCCACACCAAATCATGAAGAGGGGCATCCCATAGGTATATCCAGAAAGGCAAAGAAAAGCAGGAGTTGTTAGGCTACCATGAAGCAGTTTCACAAATTATTCTGATGCCAAGATAGACTTGGCCACAGGGCTTCTGTCAGGGGTTGACCTTAGTTCATGAGTGGAGACTGTGTCAGGCAAGTGATCAGGTCCACTTGGTTAGCTGTTCTTGTCCTGACACTCTGTATGAAGAATGATGTGTATTACCACCACACTTTAATGAAGCATTCACAAAAATGACAACTTTCAGTGAGGACAATTCAAGGAGAGAGCACCTTGGGGACAGAGGAAGCCACCATTATCATTTTTGTTAACCACAAGGGATGGTAAGACTTTGGGAAAACCTCGGGGAGAAGAATGACACCTAAAACAGGAGAAGCAAGCAGAAGCCCAGTCATGGAGCACCTTCTAGGGGGTCTGGACTCACCTGGGAGGACTGAAAACCACTGAAAAGCACCTAGAAAACACACATGTCATCAGACCTGCAATTGGGATGGAGCTTTCTGGCACCAGTGTGTGCAGAGTCCAGAAGAGCTAAGACCAGAGAACATGTGGACATCTTCAAGAAACAGCCTTGAAGTAAGGAGACAGCAGAGTTAGGAAGTGTTGGATTGACCCATATGAGGAACAGGATTTGGATCTTGATATATTTTGAGGGTTCAAGAATAAGAGATGATTCCCAATTTCTGATTTTAGCAGTGGGGTGAGAGATGGTGCTATTTTCTGGCTGCCACGACGTGGGGATGAGAATTATTTCATTAGTGTAAGATTATGATGAATTCAACATTGGGCATGTTTGGTTGAAATAGAAATGTCCAGACACCAGAGGTCTGGATCGAGAGCTCCAAAGATATAAACTGAAGATATAACTTGGGGAGCTTCCAGCAGGCAGTCATTGGTGATCACCTCTTAACGGCACACCTCTTCTCTAGCACAGACCACCCACACGGCCCCAGACACAGCCCTGCAACTCTCCCTGTACGGTGCACAGTTTCTTCATAAACAATTACCTTCTCCATTCCCTCCCAGTCCCTGATCAGCGCTTGTCAAAATTCTTCTCCTCCTCTGAATGTTGTTTTCTACACTAAGCCTCATGGAATTCCACTAATTGCTTCCAGATGTTTTTTTCTTTATTCAGAAAATTATATCTATCTCTCTCAATAGAATACCAGTTCTTCAAAATATTTATCTTTCCATCTCCTCCTGTCATAATACCCCAAAGAGAATAGATGAACAATAAATTTTAGTGGAATGCCAAGATAAGCCTGTGGAAAACAAGGACTGGTAATGTAGTCAGACAATAGTTAAAAAAAGAATAGTCACTTAGGTAGTTCTAATAAGAAGAACTCATTATACAACAGAGAAAAATGGAGACGTCAAAAGAGGAAGGTGAGGCCACTCATCAAATATCCATAGCAGGAGCAAAAGAGGTGTTACCATGCCATAGGAATGGAACCCAGCTGGCAGGCGCTCTATCTATGCAAAATTATTATGGCTTAGCTCTAAAATGTCCCCAAAATCTAGTGCATTCAGAGGTAGGTTTTGAGAAGACTATTGGGTGTGGGGTGGTGGGGTGCTACAACATTAGTGAGCCGATCCATTGGTGAGCTCTGACTCACTTCTGTAGGAGGTGGGGCCTGGTAGGAGGTTGGTCACTGGGGCTGGACCTAGAAGGGCACATTCTTTTGTTTTTTAAATTAATTTAATTGGTATACTTCATATACACATAGTGATCATGTTCGTTATAGGGAAGCCATACCTGTGCATCACATATTTTGGTCCCTCTTTTTTCTCCATTCCCTTCCTCTCCCTTCAGCCCTTCTCCCCCCTCATTTATAAAAGCTTTGTTTCCTTCTTTTACTACTATTCTCTTCCCCCCTTTCCTTCCTCCTTTCCCCTTCCCCCTCCCTTGTTCCCCTTCTCATTTAAACATTTTCTTCCTACTTTTCAATATCTACCTTCCATTTTGGTTCTTATTTATCCTTTTGATTTCTCACACAAGAAAAACAGTATGATATTTAACCATGTGTATCTGATTTATTTCACTCAAAATTATGTCCTCAAGGTGCATCCATTTACCTAGAAATGTCACAAGGCTACCCTTTATGGCAAAGTAATACTCAATTGTGTATTTAAAAAAAATCCCTATCCATTCATCCAATGATGGACATCTGGACTGTTTGCACAATTTAGCTACTATAAACTGTACTGTGATAAATGTGGATGTGCACACGTCACTGTGGAATGATATTTTTAACTCTTTGGGGAAGACATAAAAAAGGGGAATAGCTGGGCCAAATCTAGATTTAGTTTTTAGAGGAAACTTTACACTGGTTTCCACAGTGGTAGCACCAGTCTTTACTCCCACCAACATTGGAGAAGGGCTCCTTTCAGCACCAGTGTCCTGTCAGCATTTGTTACTGTTTTTTTGATGACAGCCATTCTTTCTGGAATGAGATGGAATGTCAGTCTTGTTTCAATTTCCACCTATTCTCACTGTTTCCTGATCTCCACGGGGTGAGTACTTTTTCCTCTATGCCTTTCTGCCATTCAATTTCTGCATCGGAGCCAACACAGAAATCATGCGCAAAAACTCTAAAGACCATGAAACAAAATCAATCTTTCCTTCTTTAAGTTGTGGCATTTTGTCCCAGTGACAGAAAAACTGAAAAGACTTTTCAGAACTACAACAGAAGCCAGACACTACCATGGGCGAGGGCCAAGGAGAAGATACAGCTGTCACTGGAGAGTTTTCCAGACATACAGGAGGAAGAAATCCCTGGTTTTTCCCTTTCTTACACCCTCTTACCTCCTATTAATACCTCTCATTGGCCAGGCCAGGTGACTACAGTCTACAGAAGCACTTGAAAAGCACCCTGCATGGTGGGCTCTCCGCGAGAGAACAAAGAGCAGAGCAAAGGTAGAGGAACAGACCTGAGAGCAACCAGAGAAGTGGCCAGCCCAGCTAGTGACCAACTGCTGGCAACTCACTCTATGAACAGGATGAGTTTAAGGAGCTTCTTTCTGAAAAAAGCAAAAAGACAAGGAGGCAGAAAAGCTCTCTTAGAATTGTTTTTCTGTCCAGAGAGATGGAATCTAAAATGTAAAAGGAGATGCAGTCCACTGTTTAGTATCATAAGCCTTCTAACAGGATGTAGGACATGAAATGTAAACTTGGGAGTAAGTAGAGGCTTAATTAAGAACAGATATTTCAACTAGGCTTTCTATGCCATACTGGTCATCCTTCAGTTACTGAGACAAAACACCTGACACCTAAATTTAAAGAAGAGGTTTGCCCTATCATCTCAGAAGTTGTAATCCATGCATGGTTGGCTCCAATGCAAAAATATGGCAGAAGGGTGTAGAAGAGAAAAGATGCTCAGCTTGCAGTACCCAGGAAGCAGAGAAGGAGGGAAGGAGTCAGACATAAATGGGCCAAGGGCTAGATATGGTCACTAAGGGCTCGCACTTGCAGCCTACTTCCTTGAGGCAGGCCCTGCCTTCTAATGTCCCATTCAGCTATGAAGCGATCAGTGGGTTGCCCACTACTGACATCATTTCCTTCTCAATTCATTCACCTTCCCAGAAATCCCTTAATCATGTCAAACTGCCAATCAAAATTAACCAGCACAGATAGCTTGCAGTCATCAGAAAGACTGTTCCATAAGAGCGTAATGTAAGGATTTAGAAAAGAGAGAAAGGACTTTTAGCTGGAGGCCTCAGGGGGAAAAAAATCTTCATAAAGAAGCTACTATTTTGATTTAACTATTTTAAGAATTGGAAAATGCAGCAAAAGAGGAAGCAAAGCTAAGAAGCAAACAAGAAAGTACACACTCAGGAAAATCTCAGTATGTTGGAATTGTGACCTTCACAAGGAGCCAGCAATCCTCCCATAATCCTTTTCAGCAGCAGGTATCTGTATGTGGTCCCAAACAATGAGGGTTGGTCAAAATTCTAATAGAAAGTCACAGGTGACCAACAGGAGTCTCCTTGCTATCCACGTTTCCCCTCTGACTCTACTCTACCTTGCAGGAAGGCGCCAAAGCCTGTCATTGTCTGACAAGGCACATCAGAGGCAGAATGACTTCAGCAAGAGGCTGACCCTACCTCCCTTCTCAGGAGAAAAGACTGACTCTTGCCCTTGTATGTGAACCAGTGGGTTCAATGGATTTCCCTCTAGCAGCTTGGGAATGATGGTTTTAATTGTTTTGTAACTGAAACTTACATAAACCCTGCCTACATCCAATCCCTACACAGAAACCTTCCTAAATCTAAAAGCCAGGGGCAAGCAGTGCAGCTAGGATAGGCCACTTCGCAACATTTTAGCAAAATGTTTGATAACTGGAGAGAATTGAGTCACCTTTTTCTCATTGGAATCTTGTCCCAAACTGTGTGTGCTTTCTAAATTGACCCTTTCCTTGGGCCAAAGAGATGACTGTGAAGACCCTTCATTCTTTAGGCTGTCTGGTCCAGGGAAGCCAAGTTTCTTCATTTTACTTGAAGATAAAAATGAAGCCAAAGGGTTTGATAACCTGTAATTGTTTTGTAGTAGCCTAGAGGAAGCGCTAAAATATTCAAGACGAGACAACCATTTTGCATTCCTGTTTCAAGACAGTCTTCAGTGGTAGCTCGCCTTAGTGTTTGTGTGTTCCTTCAGGCTGTCACCAGGGATGGGGCTCCTGGGGCAAGGTGACATCCTTCTTTTGCTCCATGCCAACCCCAATTACTTTCTGCAGCAATTAGTCCCTGTGGGAACACGGGCTCTCCGCCTTGGAGAGTGAAGCACCACTGCCATTCCACCCTCAAGCGTAATTTCCCACCTAAAATCCCTATCACACTAATAACTAATCAGACAGATTATATTCTATGGCTGTCTTCCACCTGCCGTCTTCGGGACTATTTTGTACGTGTAGTCATCATTGCCTCTTTTAGCCCCCTAGGGCCTCGCATTTTCATAAATTTCTTACCACCCCAAGGTGAGTGGAACTTCAACGTTCCTGATTGCCAGGAGGCAGCTGGCCAGCAAGATGCTACGTACCACACACAGGCTCTGGGCAGGAGAGCCGAGGGGAAGACTTCTACTCTAATGCCCCATCAGCAAGCATGAGAAATCAGTGGCAAAGGAGTAAAGACAAAAAAGCTGCTATCCTGTCTGCCATGATCAGCAGCTTTTTTGTTTTTGCTCTTTGGCACATTCACTGAATTCTCCTTCACCCCCTAAGAAGCAAGATTCTGAATGCTCCAAGATGCCAGGAAACAAGCCATCTTCCTGACTCTTTGTTTGTTCAGGAATGAATGATAGGAAATCTATTTTAGAAATGAAATGTGTTCTATGTACTGCTGGGCTAGACAGTGTCACAGGCAGGAATATCAACTTGCAAGCACAGTTTTGATCTCAAGATCAGTTAATTTGGGGGGCTTGCCAGATAGCTCAGTTGTTTAGAGCACGGCTTGGGCAAATGCAGTCAGGTGCAAGGGACCACAGTTCAATCCCCAGCTCCACAAGCCACACCAGACCAGCCCTTCAGGCAGCCTGAGCTAGCCAAAAATTAAACAAACAAACAAACAAAATTCTTTTCAAGATCAATTAATTTATTTTATCTTATTTTATTTTTATTTAGGGAAGAATCTTCAGTGTGTTCAGGGGCTCACTACTAGATCAGACTCGAAGTGATTCGCCTGTTTACAGCCTCCCAAGAGCAGAGATTGCAGGTGCATGCCACCACACCCAGTCTCAATTGCAGTCTCAGCACGTCCAGGGGGCAGGGCCAGCACGGCAGGCCTGGAGGATTGAACCCCCAGCCCCTGCACCTGCTTGCAGGTGCTTTGATCCACTGAGCTCTTTGGCCAGCCTAAGATCAATTAATTTAAAGAGATGACACAACATTAACATCCCTTTTCATAAAAGAACAGCATAAAAATTTGCAGAAGCCCTGTTTTTTTTTTTAACTGTCATATATGAAGCTTTATACGATGAATATTACTGTTTTCAATTCGGTTACGATTGCTTCCATCTTAGGCTTGTGAACATGACTAGGTACACTTCTGCTGGCAACCAATTCAGGGACTCTCCCTTGGAATTCATAAGCAAGATTAATGGTCTTTCAAGATACCTTTATGGATTCAGAGTTCCTACTTAGGAAGAAAGCAGTAAAAAGAAAAAAAAAAAAAAACACATTTCCTAATTTTTCTCTGTGATTCTCAGAAATAGATTCTTTGTCTTGAAAACCTTATCTAAAGGTTCTATAAGCATAACCATATTTTGAGTAGAAGTGACAAAAATTATCTCCATACTTTCTGTACTTGTCACTCCTTTATTCCTGGGCAACTGTTATTATTATTATTAGTAGTAGTAATAGTAGTAGTAGTAGTAGTAGTAGTAGTAGTAGTAGTAGTTTGTGCTTACTTAAGAATGGTATCCATTACTTGAAATGTGAGATTTATGAAAACAAAAAAAAATAAAGAACGGTACCATCACAGGCCACATAGCAATGTTCCAGTGTGTCCTTGGAACTTTCCAGTTGCTGGAACTCAACATCCTCTTCTCTAATGAGAAGAGGTTTATTTTGGCTTACAGTTTGCAGAGGCTTCAGCCCATAGTCTGCTGGCTCCGAGCAGGGTGGCATGGCAGAGGGGCTTGGCACAGGGGCTTGCTTATGGCATGGTAGCAGCAGGGAGCACAGAGAGGGACGGAGGGAGGAGGGAGGCAGCTAGGCCCTGCCAGGCGGCGCCCGAGAGGGCCACCTCCCCCAGTCAGGCTCCATCCCCTACCATCATATGTAGCTATAAACTCCTCAGTGGACCAAGGCAACGATAGGTACCACACCCGTGTGATCCAGTCCCCTCCCCAGAGAACCATCTATGAGTACCTGAAGCTTGGAACGGGGCGTGGACTTAAAAACCAAAACAATCAGCAGTAGAGTACATGGGTGACGCTGATCCTCTAAGATCACAGTGGGACTGAGAACTGCTGTTGCTCAGTGACTTCAGGGCTGCAATAATACCACAGCGCAACACAGTCCTCACGTGCTCGTGGTGATGGGGCAAAAGCACATACCGCGCGGCCCGCCGCCTAAGAGGAGAGCATGTGAAGTCGCATACAATACACGCTACTTACTAACGCTAAGTGACCACATTGCTATTTGACGTATTTATTGCACCATACTTGTTATTATTTTGGTCTTCCCGTATTTCCTGTCCAGATTCTGTTCAGATGAGCCAGTACCCTCAAGCTCCCTAAAAAGTCACCTTGATGGGCAAAGCTGCAGGGCCTTTATATTTCACATGAGTAGCTGAGATTTGTTTAAGTAGGGGTAAAATTCTACGACTCCATGCAGGAATTGCCTCAACCTCTCTTACTCTACAACAAAGCACCACATAACCACGTATCAACCTGCCAGCCTCTGACAACCCCACCCATGGACCACCAGGGTTTCTCATTTTAAACTCTGCGTAAGCTTCTTCAGCCCCTTGGTGTGTAGAGGGGCTGTAAAGATATTGGTCTTTCATGCTATTTGGAAACATGTATTTATATTCATTACCCTTAATAAGAGAAACAATTTATGCAGTTTTGTTCTTGATTTGATCCACTAGCCTGTAACTAGTTTTTAAATGCTCAGAGACAAACTGTGCCCCCACAATTCACACTGGGGTGAGCAAATGAAATGCATGACCATGGTTTTACATAATATTTATATGCAAAAAGATAGATGCATCGCTTACAAACTCCTAATTCAATAGACTGTTCTAATAATACGTGGGGGAATTGAAATGTATTACACAAGAGCAATTCCAAATTCAATGAAAAATGAAGAGTGAGTACACTCTCTTGAACTAATAAGCAAAATAGAATTTTAAATTCTTACTGCAGTTTTTCACAGAAACAAATTTATTTTTCTTCATCCTCCACAGTGGATTACAAAGAATGCTAAATTGATTTGCTATGAACTTTGGAAATAGTGTATCAGTCTTAGATTAGTCAGGTAAGAGATATTAAATAATGTAAAGGAGCATATTTTAGAGAAGAAGTGAAAGTCTGTGTGGGCAAGACCTCTGAATGCTTGCATAATGCCACAGCCTCAAGGATGCTAAATGTGATGAGTTCAAGTCATGTTACTTTACAAAAGGAAGTATCATGTGCTTTCTCCAGCCACATAGGGAATTAATTAATGTTAGGAGAAATATTAAGATATGCTAAAAATTACCTGTGAGGGCCTGCCTAATAGCTCAGAAGATTAAAGCACCTGCAAGCAGGCACAGGGGTCAGGGGTTCAATCCTCAGGCCTGCTGTGCCAGCCCCGGCCCTGGGGCTCACTGAGATGGCAACTGAGACTGGGCATGGGAGTGAGCGCCTGTAATCCCAGCTCTTGGAAGGCTGTAAACAGGCTAGAGTCCATTCTAGTAGCAAGACTCTGAACACCCTGTAGACCCTTCCCTAAAATACAAAATAATAATAATAATAAAATAGAAATTACCTGTGGACATAGCAAGTCATCCAAACTTTGTCATTAGGGGAAGAGGCTGGATTTTAGCTTTGTTTTCACTGTGATATATTGCCCAAGTACCATCGTTTAAATCCAACTTTCATTGTTGTTTTCAATGCACTGACATTTTGCCAGTAAATTGCACTAAGTACTAGATCAATGTGGATAAACACATGGGCAAAAACCTTAATCATGACCCCTATATTCTACCATAAGCCAAAATCAATCCTGAATGTGAAAGGAAAAAAATAAATAAGTCCTAGAAGATATTGTAAGAGAATATAGTATGATGTTGGAAAATAAAGGTTTCCTACAGAAGTACACACCACTACAGAAAAACTTTAATAAGTATGACTCAAAATTAGGAAATTCTATATATCAATATTCAGTATTAAGCAAATAAGAAGACAAATATAATAGAAGAGATATTCCATAAATATAGCTCACAAATGACTTAGATCCTGACTGGTTTTTATTACAAAGAAATATAGAAAACTGAATGAAAGATTTAACTAGGTATTAGTTGCAAGATAACTAATTAAAAAAGGATGCAGGTGCCATGTACAATATTTGATACCTTTTGTGATATGAAACCATCACAATAAATGGTATCCCTACTGGCAATAAACACAAGAAAGTGTTCAACCTCATTAGTCATCAGAAAAATTAAAATTAAAGCCACAGTGATACATCATCACATGCTTCCCATAATGAGTAAAATTCAAAACCATTAAGAACACCAAATGTTCACAAGAACATAAATAGACTAACTGAGCTATCCCATATTGATTGTGGGAATCTATGTTACATCTGCTTTGGAAAACTCTTACGCAGCATCGACTACAACTCAACATATATATTACCAGGACCCAACAATTGGTCTTAGAAAGTCGAAATAATGGTTAATCTTGCAAAAATAGTATCTAAAAAAGAACTTGAAGAAATTACTAACATTCTATTTTTTATGTGTGGGCACATAGATATGTTCACTTTATGAAATTCATCAAAGTGCTCTATGCTCTGATAAAAAGTTTCATTTAAAAAAAATCTTAGGTAACTACTTGCAAAAGTGTAAAACGAGGGAGATGGCTCAGTGGAATAAGTGCTTCCCTAGCAAGCACAAGGGCCTGAGTTCAATCCCTGGTTTAAAAAAAAGTGTAAAACAAAAAGATTTCAAAAAAAAAAAAGAAAAGAAAAAAGATTTCTACAACTACATTTATGCGGGACACATTGATGCGGGACAGAAGGGGATCGTAAATAGAAGTGAAAATTATTTCTACATTCTATAATATTTTAACTCAATCTAGTTACTAATAGAACCTGCATATATTCCTCTCAACTATTCCATTTTAATGGTATTATGAAGTCAAAAAAATCTAGTTACATTTTATTTCTTTCTATGGTCCTAGTAAACAAACCCAGAGCCTTGAACCTGATAACCAGGTTCTTCCCAGTGACCTATATCCCCAGTACTACTAAATTTTTAGAAAGAATATTAGGTGAGTTTGATTAATACAACAGGGTACACTTAACTCTAAAGTTCTAGAGTATCTTAGTTTACCAGAAGTGACCCACACCTGCCAAGGCAGGGAGAGTGAAGGAGTCACAAGAGCACAGACGCCTTTAGGCCCCTGGAGTTCTGTGTCTTTGCTAATTGAATTCAAGCACAGTTATTTTGACTATCTGCTGCCTTTTTTTTTCTATATCTTTTATTAGTTGTAAGATAACTAAATAAAAGAAGGATGCAGCTACCATGTGAAATATCTGATACCTTTTGTGATATAAAACCACCAGGAAGGAAAATTTAAGATGCATTACACAGGATACTGGATTTTCATAGTTGAAAATACAAGGGCTCCATAAGCTTATCCCTCTTTTTCTTATATTGAAAAGGCAGGTAACTAAAAGAACATCAGAGGGGAGGCTTAAATAGGCAACACACCTAAGGTGCAAGTGGAGGATATAGAGTGTAGTTTAAATTTCAAGCATTTTTTCTTTAATTTTTTAAATTTATTTATTTGTTACAGACTCTCGTTACACAGTTCAGACTTGCAGTGATCCTCCTGTCTCAGCCTCCCTACCACTGAGATTACAGGCATGCACCACCACACCCAGTTTCAAGGCCAGTGCAGTATGCAGTATCAGGGAAAAAAAAAACAGGTCCTTGTGCTTGCCATGCAGGCACTTAGACAGCTGAGCTATCTCCCCAGCCCAACTTCAAGCATTCTTTTTTTTTTTTTAAAGGATTTTTTTCTAAATTTTATTATTAGTATTTTTTTATACAGGGTCCCACTATGCAGTTCATACTCGTAATGATCCTCCTGTTTTCAGCCTCCCCAGCAGCTGGGATTATAGGTGTGCACCACCATGCCAGGCTCCATCACCAGCTCAGCATGCCCTGGGGGCAGGACCAGCACAGCCTGTGGTACCGGGGATCAAACCCTAGTCCCTGCACTTGCCTAAGAAGGTGCTTGGATCCACATGGCTGACACTGACAGAGGTTCTACAGTCTGAGGTACAGGATCTCAGGATAAATCCTGAGGGGATTTCGCTGATCTTATCAGACCCAAAAGCTACAACTCTTGTTGCATAGGCCCTGCTTTACCTTGGTCTTAACCATCCAGCAGAAAAGTATAAAAACGAAATATAAGAAGTAAAGCCATACTGTTATGTTGAGCTATAGGGGACTCAGGTCAACAATTTCTGACATTGCCAGTCAAGCAGAAGACCCAATACTATTATGGGCTACTGGACTCTTTTAGAATATGTTGCTGAGTTTACATACCTATAATATTTAAATGATGGAACTTAACAAAAAAGGAGATACAGGTGAATGTCCATTTTGTATCTGTGTATTCAAAGTGGTTAGGATAGATATATAGTTACATTCTCTTAATGAATAGAGGGATTTACTCTAATGGTGTTTGTAAATAGGATATCATATCCACATCTTGTACAGTAATTAACCACTAGGAAGAATGTATGCAATGTGTTAATTATTGAAACTGTCCTACCAATTTGGTTTGAAACTGTCTCATTGCTATTTGTTTCTCAATAAAATTATGGAAAAAAATTATAGAAAAAAAAGAAGGTGCTTGGTTTGCTGAGCCATCTCACCAGCCCTACCTTCAAGCATTCTTAAAGGAGACATAAAATGGGGCAAACTTAGCAAAACATCTAGGCCAGAAATAATGAAAGGAATTTCATAGTGCGTGAACTTTAGATGCAGTGATACATAATGCTGGGAGCTTTTCTGTGTCCCTGTCTATTGTAATCTCCATATGCTCCTTTCAGTCGTCACTAGCGGAATCTCAGAGGAGTATGGGCTTCCCAATCATGAGAGAGAGAAACTCACCTTAACTTGTCCACAGTCTAGGCAAAGTGTAAGAGACACGTATGTGTCTACAGATGCAGCAAATCTTGCACACAATGGGCAACCTAAGGTAGTTAGCTATTGTCACCTAGTTCCTACTGCAAGAATGTCAGGAAAATCTTTGCAGTATCCTTCAAAGTGGAACAAACAGCCCATAGAAACATTTTCCAGATGTCAGAAAATAACTTGAATTAGAATCATCTTACAGTTTGGAAAGTGGGGTATCTTAACCAATGAAAGTCACTGTTTGAAAAACAAACATTAGTGCAAAAGTAATGACTTCCAAGAAAAGTTTGGAGGATTTTGTCAATGAGATAAATATAGGCCAAGATTAGAAAAAAAATTCAGAGAAAGATTCAGCTACAAACTGTCAGAATGGTAGAAAATTGCATGTCATTATGGAGATGCAGCTCAGCAACTTTTCTTTCTCGCTAGTTCCTCTTTGATTGGGAGGATGCAGGTGTCAAATGAAATGACTTGGACCTTTTGCAAAGTGAAGCTGTCAGGAAAAATAGACGTGTTGCCAAGGGGCATAAAATTCAAGTTTATAATAGACTTATACTAAATCGCCAATTTCATTTATGCAAACACTAAACATCTTCTTCCATACATAATACACTAATCAGTGCTGGGGAGTGGAAGTGGTTCATTAAGTGAGAAGAAGCACGGGCCCAGGGTGAGTAGTGAACTGGGCAGTACTCCCTGTGGTGCGTCAGAGGTGAGGTCTCGCAGCAGGCACAGCAGAAAGGGAGTGAGCCTCAGGACAGCGCTGCTGAGCTGTTGCACTGCGTGAGCTTTCAGAGACACCAGAGGCTGTGAGGGGTAACTAGTCGACCCCATGGAAGGGAAGAGCTGGTAAATTTGGAAAGACGATGGTGACACACAATTCAGAAGCATCTACATGAAAGTTTAAGATACCTGGGACAAAGCCATCTAAGCAAGCCCAGGGGAACTCACTGGAATGATCTAAATCAGAAACCCCAGCCTTAAAGGGCAACTGGGTTCTCATCTTCCATTTCCTTATCTCTAATGACAAGTTAATTTGGGAAACAAAGCAAGACCCCAAAACCTACTCTTGCGGCTTGAGTTTGATTTTTTTGTTTGTTTGTTTCATTTGGATTTTTTTTTTTTTTTTTTTTTTTTTTCAGGAACCGGGGATTGAACTCAGGCCCTTGCACTTGCCAGGGAAGCACTTATTCCATTGAGCCATCTCCCTGGCCCCAGATTTTTTTTTTAGGGTTTGCATTTGTTGGGTTTATTTTGCTTTATAGAACTAGGAATTGAACCTAGGGCCTTCATACAGAACTGCAGGAGAAAGGGGTGTGTAAATAGAGGAAGGATTTATTGGATATTCTGACTAATCCTGATGAGAAAGAGTTAAAACTTCATTGGAGAAAGCAATTAACAAGAGGAGAGAGAAGGTAGACAGAGAGCACAAAGAAAGTCAGGTATGGAAGCCAAGGTAGCCGCCCTTCATCCACCTCCAGTAAAATGCAAAAAAGACAAATGGCTACACTTAAAAGGAAAAAACAAAAAGATATATAGTCCACTCTAGAGCCGCTTTGTTAGTGCACTAGCTAACTACCTTACTTGCTAATTCAACCTTGTAAACAAGGTCCTTTCCATAGGGCCAGTGAGATAACTCAGTGGATTAAACACTTGCTTAGGCAAGCGCAGGGGCCAGGGTTTGATCCCCCATGCCACATGCCACACTGGCCTTTCCCCTGGGCACACTAAGCTGGTGGCGATGGAGTCCGGGCGTGGTGGCACATCCCTGTAATCCCAGCACTGGGAAGTCTGAGCTGCCTAGTGAGATCCTGCACAAAATAAAATTAATTATTTAATTTAATTTAATAAACAACCAACCCATACATTCTAAAAATAAAATTCTGACAGGCTCACATAAGAGTTTGCACATAAATCACGGCACAGCAGGTTAGGAGTCATGGGGCCTGGGATCCATCTATGACAGGCCAGGTCACAAACCAGATTATGACAAGTTCCAGAGCAGGGAGGGTACTGGTAACCAATGAAAACAGCCAAGAATAAAAGGCCTTCAGATCCTCCCTCTTTCCAGGGACTTCTAGCCTGATCTTACCAGTATGGTAACTTATCTCTTCCTTTTCAATAATATATCCACTAAAATGTGTTCTTTTCCATAAGCTTTGTATCTTTGCTGCCTTGCTGATGAAGTTTACAAACCCCGGAGAGTGGCCAGCCCACAACTGGGCAGTGGTACTCATCCCCTGGACACAATGGGGCCACCGCCCCAAGTGTTTTTTAGTTTGAGACAGGGTCTTACTAAGTCACTATGTTGGCCAGGCTGGGCTGGAACTTGTGGTCCTCTTCCATCAACCTCCCACGGTACTGGGATTACAGGCAGATGCTACCATCTCTGTCAGGCTGGAAGTTCTTCACGTGCTCCTGGTGCTATGCGGTGCCACTGGAAGTGTTTTGGGGGTGGAGCACTGCACCAGCAAGCCCAAGGGCAGTGAGCAGGTCGTGAGATCTGCTTTGATGACAAGGTTCCAGAGAAGCTGAGCTGCAGCGTCTCAGAGGTCCACACTGCAGTCTCAGAGCAACCCTCACACACTCAGCCTTGTACACATGGAGGTGTGGTGCTGTTTGGCATGCAGATGTGGGAATGGTCAGCATTTCTGAAATTATCTACATATGAGAATATGAGGGGAGAGATGGGGTGGGAGGGAGGGAGAGAGAGAGAGAACAGGTTCTCACCATGAGGTGTTCATTTTTAGGTTGTAACAAATTCACCTAAAAATCTGAAAATTCAAAAAGCTGAGAAAGAATTTGCCTACCAGGTAACTATTGTGAAAGAGCGCTAATACATTACAGATGAAATCAAAGATAGGACAAGGAGTAATTAATGATAGAAGAAGTTAAATATAAAGTCTTGGGTTGTTACTTAAACTTTGCTCTATGCATTTCAACAAATATTTCTGGAAAACTGCATCAGAAGTAAGCTTAAAGACATCAAAATGAACAGAGTATGGTCTAGTCTTCAGGTACAAATGTAAAGGACAGTGTTATGAGTCAGTTAGCTCATACTTAGACAGTTAGCAAGGAATAGGCCCAAGGTGTAGTTAAACAGTCAAACTAGTTGGTAAGAATTGAAATAGAAATGGGCAGTGGACTTGGACTTTAGACCAAGAATGAAGCTCCCCAGGCCACTTGGAAAGGGAGTCACAGAACCCCTCCTATTAAGTTCCTGGGTTTCAAGGATCTTAAAAACGCAAAATTGGGGCCAGGAATATAGCTCAGCAGACACAAGTGTCTGCTTGGCAAGTGCAAGGTCCTAAGTTCGACTCCTGCTACAAAAAAAAAAAAAAAAAAGAATGAAAATGCAAAATAACCAGCTTTCCTTTAAAATCCCAGTTTCCTCCAATCCTACGTTCAGAGCAACTGGATTAGAATGCGTGAGTTCCAATTGGTCATTTAAAATTCACTGAACAGCCCAACAATTGAGCAGTTCCTGGGCTCTGCTTATCCGTGAGCTCTGGACATGTGGCACCCCACTCAGGACCCTTCCAACCAGAGCTATTTCTCTTCCTGTATTTCTAATTAATACTCTCACAGCTTCCTCCTTTTTGTTCATGATGTCATTCTTTGGCTTTCCGAGGCAACACGCTTGAGTGTACATGGTTTGTATGGAGATGGCTGGTAGCTGTTTCACTAGCAAGCAGCTGGCGAGGGGAAGGGGCAGCAGACATACAGATGGTGCTGTTGGGTAGGAGACCTCAGTGTACATAGTATACTTGGTGTAAATTGGATGTAAAGCAGTGGAATTCAGGAAGAGAAGCAAACTTCCGTGACACCAATTTTGCTTGCTTTTTATTAGATAACCATAATCCATACATAAAACAGCACAGTCAGACCACAAGGTTTGAAACCACTCTGTGCTGAACAGACTTCTGTTCAAATGGCAGGGTGTGTAGACCCCCACGGCTACACATGGAGCCTCCATGGCTCCATTAACATGTTAATACAGGACTGTGTTTCGTTTCTCCTACAGAACAAATAGAAGGAGGATCCAGTCTTGGTGGTGGGATCTCAGGAGGCAGACGGGACAGCAGAGAGCAGGAGCAGTGCTACAGCTCTTATCTAGATGTCTCCCAAAAGGCTTATGTGCTCACAGCGAGAGAGCAAGGGTGTGGGATAACAGATCACGGGTGTGGATTGTGGATTAGTCCACTGCTGCTGCATTAACAGCTGGGTGTGATGGAGGAAGTGAAGCCTGGTGGGAGGAAGTGGGTCACTGTAGGAGCAGGTAGAGAGGTAGATGCTAGACAGATGGGAGAGAGAGAGATGATGGATAGATAATAGATAATAGATAATAGATAAATGATAGATAGATAGATAGATAGATAGATAGATAGATAGATAGACAAATGATAGATAAGACAGATGACAGACATAGATAGATGACACATGATAGATAGATGACAGACCAATAGACAGACAGACAGACAGACAGACAGACAGACAGACAGACAGCTTAAGTACTCCCTGCATCCAGTAGACTACACCATGCCATAAGCTGATTCCCCTCTGCCATGCCACACTGCCTTGGAGTCACCATCTATAGACTGAAACCTCTACCAACTGAGCTAACAGAAACCTTTCCTTTTCTAACTTGTGGGTGTCAGGTATTGTGTCCTAGCAATAAGGAAAAGGTGTATCAATTATTTGCTTCCATCTAAAATGGTTGAAACTCAATTCCATGATGTTCCATAGAAGAGGGTGACCATTGAGAAAATGACAAGTCTCTTCCCTGAACAGACAAACTGTTGGTCATTGAGAGTTAACGTGAGTTCTGTTTTCCTGCCACTTGACAAACCCCACCTAGGACACAGAGCGCTGGTCAGTGTTTGTATAACTTCAATCTGAGCATGACTAGAAAGCAAGAACCACCAGAAATCTGAATGAAGCCCACAGCAGGACATAAAATGACCATGACAATTCATGTAGAAAGGGAATCTCAGAGGAAAGGGGGTGAGCCTTTTAAAACTTTCTAGAAAACACAAGGGATGACATGAATATGAGCATTTAGGGGACATACTGCCCTCAGAAAGGAAAGAGGAGTGAGAAGAAAGGAAGGGAAAGACAGCTGTGCTATGTAATAGTTGTACTACAATAATAGCTTAAAAATCACTCACTGTTTAGTTGGCTCCTATTTGGACCACACCTGTTTTTGCTTTGTGACATTGGAAAGGCATAAGGAGATGGAATTAATTTTCAAACATCCTGCCTTCCATTCTAGGAGAATCATAACATCAGAACTATAGAAAAAAAAATGCACTGCAATCCAAAGAAGCTACTTAATTCTTAATAGAGATGGTTCCTACATTAATAATGGAAAGTCTGCATATTCATGCAGCAGATGTTTGTTGAGTAAATACTATCTGTCACACCTTTTAGGTCAAGGACTATGTCAGTGAACAAGATAGAAAATGCAATAAAGCCAGATAAGTCTTTCCAGCTTTTCTCCTGACTCTGCTTCTCAGCCACCAGGCCATGAACTTGTTTCTCCTCTGCCCCACCCCTTGGCCATGCAGTCCTTCTTAAACCCAGAGGACTATGGACTGAAAGGTGAGACAAAACAAGCTTGTGCATCCTGACACTGTGGGTGTTGGGCATTGTGTCCAAGGGTAAGGTGAGTAACTAAGTCTCCTGTCAGGTCACTCTGGTGTTGCATTTGGGCTAGAAGAGGCAGAGATGGAAGCAGGCAGGCGACGTCTGAAATCATTGCAGTGTGTCATTTTGCTCATTCTCTGTCCAAAGCATGGAAACTTAGACACTTTTAATGTCCAGATTGCAAACCTTAGCAACCCGGCTGGCCACACTAGAATAAATGCAGATCTCACAGAGTTGAGAAGCTAAGTGGGGAGGAGAATCAGGACAGAACTGTCCATGGTTACCTCTTTCATCACCCCACATATGTATATGATGTTATGTGCAAAGCATCACGCTTGCCAGATTTCCACAGTCTGCTCAACAACATGACAGGAAAAATGGGATCATGGGCCCAGCCGCTTGGAATATGGCTTGGAATGTCTGCACAGAAAATGAGCCTAAGATAAACGCTGTACCTGAGGACTGGCTTGAGTGTTCGGTAAGCTAGCAGATGTGAAATGTTTTCAACAGTGAAGATATCAAACATTTTCAGATTATAAAGCTATGTTTCGTATGCCACTTATCACCAATGCATTGCACAGCGCTTTGTGTATTCAGTATGTTTTACTCTTCCTTAATTCTCTAACATAATTAGTGAAGGTGTGCTGTTAAGCAAAAGAGCAATTACCCTAAGCTGTGCTTCAAGCGTAACAGATGTCTAGTCCCATCAGTCATCTTGGGATGCCTCAGATCCAATTTTATCCTCTTTTAGGTTTGGAGAAACAGGATTTCTAAGATGAGTTCTTCATAGTCAAAGGAAAGATCTTAGATTTTATTTTTATTTCATGCAAAAATCATTCCTAGGCAAATGGCTTTACCTTTATTATAAAATGTGAGCACTGGACTTTATGACACAATATTTTGACAGATAGTTGAAATTTCAAGGAAGTCATTTTAATCATCATGAAGTTTCTCTGCACACATCTTATATAAGAAGCTCCTTACAGCCAGAGGCATGAGTGGAAAGAATAATTCATCCTTCCAACACCACAGTGACCATTCAGGTCACTGAGTTCTTTGGAACCAAGCTTTTACTAGCTTCCAATCACATATTCTTTGGGTTGGCTGACAAGAAACCTTTTAACTACACATACTTACAAGAAAACAAGAAAGATAGTCTCTTATGTTCACTGAAACTTTATTATAGTGCTAACCTTTCAACAAGGAATGGTATTTGAGAAATGCCACATGCATTTGAACTCTTGTTCCAGTTATTAATGGCAAAGATGACCTGCCAATAGGGAGGGGATAAAGTCTCACCACTAACCACAAAACAACCCCAGTCCTCCAGCATCATTGCCAGCCCATTTTTCATGAATTGCCATTCTGTTTGTCAATGTAGTCCAAGAAATGTTAGTTTCCATTAGTACCAGAGAATTGGAGCATCCTGGGAGACTTTAAGTGATCGAGTCCTATGGAGACCACACCTCTTGCATCTTTCTTATTTTTTTTTCTGAAGCTTTCTTTTGTCAGATTTACCAGTAGGAAATGATCTGGTCATCAGTTCATAAATTCCTGAGCCCATGTCTAGAACTCTGAATGATGGAGAATTTTTTTCCTCGTCTGCAAATATCTCTCTAAAACATTTTCAGACAGCATAAAAAGAGCAAATCTACAGATGCAATGCACCCTGTTGGACAGTGCAGACAGGGAAGACAATGGCTAAGCCTGGAAGCTTCTGTGTGAGTCGCGCACATTAGACAAATCAGCCTCTGACCACTGAACCAGTGATAGTTGAAGCTTCCGGTATGGTCAACATTTGAAACTGCCAGGGACTTGGATCCAAAGGACTATTTGAATGAATAAGTATTTAAACTTTTCTATGCATCGAATACCAATGGAGACATACCTAATAATATCACATGCAATCACAAATGGTAAGAATGGCAGTGAACAGGAAATCAGTCATTGTCTTCATGAAATTCCTACTCCTGAGGGGGCTTAGAGATGAGAGTGAGAGGGCTTTGGAGTGCCTGGCATTGAGAGAGACTGCCATCTTTCTTGGTGGTCAGAGATGTCTGTCCTTTCTGGGAAAAAAAATGACATTTTAGTAAAGACTGAAAGGAAAGGAGGAGTTGCCCATGTGGATAGTAAGTTTACAGAAGAAGAAATGGATCCTCATTTCCCTTTAAAATCTAATTTTCTGTCACTTATATTTACCTTATTTTAGTATGCACAGTGGAGGCTTGGCAACAAATAATTACTCTTTTTCTTCTATGACATCAAATTTTAGCCTTCAGAAGCTACTTAGACGATCCGCATCTTTTCATTCTATTGTTTCAGCCACGATGTTTTTTTCTCACACACAGAAAGTGGCCACCAACCTCAGTCCTTGAGCACCTGTGGTCAGGACTCTCACGGTGACCACACCATGTGGCAGTTGGGGGGTTTGGTGAGTAGTGGAGGAGCAATTATAGGCCACAGGGAGGGGCAAGAACTTACTGGCTTTTCCTTGCACTTTCCCTGAGGCCTCCTCATGTATGGCCACTTAGCAGAATCCTCATGCACACTGGTAACAGAAACATGATAATATTAGTATGTGTGTCTGTATACTAATATACAATAATAAAAGACAATGTTTAAATTTTTTGTGAAAAAATGAATAAAATAAAATATTTTTTGTGGAAGAAGGGGCTCACGGAAAGAAAGGTGTCTACATCCTGCCAAAGTCATAGCCTGGCCCCTGGGCCAATTCCATGCTCAGGGTCCCAGTCTAGAAGGGCCCGCGCTTGCCTACACTCCTGCCACCCATCCCAAGTTAGCAGCAGGCATGATTGCATAGATGAGACATGAGGCACAAATTCGGCCATCCAGAGTAGGACTCAGGACACCGAAGAAGGCACGAGCTTGGCTACAGCACAGACACACTTTGGCTAGGGAGGCACTTTTGCTAGTAGCTAACACAAGTCAGTTGTGTACTTTGAAAATAGACAAACTTGGCCTCATTTGTATGGTCGTTAATTTGTGGCTTTCACCTCCATGTGGAGTTCTCGTGTCTACAGGAAGAGACAGAGCAAGGATCAATTGCCTGTGCCATTTCAGGCCAGAAACCATGGTAGATGCTTGGCTGTACTTCTCAGTTGATTCTGGTGATAGTTATGAGATGCCTTGTGCCGTAGTTCAGGTGGGAAACATGTCGCTTTGATGGTAGACAAAGTCACACAAATACTCAACAACAGAACTCTGTCTTGGACCCAAGAATGAGCGACACTAAAATCCATCTTCTCCATGCTTTTTCCTTCAAGTAAGAAAAGGAAGAAATTCTGTTGTGATGACACTCCCTCACTGCCTTTGTCCCACTC
>NW_004524615.1:11153259-11165004 GCF_000260255.1 Octodon degus
TGGAAAGAATATTTCACAGTAGCTGCCTGGGCACATCTCATGAGGACGTTAACTTTGCTATACAGCTGAGATTTCTCTAAAAAGTGCATCACACAAGGGAGCTTTGTAAATAGAGTTTAAAAAAAAATCAGTCTGCATACAGAATCCCAACAAGGAAGAATTTTTTTTGAGTTCTTCTAGATGCCAAGTACTATGCTAAGGACACTGTGTACAATTCCTCATTCTGATCTGTACAGAGTAGGAAAAAGCTCATGTCACCGCCATCCTATAGTAAGGAGAACTTGGGCTCATGAGGGTCAAGCAACTTGCTCAAGTTTGCTCAGCCTGAAGGTAGCAGAGCCAACAGTTGAACCTCAGTCGTCTGACAACAAAAACCTGTGGTCTTATGCATAAAGCTGTTTAATCCTAAAATATATTGGGAGTGTATTTTATGAGAGGGAAAACAAAGCCTAGAAAAAATGACTTACCCAAACTGCACATCTAGTCAGAAGCTCAGAATTCACTGTTATGGTCCAATAATCAACCACTATTGTCATGATAGTTCAATTTTATGTGTAAACATCCCAAATAAACTTGCCAGAGCCAACTCCTTTTAATCTACCACCAGATCTGTCTCGTGTCATTGTTTTAGGGACCTAGAACCTGAATGTTCTGTACACATTCAGAGAATGGCTGTGCTTTCCCTCCAGCAGTCACCTAGTAAGGTCAAGGCCAACTGCCCCTCCTTTGTGTGGTCCTGAGAGTCATCAAAGATTTCCCAAAGCAGGCAAAGCTGTGAAACTTGTTCAAAAACTACACAAAATTGAATGGTTGCAATTCCTAATTTGTGATCCCTTGAGCGGCACCTGCTGAATTTGAGGACTCAAAGCAAGAAAAAAACTAGCAAATTGCTACTGAGGTGTATCAGTTATCACTTTGACAAAAGTAATCATGAGCTGCCCGAGGCAGGATTCAAGAGAATCATCCTGCACATACTAGGGACTGCACTCGTGCATGGAATGTGCACACTTAGCCTGGTCTTTGCTGATAGCTCTTTACCTTGGAAACCAATTGGGCAAAAAGAAAAATCACCAGACAAATTCATGCATATCTGCTCATCAACATGTCTGGAGCTTACCCATGTGCCCTGATATAGCATGAATGAGCGCTAGAAGACTGGAAAGTAATACTTTGCATAATAAGGCTTCAATAGATCTATGCTACCAGAGAAAATGTACATATGGTTCCCGCTCTGGATTGCACAGGAGAGGGGAAAACAAGGCCTTGGCTCCAGCAAACTGTGCCATTTTTCATTCTCCATTCTTTCTAGTCTTCCTAAACAATGGAATTCCAAGTTTTGTTAGCTTTGCACATGATCCTAGCCCAAACTGTCAACATATTTCTGGCCATTGAGACATAAACTGGGAAGTTCTGGAAGGCTGGTATTGAACTGATCTTGGCACTGGTAGTGTTCTTTCCTCTTCTTTCTTCTTACCCAGAATGGTGATACAGGGTCTGGAGCAGTTCAATCACATGAGAGCGTAGAAGGTAGAAGAACACCAACAGAAAGGATAGGAACTCCAGTCTGTTTTTATTCAGCAATCCCCAGTACTGGAGAGAAAGAAGGAGTGAGAGACAGAGAGTCAAAGAGAGATGGAGGAAGGGAGGAAAGGAGGGTGATAGGAAGGGAGGGAGGGAGAGGGAGGGAAAGAGAGAAGGAAGGAGAGAAAGAGGAAGGGAGAGAGAGGGAGGGAGGGAGAGAGGGAAGGAGGGAGGAGGAAGAGACAGAGACAGAGACATAGACAGAGAGAGACAGACAGACAGAGGAGAGAGACAGAGATAGAGACAGAGGGACAGAGAGACAGAGACCCAGGGCCACAGTAGAATCATCACATCATCAGGGTGGCTCTCCCTTTTCCGCTTTCTCCAGCACACACCTGACCCGACACAGTGCACACTGGACACCCCCGGCCTCCCCCTTCTCACCTTAGCATTCCTTAACTTAGCCTAACAAACCAGAGAACCATTCCAAGTTGTCTCCCACAACACATATTCCTTAGGAAAAGTGTTTCTTTATGGCTCCAACACCTTTTACTTTTTGTCTTAAAATCGTGTACTGGTCATCCCATGATTCGAGCTCAGAAATCAAACTGGATTTCTCCTGTCTACCTCCTGGTTTTAAAGGCAAACCAAGCTTATTTTTGCCCTGTCTTGTTCTGGACTTGCAGTACTTTCCCCTTTCCCTCACTTTTCTCTTTAGCTTTTGTTGTGGTTTGTGTCTAGTTGTCCCCCCAAAGTCTCATGCAGTCATGGGGCGACTTCTAGAGTTTGTGATTAATTCAAGATCTAGTGTGGGATTATGGGTGTGTGAGAGTGCTACACGTGGCCAGACGGAAGCCTGAATGCAACATAAGTGACACACACTCGCTCTCTTGTCCTGTTGCTACTACTTCTCCCTTTTGCTCTTGCTGTTTTGCTGTGAACTGCTGCCCTCTGCCATGTGCCAGTCTTCTTTGGACCCAGCTGAGTATGGACTGAAACCTCCACAAACTGTGAGCTAAAAAAAACTTTCCTTCTTTAATTTTGAGTGTCGGGTACTTGGTCCCAACAATAAGAGAAAAGTAACTGAGACAACTCTCCTCCTCCAAAAGAGGGCCCCCTCACTTCACATTCCCTGTTCCTGCAGGAAGCGCTTTCTCAAACAAAGAACACTTGCCCAGCCTTCACACTGTTCAAGTGGCCACTTCCCACCAAATGGGCTCCGAGTTGGTGCTGCAGGCATGGAGTTCTTCCAGTGGAACTCTTGAGATGAACAGCCCTGCTTTGATCTCGACAGACACCAGCCCTCATTTGCCCTCATTTGAATGCCCCCTACCTCTCCACCTAAGCAGACACTTTAGCTTCCCTTTGCTGAAACACACCAAAGAGTTAATCAAACTCCTGAAATGAGTCCCAGGGAGTTGGAAACACGGCAGCATGCCCCGCCTGCCTGCCTATTCTGCGAATTTGAGAACACTGGGCTCCCCAAGAGCTGACGCTTGAGGGCTTTTAAACACCCAGAATACGAAGCGAGCTGGGGTTTTTCTATCATTAGCTAGAGCAACTGAAAAGGGAAAGGGAGGAAGAAATTCAAAATACTTTATGTTCACCTTTTAATAGATCTATTTCTGATTTAAAAGCAAAACAAGTCAACAAATTCAAATGGAAAACTATGCATACATTTTTACCAGCAGTTGCATTCAATTATTTGCATAGCTTTTTTACTTAGTCCACCATTTTATGTAAATGCAGCACAAGGGCAACCTGTCCTAGCTGGGCACATAGCAGCAGGCCACAGGGTGTGGCCAGAGGACAGACTGCATGAGCACGTCCTGGCCCCCGGGAAAGACAAAATCAGGATAAAAGACTTTGAGAGTCTGTGGAATGAAACTTTTCAAGGGATAATAAGGTAGAGATAAAATTTACCTCTGCGTGTCTGGGAGGGGTGCTGAAGAGAGTCCAGGGTTTCCTCCTAGGCGGAGAGAACATTGAAATTTGGACATTCATCCTCAGAGGTCATTTGAGGAAAACTTTCTTTAATTTTTAAAAAATCATTTGTTTATTTATTCATTAATTTATTTGGTACAGGGTCTCACTACACAGCTCAGACTCATAGTGATCCTCCTGCCTCAGCCCTCCCATGGCTGGGATTATAGGTATGCACCCCTACACCTGGTTTTGGTGGCCCACACTGTGTGCCCAGGGTCCCAGGACTGGCATGGCATGCAGTACCAGGGATCAAACCCGGTCTCTGTGCTTACTAGGCTAGTGCTTAGACTGATGAAGTATCTCCTCAACCCCAAACTTTTAATATAACAGAAGTGCCATCCAGCTGTCCTTTATGAGGAAAGAAGGTGTCTGCACTTATTTAAAACTCTTTTCAAATAAATTAATTAATAGGTGAGGGAGTACAAAAATAGCCAATGTCCAGAATAGAACCAAGACCCATGACATGCTGCGATGAGCCCAGGAAACCAAAAGTCTCCTTACAATGAGAATCTTCCCTGCTATAAGCCAGCCTTACAGGGAGCAAGCCTGATATCTCTAGCTTCAATTAAGCAGCTCAACAATAACTTCTGTAACAATTCTATGCAAATGGCCAGGACTTCATTAAAAACTGTATCAGTCAGGTTTCTCCAGAGAAACAAGACCCATAGGAGATAAAGACACACACACACACACACACACACACACACACACACGAAGAAACTTAGAAGAATTGACGCACACAGGCTGAGCAGGCCCTTGACATGCTGCTGGAAAACTGGTAGCAGTTTTCAGTGCTAGTCCAAGACTGAAGGCCTGGGAACCAAGGGCTCTGATACTCAAGGTTAGGAGAACATGGGTGTATTAATCACCTTTCCCACTGCTGGGACACAAGACGCAACACTCACAAATTAAAGGAGGAGAAGTTTATGATGGCTCGGGATTTTGTAGCCTGGCTCCACTGCCAAAACATCATGGCAGAAGGCCATGACACAGTAAAGATGCTTAGTTTATGGTAATTAGGAAGCAGAGTAGGGAAACATCATCATAGAGGAATCAGTCAAGAACTGTATATACTCTCCAAGTTTCTGCCTCCATAACCTACCCAGACACATTCTGAAATGTACTCAGCCCATCCCTAGGTGAGCCCAAGCCAGTGAAGTTGACACAATTAAGCTTGATCACACAATGGATGTCTTAGCTCAGGAAAAGAATACATTCACTCTTCCTTGGCCTCTTCTGTCTGTGTGAGGTCTCAACAAGCTGCACCACATCCAGATACACTGAGGGTGAGCTTCTTTATTCTATTCAGTGGCCCAAATTCCAGTCTCTCTCTGAAATACCCTTATAGATACACTCAAAAATACTGCTTCACTAGATCTCTGGGCACCCATTAGCCTAGTCAAATTGACATCAAATTAACCATCGCAAAACCTAACATTTCCCCTACTTTTTGTCTCTGCTTTCAAATTAAGATCAACCAAAAATGACAAATATGCTCCCTCCAACACTGCTCTGCTCTCCTAGGAAGCCCATCAGCCCCTCCCTGACAGCCTCTAAAAAAGGTGGACTTGAAGCACCCCTTTAGCCACCATGAATCCCTCCTGCCTTTTTTATATGCTTAGTACAGGGTCTACAGGGTCTCACTACACAGATCAGACTCATAATGATCCTCCTGTTTTCAGCCTCCCAAGTGCCTGGATTACAGGCATGTGCAACCACGCCCAGTCTCACCGCGTCCCAGGGGTGGGGCTGGCACAGCACACCAGGGATTAAACCCAATCCCTGCATCTGCCTAAGCAAGCTGCTTTAATCTGCCAAGCAAGCTGGCTGGCCCACCCCCTCCCACCTTTGCATGTTGGTCAGGTAAAAGACGATGGCAGACTACTATACTCTAGCAAGTTCTGCATATAAACAGCCTTTGCTTTTCTATTTGAAAGATCTTCGATTCTTTCCACACAAACTGCCCAAAAGGCTAAGGTATACTCCAGGAACTTAGTGAAATTTCTGTTCTCTATCCAGAGATCCTCTGCATAGGACTATGATGGGAAAATATTGCCAGTGGAATCCATGTCCCCAAGCCAGCGAGGACCTCCAAAGGAAAATGAATGCAATTCAGACCCATGGGTTCCATCACTGATTGTTCAACCTGGTGTGACTCCTGGCTCTAAGGGCACCTTGGACAACTCTCCAAATTCACAGGCGGGTGTCTTGTGACAGTTCTTTTGAGTTCTAAACATTAACTTGCATGTGCAGTGCCTACACTGTATTCATGGATCCTTATTTTTGTGTGCCTTTTATATCACAGTCTTCTTGGAGGTTTATTCTCTCAATTACAGACTTCATCCATCTTCATCTAGGACTCTCACCCCTATCCAGTACCTTGGAGAGTCCTTGACACACTGACATCTGGCCACTCCCATGAACTGACTTCTAGAAATCTCTTCTCTTTCAAAGATTTGAAATAAATGACTCTTGCAACTGCATAGACATGCATTAGTGTTAAGTCTGAAAAGTGAATCAAAATTTCAGCATGCATTCAATTTTGGCATACGCTGATTTGGTATTTTTGTTAAGGAAGAATGAGATAGGATAGGTGGAAGATTAATTAATGGTCAGCTTGAGTAGGAATGCCCAGCTGAGCAGAGTCAGTGTGGTTCTCTGGGGCTAGGAAACCCCACCTGTGGACTATTATCAGAACATGAATAAAAGAAGAACAGGAGGGGAAGATTTCATACTGATTTTCCCTGGAAGTACCTTCCTCTGGTATCGTGGAGGGCTGTGCTGCAATTCACCTTTGGGGGCCTCCAGAGATCCAAACAGCATCACTTTTTCCACTCTTTCCTACCCTCTGAAAAGCAGAGGCTGCAGTTCTTCTCCAAGGAGCTCTGTTCTTCACCTTCACCTGGGCCTCATCTCTTGGCTCTCGGCACAGACTCTCTAGCCTTCGGCACTGGCCCCTGGACTTTCCAGCACACGCTTTCAGCCTCCTGATGCAGATTCACAGGGGCCATTGCCATGGGCTTCCAGCCCTCCACTGTGGTCTTTGGATCTCTAGTGCACAGACAGAGCTCTTGCACTCTTCTGCATTTGACCTTTTGGGTGACTATTATAAAATAATCCTATAAATTAAATATCCTGTATTAAATCTAGTCCCTTGCAAAATCATTGACAACAACATGATGTACATGATAAAATACTTAATCTCAATGAAAAATAGATATCGTGAAATGATCATTTTGTCCACATAAAGCTCTCTCCCAATCAGAAGGCAGATCTCCTCCACATGTAACTCAGGGGCCTGGTCTCCTTCTATCTTATGGCTCTGTCATTTTCAGTGCCACACTTCCCAAGTTTCTGTGCTCTTCTCAAGTCAGAGGGGAGAGACATGGGTCAGAAGTGGGAGGTGTTTTCCCGACAGGCCTAGAGATGTGACTGTAGGAATTCTAGCAGATTTCCTTCAGCCAGATTCAGCTCGTGGCCAGATGGAATTAAAGAAAGCTTAAAATGTACCTGGTCCTGGTTCAGATGAGGAAAACAATGGGTTTGGCTAAAGCTAATCAATTTTTCTGTCACACTTACCAATTAAAAATAACAAAACTTTGTTGTGAAGACTTTCTTTTGCAAATATCATTCCCTACCCTCAAATGCCTGGCTTTGTCATGGAACAATGTGTGCAGGCCACATTCTAAATTGGATTCTTCATACATGGAAAGGTACAGAGCATCTCCTGATGGCCCTGGGTACTCATACATGAAGGCCAGCTAACAGGGACAACAGAAAGTCCTGCCAGTGTCTCCGCCTTCTTAAAGAGTGCTTTGCTTTAATTGTATTGTTTCTAGATGCTTCTCAGCTTCCATGAACCAGTGAGCTAGTTAATTGCCTACACCAAACAAATATTAAGACTGTAATCCCCCAGAGTAGGAGCCTTCAAGGGTGAAGGACATGTCATGGGTCAACACAAGGCCACATGTGACCATGAGGAAAATGACATTTTAGAAAGGGAAGAAGTCTCTGCAATTATCTAGCTAGAAACTCTATAGGCAATTATTTGGATACAAAAAGGAGAGAATTTCTTTGTTGGACTTCAGGTGTCTGCCCTGTTCAATGCACATATATATCAGCTCATGTAAATCTGAAACAAAAAGTAATGAAGATTTTGGTTCTAATGCAGATCTTGATTTATTTTGATTATTTACAGGGCCCAGCAAAACAATCCATGCCTTTCTACAGAGACAAGATTTTGAGATGCGAAGATTACCACCTCCCTGGCTCAGGCTGACACAGCCTGCTCCGCAGCACCCCCTGGGGCATCCTTCAACAGCAGGCCACATCCAAGCCCTTTCATCAGTCTGACATCAGCCCAGCTTTGCGTCTGTTTCTACCAGAGTAATAGTTGAGAGTCACACTGAATGCGAATTTTCCCTGGAGTTCAGCAAAAATGTCAGATCTGCTGTCAGATGATTCATAGAAAAAAAAAAAAATGACAAGCTCTGGAATAAAAATAATGTGGCAATTTCTTAAATGAGAAAATGAACAAGATATGTGAACGTGGCTCAGATAGACCTGTCTGTTTCCAATTGTAGCTGGCTGCAAATCAGCTCTCAATTTTCTGCTTGTTTTATTTCCTAACATACCATTCCCTACATCTGCCAATGACCGAAATGCACACCACCTCAAGGTAATCTTGCTCCACTATTTTCTCCATCTCAGGCTACAGAACATTCCGGTTGAATTGTCAAATTATTAAGGCAAATATTTATTATATCAAGAAAAACACATGGGCATATGCTATTTCCTATACTTATCCCTTACTATTCACTACCGCATATTGCCATTACCTCTTCTCCCTCCATTAGCACTGATAAATTGCAGTTGATGACAGTTCAGTTCTTGTTCTAGTGGGTTAAGTGAAATAAAATGAGCAGAAAAGTAGCAAACAAGGCCTCACGGTGACATCAGCACGCTAAAAAGGCTGATTTTTACCTCTGATGATTTTACAGATGATTCCACCTGAAATTCTCCAATTTGGGATAATAATGCTGACAGTGTAATACAAGGATTTGGGGTAGAAGCAATGGTGGTGGCCGCAGAAAGGTTATGTGTGGATGAAAACCCAGCGCAGTGTGAGACGCCGGTCAGGGCTAATCACCAAGGGCTAAGCCGAGACCTGACTCAGTGGTTCTGCTGGTGGCAAGAATATGTTCTAAAGTTTGCTTTGGCAAGGGTGAAACGGTATCTCCACCAAAAATGAAGGCGCTGGGACCCAAAGTAAGAAAACCACTCTAGCCACAGCTCTGTGGTGGCACAGGGCTCTTTCACTGTGATCATCAACCCCCCCTTAGGACCTCTCTTTGTGTCTAAATAATAGGCCCAAGGCCAATCAGGTGGCTGGCTGTGGCTGCACAAGCCATTCCTGAGGATCATTGCCATGGAGCATAAGGAAGTTGTTTCTATTGAAAAAAAATGTTTAGCTCAGGTTTTTGCTTTTTAAGAACTTTTAAGAAGAGAAATTATGGCCAAAGTGAAATACTTCCTCTCAAATGAGAGGGGAAGATACTTGAAATTCAGGAAAGACCTGACATCTCCACCAAGAGCCACGGAAAAGTTTTCTTAGTGTCTCTCCTGCCGCCCTCCCAGTACAACAGATGTGGTCCCCGTGTCCTCAGTCCTTACTCCTCAGACCATCTTGCTCTCCAGTTTACATGTCCCACCCTAGTTCAATTTTAATTTCTTCCATAGAACTCTGAGCATTATATTGTGGAAAGGTCTTTTACCACACCCTGGAACTACTTGTCCCTCAGGGCATCACTTATGCCCAGCCTTGTCTGACAACCTTCTAATCACTCTATTTCCTTTTAATTTTTTTTAATGTATTTAGTACAGGATCTACAGGATCTCACTACACAGATCAGACTCATGGTGATCCTGTTTTCAGCCTCCCATCTACTGAGATTACAGGCACGCCACCAAGCCTGGTCTCTTAGTGTGTCCCGGGTCAGGGCCTGCAAGGCACACAGGGGATCAAACCCTCACCATTGTACTCCACCTAAGCAGACTCTATAGTCTGCTGAACTATCTGACCAGCTCCTCTGACAACTCTCTTTCCATTTCACTCCATACATCTAAGTCTTGCTCATAAAACCAAACAGCATGCTACAGGGGCCTTCAACAAAGTCTGGCCAAACTTTCATTCCTCACTGATCAAACAAACATATCTGCTGGGGACCTTTCTGCTAACTCTTCTCTCCTCAAGACCTATCTCTACCCTTACTCCCACACTTCAGCCTCCCACATGGACTTAGACATCTACAAGAAACCAAAGTGCTCGCTTTCTCCCCTGCATTTCTAAGGAGCTGACTTGATCTCTTGGTGAACCCCACACTGCCCTTCCTTCCAGAGCCTACCCTTACACCCTCTCTGGGACTTGGTTTCTTTGTTCCTTCTCCCTCATATACTTCAAGCATCCTCCTTTACACATCACTGCCCTTGAGTTACTCCCTCTTGCAAAGCAGAGCAAACAGTGTGAAATCATACAGTCTTTTAGTGAATCATTTTTTATTCCTCTTCCAGAGTTAGGCACAAGCCCTCATATTTCCTACATCCTAATAGTTTTCCATTTTGCAGAAATATTCTGTTAAACACCAATGTTTTACTTCATTTGTTACTGAGTTTTGGTGGCTTTTAAACATTTGTATCCAAGGCAAATCTGCATATAGCATAGCTGAATCCTAAGTGCAAAGCTCAGCACGTGTCTACAAGCCAATCACATCTTTGTACCAGCACCAGGCCAAGAAAAAGAACATGAGCCAAATTCTAGACTCTTCACTCATGTTTTTTCCTCTACAAAACTTATTCCCTGAGGCACACACATGCTCATACACACACACACACACACTAATGCACGCGCGCGCGCACACACACACACACACTACATAGGCTGTCATTTCCACTTCTGACACCACAGCTTTCTGTGGCTTTTTTGGGTAAAGCTTTCTAAAAATGGAAGCGTGTGATATGTGCTATTTTGTGCTTGTCTTCTTTCATCGCCATTATGGCTCTGTTTATTCATGTTGGGTGTATTTGCGGCTTATTCATTCACTCTTATTTCTGTACATTTTCTATTGTGTGAGCATGCTACAGCTTATCTACTCACTGTTGACATACGTTTTAATAACTTCCAGCCCAACTATTTTATTAATAGTGGAGCCATCAGTGTCTTAGTGATGTGTGAGATTCTGGTAAACTTATATGCTCAGCAACACTTGGCACATTTTATCTTTTCATTCTTGTCATTGTGGTGGTTGTGCATTAATGATTTTCAATCATTAATAAATCCAAGTGTCACCTTCCTTCTGACTTAACCTTGGCAACTCTTCCCTTTATCATAAACTCATTCCTTCTACATGTGCAGAAAATGCTGATCAGACCCATCTCTACCCTCACTCCCTCACTTCAGCCTCCCACATGGACTCAGACATCCACATGGACTCATCCTCTCTTCTCCTACACCTCTTCCTGCATTTACCACTCCCAAACTGCAGCATTTTTATTCCTTTCTTTGCCCTGATCAACATTCCCCATGATCTCATAGCTTGCTATAGTTTCAGTTCAGTTCTGGGATTATCCTTCCAAATCCTGATTCCTTCCAGACTTGATAATGAAATCAATCTTCCATAATGATATTTACTTATTCATCCAATTGTTCTTTGACACTTGAACAAGTTTGCTTTGCTCCTGGGCTAGTATGCAGATGTATGAATTTTAACAAGAAATAGTCCTTGTCCTCAAACAGCCTAGTGTCTCAGAATGATAGTAACAAGTATAAAAACTTAAGTAGCAGTTGGAAAATCTCCATGATGGAGATGTTACTGAGTTAAGCACAAGAAAGGACCAAGAAGAAGGGTAAGAAATGATAAGAGAAATGACCCCTAGGTCCTGACATCTAAAGTGAATCTGGAGAAAATGACCAAGACTTTTTGAGCAAAGACTGCAGGGAAGTCTTCTCCATGGAAAGGAAGCCCTGCGAGCAAAAGTGGGGTGCACATTACTGTGCTGTCTTGGTCGATTTCTCATGGCTAGAACAAAATCCTCAATACTCACAAATAAAAGAGGAAAGATTTACTTTGGCTCAGAGTTTGTGGAGGTTTAGTCCCCAGTGAGCTGGCCCCAGGCAGGAGACGCATGGCAGAATGGCCTGGGTCGAGGCAGCTGTTCATCCCGCACCCCTTCGGAAGCAGA
>NW_004524615.1:11165104-11168638 GCF_000260255.1 Octodon degus
GACCCCTAGGTCCTGACATCTAAAGTGAATCTGGAGAAAATGACCAAGACTTTTTGAGCAAAGACTGCAGGGAAGTCTTCTCCATGGAAAGGAAGCCCTGCGAGCAAAAGTGGGGTGCACATCACTGTGCTGTCTTGGTCGATTTCTCATGGCTAGAACAAAATCCTCAATACTCACAAATAAAAGAGGAAAGATTTACTTTGGCTCAGAGTTTGTGGAGGTTTAGTCCCCAGTGAGCTGGCCCCAGGCAGGAGACGCATGGCAGAATGGCCTGGGTCGAGGCAGCTGTTCATCCCGCACCCCTTCGGAAGCAGAAAGAACGAAAGGAGGGGCCAAGGAGAGAGATATCCGGATCACTCCTCCTGTGACCTCAGTCATCCTACCACACTCTCCCTTGCAGCAGGACACTCAAGTGCAGAACTCACTGTGGGTCAATCACTGATCCGATCACCCTGCAGAACCCTACCTTGGGACACATTAGGGTTTGGGAGGATGTTTTAGATTTAAACCTTAACAGGCACAGATACCAGGTGGTTTAGAATAGCTGTTAGAGAGGTGAGAAACAAAACAAGAGGCTAGGAGCAGACACTGAAGGGTTTCCAGTCCTTGCTGGCAAATGACTAATCAATGAATCAGAAAAAAAAAAAAAAATCCATTAATCCACTAATGTCTTTGGATAACGCTATTTAAATTACTGAAAAAGTACATGTCTGAGTAAGAAATCCTATTTTAGTACCAAAACTAAAGCAGCCATATGTCCTAGCTTTTCCCAGACTTTACTGATTTAAAATATTTTGCCTTATCAGGCCATGGTCAGCATGCAGCCCAATTTAGGGTCAGGAAAACTTTGTTGCCATAACCTCATTCCATCCTACACACCATATTGTTTTTCAAATAAATTGTGACATTGTTTCTGGTTAGTAACCTACGCAGAAAAAAAGATCCTGATTTATGAGCTTACAATTCACACTTATGAATATTCAAAGCCACAACTCCAGTTAAAACAAAGCTATGCTACAGGCCCCAAAAATACTCTTCCTGTGGCCACATTTTCTTTACTCACTGGCTATAGCATAAAGACCTAAGGATAAACAATTAATATTTTGATAATACCTAGTCATCTTGCTTCTAATTGAGCATTTTTGTTTTTGCTTTTCATTTCACTGGGGTGTCGTGGACTGGCTGATGTCATAGTAGGAACTGTCACTACTTTGGCTAGATTGGAGATAGCTCTTCTGTATCCAGATGCTTCAGTATCTACAAGGAGTCAAATGCCAGGAAAGCCAATCCAATTACGAGGAATTTAAGAGAAAATTCGAGGTTCACAAGCTGCAGCAGCAACATCCCTCTAACCTCTGTCCTCTATCTGCCTGCATCCTGCAGCTATCTTGCTGTCTCAGCACCCCGGCCTTGCCAACCACCTGAATGTTCCGTCCTCTGCCTTACTCCAGCTCTTTATGTGATTGTTGTGGTTCTTCATTTCCTCTTGGGAGGAAAATGAAGTCACCTACATTTTGTATCACGATGACATGTGAAGTTTAAGCAGTCGATGCAATGCTTTCCCACATCCTCCCTAGAATCTGGGTCTCTTCTCTCCCCAATTGCACAGAGCAGGGCTCAGAACATTCTACCAAAACATATGGCACCCTGGCTTCTGGGGAAATGGCAAAAGCAGATCAGGAAACTGGGCTCAATTCCTCTCACCCCTTCTCCCTTGAAGCAGGTCAGAAATCCTAGCTGAATCTCACCTGAAAATACACCAAACTCTCTTTCCAGGAAGGAGCACAGGAAGGAAATGTCCTTGTCCCTGAAAACAGACAGAGAAGACCCTCAGCAGGCAGGCCTTGCTAAGTGGCTCAATTATCACCAAGAGATGGGAGACTCCTGTCCCACAAGTGCACTTCTATATAACTGTCCGTTAAAAAGTTTCTGCACTTTTTTGTCTTCATTTCTTGAACCTCCCACATCATATACAGCACATAATAACTAAATCGCTATGCTTTTCTCTTGTCATTTTGTCTTTCATTGTAGGTGTGCTTTAAGGTCATTGTTGTTCATGTTTGTCATAGGTGTTTATGAAATATAACAGCCTAGAAGAAAATGAGATGGGCACTGTAAACAAAATATTAGGTCTCTGTCTCCACCTAGAATTACATAATATCCAGATACCTTAGAAAAACAGTCTGAAATGGTGTTAGGACTACCCAAGACTGCCCTTGGTTATGTTCACCAGTATCTATGATCAGCATTTTCCTCCTATTTTATTCTGGCTATAGGAATGATGTCATCCATTTCCATAGATGCCTTCAGTGTCCCTGAAGTTGCATAGTGGCAAAATGTCCTCTCTTGGTCGCTGTACCATGTGAAAGACAATCCAGCCTTGTTGCTAAGGTTGGCTTGTCAATTTTTTGTCATTTCCAAGGCAAAAAAAAGATCATTTTTTGGTAGGTAATTCTGGATTCTCCATTAAGTGGATTTTGTTGGTTGCCCTTAAATGCAATCCGTCAAAAGCTATCTTTAACTATAAAAAGAACATTCAGAGATTTTCTTTTCATGTCTTCCCTGAGGGGATGCTTTATTAAAAACTACTTCAAAGCTTTTATCATCCAGAGTTAAATTCCTAAATGTCCAAGAGTGAAACCTTAAGGAGGATGAAAGATACAAAACTAGTGGTCAGCGAGAATCCCCCAGAGAAGCTTCCCAAGGCGTAAGGCACAGTTGATGAGGCCAAACTACTTAAAAGAAAAAATAGTGACCTATATCAAATAGACATTTCTTAGTTGATCAGGTCACACGTACACTTGGTACCCTGGAGTGGACAAGGCAGGGGTATATTGGCCTGGAAAGACCAGAGCTTTTGGCATCAGACAGACCTGGGTTCTAATACAAGATGTCAATAGGTAAATGATTCTGTGATTTTAATTAAATGTTTTCTTTAACTTGGGTATTTATAAGAAGATAAGTAGCATCTATTTGACAGAATTATTGCGTATCAAATCAAATCAAATCAAATGTACTCCTTTCCTGAAATAGGTGTCAGTGTGAGCTAGACAGCTGTGATCGTTATGGTTTGTGTCCAGTTGTTCCCCCAAAGCCTCATGCAGTCATGAAGGCAGGCTTCTTGTTTGTGATTAATTCCTAATCCAAGGAAGGAATTATGGTTGTGAGTGTTGCACCTAGCCTGAATACATTATGATGGAGGGAGACAGGCTTGCTAGTGGTCCCAGTAGCTACTCTTCCCTTTGTTCTTTGCTGTTTTCCCACCACCATGAATGGCTGCCTTCTGCCCTGTGCCCTCTGCCTTGGAGTCAGCCAAGTATGCAATGAAACCTTCAGCAAATATGAGCTAAATAAATCTTTCCTTCCTTAATTTTGGGCATCACATCAATGAGGAGAAAGCAACTGAGACAGATCTACCTTAGTCAGTCCCTCCACACTGGCTTCGTCTTGCCCTTAGAGGAACCCCGGACCCTGTTTGAACACTGGAACTTCAACTTGGGGTTGTACCATGGCAAGCAGGAGAGTTCCAGCCAG
>NW_004524615.1:11169436-11171149 GCF_000260255.1 Octodon degus
AAATGGGAAAATAAATATTTTCAGGAATGTAGAGGCACAGGCACCCTCAGGCATTGCTGGTGAGAATGTAAAATTGTCCAACCACTGTGTAAAAGAGTTGGGCCACTTCTCAAAAACTGCAACATTGAATTATTCCGTGATCCAGCAATTCCACTCCTAGGTATTTACCCAAGACAGGTGAAAGTGTACACCTCTGAGGAAACCTGAACATTGATATATATAACAGCAGGACCCAAAAGGCAGAAATCACTCAAATGTCCATCAGTGAATGAATGGATTAAAAAAAGTGGAACATACATACTGTAGTGGTTGATATATTATGTCAACCTGAGAAATTTAGAAGCTTAATTAAGTTGCTTAGCAGAGAGCCAGGGTTCTTACTTTGTAAACATCCTCATCCTGTGTGACAGAAAAGTGTGGGCATCATGGGGTTCTACAGCCCCTCCCTAAGACATGGAGACCCCTCCCTAGGGCGTGGAGGGCCCTTCCTAGAGTGACTCAGCTCTTACAGGACATATAAAGGGACTTGAGGAAGGGTGGTTAAGGACACTTTGTTGGAGGAGCTCTGGTCTTAGCAGTAAGCATGAAAGGAAGGAAGAGAGATTTGCAAGAAGCTACAGCTGCATCTCCTCCCTTGCTGTTTTCCACCACCATGAACTGCGGTCCTCTGCAATGTGCTACTCTGCCTTACAGCCAGCAGAGTATGGACTGAAGTATGGATTGAAGCCTCCACTGACTTTGAGTTGAATGAAACTTTGATTATTAATTTGAGGGCTGGGTATTTTTGTCCCAGGAACAAGAGAAAAGTAAGTATGACCCATACGATGGAATACAATTCAATCATAAAAAGGATCAAAGTACTGGTATATCAATAACTTGGATAAAATTTGGAAACACTGTATTAAGCAAGAGAAGTCAAACACAAAAGGTCATATACTATACTTATTATTTTTATATGAAACACCAGAATGTACAAATCCATGCAGACAGACAGCAGGTTAGCAGTTGCCATGGGATAGAGGGACAGGCAAGTGAGGATTTGTGATCACATAGATAGTAAAATGCTTTACTGTGATGAAAAAGCTTTGAGGGTCAAGAAAAGCAATGACTATGTAACACTGAATACACTAAATGCCATTGGATTGTAGACTTCAAGAAAGCTAATCATATAGTGTGCAAATACCAATTAATTCAGAAAAGTAATATGGCCTTATTATTAAACAATTAAAAGGAATTAAAATCTGGTAGCCTCTGGAGCCTTGGCTTTCAGGCAGGAGTAATCTGTAGCCTCTTATTCTAAGTCTGTCCATGCAATGTTATCTGTGCTTACACGATGTGCATGTATTACTTTGATGAAAAAGTTGTATTTAGTTTTTAAAAGAACAGTGTTGCAGGATGCTAGTGTCCTGGCAGTTCTACATGGATTCCAAGGGAACAGAGGAGAATAAGCCAGATTTTGACACATGTAGGAGATGTGATCAACAGAAACCACAAAAGTAAAGCCACAGTCAGCAGTCCAGGGCATGGCTATGCAAAGCCACTGTGTGAGCTGAACAGCGAGGACTGGTGGAGAAGATCTCCGTGGTCACCATTACATGACAACCACCTGGCTTCAGGCTCTGGATTCACCATTGTCATCAACACTGGTCTGCAGCCCATTCCTTCCTGATGATCTATCAGCCATCCACATATGTGTTTTGAGCTTGTTGTTAA
>NW_004524615.1:11171249-11171885 GCF_000260255.1 Octodon degus
CATTAGCCCAATGTTAGAATTTGAGAAGACAATGCAATGATAATTTCTAAAAGAACACTGTGTACCATGTGGGCTGGCAGTTCACTTGGCCATCCATGCCCTCTAGCACATATGTCCTTTAACCCAGTGTATTTGTGGTAGGCTAAGGGGAACAGTGGCTTCATTTTCTGGAATGTCTTCATAATTATCTGAGGGTTCCCCCCTCCTCCACTAAGCCAAGAAGTAGGGGTTGTAAATCCTATATCCCCAGATGCAAAGAAACTGGACTTCAGGAGGTTGACTTGTCTTAGAAAATGACAAACCCAGGTCTCCAACCTGGACTTTCCAGTTTATTCATTATAAGCTAACATAATAAGTGCTTACTATTGCCAGCACTGTTACAAATTCTTAGTGGTATATGAGTTATTGTTTAAAGACAATTATTTCTACTTTCCCCTAGCTTGCACTGGAGTAGAAAAAGTATAAGTTTTAATTTCAAATAGGATGATCAAAATAAGTCTCTGGAGAAGACAATAGAGTAAAGAGGGCTGCAAGTTGCCACATGAGTGTCTGCAGCAGAACCATCAGGCGCCAACTCCGACATAATCACTGGGTGGAGCAGGGATTATTTTTTTAAATTTATTTGTGTGTGTGTGT
>NW_004524615.1:11171985-11180489 GCF_000260255.1 Octodon degus
TGCTGGGGGATTGAACCGCGGTCCCTTTGCTTTGCTAAGTTTGTTCTAAGTAGGTGCTTTAGACCACTGAGCCATCTCACCAGCCCCAAGAGCAGGGATTATTGATGACAAGGAGGGTGAAAAAAGAATCCACAAGACACATATTTTGGAAGTCAAACTCACTTGTCTCCCTGATTAATTGGATGGATACCTCATGCTTTCTCTAGAGGTGTCAGGATGATTACTGAGATAGGCTCAAAACACACCAGATGAGGACACTTGCTAGAATGACAGAAATGCATCCAGACTCAGGGTGACAGTTTAACAATGACTGAGAGGAAGAGAAGGGAATCCATGGAGTTAGAGCAGAGAGATGGGAGACAGAGGAAGACTGGAGAAGGTCAGAGAGGGAATAGAAGCTAAGGCTGCAGAGCCTTGTGGGGTCATCGAAAGGACCCTGGTTGTTACCTTATGAAAACTGAGGAGCTAGGAAAGAGTTCTGAAAGAGGAGAGGCATGATCTGTGCTTTATTTTGACCAGGCTGCCAGGCTATTACACTATCCAGAAAAAGGATGGAATAAGAAATCCAAAGGGAAGCTGCCACAAAAATTCAGGCTTGCGGCAATGGTGATCTGAGCCAGTGTGTTGGCAACAGAGGCCTTGAGAAGAGATCAGAATGTGGATGCTTCATACGTTGTGGAGTCGAAGTAAACAAAACGTGCTGGTGGGTTGAGTGTGTAATGATATAAAAAGAGAGAAACTGAGAACAGCCCTTTGGTTTTGGCCTGAGCACAAGAAGTATGACATTGCCAAGTACCTCAGACAATAGTTGACAGGCTGAGAAGGAAGATCAGGAATCGAGTCTCCGACACGTTAAGTTTTAGTTGTCTTCCAAGAAACGATGCAAAGGATGCTGCTTAATGTGCAAGTCTGGGCTGCAGCCAACGTTCTTTGGCTGAGACAGGAGCTCCTAGTGCGCTGCTCATCCCAGCTCTCTGTACTCCTTCCTCACAGCCATAGCTTGGAATTCTCCAGAATGAGAACCGTGGTAGTGAGGCTAAACCCTCCTGCTGCCTGCCAATCTGCATGAGCCTTATTTCCAAGAAAAATAACAAGTTACGCTGCATTGTACCAAAGAGGATCCTCAATCTAGGAGCTCCCTGCTCAACGTAATATGGCAGAAACCCTAGAACAGAACATATCAGACAGGGCAAGAGTGCTATGAATTTGCATTGTAATTAATTAAATAGGTAGCATTTGTCCAATATCTATAGTGTATTTAATCATTTTTCTTACTTATGCAATTTTATTTTTATATCCTTGTAGGTGAAATTTTTAAAATTTGGAGAAGATCATAAGTGTGTGAGTTGATCCAAAACAGCCACATTCAATGCATCTAAGTAACCCCATCTTTGAGTCAATGCCAGTGAAATGATCATATTTTAAAACTTTGCCTATTAATGTGACATATGCATCCCATGTGTCAGCATAATCTCTGCTAGAAACAGTTCAGTGAATGACAAGTTGATTGGCCCCAATTTGAAAAGCGTAGTGTATAAAAACATAATTTCAGTGTGGCCAACATTATGACAGATTCTGTATTCTGCTCATATACAGAACTAGTTTGAACTGTTTGGGGAATTTTGATAGTCTGCAAATGCTTGCAGCAAAGAAAATTGGCCAGATAGGAGAAGAAGAAAAGGGAAGGAACCAAATTAACAACTGTTGGGCAACTATTATCAGCTAGGCATTCTCTGAGAGAAAAGTGGCGGGTCGCGGGAGTGATTGATAATCATTGTTTTTGCTATTGAGAGAACAGCCCAAGAGACACAGAAAGAACATGGGCTGTACAAGTGCAGACCGCCAGTGCAAGTCACAGCTCCCTCACAGTGAGATATCAAATTATGTCACTTTTTGGACCTTTAGCTTTTATGTCTGTAAAGGAAGAATAAGCATAGATAGCTGTAAGAACTGAACTAGGTTTTATTTTTGTACACACACACACACACACACACACACACACACACACACACGATGGGCTTCATTTTTCTCTAACTCTGTTCCATTACAAACAGCAAATTATCAAGTCTCTGATCTGATGTGTGAGGCTCGTATCATTCAGGAAGATACAGACCACAAGTTAGACAACCAAGAAAAGTCTGTAGGTCATTTCTGCTAAGATGCCATGCAGGGTCTTGGCCATTCAACAGCTGAGAGATTTGAAAGAATAAACAAAGCCCAGTGCAAGTCCTTCTTCTGTCCACTGGATAACATCAGCTACACTGGAGCCTCTCCTGTCGTCTCTTCATCCATTTTAATGAGCTTGCATCAAAGGCTGTGGTCTTGTCAGTCCAAAGCCTCCAAAAGAAATTCTGATAGAAAACAAGGTAGAAAAAGCAGGGTCCTTAGTTGCAGAACTGTAGGGCATAAAGAATGCTCTAGAAATCCCTCCACAGTGTTCCATGGCTAGCTATCTCACCCTGTGTTAATGAGAAGCATCCGTAACTGAGATCTGCTCTGCAAATTGCGGCTTCCTAAGGAATTTAGGTTTCTTTGTAACTTTCATTTGCTTTGACCTGCAGCAAGAAGCAGTAAGCATGAAGGCTAATTCCTAATTCTGGATCAACAGAGAAAGTCCAAACAAGCAGATGGCATATGAGGCCTACAGATCAGATTAAGTGTGAAGTTGAGATGGCAAAAGAATAAAAGTCCTCCAGAGAGAAAAGAAGGTGGCCCAACATGAAGGACACTCTCTAGCCCTATCCCAAGGGGCCTCAACTTTGAAATGAGAATGATGCCTCTAATTTGCTCTTTCGGCAGCTATTGACTGAGTTTTTCAGACAGCTCTGATGTAAGAAATCCTGCAGCCCTCTGTTAAAAGCAAGAATGGGAAGATCAGCTCTTTTGCAGTTGAATTTGCCATCAAGCCAGATGGACAGATAAACAATAAAAAGTGAGAGAAGAAAAGTAACTGCCTGGATTTTCTTCATTTTTTTTCACGCTAGTCTTCTCTTGTATAATAAAAATCATCTCAAGAAACACCATGTTTGGGAGAACTGAAGAAAGAACCCTTACGTGCAACATTGGAGCACGTTGGCTGAAGGCAAAGTCCTTTGTAAAATCAGAGCTCTGTGAGATGAACATGACGGGGGGAGATGATAAATCATGTATGACAAAGAGGACCTTCGCATGACCTGTGCTATGCGCATGGTGAGCAGCAGGAGAGTGCAAAGCCATGTGCAGACACACGGGGAAGAGGTGTGTGCAGGAGGCACAGGAGGTCATAGAAAAAGAGCTGCAGCACTAGGGAGTGCTGCTTCAAACCTGACCAGAGAAGATGCTCATGGGCTGCCTCCTACCCTAGAGAGGGAAAGAAAGGTCCTGGGCCAGCTCTGCCGAGGACCTCAGCAGACAATGCTCTGCCTTTGGTGTACTTTTGCTCAGGCTCATCTTTTCCCTAATCAGAGGACTAAGATCCCAGGGTAAAGCCAGATGCAAACTGAGGATGAAGGAAATGAATGTAGTCTACATCCCATGCCAGAGATAAGAGTAATCCTTGTGACTCACGTGTCTCCTAGCCCAGCTCCCCAGGGCTAAGTAAATGGAACAACTAGGGAGGAGTATGAGAGGGGCTATTGAGGCATTGGGGAACTCTGGAAGAAGTAGAATGTATACATCTCACCAGAAAATTCACACACACACACACACACACACACACACACACACTTAAATTGATGGGGGCAGGTTCTGGGAATTGAACTCAGGACCTTACTCTTACCAGCCAGGCATAGTGTTGCTGAGCTGTATCCCTGGCCCTCACACACATTTTTTGGTGCTTCCCATATTTTCCACTGAAAATATTTTGACAACACAACATACCATAAGTGCCATAAAATGAAGACAAAGGCCTAAAACACTTCAAATCTAAAGTATACTTACTTAGCTAAACACATCACAAAATTTCTCAAATTGACATCGCTCCCATCACTTTTGAAGTCAGAGCTGAGAGGTTCAGTGACTGTCACTCCTGGTGCTTTGTGAAATATTCATTTACTACCACTGGGTTCTGGAGTAAACACAATCTATCTTAATATTAGGGCAACTCATATGGATCAATTGAAAACCCTACACAATTGCTCTTGTCTTCTCCGACTTAAACCATTAACCAAATATTAAAAACTATAAAAATATTAAAAATCTTAAACTATTTTTAGTTTTAAAATATTCAGATGGGGATATACTCGAAACAATCAAAGAGCTGGTCAGGTAGTTCGGCAGTCTAAGTGCTCGCCTGGCAAGCACAAGGACCAGGGCCTAACCCCAGTGCCTCATGTGGTTGTGGCCCTGGAACCATGGTTGCCTTGTGCCAGTTCCAAGACTGGATGTGGTGGCACACACCTATAATCCCAGTGCTGAGGAGGCTGAGATAGGAGGATCACTATGCGTCCAAGCTGCATTGTGAGATGCTGTACCAAATAAATAAATAAATTGAAAACAGGATCTTGAAGGCCCTGTATTGGCACATCTCTGTTCATATGAGCTTTATTCATAATAGTCAAAAGGTGAAAACAGTTCAAATCCATCAAATAAACCATAAACACACTCTGGTGTACATGCCAACACAAATTACTAAGTTTTAAAAAGGAAGAAACTCTAATATGTTCTATAGCGCAAACAAAGCTTGAGAGCATTCTGCGCAGAAGAAAAAGCCAGTCACAAAAATGTGAACACCAATGATGACACCTCAGTGAGATGCAGTGGCTCATCCTCCACAGGTTTATGTGCTTGCAGGTTGGCCCCCATGTGGCAATGTTGAGGGGGGGAATCTTTTAGAAACAGAAAGTGGTGGGAGAGACTTGGGTCATGCAGGCCACACCCTCATGAACAGATTAACACCGTCTTGCATGAGTAGGGTAGGTCTGACAGAAGTAACTTAATTCCGATGGGAGCAGGTTGTTATGAGTGAGCCTGGCTTTCTGGTCCCCTGCTTCCTGGTGCAACATGTGACCTCTTTCACTCTCGCCACTCCCATTGTGACACCACCCTCCACGTGGCCTTCGTCAGAGCCAAGCAGATGCAGGCATCAGTGTTTTGAAGCTCCATGACCGAGAGCTAAACAAACCTTCATCTCTATAAAGTACCTAATCTCAAGTGTTTTGTTTTAGCACCATAAGACACATTTCTCATGGTTTGGGGGTTTTGCAAGGGGAAAAATAGAACATAGGACACATTTCATAAGATTATTTTATAATCACCGAAAGAATCAAATACAAAGATTGGAGGGAATCTGTCCACACTCTAAAGACAAAGAATCCAGCGGAGGGCCTGGATCCTAATGTCCTGCATGAGTCTACCTGAAGACCTAGAGCTCATAACAATGCCACCACAAATCCCATTGGAGGACTAGAGCCCACCACAAGGGTCGTGCAAGCCTGCTTCATGGATCTGTGCCAGAAAGGCCCAAAGGTCAGTTGTGGAAGCTAGAAAGTCTGTGCCAGTGGGATGAGGATTTGTGCTAACAGGCTGAGGGGTCTGCACTGGAGCTAAGAAACAACACTCAAAGTAAGCACTAGAGCTCCCCAAAAGGTACCACAGCCATCCTAGGCAACAGTGAGGTTCTGAGCTCCTCCAGTGATGAGGAAAGCTGAGTTCCCACCAAGAAAGCCAATGTGACAAGTTACTCCATGAGGCCTAGCAGTGTACCATCTTCCCCCCAGATCCAGGAAGTGATGCTCAAGATGAGGACTAGAATGCTCCCAAAATGAACCACAACCATTGTCAGGGACAATGAAAGTTTCCCAAGCTCCTCCAGTGACAAGAACAGCCAAGTTCATGAGGAAAGCCAGCATGGCAAAGTCCAGTGGAAAAGCCCCAGAGAACCAGCAGCTTCCAAAAGCTTCTCCAAACAGTATCCGCAACAGTGTCCTCACAGCTTCTCCTGTTCTGCTTCTTATGCTGCTGACAACAGTCCTCAGGTGGGCCTGCCACACCCAGCTCCAAGCTAGTTCAGTTCAGCTGGGAGGAACAAGTTGACCACCAATTAACAATCTACTACATTACCTAATCAAATTCATAGAAACACAAACAGAATGATAGTCGCCAGCGGCTGAGGGCAGGGAGCATCGAGGGTTTTATATCAGAGTTTCAGCTTCACAAGATGAAGAGTCCTGGAGATAAGCTGCACAACAGTGCAAAGACATTTAACACTACTGAATTGTACATGAAATAATAAAGATAGGAAGTGTTGTACGTATCTTGCCACCATTATGAATTTTAAATTTACAGAGTATAATCTAGTAATCTAGAAGAAAACTGGAGGGGAGAGGTGAAATTTCAGCAGATGACCTGAACAAAGAGTGGAGTTGGAGAAGTGGAAAACTTGGGAAGGATTAAGTGGCAGGAGGAGCAAGATACAGATCTCTAACTGGAATTCACTGGTCTTCTCTCAGTGGATTCCTAGTAGATTGAAATAATGCCTTTAAGGGTGGGGACTCATTCTAGTATGAATGTGCTGGGATGGAAAGGAGAGTAGAAGACCTTTAGTAGAGTAAGGGTCTTGAACTAAGGGGACAGATTGGGTGCAGATAGCAGGCCACCAGGAAGGTCTGATGAGGGACATGACACAGAGCAGCGGGTGAGCAAGATGACTTTGGCAGCAGCATGAAGGACCGCCTGCAGGGAACCATGCTAGAAACAAGAAAGCCATGAGGAATGGGTTGTAATTACTGGTCTTTGCCATTAAGTTGACCTTACCACAATAAGTCACAGGATTTACCCAGTCCTCCCATAAAATGGCTCAGTATTTTACAATAATGAGTCTCCAAGGAAGCCCCAATATTAAAATCTTGACAGATGCAAAAGGAAAATATTGAAGGAATAAAGCCTTAAAGGGGAAGAGGGATGGAGGGGAACTATAAAGACTTAATCTACCAGGGGAAACAGTGCAACACTGAGTGATTTGTAAAGAATAACTGGCGTTCCCTTCTTCAAAAATAGCTGGACTATGGAGTAGCAGCCTAAGGTAACTTACTAAATTTCACACATCAATGCTTTGAAGAGAACAGGAGAGAAAAAGAGCCTGAGATGGAAAAAGAGATAGGAACAGGGAGAAAGAGAGAGAACACAATGCACAGAAGAAAGCATGAACATCTGAAACAATAAGGGTCTCACTTCCAGCAAAAAATGGGGTCTGAGTAAGAAAGAGGTTGGGGAAGGATGTGTCTGTGTTTTTGTTTATGTGTGCATGCACATGTGCGTGGCATTTGTGTATGTGCATAGGGCTGTTGAATACATGTGGCAGAAAGTACAAGATGGGGCAAACAGCCCCAAAACAGTGTATAGCTATTGATTTACCTGTAAGCTTTATTGTCGGAGATCTTTGCTGATAAAAATGAGTTCATGTTCCATGAAATTTCCATAAATGCATGCCTAAAAAAAGACGAATACGCTAATCCAAGTGTTGAGATGGCTAGAAATACAATACACAGAATGCCTGAAGTAATGCCTGGCATGTAACAAAACAAAGCCCAGTAACTACAATGAAAATGGTACTGTATTATTTGTATATGTGTGCATTAACTATTGTTGATGATTGATTTGAGAAAATTTACCTAATATACTTTTACGGCATGCATTTATTGACTACTACATACCAAGTATTAGGCACTAAAGGGTTGTGGAACTGTCAGCCAAGTTTAGAACATTGCCTGATTATATTAGAATATGAACTCTTCAGAGCCTCCTATGTTGACATCAAGAAAGTTAGGTGCACAGGAGAAAATCTCAGCTGATAGAGGGTGAAGCATGCTGGTTACTGTCCACCATAATGCCAACGTGCAATCACCTCATGGAGGTGCTGTGCTGCCCCTGCTGGATGGAGGATTTGAAGTTGAAGGCATTTTACATTTCCATAATCAGAAAAACTGTGGTGCAGAAAATAAAAAAGGACAGAGATATGCAGAAATGATGTCGACAGGTGAGGTTAGGGTGGCCACCTGATCGTACAGGCAGGGCTTTGCTGGGTCTCCCTTGGCAGCATGGCCATAACCCAAACCAAAGGCCAAGAGCCAAATCCTGTAAGGCTTTTAAAGGATGTGGGTCCCTGTGAAGAACGACTGAGCCTCCCCATCCCACAGGGGAGACACAGCTCCTTTCACCTTCTATTGTAAACATACTCAGCAACTTCCAGGGCCCACTGGCCAGTATGTGCTTAGCCAGCTGTTTCTACCTGAGCCTCAGGAAGCTGAACGCCTCTACCTCTGTTACAGAAGGCAGGTGCAGACCAAGAGCAGAAGGCAATGCTGCATGGTGACGGCATTAGCAAGGAGTGAGATCCCAAGAGGTCGACGGCATGAAAGGGGCACCAAGGGAGCAGTAACAGGAACTGGGATATACCAGAATGCACTTTCATGAAAAGGAGATCAAGGGAAGTTGTGCAAGAGTGGCAAAGCTTGAAACAAGAATTAAAAGTGCTGGGATTGCATAGGTCCTGCTTTACCTTGGTCTTAACCATCCAGCAGAAAAGT
>NW_004524615.1:11180824-11193448 GCF_000260255.1 Octodon degus
AATGTATGCAATGTGTTAAATATTGAAACTGTCCTACCAATTTGGTTTGAAACTGTCTCATTGCTATTTGTTTCTCAATAAAATTATGGAAAAAAAATAAAATTATATTGGAATAGATGGAATAATAAAAAAAGAAAATAAATTATATTTGAGACACACACCAAAAAAAAAGTGCTGGGAGCCAAGAAAGCGGAAAGGAAAGGGCAAGATTGTACCCTGGTGATGTGCAGAAGGAGAGAACAGTGTGGAGCAGGGTAGGGCCAGGCAGGCTAGGGCAGGCACTCAAAGATACAAAGGCCAGGCTCATTAAAGTTGAGTATTACCAGGACAAAAGGGGACTTTAAGGAAGATTTGCTTGGTAGTCCCAGCCCAGACGTCCCAGTGGAATTCTTCCTGCTGCCCACGCACACACCTGCTGCTGCCCTCTGAACCGTGTGTACATGTAACACCACCTTGGCACTGCCCTCCCAGATTCCCAGGAGCCATCCACAGGGCCATGGCACTGAGCCAACGTCCGTTCCTCTCCACACTGCCTCCTCTGGACAGTTCTCCTGACAAGAAAAAACTGTACAAGAAAAATTGTTTTCAAAACTTTGTTCTTCTGAAATTGCCATTCTGTAACTGTTTCATGGCTTTGTAATTATTTTCTTGACCCCTGTAACCATAAGAGCACAATGGAACAAACAGAATGACTGACAACACCACTGTACCAGGCGTCATGAATGGATGACCATTAATACACCCTTGCAACCAATGATCTCACCCTGCTAGTTCCTCAGAGGAACTGCCAGGCTGCTCTGTCTTGCCCTGAGACCTCCTCTGTGCCTCATATAGAAGTCCTAGATCACCAGAGATCAGGCTCAATGTTCTGGAAATGACCCCAATCAACGTCTCTCAACATAGATGAACCTGCCTCCAAATCCTGGGTGCTGTCTCCATGGTTCTGCTTGCCATTGCGCTCCAAGGCCTCTCCTTTCCATCCCTGGCCCAAGCACCACATTCAAGTCCTTCTCCCCTGCTGGTCATCTTGGCTCTAATTTTGATGCCTTTATTTTATTCTCTGCATTGCCACCAAGCTGACTGCCCTGACATTCAAACACTATTTACACTACTTTGCTAGTTCCCCCTTCTCTCATGATTTTCTACCTCCTTGTCTCACTAAAGAATATTCTCTAGCCTCATCAGACTATCTGCTGTCCCTCATCCTTGGGACATTTGCATATAGTATTCTATTTTCTTGGACTACCATTCTATTCCTTCTTGGTCTGCTTAACAGTTACTTGTTTTAAGACAGGAATCAGGCACTTCCTTTGCTTCTGTCATGAATCTCCCCCAACAGCTCAGAGAATGTAAATACCTGCTTCTCTCTCCACACACTGCAAAGCCTTCACTATAGCACCTATCACCCTGGCTGAGCTTGAACTCGAGTCTGTTTTCCTCACTGTACTGGCTACTTCCTGGGAACAGGAACTAATTTATGCAGTCCAGTGTCTCCAGCACACATCAGAATGCTGGATTCATAGTTGCTAGTTGACCTTTGTGTGGACTTTAATGTATCAATGATATAAGCAAATGACAGTAATATGCGTCAGGGACAGAGAAAGTGTGGAATGCTTGAGGTCTTATAACTGGAGCTTCCTTCTAAATGGAAACTTCCAGGAGCAACATGGAACTGTGTCCTAAAAAGACATTTTGTGAGGCCCCAGTGACTTGGCAAATTGTGCATAAGCCCTTTCAGGAGCCTATGATTAAGGTGAACATATGTACATGTGTACACACACATACATGTGAGTTGCTTCATTCTGATCACACTCTGTGTAGGATTATTGCTGTTGGTGTGGGCCCTAGATACCTAGTTTGGCATACATAGGGACACAGATGTCATCATCAAGTAACCCAATCCATCTTCTCCACATCTTTCACCTGGCCACACTGGAGCCCCAAGAAGTCCTTGCTCTCACCATCCCAACCAAATGCCCTTCCCATGCTTGGATGTGGAGAAACACCAGAATGTCAGAAGACCTCCTGCCATGGTGGGAGCTGAGCCATCCTGCATCTCAACAGAGCCATGGGGCTCCCTGGGTTGCTATCAGCATTTCACAACAAGCCCAGAAAGACAAGTGGAGGACAAACACAACAACAATGTGCACCTGTAAAAATAGCCCTGCACCACCAGCCACTGGGAGGTAGGTGGCAGCGGGAACAGATGGCCACGTCTGTCTCATTTTCCGATCCCTGAGGCTGTACCTCCCTGCTTCCCTTCCATCTCTCCTGGAACACAGTTTTGGCAGCTAGCAGGTCCCTTGGAATCAACAGTATCCTTCAAAGTCATTCCGGAATAGTTCAGTGAGCAAGGCCAATCTACATGCAGAATTAGAAACCCAGCGTCATAAACATGAGCTGTGTCCACAATGAGTCAGTTGACCTTGTTAGGATGTTCCTGAATTTTAACAAATCTCTTTCATTGATGAACCAGGGCCCAGGACTCAGTAGAAAGTCAAGAGTTATTTCGGTAGTGTTCTTTGCAGGTTGCCAGCCAGGCTCTGGGCCCACAGGGGCCGGCTGTCCTCATCAGCAGGCCACAAGTGCTGACTCACTCCCCACCTCCTCAGGGCCTCCCTGGTGGGCCTGTCAGTGTAGACAGGCCTCGAAAACAGTCTCAGCTTTGGCTAAACATTGACTAAAACTGAGCTTCCTCATTAGCGTTCTTCAGAAAAGACAACTGGGAACCCAAGGCACGTGGAGAGAAGTTGTTTATGTCTGCAAATGTTTTATAGTGGTTAAAAAGAAAAGTGAAGTACAATGTTTACAAAATCACTTGAAATTACTTCCTCTGTGAACTTTCTAAATTCACTAACTCAAAGAGATGCTGCTTTAAAGTATCAGACAAGTGAATTATTGTTGGTATGTTATGTAAATATCAGTGTGTTATTTTCCTTATCATAATTACACAATAAAGGAAGTACACACACAGCTTCTCAAAGCCCCAAGGTGACATCCACTTGCCCCCTTCAGATGACCCCTGCATTCTCCACAAATATTAATGCTCTGATGAGCTCCAGGAGGTGTTTTAGTCTGGTAGAAGACAGATTAAGAATCAAGGCTTTATCCATTAACCCTCTGCTAAGTACTTACTAAACATTGTGCTAAGTCCCATAGGAGCATTTTATATTGATAAGGGTGTCACTCCATTCTCACAGAGCTTTCCCCCAATGAAAGAGGCAGGGACCAACCTTAAGTCCTCCTGGGATGCAAGGGGACCTAGTGAACTCTGGAGCACTGAGCAGAGAGAGAGTTCGATGTGGTTCAACTCAGTCCTCACCGCGACCCTCAGATTTGTACTCCCGACACTCCACAGACAAGGAAACTGAGGCTCAGACACATTAAATAACCAACATCAAGAGCCCAGGCGCATTTGATTCTAGACAGCCCATGTTCTTTCTCTTCACTGAATCATATTATTTCTCAGTAAAGTAGTAACAAGGAGGGGGAGGGTTAGCAAGAAGGAGAAACTCACTCCAGCACGTTCCTAGTGTAGATAGCAGAGGAGGTTTCACGAAGGAAGTGACACCCGAGTTGAGGTTTGAAGGAATCTGAGTTCAACTGGGAACCCAAGGCACGTGGAGAAGGGAGGTTAGGGAGCTGCAGTCAGAATAGTGCAGCACTGGGGTGGGAGAATGAGAAGAGATGCCATAGGAGGTTAACAAGATTATGCTGCAACAAAAGGCACAGAGGCACTGTGTCAGTGTTTTCCACCCAGCAGCCTACTGCACCACGGATTCTGTCCTGCGGTTCCCTCCTTCCCTCCAAAACGTTTCCTTCTCATTGTTTTCCCCTATTCCAATCAGACTTCATGAACAAGAAAATCAGAAACTCTTGCAGAAGCATTCCGTACAGCCTGCAGTGCACTTTTTTTCCTCCAGATTACCCATAAACATCTGACTCTCTCACCATCTGCAGCAGCCACCCCCAAACTCCTGGTGCAGCAGCATGGGACACTGATTTTCTGCTCTCTCCAAGAGACCCACACAGGACCCAGCCAGCCTCTGAGGTCCACCTAAAAGCTAAGATTAGGAGTCCACTTAATAGCCCCAGAATACACAGGTCCAGGCACAAGAGAGGCTTTCCACTGTTGAGTACAAGTTCGTGGAGATCCTGAGGCAGGAAAGCACCACTCTATAGCCTCTCCTAGGCATCTGCCAAAGTCCACACTCTTCCCTGGAAAGACGGAGGCATTCAGGAAACCACCTCTGTGCTCAAGATGAAAGCAAAAGTTTGGATAAAAATACAAAGTACCTTTTCAGAGTGATACTGGCCTTAATAACATAAGAGGAAGGGTGGGATATTGGTACTGACTTGCTAGTTTCTCTAAAAATTTGGGGTCCTTATTGGTGTCACTGGGTTCTTAGCAGAAATCTAGTGACACACATAAATAGAAGCTATTTTTCTTCCCCAAAAGAATGGCATTGGGGCAATGGCCCATACTGAGTATAGCCCAAGACAAAATTGTCCATCAGCACAATGGGTTAAGCATGAGAGAGTCCTTGTATTACAGGAGTGGAATACAACTGTGGATGTTATGGTACAAATAAAAAGGAAGGGATTCGATGAAAAGTGTAGAAAATTGAATGAGATAAGACAGAATCTAAAAGAATTGTGGGGGAAAGGGTAGGTTCAGGGGCATAGTTTACTTTTCCCTGACAACAGTAGAGGGATGTTATCAAGTTTCAATACTGATACTAAAAAATAAAGATGCTAAAGCGACAGGTGGAAGCTGATTGGCGGGGAGAGGTCCCTGAGGAGGTGCAAGAGCACAGCAAGGTATCCATGCATGAGGAACGGAAATCTGTACATACAAAATGAATCAAGAATGTGAGAGGGGCCAGGGAGATGGCTCGGTGGAATAAGTGCTTGCCTGGCAAGCGCAAGGGCATAAGTTCAATCCCTGGTTCTGGGAAAAAAAAAAAAAAAAAAAAAAAAAAAAAAAGGCAAGAAGAATGTGAGGATGAAGGAAGACAAGGTTAGGAAGATGGAACCTTTATGGCAATTCCCATCTGATAGCTTCTATTTTCTCAAGTGGGTGAAAAGTTGAAGAAGAAATGGGAAGGAAATCTGAAAGAAAGGAATCATAGAAGTATTACTGCTCTCGGCTGATGCTAGGTATTGTGGATGGGTTGTAGCCACAACTCCAGCCTCGTACATAGTTTCTCTAATACTTCCAGTAGGGTGGAGTGAGAGCAGGAAAGATAGGGGCAAATTGGCCAAGATTGGCCTTTTTTGTGGGTAGATGGCAAAGAACTTAGAAAGTGAACATATAAAGGTATTTGGCAAGACAGTATTCGCTTATTCAATAAAAAAGAATGTATTCATTCATTCAAAGCAAGACGATGTATCCATTCATTCAACAAGTATTTGTTGAGTGTCTCCTGTATGCTGAGAACTGCCCTAAGCGTAGCAGGCAGTGGTGAACAAAGAAGGCAGAGATTGCTGGCGGTGATGCGCAGAGAAGGGAGATGAGAATGAACAGGTAGCTGAGGAAGTAAGAATTTTTGATAGTGGGCATATGTACCAGTCACTTTTCCATCATGGAGGCAAAAGACCCAAAACCTGTAACTGAAGGGAGATGGAGGTTCATTCCCAGTTTTTGGAGGCTTCCGTCTGTGGTCAGCAGCACCAAGGTACAGATGGCGTGACAGAGAGATGTGTCAGAGAGAAGCTGCTCTCAGCATAGCAGCTGGGAAACAGAGAGAGGAAAAAGAAGCCTGGGACAGGAACCCCCCTTCCAGCTCAGGCCCCCGGAAAGCTCCACCTCCCCTGTGATGCGCTCACCTTCCAAATACATAAGACTTAGGGCACATTTTTAGCATGCACTGTGAAAACACATGTTGTGACAAGGAGGAGCTGCTGCATTTGGAGTGGAAGTTTTCTGTGAGGAGCTCGGAGTCAGACAGGCGGGGAACACAGAGAAGACTCAGGAAACTGAGTATCTGAGATGTGGACAGTGGAGGCCTGGACAGCAAAGTCCAGGGGAGTGGGCTCAACGTATGGCTTCAGAGCAGTTCCTGGCCATCGTTAGGCTGAGAGGATGACACAGGGGTCAGTGAGCTTTTTCTGCTTTTCTCAGAATTGTAACTAAGGTCCACAGCTGAGTCCCAAACTTCTAAATTGGCATTTTTTCATGCAGAGACCCATCCAGCTGGACATCTGTGAGGCCTGCTGAGGGCGTCCTCAGCCATAGGAAAGTAGGGAAGCCCAGAGAGGCCAACAACCTTGGCACTCTCCAGCAATCAAGCAGGAAGCAGGATGCACCTGCCTTTCCACCTTCACAGGACAATGCACAGAGGCAGTATGTGTCACTACCAGGCTAAGGGGAGACCACATGGTCAGCCCTGCCATGTTCCTAGTTTATTGATGAAAATGGGAAGAGCTTGGTATAGAGGGTGGGTTATACACTCCTGAAATGAAGAGACAGAGAGCCCATGAAGTCCATGAGAGAGGGAGTGACCAGGACATACTGCGCAGGAGGAGAGATCTGCAAATAACTTTGAGTATAAGAAGGACCCTGAGCCAAATGAGAGTGCTCACTTGAGAGGAAAGGCTTCGAGGAGGCGAGAGATTCTGCAGCTAGGCTAAGGGTGTGCGTGAAGTTGTCTGCCATACAGTGGTGCCCCTTGTCAGGGAGAAGGAAGCACACAGCCATGAGAAAGGATGACATGAAAGAGACTTCTGTTAGTTTGGGTCAAAAACATGGATGAACTCTATGGAAAATAACTGGCCTAGAAATTTCCACTGAAGTGCACTCTGAAGCTTCTGATGGATTGGAGGCCTTGGGCCTCTCTGGAAGAAGCCAGCTGCTCTTGGAAATCCTAGACCAGGTGGGCTGGCAGTGGGGTTGGTTGGATCCCAGGAGCCACACCGAGTGCTGGAAATAACATTAGCTCCAGATGGATGGGAGGCCTTTCTGGATGGGATCCTTCACAGCTTGTCTTGTCAGTAACTCAAGGGGAATAAATGGAAAAAGGCATCATTGATTTTAAAATGATTCTAGGTGGGACAGTTGTCTATACTTTTTGTTTCCCTCTGCTCCACCTGATTTCTGCCCATTTCATTTCACAAATACAGTCCTGGCCAAGTTCACTAATGGCCTCCACACTCCTTGCTCCATAGACAATTTTCAGCCTTATAGGACAGCTCATTGAACACACCCTCAAGCAAAAACTACTTCCTTCAGATTTCTCTTGTAAAGTTGCCCTCTCCTAATTGTGCTTCTACCCCTCTGACTACACCTTTGCTTTGCCTCTAGGATCTGCACTCATCTGGCCATTCAGTGTTGGAGTTCCTTAATCCTGATTGTGGACTCCCAGCCCTTCTGCTTTTCTATCCCATTTATAGTCATTCTGCTTCAGATCTGTACTTTTAACTGCTTAATACAATCTAGGCTTGTGACCAGCACTACACAACTATTCAGGGGTGTGTCCAAGGCATAGATAATTTAGATCATTTCTATTTAAATGGTAAATGCAGGTTCAGGATGGAAAATGAAGACCAAGGAGAAGATAGGTAAAAGCAAAAAAGAAAATACAAGTTAAAGCTCTGAGAAAAGCTATTCACTGAATAGGAGCATTAAATTAAAAGTAACTGCTTCTATCATTCATCACAATTAACATGATTCTACAAGGTAACTGCTTATCTGTACATTCCAAGTTCTGCGTTAATATATGCATTAGCTTTATATTAGTACTTCCCATACTCCACCCATCCCTTTATCCAAAATAGTCATGCCTGTCTTTCGCTCGATATACTACCAGGCTTTGATTCATCAATTCAGTCCATCACCTGCCATTCTAATTGATTGTCTTTAGATTGTATGGGAATGTTTAAGGCACATAATCCATCTCTATCCTCAGAGATCTTGATACAGTGTTGCAGTGACCTACTTATTGTTCTCGTTCTCCTGCATTGCCAGTTAGAAAAAAAGACACAAAAAATCATATGTTTAGCAATTATTTTATCAAGGGAACAAGTACAGAAGCACCACTTGTGAACAATTAACTGTCATTAGTGCATGCAAATAAAAGGAAGATATACTAGGTTTTTTAAAATCTGCAGTAGAACCAACTCTCATATAGACACAACGTAGTTATCTGCAGAGTGCTGGGGGCATCCCTGCTGCTCAGCTTCTTGATCCACCCTAATGAGTTACCTGCTCTGCTGACCTACGCACTCTAACAGTGCATAGCACAGCTAGCAGTGTCTTCCCCATTTCCATCTACTTCGCATGCCTTCTGCAGAGACAATGAGTCATGAAGGCGGTGGTCCTCATCTTAGAATCAGAAGTCTTGGGTACAAAATCCTGTCTTCCTCATCTGTATACTTTTGTGAATAACTCTGGACCTTCTCCATACTTGACTACAGTAAGTCAGGAGGTAAGAGTGCTACCATCAGGAAAAGCTTTGGAAATCTAAACATTTGGCCCTTACCCTTGTTTTGTGGAAAGTGTAAGAGAGTTGCCAGCTTCCCCAAGTATGAACTGTGAATTGTGACCTACTGGAAGCTGCCATTCATTTATTATAAATGCATTTGCAAAATCTTTGAAACACCAGCTTCAGGCTAAATGGAAGACTAAATAAGTTTCAGGACTAGAGTGTTCTATTTGATTGGAATTACCCAGTGAACTAAGTAGGCAGCTCTCAGAATTGTCCAGAGAGCCAGGTAAGCAGGGACTATTGTTTCCATTTCACAGATGGAAAGGAGAGACTCAAAATCTAACAAAGTGACCAAGGTGAAACAATCAGAGAATGACAAAACTATAATTCAGTTTGCCAGACTTTATAATTCCCTCATTTTACACCTTTCAGTAGCTGCAGCAGAGAGGAAGAGACTAGTGCCTATGTCCCACTGGTGCCTACATCCCTTTGAGTGCAGCTTCTCTATGCCTAGAAAGTCAGCAGATCTCTGAGAAAGTTCCTCTCTCTCCTACTCATTTTGAAAAAGTCAAGTTTATTCAAAATGTCTACAGATTGATTTCTAATAGTCAGGGAAATACTTATTGGTCTTTACTTATGCCACAAAAATAACACTTGGCATTCCCATGTAACCTTGTATTCACAAATATTAGCAACAAGCAATTAAGAATTTATTTCCTAAGGTGGCAAGATATCTATTTTAATTATTTTGCAACAAAAATGTCTATATAGCCTTCTCTTTTAATGGGTAGAGATATTTTAAAAGTAGTTTAACACTACCACATTAGATGCACAGAGTTCTGAGCATGGCTCTTAGGAAGCGAATGCTTTTTTGAAGTCTTGCACATATAACATGCAATGATCTTCAATAAATTCTCTTGTAAAACACACATGTGACTGAAGGTCACACGCACATGCTGCAGCTTAGCCCTGGACAGACTACACAGTGTATTCTAGCAGTTTCCAGCTTAAGGTACAAGATAGGCTTTAGTTTCTTTGACCCCATAAAGTGAAATACTATGGACCACAGTTTAAATTCTCTGCAAATTTTTGGGGAGAGAAAACAATTCCAAAGCAACCTGTTGTGCATATTTATCTATATGGACAAGATATTGGCTAGCTTGACAAAACTCGGGTGCAAGACTTGCAAGGGCTTTAGACAAGAGAATATGATGTGTACAAAGTGGTATGGGCCACAAAAGGCACAAATGCAGGTTCCTTATATGTGGCCTGCTAGGCTTTTGCCTTGCTGCAACCAGCAGGCTTTTAGGAGTGTTAAATTTGCAGACAAATGAATAGAAGATCCAAACACATCTTTTTAATTACAAAATGCACCCCTATCAGACTTCTACTCATTTCAGCCACTGGGAAAAAATGTCATCATCATAATTCCTAATAGCTTGCTTCTGTTTCCGCTTCAATAGATACCCTGTAGATGGGAAGTCACATAACAGCCTTGTGTCCTATCAAGTTGCCTCCACCCGAAAACAGCTGCAATGCTTATCTAATTAAACCCCAGCACCAAACTGTGAGCCTCGACATAAATCATTAATATTGTATTTTGGATCACTTTAAATTCTGAATGGGGGTAGGTGGTTTCCCGCACACTGGTCTCCAAAGGAGATTTTTCAAATAATCTTTAAGCAGCACTGAAAAAATAAAACAAGCTTCCTGCTGTTCAACGAGGGCTTCGCTATCCTGCTGCACTCTGATTAGCTGTTAATGCTAATTGAGAGATGGATATTGCTTATTCTAAAAATGCTAGAGACTTTTTTTTTAGTTGTCTAAAACAATGCAGTTCTCCTCACCTCAAAAATGTGTCTGTGGCTCTGTGCCCAAACTGTAAACAGTGCCAGAAGAACAGTGATTTCTGGGTCTCTTGTCTCTGGTTTGCAGTCACTATTTGGAATCACTTCTTTCCTCAAAGTGCCCATCCCATCAGCAAACTGGGATCCCCACTAGGGATTTGCACATACACACCCTACATCTGGAGCATGGAAGTACTCTTCACACAACTCTGATGGCCCAGAAATATTTATGTAAATCTCCATCCCAGTAAGGCATGTGTTGATGAGCTTAAGCTCGTAAACCAAGAGGAAGAGCTTTTCATATCTTCATCTAATAGATGAAAGCCAACAGGCCACGCCAAATGGGACAATTCAGACATAGAGAGATTGGCCAAAAACAAATGAATCTTCTCTTCCTTCTAGCATTCTAGGAAAGAGACCAAGCTTCTATGCCAAAGCACACTGCTCTTCTTTGTTAGGAAAATACTCTGATGTGCTAAAAATTAGGGCATCAATCACCACCAACATCAAAAGATGTATGCAAGAGAGACTCCCTAACAAGGACCAATTGACTGCAGAAACACAGCTTCCACCTCGCATTCACACAGCTTCAGAATTATGAAGAAATCAGACAAAGCATCTGAATCACAAGGTTCTCTTTCTCCTAGGCCACAGGGGATGGAGACTATCAGGGTACTGCCCAGCACTCAGCCACACCAGTGAAAGAGATGTGTGGAACTTGAAAAAAAAAAGCAAGATGAGCATCCTGCTACCCTGCACCAGCAGGACCTGCTTGGCCCAGCCCAGGCACAGCACAGGTGAGACCCTCTTCCACCCCATTGGGACACCCCACCACCACTCGGCAGCACCCCCCACCCCACCACAGAGTGAGAATTTCTGTCGCGTTCTGGGGACCCCCAGATCCAGCCCTAGCCCAGGCCCCTTGAGTGTGTGGGAGAACTTCCTCTCCCCGCTACTCCACCTTGTCCCCTCCAGACTCAGCTCAGGCCTGGACTACAGGCCTGGGGTGAAACAATGCAGCTGCAATCCCTGCAGAGAGTGTAAGGGACAAAGCCACCCATCTAGTCCAGGAGCAGAACATCTTGCCAGAGGGGCACAACGGGTTCACCCCCAAAGGAAACAGCAGGAAGGAGCTGAGCACAGAACCCAGACCCAAGCCAGGCACAACTGGATAAATCCAAACTTTGTAGATCTACACCTGAATTTCAGTAGGCTATAACTGCACCAAAGCTCTACAACAAAGGTTGGAAGACAGTGCTACACAAAATGACAACAAGAAAGAGCAAAATGCAATCTCAGACCCCAAGCCCACCCATAACAAGTGCAGAGGACTTTAGCACAGAACAAATTGGGAATCACACAGCTGAAATGAATGAATGAAATAAGGAAACAAGTGCAGAAAGGTATAGAGGAACTCAGGAAATGAAAAAAAGAACTCACTGAATTAATAGCATCTGCAGTAGAGAATCAAATGCAGATACTCTGCAGTAGAGAATCAAATGCAGATACTTATGGAGGAAACCCAATGCCCATGCAGAACAAATGCAAAGGACACTAGTTCAGCTGAAATGTATGAATTAATAGCATCGATAGTAAATAAGCAACAGCAGAAAGTCATAGAGGAATTCAGAGCGGAAATTTTTTCTACTAGCTCAACTCAAATGTATGAATTAACAGCATCAATAATAAATAAGCAACAGCAGAAAGTTATAGAGGAACTCACAGTGAAATTCTTTTCTAAAATAAAAAAATTATCTGAACTCATAGCATCTGAAGTAAAGAATCAACTACAGAGACATAGGGAGGAAACCCAATCTGAAAAAACACTTCAGTAAAAGAATTAATAACTGCTTCTAAAGAAGACATTGATTAAAAAAAGAAGAGATTAGAAAAATGACAGATTTCTTGAATGAGCAATACAGAAAAGAAATAGATCGCATGAAGTAGAGTCAAAGATATAGAGGAACTTAAAAACTCAAGCACAAGCTTGCAAAACCGTTTAAGTGAAAGTGAAGGCAGAATTTCAGATCTTGAAGATGCTGGTGCAGCGAATTAAAAGGTAAGAAAAGATCTCTTTCTTTTTTGCTTTTAAATCTTTTTTTCCATAATTTTATTGGGAAACAAATAGCAATGAGACAGTTTCAAACCAAATTGTTAGGACAGTTTCAATAGTTAACACATTGCATACATTCTTCCTAGTGGTTAATTGCTGTACAACATGTGAACATGATATCCTATTTACAAACAACATTAGAACAAATCCCTCTATTCACTAAGAGAATGTACCTATATATCTATCTTCTCTTAAAAACAAGTAGGATGAGGGAAAAAATAATTCATCACTTGCAAGA
>NW_004524615.1:11205001-11224349 GCF_000260255.1 Octodon degus
AAATGCAAATTAAAACAACATTGAGATATCATCTCACCCCAGAACGAAGGGCTATGATAAAGAAATCAACCAACAACAAATGTTGGAGAGGCTGTGGAGAAAAAGGAACCCTTCACCACTTCTAGTGGTAATGTAGACTGGTGCAACCATTATGGAAATCAGTGTGGAGACTCCTTAGAAAACTTGGAATGGAAATCCCATTTAATCCAGCTATTCCTCTACTGGGAATCTTCCTGGAGGATCTGAAAACATCATATCATGGGGATATATGTGTGCCTATGTTTATAGCAGCACAATTTGTGATAGTCAAATCTTGGAAACAACCTAGATGCCCATCACCTGAGGAATGGATGAAAAAAATGTGGTATTTTTATACAATAGAGTATTATTCAGATATAAAGAATGATAAACTTGAAGCCTTTACATTGAAGTGGATGCCACTTGAATATATAAGTGAAATAAACCAGACACACATGTGTAAATATCATATAGTTTCCCTAGTATAAGAACTCAAAAGAAGAAATACAAATAGGAAGGTATAATACAACTGAAAGGAAAGCCAGAACTTGAAGACTAGACAATGAAAAGAGAGCAAAGAGAAGAGCTAGGAAACATGATAGTGACAAGCCATACAGTTATAAGTAGAAGACGGGCAAGGCAATGATCCTGAGAATCTTCAGAAGATTTTTAATCTACCAGTTAATTGGAATGATTCTCAACCTGACTAACTATATATACAGACACCTGTGAACTAAGCAACTGCACTGAAGATGGCAAATTATAATAGTAGTTTCATGCTTGGAGTGCCTATCATTCTTGTCTTCTGAATACAGGCTGATTGGCATGACATGTCAGTTGCTGCTGTGCTGTCTCTTGGGCAGATGATTGTTCAAAAAGAAGGGGGTGGTGAATGAAGGCAGGAGACAGGAACAGGAATGTTGTGGGACTGTCCTGCTACAAGGTTGCATATGGTTAGATTTCTGGACTTATGTGTAAACAGAATAATTACATAATTCTTTATGCCTATTTTTAAAATATATTTTAATTTTTTAAATGTGTTTTCACCATATTCTGTAGGAGCTTAAACTTCAACATATCAATACTTGATGAAAAATACCTGCTCCATGTTATGCCTAAAATGTTCGATATTCAGACAGATAGTGAGGTTAAGCTTAAAAGCCTAGGTTGTATGGTAATAACAATAAACTTGTCTTCTGGATGGTTAACCACCTAAGTTTGCAGATAAAAATTAGATTAAAAAGAGGGCCGCAAGGAAAGCCAACATTTTGTCCCTAGCCTTCTAAGGTCAATTAAGACTCAGGACATATGAGAACTTGTACTGTAACGTCATGTAACTCAGTAGTGTCCCAAATTTTCTGATCAAGGAGATTATGGGGCCAAAGAGGAAAGTGATCGATGATGTAGAATGTGCCTAAGGAGAGTCACATGGAGAGAAAACATTCTCTCAGGCTTTCACAGAGAGCACATTGGCCAAGCAATGGCCGTGACTCATCCACATGGCTGATACTGACAAAAGATCTACAATCTGAGGTACAGGACCTTAGGATAAATCCTGAGGGGATTTCACTGACTTTATCAGACCCAAAAGCTTCAACTCTTGTTGCATAGGTCTGGCTTTATCTTGGTCTTAACGATCCAGCAGAAAAATATAAAAACAAAGTAAAGTAAATAAAGCCATGGTTTTATGTTGAGCTGTAGGGAATTCAGGTCAACAACTTCTGACATTGCCAGTCAAGTGGAATACCCGATACTATTATGGACTACAGGTCTATTTTGGAATATTTTGCAGAGTTCACACACCTATAATATTTAAATGATGGAACTAAACAAAAAAGGAGATATAGATGAATGACTATTTTGTATCTGTGTATTCAAAATGGTTAGGATAGACATATAGCTACATTCTCTTAATTTAAAGAATAGAAATATTTTTCTAATAATGTTTGTAAATAGGATATCATGCCTGCATCTTGCACAACAAATAACTACTGGGAAGGCAGTATGCAACATGTTAATCATTGAAACCCTCCTACCAGTTTGATTTGAAACTTTCTCATAGCTATTTATTTCTCAATAAAATTATGGAAAAAAGTTTTCAAAAGCAAGAAAAAGAAAATTGTTGAAGAGGAACAGAATATATAGAAAACATAAAGGAGAAAATAGACTGAAAGATTAGGGAATGATCTGAAAAATCACATGAAACATTACTGCTCACAGAGGCAGTAATAATCAAAGGCGTCTCCTGAGCACACCAAATAGATCAAAACAGATCAAGGCAAGGAGTTTTGGACTATTTTAGCCTAACTGATTGGAAATTACATTTCCCAGAATCCTCTGTCTATACAATGCTGAGGTATGGTGTTGGAGATTTGGTAGTTGGGGTCTAACGCAAACATATTGTTTTCTAGGCTTTCAAGCTAAAAGTAGGGCAGAAGCCCACTATTTATCGGCATGCTCACCTTGCTGCTGCTTCAACTATAACTGCTCCTGAACACCCTCCTCCACCTCTGTGACTGAGAGGCTGAGCAGTTGCCAGCTGCTCCTGGTAGTATCCCTATCTTCAGTGTTGGAGGCCAGAATGTCAGTAGATGCCAAGTTGGATTCTAGCCCACTGGTATGGATTCTATCTAGTGCTTCTAAGTTTATGTTCACTTTCTCCATTTCACATCTGTCTTCCCTCCTAGCTCTTCCTCCCATACACATTCCTGTCAGTGGGCTTTCTTGAACATGCTTAGGAAGAAGAATTATTTTCTTTAGTCTGTCATGATTTAATTAAAGCATTCTAGATGATGACTCATTAGGGCATTCTAGGTAACTCATGAGGCAACATTGTGGGGGTGGGGTTTGGAAACTGACAGTAGGATGTTCTTTGAATAATAAACAGCTTCTAATGCATAGACTTCATTTTTATTTCCTATTAAGACATAGAGATATCACACATACATTTGTATTATAAGTATAAAAAAGTGATAAAAAAGGGGTTGGGGATATAACACAGTGGCATAAGTGCTTGCCTGGCAAGCACAAAGTCCTGAGTTCAATTCCTGGTACCGCAAAAAAAAAAAAAAGTAAGTATACACATACTTATATACAAATAATATGCCCATGTATAATTTGCAATCCTATTTTGCTCAATAATGAGATGCTTTCCGAGGAATTCATGGTTAGGCAATTTCAATATTGTGAGAATGTCACAGAATGTACATGCACAAAGTAAGACAACAACAAAGTCACTAAGTGATATAATCTAAAGCCACCATCATATATGCAGTCTGTTCCTTTTTTTTATTTTTTTTCAAAGTTTTATTGATAAACAGATAGCAATGAGACAGTTTCAAATCAAATCGGAAGGACAGTTTCAACAAATATTACACTGCATATATTCTTCTTAGTTAATTGCTGTACAAGATGCGGACTTGTGATCCTATTTACAAACACCATTAGAACAAATCATTCTATTCATTAAGAGAATGCAACGATATATCTATCTCAGCCAATTTGAATACACAGATAAAAAATGGACATTCATAGGCATACCCCATTTTTTCTAAGTTCCATTATTGAATATTATAGGTGTGTAAACTCAGCAAAATATTCTAGAAGAGTCCAGTAGCCCATAATAGCATTAGGTCTTCTGTTTAACTGGAAATGTCAGAAATTATTGACCTGAGTCCCCCACAGCTCAACTTAACAGCATGGCTTTATTTCCTATATTTCGTCTTCATACTTTTCTACTGGATGGTTAAGACCAAGGTAAAGCAGGACCTATGCAACAAGAGTTATAGCTTTTTGGTCTGAGAAGGTCAGTGAAATGCCCTCAGGATTTTTCCTGAGATCCTGTACCTCAGATTGTAAAACCTTTGTAAGTGCAGCCATGTGGATGAGTCAAGGCCATTGCTTGGCCAATGTGCTCTCTATGAAAGCCTGACAGAGTGTCTTCTCCCCATATGACTCTCCTTAGGCTCACTCTACGTCATCAATCACTTTCCTCTTTGGCCCCATAATCTTCTTGATCAGAAAATTTGGGACACTACCGAGGTACATGATGTTACAGTACAGATTCTCATATGTCCTGAGTCTTAATTGACCTTGGAAGACTAGGGCCAAAATGTTGACTTTCCTTGTAGCCCTCCTTTTTCTCTAATTTTGGTCTGCAAACTTAGGTTGTTAACCATCCAGAAGACAAGCTTATTGTTATTATCAAACGATTTAGGCTATCAAGCTTAACCTCACTATCTCACTGCATTTCAAACATCTTAGGCATAATAAGAAACAGGTATTTTTCATCAAGTATTGATATGTTGAACTTTAAGTCCCTACATAATATGATAAAAAACATTTAAAAATTAGATTATATTTTAAAAATAGGATAAAGAATTCTATGCTTCTCATGTTTGCACATAAGTCCATGCAGTCTGTTCTTGATCAAGAACTTAAAGGAGAGGTTTATTTTGGCTCATTTTTTTGGAGGATTAAATTCATAATCAGCTGAAGGCAGAAAGTACATGGTGGAAAGATCTGGCAGAAGAATCTCAGTCACAGCAACCAGGAGAGAGCGAAGTGGGGGAGAAGATGCACCCTTTCAGGTCACACCCCAGTGACCCACTGCCAACCATGCCCCATCTCCAAAAAGGAAGTCAGCTATGAATTCATCAGTAGACTAATGGACAGATGAGTTTAGCACTCCTTGACCCAGTCACTTCCCAGCAGTACTGGTTGATACATTGTGTCAACCTGAGAAGTTTAGAAGTTTAATTAAGTGACTCAGCAGGGAGCCAGGGTTCTTAATTTGTAAACACCCTCATCCTGTGCAAGAGGAGGACAAAGACATTGTATGAGTTCTACATCCCCAGCCCAGGGTAGCATTTCCACCACCATGAGCTGCTGCCCTTTGCCATGTGCTACTCTGTTTTGGAGCCAGCCCTTATGTGGACTGAAACCTCCATTAACTGCACTAAATAAACCTCTCCTTCCTCAGTTTTAGGTGTCAGGTATTTTGTTCCAGCAAGAAGTAAAAAGTAACTGAGAAACCAGCCACATGAGGACTTGGGGGGACTGTATAGATCAAAACTACAACACTATGCACTCACACATTAGGTATATATGAAACTGTGGTAGGTTAACTTGTTAGCTGGTGAAGTAGGGTAAAGTCTCACATTCTCCCTCATTTCAAATTTAAGATTTTTATACTGAGTCCCATCATTTCCTTTTCCTTAACCCATTCTTTGTTAGTGGTATTTAAATCTAGCAGAGTAGATCACCCCTCCTCTATAGCTCCCCTGCTTTCTCCATAAGGCAAGACACAAAAATATGTCAAACTCTGGTTGCATTAGAATGAATTTCCCCAAAACATCTGGAAAAGTGAAAATTCCCACAAGTGCTTTGCTTTCCTTCTTGGGCACAGGAGGAAAGAGTCTTGTGCATCCTTCTAGGCAGGGCTTTGAGGCACCCTGCTGGAGGACAGCTCTGAACATTGAGCAAGTGCACTGCTCCAGTGCAGAGTGCTCGGAGGAGAATGTCTGGGTTCCAAATTCATCTTTATCACCTGCTACCTGAATGACTTTGGACAAGTCCTTTAACATTTTTAAACACTATTTTCCTCCCTTGAAAATTTGAAATAATGACACTTTCTGTGCCTATCTTTCAAGTTGTATGCATCAAATGAAAGGAAGTATGTTCAAATGTTTTATAAATGCAAAGGATTTTGCGATCCAATTCATTCCCATTTCTGAAACACAAATCTCAACACTAATTCTCCCCCATTGTAGTTTTGAAGCTAACTTGCCCCCCACCCCAACTTACATGTCTAGGAGCCTAATAGTCCAAAATAGTTCTGGTCATTTCTCTCTAAGAGGGCTGTATTCTGCTCCAAATATTACATAACAAATGAATAAATTATTTTCCTTGAAAAGACAAAATTGCCTAGAATCATGGTATCACAAATCTTACTTTACTCTGCTGCGTGGTCTTTCTCTGTTGTGACCGCAGCATCCTACTGCTAAGTCCAACCCTCATCTTCTCTTCTGGTATCAAAACTGATCATCTCTTTAGCCAAAGAGAAAAGGGTGGGGGGAAAAAAGTGAAACAGTAACCATAAGGTTGCAGAAGAAAGAAATTATAATATAATTTTATTATTCTTGGAATCAAGGAAAATTTTAATATTTACCAGTAAGGACCATACTACGCTTGAAACGTAACAGACTTGGGAGATAGCACAAGAATGCCCTTGTTTCCAGCTCACTTTTCTGTGAATCACAAAATTGCCCCTGCGATGTATTTTCCCTGCATCAATAATTGAAACTTTAAAGTTAGCAAACAGCCCCATCATACCAAGCATTGCTCTTTTATTCAATTGTTCATGCAACAAAGACATCTATTGATTTGTGTCTGTGGGCCAGGCATTGTGCACTCGGTTTGCCAGGCATACAGTCCAGAGCCAGACAGTCTGGTATCTGAGCTTGTAAGGCCAAGAATCAAAAGCATAAGTGTGGCATTTTCTAATTAAGTAAAATATTTGTATGCAGTCATTTCAGGGCTTCAGAATACAATGCATTTGGTTCAAGCTAATGGGACTCAGAGATATGTTACTGTGAGATTTCCACAACGGGCTTAAAAAGATTGTTTCTGAGTTTAATTTACTTTTGCTCTTGTGAAGGGCACCAAACATGTTTCTCTGTGTTTCTCCCTCCACAGGCAGTAGGTTTTCCTTACTTGCCAGGCATTTGAATCTCCCAAGCAACATTTTAAAACCGAGTTGCCCAACTATCACCCTCCCCATGAGGCTTGTGCAGTGGGTGGAACGGGAAGCAGCTGTCGATATTTTTTTTTTAATTCCATGGGCAAATTTGAAGCATAACCAGGGAGGAAGTGCACTAGTTATGAGTTCTATATATAATTTTCAATGAACAAATAAACAAATATTATTAAAGTAAATAAATATCATCCTCTTAAGCCACTTATCAAATTGCCAGGAGAAAATTCTAAGAGCAAGAAAAGAATAAGAAGAAATGCTGGATTATCTTTATGTTATGGACAACACCACACAAGAGGATGTCTAACAGATCAGAGAAGGAACATGGAGCCTTTTAGGCTGAAAATGAAGACTCTTTTGACACTTTCATACATTAGAGCACTTCTTAACTCATTGTAAAATACTGTCTATACTTTTGTTTTCTTCTACTAAGAAAATACACTATAATACTGTGAGTCTGATGCATTAAAATAATTTTAAATCTTTTAATCATATTCAATTACATTTTAAAAAATGCTCTCACCTACAACTGCAAGGCATTATTTATCCAGACTACAGATTATGTTTAATGACAAGTGAGCTTAGGAAGTAACTCAGTGACCCCTGGAATTTATAGTCTGCATATCAGGGACCACAGACTTAGTCTAACTATAATGACACGACACAAGGGAGGGTGTGGGGGAAGGTAAGTGGTAGAGTATTATGTTAGCATGCACTAGGTCTGGGGTTAATTCCCAGGAGACAAAGAGAAACACTCAAGCAATAATGTCACTAGAAGAAAATGTTTAATCAAATTGATAAAGAAGTAATAGTAAACCATTAGAGGTAAGGATAATTTTGTAATTTTACATAGTGACAAGATAATTTACCAGGAAAAAATGCACAATTTATGTTTTTCTTTATTCTATACAATAAATTAGTATTGTATAGAATTATCAATTTCAGATTACTAAAGGCAAAGAAAGAAATCAGACTGGCTTAGCAAATTCTGCCAAAAAAATTTGTAATACGAGAACTGACGTTTTCTCAGTATTAGATACAATATAACATAATAACATATGGAATAATATCATAAGGGTGAAAAAATCCATTTGATTATTCAAGGAAAAATACTATAGTTTGAATATCCCTTATATCCCTTATCCAAAACCTTTGAGACCAGAAGTGCTTTGGCTTTTGTATCTTTTCATATTTTCAAATATCTGCTTATATATGGTAAGGTATCTTGGAAATGAGACCCCAGTGGAAATACAAAATTCACTTATATTTCATGTATGCCCTATGCAAATAACATGAAGGCAATTTGATGCAGTATTTTAAAGATTTATTTATTTATTTATTTGGTACAGGGTCTCACTATGCAGCTCTGCCTCATAGTGATCTTCCTGTCACAGCCTTCCCAGTGCTGGGATTACAGGTGCACACCACCACACCCAGGGTTCCAGGACTGTCACAACATGCTGTACTGGGAATCAAACTTGGGTCCTTATGCTTGTCAGACAGGTGCTTAGACTGCCAAGCTATCTCAGCGGCCCTGATATAGTTCTTTTTCTAATTTTTTACATAAAATAAACTTTCACAAAATGGAATTTTCATTTATGGGGTCATGTCAGCACTCAAATATTTCAAATTTTGGATTTTATATTTTATATAACAAATGCATAGCAGAAAAAAAAGTACAAAAACCCCATATGAAATCAAAAGGTCATTTTTTAAAAACTTAGTGTTGTTTATGAAAAAATATACACTCAAGATCAAAATCAGAATTTTTTTCTTTTTTTTTTGCTGTCTTTTTGAGAGAGGGTCTTGCTGTGCAGTTCAGGCTGTTCTTGAACTCACTTTGTAGCCCAGGCTGGTCCTGAACTCACAAAGTTCCTCCTGCCTCAGCCTACCAAGTGCTGGAACTACAGGTGTGCACCGTCACACCTGGCCTCAGAATTTCTTAAATAGAAACTATTTGTGGTTGAAGGGCAAAGTAAAAGAAGCTATTGCGAAAAGGAAAAGGATATCATTGTAGTGCATGGACATGGGACATGCTATTGATATATGAAGGTTGCGGAGGTCAAGTGGGAGGAGCAAAGGTATTGCTCCCTCTCTCTCCTCCCCACTTTCCAGCAAAGCCCTAATCTGTTCTCAGGAAATGACAAACCTGGTGAAACGATACCACCAGAAACCCATCCGTTCTGTGGGCACCAAAATCTTTTCTCTGTGATCCTCCTCTGAAAGAACACACACACCATCAGGATACCAGGACACTTTCCAGTGTTGTGATGATACAGGACTCGTCTCAGTGGCTCAGCGTTGGGAAGGGGACAATATGGAGAAGTTAACTTTGGTGCTAATTAACAAAACTCTCCACTAGCCTCATAATTGCTTATTGAAAATGTCTCCTGAAACTCTTGGAAAGCAACCAGGAAGGTGGTGTAAGTGCTTTGTGCTGCTAAGATGTTCTTTAATGAACACTTCTCCTCCACACAACAGACCCTCTCTTCAGTGCGGGAAAATGCTTCCAAGAATGGCTTTTGACAAAATCTCCATAATGCTCATTGTGCTATCCATTTAAATAGTGATGAATGATAAAATGTCCACAAACGTGTCTAAAGATAAGTCACTAATTCAAAAGAAGTTGTTGTTATTGTTGTTTTTAATTCCATCGTGTTTCTAAGAACCCACTTAAACATCCACAATAACAGTGGAAAATCTTCACAAGCAGAGAAATGAAAATTTCCTTTTTATTGTGTTTTGAGTAGCTAAATTGCACCCAGTATTGTAAAATCAAAGTGCTTTGTTGCTAGGCAATTCAGTGAATCATCCCATGTTGGGTTTTAAGCAGATTGATAAAAGTGTTCCTTCTTAATTTGTTTTTTCTCTAGAACACAGATTTTGCTTGAGGAACAAAATATGCAAACTGATCATATGGGAAGAAAAATTTGTATGGTAGTAAGTAAACCTTTCCCCAACACTGAAACTTAATGCTATGCGTGATTATTGGCATAACCCATAGCAATCAGATATAAGTGATAGGAAAGCCACACAACAATTGCGTTTGTTATTATGTTAGCATTGCCCAGGAAAACAGCCTCGGGATTAGCCCAGGAAGCCTGGAGACTGTACTTAAACTGCCTCCACACACGTCTGTTCGCATCCAAGGCAACCGCTTCTGGGCCTCCCTGGCATCTTGCCCTATGGCTTCCAAGGAGACCACAGCGAAGGCAACATGCAACTGCCTTGAAAATGCTAAATTATTTGTTAATGGCTAATCGCTTAATTGGTAGTAGGAGCAGATAATAAGAAATTTATGCCCATCATCTTATTTAATAGCAAAGTACAGATATTCATACAAACTGAATAAAGGTGACTACTCTAGCAAAAATATTTTTGGTAATGAGTATTTATAAAGTGTTAGCATTCTTCTCTACAAACATGATAAATTCACTTTTTTATTTGAGAATGTAGACATAAAGGGATTCATGCAAACAACTGAAGAGCTATCCATCATAGACAACCCTAAGTGTTTGAACTAAATATAAAACTTTCATAAATTGATAGTGTAACATAGTTATTATTTATAGATCAAGTATCTTCCATAAGCTACTGTTGGACTAAAAATATACTTCTATTGAGATATTTTCTGGTAACATACAAATGAGAGCAATGTGGACACTTTGCCTTCAAAAATACAAAGTGAAGTTTCCACAAGTCTCTCTCATGGGATTTCGCATGGATTTGGGTTTTAACTTGTAACATCTATGAGCAATAGAAGAAAATTAGAATAGGATATCGGAATATTTAATGAACAAGAATACCATCTAAAGAAAGAAGAGCAAAAATGATCTTTCCTATGCTTTTTCCTGTTAGAAGTACACTTCTAATTATATATGTATCTTAATTAAAATCTCATATTCATGTTTTATATTTTCAGCTGGACTTGTATCTTTAGAACTGCATCACATTTGATATTTTTTACAATTATAGCTTAAAGCTTATGTTAATGTTCTTCTTTCCATTCTGAAAATAAAAGAAAAACCGTAAAGAATTTTCTTAAATTATTTCTTTCCAGAAATTTAATCTCCAGATACAGAATTAGATATTGATCTATGTATCTTGAATATCAAATGTCTTTTAGGTCAGCAGTTGGAGTTTTAAGTAAGAAACCAAAATATCTTGCTGTTTTCAAAAATATACAATCGAACTGCCTTTAAGACATAATCTATAAAGGAAAAAACTAGAAAGAATCATAGGTCTAATTAAGATCATAATTAAGTTCATCTCACTAGTATAGATGAATCAGGAGAAGAAAATTATATATAATTAAGTTATAAGCATTGAACTTTAAATTCTCAAATTTTTCCCTCTATATGAAAAATATTTCTAGAACTAATGTTACTAAATCACTGCTTTCTTCTCTGTATGTAAAAATGGTCACTAAATCAATTGCCGATATTAAATCTTTATTAAGTAACTATTTCCTATGATTTCCCAAAAAGGAAATTACAAAAACAAAAACACTGTCAGATTAAAATCTGTGCTAGAAATAATAACATATCTCTCCAGATCTATGGCTTGGCTGTATGGGGATATTTCAGTAGGAAGATTTCCTGCCCAGACATTTAGCATTTATATATTGTTGTGGGATGGATCATTTCCCTCAAAAGATATGTTGAAGTTCTAAACCTTATAATCAGAATGTGACCTTATTTAGGGATATAGTCATTTATAAAAGATATAAAAAAACAAAATGTTTTTGCTGTCTTCAATTCAACACAACTTTATGTAACCAAAACATGTGTGGATTTTCTCCATACACCAAGCAGTTCTCTACCCAACACAACCAGGAGTCCTACAATTCAATTCAGATGAGAAACTATCATTCTGGAGATAACTAGCAGGACACACTGGTTAGGGATTTAATTCCACAAAGCTACCTGTTGCTTCAGTTGCTAATTCCAAGTGGTAGTTTACAACCTGTACTTCTAACAAACCAGCTATAAACAAGGGTTCCCAGAACCTCACCTTAGAATTTTATTATTTGCCAAGACAACACACACCTATTTAGTTATTTATCTACCTACTTTATTTGTTTGTGTTTGTAGTAATGGGGCTTAAACCCAGGACCTTCACACTGATCTACATCCCCAGTCTTTTTTTGTTTTTATTTTGAGGGAGGGTTTCACTCAATGACTAGGTTGCCCCAACTTGGCTCACTCTTGTGATCTTCCTGCCTCAGCATCCCAGAGTCCTGTGATCACAAGTGTGCACCACCATGCCTGACAAGTTACCCAGATTATTGTGTTGTATTCCATCAGCTCTCAAAACTTGGAAATCTGCTCTCTTCTCAGAATTTCAACTTGCGCTTACATACTACCGCACCTCAATTATGTCTTGATTTTTTTAAATGAAATTCAATCAAGAGTCTTCGGTTATGGAACTTTAAAAATCATCTTTCTTCCCTGACCAAAAAAAAAAAACAAGTACAGGACACTGTCTTCTCCTGCAGTACTGAAGTCACTCTTGGTATTTGCCCACTAGTTGTGTCTGCTTGAGCCAAAGCAACCTGTAGTAGGGAGGAGATGTTAAGCTAGTGCCAGCCAGTGCGCACTGTCCACTGTTCCACAAGACAAAAACACAGTCTCTGCACAGTCACAGGCAGATGCTCTGGCTACTGAGCTTATCAGACACACACCAAGCTAAAGGAAACTGTCTCATGAGCAGGCAAAGAGAACCAAGGGAAAAAGTCTTTCGAATGAGTCCCATTGGCTGTCTTTTCACTCTGCTGCAGTTTCCTTTGCTGTGCAGAAGATTTGTAATTTGATACGATCCCATTTGTTGATTCTTGCTGTTGTTTCTTGCTGCATTCTTCTGCAAAACATAAAGAACTCAGAAAAATATTAAGATTTCCCAAAATAACAGATCGCATCAAAACATAGGCAACTAAAATAAATAGACCCTTCACAAAAGAAATACAAAACATCTGTAAATATATGGAAAAATGTTCAACATGGTTGACCATCAGAGAAATGCAACTTAAAACAACACGGAGATTCCATCTTCCTCCAGAAGGAATGGCTGTTATCGAGAAAGAAAATAGCAAATGCTGGAGAGACTTGGTGGGGCAGACCTGTACTGTTCTATATTGTTAGTGGGAATGTAAAGTATCACTGCAGCCACTATGGAGAGGGATGTGGCGTTCCCTCAACATAACAACAATAGAAATTCCATTTGGCTCAGCTGCTCTAGGTGTCCTCCTGAAAGAGTTAGAGTTATCCTATCACAGAGGTACATGCATACCCAAGTTCATAGCAGCACAATTTATAACAGCCAAATCTTGGAAGCAGCCTACATGTCCATCAACAGATAAATGAATAAAGACAATGTGGTATTTAGATTCAATACAAGACTGCTCTGTCATGAAGAAATAAATTTGAGGCATTTGTAGGTAAATGGATGCAACTTGAGATCAAATATTAGGTGTAATAAATCAGACACACAAGCTTAACTATCACATGTTTTCTTTCATGAAAAACATCATATATATTTTTTTCCTCTAAACCAAGACTATTCCACAAACCAAAATCAACTTCATTGCTCATGTACTACAACATTATTTTGAAAACTTATGAACCCTCTGTACACTTTTAGAATTTTTTATCCAAGAGATTAAATAGCTGTAAAGAATGTGTGTGTTACAAATGTTACAATTTAAAACAGAGCTACAGAATCCTTTTAATGTGTGAAACAGAATCTAAATTGCATAATAACTTGAAAGCCATGTGTTGGAAGACACCTTCGTCTTCTTGCTTCTGACCCTAAACAGGATGGTATCCTCCAGAAGCCAATATCCTTTATTACAGAAATGAACGACACGCCTGGTCTAAGAGTCAGAGAAGATAAATGACAACACAATGGAAGGGTGACTATTCAGGCTCAGGGGCTGTCTCAGGGCAAACAAGGTGAACCTGTAGATCAGAACCAACGTGTGTCAGCTACAAAGCGGCCGCCTTCAGCCCTGCATATCTACCACGCTCATCAGAAACATACAAGAAAGGAAATTCTAGAAAACTTACTTCAGCTTAAACAAGTAGGCACATTGCAAAGCCAACACTGCAGACCTTGCTGGGCATGGGGGCCAACTGAAACACGAAGCTCCTTCTCTCTTCTGTACCCTGAACACTGAAGTCTTTTGTCTCTGACCCAGGAGTCTCACATCTTCTATCAGAATCCATAAAACCATTACAGGCCCACTTGCCAAGCTGCAAAGAGATAAAGTGCCAAGTTCTTCACAGTTCTTGGACCAGTATTATCAATCTAGTATCAATCAATTTTTTAACTTTAGAAATGTTTACATTGTCTTTTTCTCACTGTTTTGTATTCCAATCTTCATTTAGATTCATATCCTAGTCTAACGTGTTTTGTGGCTTGCAAATCTCCTATTGATTTCACCACCATTCTTTACTCAATATTTAGATTTGTTTCATTTCCTCTGGCCATAATATTCCAAGTATTAAAAATGTTTCCATATTGTGTAAACCTTAAGATTATTATTGGTAAGAACAAATCAGAAAGGTAAATATATTTCAGGCCTTAATAAATAATTCTTACCAAAGGAAAATATTATTGAAAGCTAATCACCTCATGTAATGCAGACAAAAAAATGAATCCATTTGGAAGCTAACATAGATGACTTTATATTGACAAAAGATTGAAAATATTAAATTTTTATAGCACGAAGTTAAGACCCACATACTTGCTTATTTTATTATGTGATGTAATAAAATAATTTTAACTACTTAATTAGACAATTTAGCCAAGATTTATATGATGTGTCCAAAAGATGGTGGTGGCGTGGGAGCGTCCAGTTGTGCTGAATGACTCCATAGCGCTCCCTGACTGGCTGGCCGTTCAAGGTCTCTTCTTTCCTTTTAATAAAGCAGACTAAAGATGAGTCCTAAAAATAGCTGAAAAGCATTGCTTACAGTTGTAGACATTTTTTTAAAATGTCATTTTTTAGCACTCTCTATTTCTTAAAATGTGCTTTCCCTTGAGCCCACAGAATTTTACATTCTTTGGTAAAAGGAGAGGAATGGAAGGAAAGCAATCATTAAACAAAAACTGTCAGTAACTTACAGCTGTCTCTGGACAGGAGCATTTCAATAAAATAAAATAATGATTATGATTTAAAAAATCCAGGAAATACTATGAGCTCCCTGCATATTTTTAATGTCTCCTTTTGTTGGAAGCCACTGGGATTTTTCACACTTCCAGTCCATGAGGAGGACTTGGGAGATGGATAGACTCAGAGCCTGCTTTTTACCCACAGAAAAAGGGACTACCATGAACTCTGCAAAGTCTCTGAGGAATGATTTTTAGGAAAAAGAAAGACCTAGAATCTAAGGAACTAAAAATTAATCCCCTTAACATTCTCCATGCTGTAGACCTCCTGAAAAGTACCTGTCAGTGCAGACCACTACTATCAACCACTCTGAGCTTTCACCAAGCTGCAAACCCTCGTTGTTTTTACATGGCCTGCATTCCCTTCTGTGCAATTCCAGCTACTCCTTGTAGTTATGTGCATACATACACATGCAGAGAAAAGCTTAGACAGATACATGCAAAAAACAGAGACTGGAATTGGGAAGATTGGTGGTGGTGGTGTTTTCTGTTTCCACAAGAATGTGCTCATACATTTTTATTTGAAACGAATAAAGGAAACTGGAAAAAAAGGAATTTCCAATTAGAAAAAAATATTGGGGATGCATCAGTCCTGCCCCCAGGCACACTAAACTGGTGAATGAGTCCAGGTGTGGTGGCACGCGCCTGTAATCCCAGTTCTAGGGAGACTGAAAACAGAATGATCAGTATGAGTCCAAGCTGCAAAATGAAACCCTCCACACACAAAAAAAAGTATTGGGGGTAAGGAATTGGGACCTGGGTAAATGTGGTATATAAAGGAATAAGACAATAAAAGTATATACACTATGGGATTAATAGAGCTGCAGCTTAGACTGCACAAGCCAAACATCAGAGACATTGTATTTGATCAGGAACTTTGCAACATTTTTCTCAGAATTCTGATTATTACCCACAGTTGCTAATCTCATGCAGTTAAAAATTAGGCACTAGAGTTTTAACTACAGCATCTGGACAGGAATATGTGGTGATCCTAACCCTAAATCTTCCCTTAAAACTAAAATGCCAGTATAACTAGTATGGGGACTAGCCAAGCAGTTGGGTGTGGTAGCTATTGAGTAGATCTATGCAAAAAGGCAACAGATCCTATGGCCTTTATACATTATTTATATTATTAATGATGAGTTTTGTTTTCACAAAGGTTTAATCTCTAGTTAAAACACTGAAAGTTGCAGAAAGTCAAGTATCCTAATATTTCTAGTGGCATTTGCCGATGTTTACAGATACCAGTTTCTAACCTGGGACTCCGCAACATTACACGAAGCTGAAACTCCAGGCTGACTAGCAAAGTGTCAGAAAGATCTTTGTTAAAGGACCAAGAAAACAAGAATTCCAGCTCAGTGTGATCTCTTCTTTCATGAGATCTGCCTGTAAAGCGGGCACCAAGGGACAAAACTGTCTGTCCTGCTTTGCAGATGTTCATGGGAGCCCTGAAGAAGGAGCTCAGGGGAAATAAACCCAGCTCTTGCAAGCTTGCCACATCTCATCTACTGCTGAGGAAAATAACTGGGTACTTTGAATGGTATAAGAACAAATATATCACAACAGACCAATGATTTTTAACCTTTAAAACATTTTAAGTTATAACAGACCTCCGGCAGTGTGGCCGAGTATTTTAAGGGAATACCCCTTGTGAATTGTTGGTAAAGGATGGTACTTACCCAACAGAGTGAAACGTAAGACATGGACACATCTGCACCCCAGCAACTCACTGATGCTAGCACGAAGCAGTCTTAAAGCCACTTCCTTTAGGATCCCTTATTACTTCTTGTGCTAGGAAAGAAAAAGACATGAAAATATTTGCAAAGGCTGCTCCCGGAGGAAACCAAGAAAAGTCCCAGTATTTTCTTTGCTGTTCTCATACCCTCAAGCCAAACTGGCCCCCACATTCTACTATTGCTGATCACATCTCCTTCACCCCAACTTGTCTTTGCTCTTGTGGATTCTTGATGCATACAGGTGGAGTCTTGTCTTGTGCTGTCATAGGCCAGGTCAACTAGGAACAAAGACTGAGATAAGAAGTCTTATTCAAATGCTTCACTGGGCAATAAATCTCAGGAGAAAGAGAATGACAATGGTGTGATTGGACAGAGAGATAAAGCCAGCAAGGATGCCAACCTGAGGGCCTAGAGGTGGCTCTGCTAGCCAAGGGTGGCAGGCAGCTGTGAGCACCAAGGCTCCCAGCAGCTGGGGGCAGGTGCATGGATCAGCAAGCAGACCGGAGTGTGACCCCAACAGCCACCACCAAGCACTTGGCCTTGGGCTCAGCACTGAGGACACAGACCTGAGACTTTGGCTTTGGGCTCGGCACTGACACAGACCTGAGACTCAGTCCACATCTTCCAATCCAAGTGTTTCAGGACAGAGATTTGGGAAAAAATAAATTCCTCTTTAGTTTTTGTAAAACACTCCTCTTTGGGAGCTGGAAACGTATGTCCTATTTCATTCATTAAACCTCTGTCTAGGGGTAGCGAGATAACTCAACAGACTATGCCTGCTTAGGCAAGCACAAGGACTGGGGTTTGATTCCCAGTCCCGTACATCATGCCAGCCCCACCCCCAGGCGTGCTGATCCAGCAACTGAGTCCAGGAGTGGTAGTGCATGCCTGTAATCCCAGCTGGGAAGGCTGAAGACAGGAGGATCACTATGAGTCAGAGCTGCATAGTAAGACCCTGCACCAAATGCATAAAATATAATAAAAGAAAAAACCTCTGTCATCCACTGGTAGCTGGTAATCTACTCAGAGATAGGAAGGACCACAAAGGAAGCAAACAGAAGAAGAAAGTAAGACTGCATTCTTCAAGATACTATAAGCATCTTCATTGTTCTTCTGCAGTCTCTGGCATGGTGTCCCAAGCTTAACCCACACGTACTAACCCTTATTTACTTGCTCCATTATTTTTTTCTATCTACATATAACATGGTAAACATGTCATGCTAAAACATGGTAAGTTTGCCATCTTAGTCATTTTTAATTGTACAATTCCTGTTTATTCCTTTTAAAAGTAGTGTTCTCTTCTACTGAGAAATGGACACAGTGTACTTGGAATCAAGATTTGGGTCCTTGTTACAAAACAGCTCTCTGCAATGCCTCTGGACATGATGCTTGGCAAGCCATCTTAGACATTCAGTGTTTCCATGTTCAGGGGGGTGGTGTGAATTGCCCCTCTCTGGGCTAACAGTGTTGACACTACATTTTGATCTTCCAATCTCCACAATGCCATCATCAACAATGGATGGGGCTCCTGTTTGCTGCAAGAATATAAATAATTAAAATCCTGCAGGGAGCAGATTTTTATTTACAGGGCTCTGTTGTCATTCTTGTACCTGGTGGGACTATGGCAAAATTACTTGAGTTTATTAAAAAACAAAAATTGATGGTTCCAGCTCCATTCTGCTACCCCATGGAATGAGACCAAATAGCAGCTGCACAGAAACAAGGACTGTCAGTGTTTAAAGAACCATCAGTGGGGCGGAGGGTGGGGGAAGCCAGCTAACATTTGCAGGAATGAGTTCTCAGATGCGAGAGCTCCCTATCGAGCCTACAGCTTTCTGGACATCACCACATCTTAGAGTTCAGATGTTCACACTCTGAAACATTTCCACATCCAACCTTCGCCCTCGCTGGATGTTCTGTTTCATCATTCCTCTTTTTATTTATGATTCCCCACATTTCCTAAGATAGAGGCTTACACTGCAGAAGCAGTCTAAAGCATACCCCCTACATACAAACTGATCTCCAGATTTCCAGCGAAATTGCTGCCTTTGTATACTTACGGACTGACGTGATAACTGAAAATAACTTCCATTAGCACTATAAAAACTCCAGCTGATACCAAATGAATTTCATTTGATACCAGCAGAGAAAAATATTGGCTACTGAGATATTCTTTGTTCATGGTTATTTACAGTTAGCTAGAATCTATGTACAATTCAGCCAACCAGAAGGTGCCAGGTGATTTCTATTACTTGAGGATCTTGTGTGGAAGTTCTCCCTCTAAAAGACAGGCTCACCTCCATTTGTCGAAACATTAGGGCCCTTCTCATCAACCCTGATCCACCACAAACAAGAAAATATCTAGTAATTAAATTCCTCAGAATAAGATATAAACAGATGCTGGAGAGACCTGCAGTGTCTGCACTCCAACATGCCCACCCCACCTGCGATTCATCACCATCCTGTTGTGTAAATTTTAGAAAAAGTCAGCTAAGTGATCAGAGCACTCCCCAAAGCCATAATCTGGATGAATTTTTAAATGTGAATATTTCCAATATATATAATGTGTCAGTATTTTCATCATGTTATTGCCAGATGTACCTTTTGAGTAATATCACAGACCGAACTGAAGGTTCATTCCCATTCTGCCCCCCAACCCAAACAAATGAAC
>NW_004524615.1:11224449-11244418 GCF_000260255.1 Octodon degus
AAAAAAAAAAAAAGAGCTAAGGATCAATGAAACAGATTAGTAAATACAGACACAACTCCTAACACACTTAATAGCCTCATCTTTAACAAAGAGACCAAACATATTCAATGGCAGGATGATAGTCTTTTTACAAATATGGACAACTGGCTTTTCTCATGTCAAGATTGAAACTAGATCTATGTCTATCACCCTGCAGTAAATTAAAGAAAAAAATGGATTAAAGCTCGAAATATTATATAGAAATACTAAATGTATTGGAAGAGAAAATAAGTGGACATTTTGAAGACACAGGAATTAGGCAGCAATTTCATGAACAAAAACCAAACTGAATTAGTAATACTTCAAAGACTCTACAACTAGAATTTAATCTTATTAAAAAGTTTTTACACATTGAAAGAAATCACCAACAGAATGAAAGAAAAAAACACCCACAAACTGGGAAAACATTTTAGCTAACTATTCCTCAGACAAAGGACTTTTACATAGAATATACAATGGATTTTTTAAAATAAAACCCCCAAACTTCAAAGATCTAATCCAAAAATGGGCATCTGAGATGAATACATGCTTCTCAGATGAAGAAATGCAAATGGAAAATAAATGAAAAAATGTCCAACATCACTGGTCATCTGAGAAATGCAAATTAAAACACTGAGATTTCATATTACCCAAGAAAGAATGACTATCATCAAAAAATCAACCAATAACAAATGCTGGAGGGGCTGTGGGGAAAAAGAAACCCATCTCTACCCTTGGTGGGAGTGTAGATTGGTGGAATCACTATGGAAATCAGTATGGAGAGTTCTAAACAAACTAAGATTAGAGGTCCCATTCAAACTAGCTATTCTCCTCAGTATTTTCTCTGAAGAATTAAAAGCATCATATCATAGCAATATATGTGCACCCATGTTTGTAGCAGAACAATTTTTAATAGCTAAGTCTTGGACAAAACTCAAACACCCATCAATTAAGGAATGGACAAAAAAAAGATGTGGTATTTTTACATAATTAATCAGCTATAAAAAAGATAAACTCAAGGGTTTTATAAGTAAATGGATGAAACTAGATACTATACTCATAAGTGAAACAAATCAGACTTGTGTGTGTAAACATGGTATTGTCTCCCTACTACAAGAAACAAAAGGTACAATAGATATTGTGAAAGGGAAAGAAACTACTAAAAAGGAAAGAACAACTGTGATGGAGAAAACAGAAAAGGAGGAATATATTATATATATATACACTGATAAACACCATTCATCTTAAATAGCACATACATTCTCTTATAGTACAGACAAATATTTAGCCATGTCTTTATTAATGGACATTTAAGTTCCAATTCTTGCTATAACAAAAATGCTTTTTTACTGACTAGAGCAGCTGCCCAGCTGGAAACAGAAGTGCTGACCATGTGTTTTCATCCTCACTGGAGCTGCCAAACTGCTCAGTCATGGCTCTGACTCACACACCCCCAGCAGTGCACCTGAATCGCAGCTTTACCACTTCCGTATTTGTACTATTAGATTTTCATTTTTAAGGGCCAGGGAGATAGCTCAGTGAAATAAGTGCTTGCCTGGCAAGTGCAAGGTCCTGAGTTTGATCCCTGGTACCGCCAAAAAAAGATTTTCATTTTTAATTTCTATTCACGTGATGTTTGTGGAACGCTGTCTCCCTGCTGGCATCGCCTAATAGTGAAGCTAAACATCGTTTCACATTTACAAATCATTAAATCTTTTCATATGAAGTATATGCTCATAATTTATACCCTCTTTTATTTCATTTATTTATTTATTTTTGCTTTATATTCATGTCTTGAGGAGACATACCCATGATAAATATTCTGCATAGTAATCATTTGGCCAGTCTATACCTTTCAAATAATTTTGTTAATCATCTCTAATGTCTTTCATTTCTAGTTCATTAGTTTTTGATTCTATCTATGTTACATCTTTTCTTCTTTGGTTTATTGTGGGTTAGGTTTGGTTTGGTTTGGTTTGGTTTGCTTTACTTTGGTATGTTGGGTTAGGTTGTTTGGTTGGATTGTGATTTTTTTCCATTTTCTTGATTTGATCACATAATTGTCTTGATTTTTTTCCTAATTTATGCAAGTAAAACTATACATTCCTAAGAAAATGCTTTATTCACCCCACAAGCATTGACATGAAGTCCTTTGCATTTCCTTTGCTAGAGCCCAGTTCTGCCCTAACTCTGTAATGCTAAGTGTGAAGTGCTTTTCCTCAACTCTTGAGACAATTTTTAGCTCTCCCTCTCCCTACGGACATCAGCTGCTAATGCAAATACAAGTGATCAGTCTGTGCTCTCGGACAGTGTGTACAATGTTCCCATTGTCTTTGATGTTTTCAATTTGAAGCATCGCGGGTATTGTTTTATTTCTTGATGGTTTTAGGATGGTGTAGTCATTTAATCTGAGGACATTTCCTCACTATGGAAATGTTGTCCACTGTGTGTCTCCTCCATTCTCCGTTCTGAATTCAGGAACATTTACTAGAAATATATTGGAACTTACTACTCTAACCCAAGCCTTATAGATTCTTGCAAAGTTTCTAACTTATGGACTTGTTTCACTTATTTGTAGAATATTTAGCCAGTTTCCTCAAATCTACCCATTCTTATTAAAATGTGATGTTCTGACTATGGATTTTATACCTTCCTTTCAGTCTTTGAACACTTAAGACCTACTTACCTTTACATTATCTTTTGTGTTCCTGTTTAAGTGTAAAAGTATGCTCTGCCTGCTAACCCAACCCCTTTCCTTGTGTAATTTTGGCTGTGAACTCATATGCCAAGAGGATTTGTTTCCATGGGAATCCCTGGCAGCTGATTAGAGGAATCGCCCAGGTCACCTCACACTAATTACATCAGAATTTCCGTGGATGGGGTCCAGACCTCAGTGTCCCTTTGGACTTTGCAAGTGACTTGAACTCACAGCTGTGGTTGAAACCACCTGTGTAATACCTAAAGGCTGTGTCTGCCTTCACTCCATGTAACTCTTTTCCATTTGCGCTCCCCTTTTCCCGCTTTTGGGTGGGATACATGGTGGAATAGGGTGGGGCTGTTACACTGGTAAAATATCTATAACAAAATGTAACACTTTAACATTTTTTCAGTTTATGGTTCAGTGACATCAAGCACACTCACTCTGCTGTGCAACCACCACAGCTAACCATTACTAGGAGGTGTTCCTGATCCAAACCTAAAACTCTGTTCTGTTAAACAGTAGCTCTTCATTGTCCCCTCCTGGCAACTCTCAATTTATACTTTGTCATTATAAATTTGATTATTCTTCAGATATACACAAGGGAAATCATAACAGTTTCTGTCTTTCAATGACAGGTGTTTCACTTAGCATGTTGTCAAAGTGAATTCATATTAAAATGTTTCAGAATCTTATTTATGTTTAAGACTAAATAGTACTTCATTATATGGATATACCATGTTTTTAAGCTTCCATCTGTTGATGAATACTTACTCTGTTTCCACCTTTTTCGCTAATGTGATCAATGCTACTATAAATATTGTTGAACAGTTATCTGTTTGATTCTCTCTTTAAATTATTTTGAATACATAGTAGGAGTGCAATTTCTGTCATATGATAATTCTGCATTTAACTTTTGGAAAAGCTTCCAAATTAGGGAAATTAAGAAATTTTATTTCCTTAGGGACTGAAAAATTTTATACTCACACCATCAGTGCTTGAAGGTTCTAATTTCCCTACATCTTCATCAGCACTTATTTTTCTTTAAAGCAAAAGCAGCAATCAACACAGGTGTGGAAACATTGGGTAGATATTTAATTATTACCACTCTTTTTATCCAAAAACTCTATGAAATTAGGAACGGAAGAGCCTTTGTGCCAGTTTAGGCTTCCGAGAGGACCACATTGAATAAGCCCTACTCCAGTCAACATGGTGCAGGATGGTCCCCATCATTTGAGACTCTTGGGATGTTCCTCTCTGCATTGAGCAGCACAGTGAGCTTGCAACACTGCCGGGAGCAGATACATTGTTTGCAAACAATGCACTGGCTGGCATATAGCAACTGTGATTAAGTTAATGACTAAGTGCTGTTTTAAGGTGGCAAACATCTGAAACCCACATATCTTGCATGCTATTATTTGGTTCTGTAAATGTTTAGACAGCTGGTGGAAGTTTGCCCTGACACTGGCATTAACATCCACTCTCGTATAGGGAGTACACCAGCATCTGCACCCACTAACTGTCTTTCTTCTCTCGTGTAGGTCAGACTCCTCTCTGCTGTCCTGAAGCAAAGCCATCGAGGGCTCAGACTCTGAACTTGATGAGCCATTGTTTATGTTCCATACAATAAGCAGTAGAGAACAACTCTATTGCCCAGGAAAAAGAACATGCACCCACATTAGCTTCAAGAGGCTTTAGTAATCTTCTAGGTCAGTTGTGTTAAACTCCCATTGGCAAAAAACTATTTTCAAATGAAATATTCTAAAAGTCCCAGTAATTAAATGAGTGGAAAAGTAGTGCTACAGCATAGATGTGGGTGATCATCCAAGTCCCCAGGGAAGCCTTGAGTGCCTTTGCGATACATACCCCACATCTCAGAAGAGCTTGGCTTAGAAACCATCTTTTCTGGTCTGTTCTGAGATATCTTGAGTCTCTTTGATTCCTCATGACTCTTGGGAAATAAAATGAAGCCGATTTCCACTTCCTGCAAATCTTTAGAATCAGGAGTCTAGAAAGAAGATGGTGAAATGAGAATTAATACACAAATATTTCCTCCTGAGTATAAATAACTTGTGAAATCTGTGTGCTGAAATAGGGGAAAAAAGAACCTATCTCAAAGAAAATAACCCAAAAATAAAATAGAATGGATGTTAGTGGATTACTGGTTAAAAGAAGACAGGTGTGGATCCAGACTTGAATCTAGGGAGGTGCCTGGATGAAAGTGGGTGGAGGTGAGAAGTCTGCAGTCTGGTTCCCCACGTGTGGACCCTTCCCCTAGCAGGAGCTAGGAATGCTCACACAGAGGGGGAAGAATTCACAGAGCATGCTGAAATCCGCCATCTACCTAATGTGTATAATAAATATGAATATAGTAAATTACCACTGAGAAACAACACTCCCAGTAGGGCTGTCCACGGCCACCCAAACCACCTCTGTCTGCAGTAGTCTCCACTCACTTCATTAGCACCCTCTCCACTCCTGCAGAAAAAAATAAAAAAGTTTTGAAAAACCTCTTTCGCATCAAAAGAGAAAGCTTACCAGATGAACTCACTCCCACCAAGTGTGGGGTAGTGATATTCAATTCTAGAAAAGCCAGAGAAAAGAGGGAACTTAAAAACTAAGGCAATAAAGGCTCATTGGAGAAATGTACATGCTCACAACTTCCTCCAAGTCACAAACTATAGGACAAGTACCCTTCACTCATGGGTAACACAGGGACTATGAGCCAGTTTGGAGCAGTCTCAGGAGATGCCAGGCAGACAGATCCCTGTGCGCATGCAGATTAATCAACAGTTTCACAAACATTTATTGAGTATCTCCTAGTCACAAACCACTTGCACCTGCATCTTTTTGGGGAGACAGAAGTTAAGGACAAGGGACACTCCCGAGAAGAACTCAAAATCCACAGAAAGAAATCAACAAATCATCAAAGGAGAAAGAAAAGCAAACTCTATTTCTAAAGAGAAACAGACTTACTCAGCTGGGGAGGGGACAGTGTGGAATATAACTTTGCAAAGGAGTAGTGTTTCAGGAGAGTGAGAAATGAAGGCTTTCTCACTGACCAGAAAAGCTTACTGCAAGTCCAAACACATGGACAAATGGCAAACTTCCCAAAGTGTTAGTGGTGTGCTGTAATTTATCCGGCTATGTTAACCTAGTGGAATGCAGATGAAGTGAGTCAGGGAGCAAGCCTGGGTGCAAATGGCCTCTTTAGGAAACTGATTTAATGGTACAAACAACATATGTTAAAAATCTCAACAGAAGCAACAGCAGAGAAGATGGCTTAAAGATGTATTTAAGAGGAGAGATGGAAAGAAAGTGATAACCAAACGGTAGGAGTGAAAGATAAATTGAAAACATCCCCTGGGTATCTCTATCTTTCCATCACACTGAATTGATTTTCTTTCTGCGTCTCTGTCTTCATTTGCGCACTAGCGGTCACCCAGGGCCCAAGCTAGAGATTCGGGAGACAGTCTTAATTCTTCTCTTTTCCTTACCCTGACATTCAATCTAGCAGCAAAAGCTTTGCAACCTACTGCTGATTTTCTCTTAAGCATGTTTACTCCCTTCAAACCCTCTTGAAAAGCGAAATTTTATTGAGTCTGTACTCCTAGAAAATAGAGATGGTCAAGAAATGCCTACCCTTCTGTGTTCAGGAGATGGTTTATTGCAAAGAGCCTCTTTCCTCACACCACTAGATAAAGCCCAGAGATCCCCGTAACCTCTTCCCAGAGACAAGGCCAGGCGTAAGCCCTCCAATTCCCATCCCTTGCCTCGTAAACTGTCGAAGGAAATGTCTTTGCATATCAATCAGAATAACATGGCCATTAATCTGACTTGATCAAACTTTAAGTTTTTTTTACTTAACCTCTTACAAGTACAAATGGGTTTGCATGCACACATAAGCAGCATAAGGCTTCTACTTAACATCCCTCCTTGAGAAAAGGCTGGGTTCAAGATAAAACATCCTAGATCTAATATCTGACCACTCTACCCCCACAAGCTCATTCCACATCCCTACACTCTGTTCTTTCCTACCTAAAGGAAAGTTTTTTCATGCTTAGCCGTGGAAACGCTTGTCTAGTTCAAGGGGAGTATGCTCTGCCTGTTGCAATAGTCCCCCATCACAAAAATCCTTTCCAATGTACTCTCTCCTTAGATTTGTTTTGTTTGGCACACTGCATTACCTTTGACCACAGCATCAGTATCTGTCTGTAGAGGAGTCATGGTGGACTCCAAATTACTCCAGCCATTTCCCTTCCATCCAATTTCCAATGTGCACTTTGTGTCCAGGACTATACAACATGACCTACCCACCCACCTGCCCTCATTTCTTACTGCCATCCCTTGCTCAGGAAGATGTACCAGGTTTCTTCCCACTCGTGGATACACCATGTTCCCTTGTGGTTGAGCCTCCTAACATGCTCCAAGGGATCCTTAGAGATAGACTCAAACATTGCACAGGTGTTGGAATTATCTGACATGGAATTTAAAGTATCTATTAATATGTTAAAGGTTGATGTGAAAGGTAGATAGCTAACCAGAAGAGACAGGAAAAGCCAGCAGAGATAGGGAGAATCTAAAGAAGAACCAAAAGAAAATTCTACAAATCAAAAGAACCATAAAAAGTCCAAATATGTCTGCTATGAGCTCATCTTTAACTTTAGCAAAGCCAAGGAACTTGAAGACACCACAATGCCAACCTTCCAAAATGAGAGATATAGGGAAAAAAGGGGGAAAAGAGAGTGAAAAAAGATAACAGAACACCCAAGAGCTATAAATATATATCACTGGACATTAGGGAGAGAGAAATTGACAATATAAGAATGCCCAGATATCTCCAGTATGGGTACTAACTAGAACGCTAAAAGAACATGCAAAAGAAAATAAATCTGAAGGTTGAGCACTTTCCAAAATTAATGACAGATTCCAAAACACAGATTCAGAAATTTCTGAAAACACTAAATAGCATAAACACACAAACACACACCAAAAAAAAACACCAGGCCTATCTTATTCAAATAGTGGATAATCAAGACAAGGAGAAAATACTTTATCTATAAAAGAACAAGGATAATAATTATACACTAACAGGAAGGAAGAGTGAAATAAAATGCTAAAGTATTATTGGAAAGGGCAAAAAAATGCCACCACCCCAGAATGCTATTTATATCCAAAGAAATTAATCTATAAATGTGAACAAAATACATTACTGGTGGAATTATAAAGTGGCGTGGCACCTGAGAAAGTTTGGAAGTTTCTAGAAAAGTTAGACTTAGAATTACCATATAACATAGCAGTTCGTCTCCTAAAAGGATTTAAAGCAGGAGTCAAGTGGTGCTGTATACAATCATCATGCTGAAATTATTCACAATAACTAAAACAAGGAAAGAAATTAAGTGTACATCAAAAGATGAAGAGCCACAAGGTGATGTGCTGCCGGTATCCTAGCACTCTGGGATACTGAGGCAGGGGGTCATAAATTTAAGCCCTGCTGGAGAAATTGAGCAACTTAGTGTGGCAGTGACTCAAGCTATTTTTTTTTTTTTTTACTTTAGAGAAGCCAGGGATATAGCTCAGTACAAATATTTTGGGTTCAACTCTCAGGTCTCCAGGAATAGAGAGAGAAGGAGTAGGGAGACAAAAGGAGGAGGAGGAGGAAGTAAGGGGGGAGAGAGAGAGAAGATGAATAAAGAAAATGTGGCAGATACTTACGTTACGGTTTTTGTCTTAATAACCCCCCAGTCACATGTGATCATAAGGAGGACTACTTCACAGGTAGCTGGATCGAGGGAGCGATGCTGGGATTCATTCGTGGTGCACTGCTAAGATTAAGGGCACTAGGATTAAGGGTGTGAGCGCTACTCACTTTAAGTGTGGGTAACCTCAAAAAAGTGTGAGGGACAGAAAGAGACTTACTATAAGCTCACTGTTTTTGCTATTATCTGCCTTCCATAAACTGCTTCTCCTCTGCAGTGCCTGGCTGCCATGTGCCACCCTGTCTTGAAGCCAGTAGATTACAGAATGAACCCTCTATAAACTGAGCATAAATAAACTTTCCTTCCTTTGAACTTTGGGTGTTGAATATCTTATTTCAGCAATAAGAAATGACAACTTCTGGTGGAATATTACTCAGCCTTGGAAAGGAACTTGGATGAATGTTGAATGTTGATGGATGCTAAATGGCAAAAGCCAGTTAAAAAGGGACACATATTATAAATAATACTACTAAATACCTATTATAAGAGTTGATATCAAAAATCTTCAATACCAACTGCTGCCCAAAACTCAAAAGATCAGGCAGCTTCCCTGGTAGTGGAAAACCAAATGATGCAGAAATATCATTCTAAGGCTGAGGTAGGACATCTTTCTGACATCTGGAATGTGTAGAAAGGACAGAAAATGAGGAGTTCCTGAACCAAATGATGGAGCATGTTGAAGAAACAAAGGAACCAAAAGAGACCTTTGAGGATGTGAACTAGTACAATGGTTATAGAAATCGGTATGCAGATTCCCCAAGAAACTAAAACTAGACATTCCATTTGATCCAGCTACATTTCTTTTAGGTATCTTCCTGAAGGAGTTGAAGATATGCTACTCTGATCGATGCATATGCGTGTTTATAGCACTGCAATTTACAATACCTTGGAAGCAGCCCCTCCATCAATAAAATGGGTAAAGGCAGTGTGATATTTATACACGATGGACTATTACTCTGTCACGAAGAAGGATAAACTTATGATTTGTGGGGAAATGGATGTCCCTGGAGACCATGATGGGAAGTGAAATAAATTAGATGTGCAAACTTAAATATCACGTATATGTAACATTTAAACTTAAATGTTTAAGTTTTATATATAAATAAGTAAATATCACAAATGTGTGCTATTTAAACAAATAAATCAGATGCACACACTTAAATTTCTCTTACATGAGAAACCCAAACTACAAATAAATAGCAAAATAAAAGATGAATAATAGGAAATGGAGAGATAGATCTTCTGCACATGGGAAACTAGGATGCGACTAGAGGCCATACGCTTAAGTGAAATAAATCAGACCCACATGGGCAAACATCGTATTGTCTCCTTAGTGTGAGAGCCTGAAAGAGAAAATGGAATCTGATGGGTACAATAGATACTGGGGAAAAGGAAGAGACTCACCCAAAAGGAAATAGCTACTGAGTCAAGGAGAAGGACAGGAGAGGGAGTAGGGGAGAGAGATTTGTCTCGGTTTGTAAGCAGGATGGTTTGGACGACTGTACTGCGCATCCTGCTAGTCTAGGGAAAGGAGCAGATAATGCTTAATTTGCTTTTATCTCCTCTTTTCAATTGCTTCTCCATTTTCTCTCCTTAATTTCTTATACCTTTCTTTCTGTTTTTCCTTTTTTTTTCAAATTTGCATGCATGTATCTGGTAATATGAAAAAGTGTTTGGAAGATAACACTATGCATTACAATAAATATTGTGAAGTTCATGTTACTTTATTAAGTGAAATTCTGTATCACTTGTAAATTTTTCTGTTTCAATATTATTTTATTTTCTATAAAATAAGAAAATTAGAAAAAAGGAAACTAGGAGATGGAAGGGAGTGGGAAAGGGAAAGAAGTTAAGATATGTTTTGCTCATGTACCAATTTCCTGCAACAAATGTAATTATTATGTGCTCCAAACATGGAATACTAAAAATAAAACTAATACAAATGAGACACAGGTACTAACTTGAAAGAACTACCAATATCCAAAGTGGGAACAATTTGAATAACAAAACAAAAACTTTGGTATCAGATTATTAATCCAATACATAGAGCAAATATCCGTAAGTCCAGACTTGAATCAGTAATTGAAAGAATGAATCAATGGGAGAGCAAGACAAGACTTCTAATTCCGGACCACTGAAATAGGCAGCCCACCTACAAAGAAGGGGAGCCCAAGCCCAGTCCTGAAGTGCCCGCTGCAGGTCGGGTGAAATTGCTCCAGAGTGTGCCACCAGGAAGGAAGAAAACGAGAGGCAGCAGCCAACATGGGCTGCCTGGGCTGGGTGATAAATGGCACTAGCTCCTGTTGGTAATGCATGCCTTTGACATTCTGTGGTGGTAAAGGCACTTCTCTCTGTGATCTTCCTCAAATCCCATATCCCCAATCTAATTATGAGAAAAACATCAGACACAGTCCCAGGGAAGGTTGCTCTACAAACTCTGTGACCAACATTGCTCAAAACTGTCAAGGTCATAGAAAACAAAGTATAAGAAGCTCTCATGGTTAAGATGAATGTAAGGAGACATGACAACTAAATGTGGTGCTATATTAGGCATGGAATTCTTGACAAGAGAAAGGCCATTTTAGACAAACTGAGGAAATGTAAATGAAATGTAAACTTTAGTTAACAGTATGTTAACATTCGTTCATCTGTTGTGACAAAATGCACCACTGTGATGCAAGATGTTAATTACAGGGAAAACCACAAGATTATATGGGAATCCTTTGTACTTTGCAACTTGTGAGCACAACACTCAATTGGGGTCCCTTGCAGGAGCACGGGTGCACCTTGAGGCCATAATGTAAGTCAAATAAGTCAGACCCACAAACTTCAACATCACATGGCTTCTCTTACATGAAAACCAAAAGATGAGGTGAAAAATAAAAGATAGATAATAGGAAACAAGGACATAGATTTTTTTTTGCAATGGGAAGAGGACTAAGAGATGGAGGAAGTAGAGAGGAAGAGGGTGTAGAAAGGATCAAGAGGCACTATGTAGATGCACTGACTCCCCATGGTGACTGTAATCATTACACATTGCGATCGCATACTAAATGTGTATTAATAATTTAAACTCAAAATGTGTTGAAATAGAAAGCTAAGATGATTTGGAACATATTTGAAATATAAAGAATATACTTCAAGTAGAAAAAAATGACATCAAATCTGCATGAATGAAATAATAAACAAAAATATAGATGAGAAACTATATAAACAAATATTAATCATATGCAACAAATTAATGTCTAACATGTATAGGGGATATGGTAAAACATTAAGATAGATGACAATAACATATAGTTTAGAAGAGTTATAAAAACATGTATCCTGAAATCATTAAGTATTACAGAATACAGTAAAAATGTTGATAAACTTTCAGTTTTCATGAGTGAAGCAGGCAAATTAAATAAATTGCACTAGCTGTTGTGAGCACCAGAAAATTACAGTCCTGCCAGTTCTTCACCATTTATTCCAAATCTGAACATTTCTCTTCCCCTCACCTGCTCCCACTCAGATGCAAGAGGCAACGTGCGTCATCTCTCACCTGGGATTATTGCAGCCACCTTCTAACTGAGTTCTGTCCTTGATCTTAAAATTCATATAGAACCTGGGAACTTGAACATTCTAAAGAACATGCAGTGGTGTGTGCCAACTGCACGCCACTGAAGGTAGACCTTGGGGTTCTGTAATGATTTCACTTCTTTTTCAAAGGAAAAACTGAAGTTACAACGGTTTTCCAGACCCTGCATTAATTGCCCCGCTCCCAGTGACTGTCTTCCAGTTTTCCTACCAGCTTTCTCTCCTCCCTCCTGCCGGACCACATGGCCTCCCAGCTGGCCCTCAAAGCTGTCTCCTGACTGCCCATTCACACCCATCTCTTCCCAGAATGCCCCTCCCACTGCATCTACCTGGCTCATTGCTTGGTTTAGTCAAATAAGAAACCATCCCTGGTAGCCCTGTTAAAATGGAACCTTCTCTGCAGAATTTACTACCCCCCTTTCCGGTTAAGTTCTCTTTACCATCGATGAACTGACCACATCGTTTATAGAAATTGTGTGCTCTGGGATGGGGGCTGTTGTAAACTTTACTATTTGAAATTATACCTGTATGAAGAATTCTACTCTTGATCAAGGAGCCTCGTCTTTTTGACATAGAGCAGCATTACTGGTTCACAGGAAGGACGCAGAGCTTCACCAACGATTTCCAGATGCAGAGTTCCACGTCTGTCTTGATTGTCCTTTCCCAACACTGAGGAAAACAAGGTCTGAGGTTGCTCGGTGTGGCTGCGAGACTCAGCGACTCCCTTCCCCCAAATCCTACAGCATCTGTCTTTTCCCTTGTTTGATGAGGCGTCTTATGATTCTTGGTGTGTGGTTTCCTTCATTGCCATGGGGCCGTGAACCTAATTTTGTCAGACCCTAGCTGGTTTGACCCTTCCAAAGCTCATGCTAGAATTTGGTTACCAAATTCTCATAGGGTTCAAGGTGAGTACTTTTAAGGGATGAGTTGCCGCAGTGCTATGGATGGGTCAATGTTTTTCTTGAAGAAATTTGCTCATGTGGCACTCTATGAATCCCCTCAGGAATGAACTGTCCTCACAAAAGCAGGCTGTGATGAAGTAAACCTGGCCCCTCCCCTTCTCCCTGTCACACCTACCCATTTGCTCTCACATTTTTCCTTCATGAGTTGACACAGCCTGCAGCCCTCACTTAATGTGGCTGCCCAGTCTTAGACTTCTGGCCTCCACAGCCATAACCAAAATAAAACAACCTCTTTTCTTTATAAATGACCCAGTCTAAAGTATTTTGTTATAGCAATGCAAATTGGACTAAGACACCAAGAAACTTCTATGGTACTGGTGTTCATTTTATTATTGTTTTTTACATATAAATGTTTCATTCTACCTTGACATTCAGGTACATTGATTTTATAAGTAAATTATGTCATCTTATTAAAGAAAAGCAAGATTAGTATAAGCTTTCCTCTGAAGGAGATATTCAAGGATAGGTGACATTTCAAAAGTCTCTACAGCTGTCTAGAATGTTTGATAGTGCCAAAGAGCAACACCTTCTTCCTTTGCTGGCACCAGCCAACTGTGAGTAGCTCTTTTAAGCCATTAAGTCCAGATGCAAGGCTGACAATAGCCACAAGTGAGGTGTTGCTCTGCTCCTAAGGCAGGAGAGAAGGAAATGGAAACTCTCTACTTCATTCGACCCCATCAGATCTGTCTCAGATTTTTCTTTCCAGATTGATGACGCTTTCATCTCTTCCTGTCATGTATATCTTTAGTAGTCATTACACAAAGCTGGTTATTTTTTGAGGGAAAACATCTCCATAATTAAAATGCCAGACATTGTACACTTATTAGATACAAAGATGTCTCAAAGATAAATTGGGTGCATCGGGTATTTTTTTCTGCATCTAGTTTACTCAATCTAGGTGAGCTGCCATGACAGAAAAGTAGGGCAGCCTTAGATGAGTCATTCATCTGCTGAACATCTGTTGACTTTCAGGAAGAATTCATCATTTGTGATGCTAGAAAACTTTGTCATCTTTCTTCACGGTCTTATCAGAACTTTCTGACATGTGTCAGCTACAGAATTCCAAGGGGGTTCTTTCCCTTGTGAGACAGAAAATCATTCTCCTTCAAGAAAGAATTAAAATTTTGCTTATCTTTTCACATTTTTTAATCTTTATGAAAGCCTTCCATATGTCTCTGTTCTCAGGGAGGGGGGTTAATTAAAAACTGTACTTAGTGGAGTTAGGTTCTTTTCTGCAATAATTAATTATTAGCGTGGCGATGATGATGATGATGATGATGATGATGATGATGATGATGATGATGATGATGGTATTCAGTATTTGTGGCACATTTGCCATCTGATGTCCCACTTGTCTTCATTCATTGTCTCACTCTCTATAATAATTAAAGTCAAATATCATTGCCTACATCTGATGTAAAGGACCCATACCTCGGTGAGGCTGGGTGACTTGTTCCAGGGCACAAAACTGAGTCAGCATTTGAACCCAAGTCTGTCTGGCTCAGAATTTTCAGATCGTCTATCACGTCCAGGCTACAGTGCCGATGCTCCATTACAGCAAATCCGCCTCCTTATCTAGAAAGAGGACTTTGCTTTTCATTCTTCATTTTTATAGCCATTAGGACATTCTATAGCACAAGGCATGCAAGACTTCTGAATTATGAGTTGGAGTGAATGGAGAAGAACCTAGGGCCATGCCAGACCAGTTCCCCACCGGGGCCAGCCAGAGAGTAGAGAACTAATAAAGTGAAGAGTCCTGGTCTATGAACGATCTGGCCTGGGAGACTCTCCCAAAGGGTATCTGGTTCCCACTATGGACTGAGGGTGCTCTCTTTATCATTTTCCACATCACTTGGAAAAGACACCCAACTTGTGGAACTTAAAAGAGGTGATATTTACACTGGCTCACAGTTTGTAGTTTTCAGTCCACAGTAGGTAGGCTCTAGAGCAGAGGCAGCTGTGTGGGCAGGCATGAGAGGAGGAAAGCCGCTCACCAGAGGGTGGCATCCAGGAAATAGAGTCAAGGGAGGTGCCCACAGGGAGATAGACCCTTCCAGGTCCCATCCCCAGTGCCTCACCTCTGCTGACCAGGACCCACTTTCTAACAGCAAGTCGGAAACACCCCCAACCCAATCACTTTTCAAAAGCCCCACCTTTCAGTGCAAAAAGCCTTGAGGGGACATGCAGACATGAGCTACAACATTGTGGTCATAGGTGGGTAAGGAAGCAGGCAAAACCATAGCTGCAGGACATCTGGTGTTGTGCCAGGAGGACAAGGGAGAATCACAGCTGGCCTTCCATGGGAATCTACAAGGCAGTTCTCTCTGGCTAATATCTTGGAATAAGAAAGGGTCTGAAAGTTAGAGCATCAAGAAAACAAAAGCCAATGAGCAGAGGAAACAATAGCAACCTCTTCCAATCCCTGCCTATTCCCCAACTGACAGCAAAGAGGGGTGAAGGCAACAATGGCATCAATTCCAAAGTATGAGGTCAACATTCTCAAAATTGTTCAAATGTACAAAAAGGTCCATATCTCCTCTGATACTTTCTATCTTTCCCATTTTCATCTTCAGAATCACTACTATAAATAGTGTTCCTAGTTCAGATATGATGTAAATCGTAAGTCTTGGAATAGAGGTATAAATATTACCGTGTTGTAAATATTAATGCTTCAAAAGACCAACACAAAGGCCATCTGGAGCGGGCGCCCTCGAATGCTCCAGTAATCACAACTGCAGTATCTGCACTGTGCGTATGCATTCAAGTAATCTTTCATTTAATTATCATATGAAAAACCACTAAGACAAAAATACGCAATGTATTAATTAGTGAAACTGTGATAGCTAATCAGTTTTGAAACTGTCTCATTGCTATTTGTCTCTCAATAAAATTATTTTTAAAATTATCATGTTTTATCGTGTGCTTTCACATTCTGGGGATTGTTTTGATTCTCATTTCTTGTGTGAGAATAAGGAAAGACAGCTCCAGAAGTAATGCCTGACTTGCCCGAGGTCACACAGCAGAAATCGTGAGGCTGGATGTAAGTTCCCGCCCTCTGACTGTCACAGTTACTTTTACATCATGAAGACACAATACCTGACACCCACAATTGAAAGAGGAAAGTCTTGCAGAAGTTTCAGTCTGAAGTTATCTGGCTCCAAGGCAGAATGGCATGGCAGAGGGGACACAGCTTGTGCCCTGGTGGCAGGAAGTAGAGAGTGACCAAGAGTGGAGGAAGAGAGAAATACACTCTTTCAGACCATAACCCAGTGACTCACGTCCTTCCACTAGGTTTCCCCTCCCGACATCACGCTTAGCTGTAGACTCGTGAGTGGAGCCCTTCGTGGGTAGGTAGCACACTCTCCATGATCCAGCCATTTCCCAGAAGCCCACCTATGAGTGCATGAGGCTTTGAAGTGACTCCTCCATATAAACCGCAACACTGACTCTGCAGCTCATGTCAGGATTCTTTCCTCAACACAGAGGTCAGCTACTGCACCCGCTCTAGGGTTACTTTTCAAGATGTAGCCATTTTTTTCTGCATTAAGAAATCACCACTCTCCAATTTGGTACAAATCTATAACCTTGTTTTGGAAAGTCCTTCAAGAAAATGCTAATAAAACCCTAGGGCTTACTCAAGACCTAGACCTGATGTATAAGCCATCAGGATTTCTGTGGAGCCTCTGAAAGAAGTACATTCAATTTCAGTTATGACACACTCACTCTGAAATCATACTGTTCTGCACTGGTATGTTGTTCCTTTTTAATCTCCACATAAATTACAATGTCACAAGCCACAAAAGCTGTGAAATTCTGACCTGCCATGGAAATATAATTCCTAATGCATGTCAGAAGAAATCATCCTACAACTGGATGATTGAAACTGTCTCATTGCTATTTGTCAGCAGCACAACACCTACCTGGGAAGTGCAAGGTCCTGAGTTCAATCCACAGTACCCCCCAAAAAAAGAAAAGAAATCAGCCAAATCCATCAGAATCCCCAAAGGAAGTTATGCAACTGCCTATTGTTTTCACATCTGTATCACCTACAATAAATACAACACATGATACGTAATGGCTACATTTCCTTCATTAATGATGTGTCATTTATCTATCTGTACATAAATGTAAGTTTCTCTATCCCTAATCTTTATCCAAGAGTCTCTTTCCATGATATGTGACACATTGTAATTTTTTTTTTTGCTATGACGCTGTCATGAAATCTATTGTCTTTTTCCTTGGCGTCTATCTTTTCTTCCTATTTATAATAAGATGAGCGTTTCCTAGAAATATTAATAGTGTTAGATCAACAATAAAATTCATAATTTTATACCTTTGGATAAGAAAAATACCACTATAGGTCCATGGAGATATTTCTCTTCCCGTGGAGTTGAATTGGCTCAGGATAAGAAGCAGATATCAGTGGTTTGTAGGATTCAACCTCAGAGTCGCCAGGCTATTCCAGCAACCACTGGCCAATAAAAATCAAAGAACTCAGAACTCCAGCCTTTGTAGAAGCTGAGATTGATCTTTGATCAATGTACACACAAGTCCACATCTCCTCTTGTCTCAGTTATGAAGAGTTACATAAAACTTTTGCCACACTGTATCAGGTAGTTCTGATACCAGACATGGACCTTAACCTGGAAAGCTCTGGGTTGCTTTCTTTTTTTGTGGAACCAGGATTGAACTCAGGCCCTTACACTTGCCAGGAAAGCACTTATTCTATTGAGCCATCTCCTGGGCCCCCAGAAAGCAACTTATAGCTTTACTTAATTGATTACCCAAGTTACTGATTCTGAGATCAGAACTTAGGTATCTTTGTAACTACTGTTATAAGTGCTCAGTAAATTGCCATTTCTGCCTTGGATTTACATGGTGTAAAAGATATGTTTACGTTTTTAAAATTTTATTACAATAAGACACATTGCCACTAACCTTTCTCAAACTACCCCCTCTAACTTCAAACACACTCACCCCCATTGTTCTTGCCACTTTCTGAAGCAGTTCTGGAAGTGCTCTTCCATGAATGTCTTCAGAAGGTGTTACCAAAAATACAGTGAACTCTGCTGCCAAGTGTCATTTAACGAAAAGGTAGTTTTGTAAAGCCATATGATATGTCTTCATTCATCTTATTCACTAGATCTGGGCACTGGGAGACTCCTGGCTGTTTCTTAAAATTAAAATGACCATGCAAAGTGAACATTTTGAATCAATTGAGGCAGGCACAACTGTACAGCTTATGAAGACATTCAGAAAAGAGGACCTCCAAAAATGCTTCAGAAAGTGACAAGTATTATAGGATAAGTATGCTCAAAGGAGGGGGAATATTTGGGGAGGTATAAGTGGCGATGTGTCTTTAAGTATAATAAAATTTAAATTTAAACATTTTCTCTAGTTTTCTATCACACCTGATAGTTCAAAACTAAATAGACTCTTTATTCCTATCACCACAGGCATGACTTGATTATTTTCATTTGCAGAAAAAAAAAAAGAAATTTTCTTAAATTTCACAGGAAAAGAAAAATGCAAACTCAACAGGGCAGAATGGTTTTCCAATCAGGCCTGGAGCTGAGACTACAACACGAGCTCACCTACACAATCATTGGTAGACCATCACTCTAGTCACCCTGTGTTCTTAGAAGCTTCCCAAAAATTGTGCAAACCACAGAATGCTATCAAAGGTAGCAGACCAATTCTCAGGTGAAAAAGAATATCATCTCACCTTCTCCTGCTTTCTTGGACTCATCCTGGAGAAAGATGGTTGCAAGAAAGGCTAAATGTCACCTCTGCCCATCTTAGTCCACAGTTGCACTCCTGTAACAAAGGGTAGAGTAACAAGAGCATCATGGCTTGTATCTAGATGCCCCCCCAAAGCATCATGAGCTCATAGGTGAGGTTTTTCAGAACTGTTGGAATCTAGGGTGCGTGATACTGGGATTAAGGGTGTATGATACCAAGTTAGTCCACTGATTTGCTTAGTGTTATTCTGGGTATGGTCAATGGAAAAGCCCACACAGGGTACATGTAGCACTACTCAAAAGACTGTAGCCTGGATGGATAAAGGTAAAACAGAGACTCACTTTATTTACTGCAGCTTTTTTGCTACCACTTTACTGCTTGCTGCCTTCTTCCTGCCACTCCATTAACTGTTTCTGCTCTGCCTTGCTCCTCTGTGATGTTGCCTGCCTTAAAGCCAGTTGAGTATGGGCCTGAAACTCCAGAAAACTGTGAACTGAAATAAACTTTTACTTCTTAGCTTATGGATGTCAAGTATTTTGTCTCAGCAACTATGGAAGTAAGACAAAAAGAAAAGCAAACAAGTTAAGTAGCATGAACAGCACACCTTAGATCAAAGAAATCCCAGTGAATATCAGCTCAGTGCAGAGGCCTAGAACTTTGACCTATAGAACATCTTCAACACATTAACAGTAAGTTGGTGGAAAACAAATGAAACAGTTGTCCATCCCCCGGGTGCTTTTTAGGCTGCTCGTAGTCTAGAGTTGTCTAAGATAAAGGAGACTTTATACCTGTCATTAGGCAGACAAGAAAACAAATAAAAAGAGTTTTGTCTTTGTTTGATTTTTTTCTGAGGTCTGGAAATTGAACTCAGAGCCATCACACTGAGCTACCTCCTCAGCCCATTATTTGTTTTTATTTTGAAACAGGATCTCACTAAGCTGCCAAATAACCCGGGCTGGTGTCACGCTTATGTTCCTCCTGTTCAACTTTACAACATGTTATTGCTTCTTAATTGCCTTTTAGTCAAAAATAACCTTTGTACCAAAGAGACATATTTTGGAATGGCATAGTGTGGCTTGTTTTTGGGTTCTAGAAGTGTCTCTGGACCGGGATTCCTATCTTTCCCAAAGCAGAGGACTCTGGAATTCTTGCAGGGCTGGTTCTGGCTTTGTGTGGCTTCTCCAGAAAGTTTGGGTAGTAGTTAGGATTCA
>NW_004524615.1:11245168-11251487 GCF_000260255.1 Octodon degus
GGCCTCTTTTCTCCTCTAGCATTTATGTGTCCCTTTGTACACTAAATCAATAGCAGTCACTTTCTCCCAGACTCCCTCAGAAGCTTTCTCTACTCCACACCATGCCCAAGTTGGTCCTTAAAGAGAGTGAATGCCAATCACATACACCCAAACTCTGACTTGCTTCCTGTTATTCCAATCAGGAGTCACCAAATGAGGGCCACACCTATCAAGGAGCCATAGTACAACCTCCAATAAAAACAAAAGGGCAGCACATCCATAGGGGGTTAGGCAACAGCTTTGTTTGGTGGTTAAAGCCATGTGTATGGAATCAAAGTGTCTGAAGTTGCAACTTACTCTTTCCTCATAGTCTGATCTTGTGGAAAGTACTTACTTCACCTTCCTGACACCAGTTTCTTCTTCTGTAAAGAGTGCGTGGTATTTCCTGTCTCACTGAGCTCTTAGAGAGACGATACTCATGGAATGATGGGCAATTCCATCACATAGTAAGCACTCTGAGAGTGATTTGGTATCAATGCCTTCTTAAGTCTTTGATGATAGAACATGAATATAAGCAATAGTGACACTAAAAAAAAAAATTCTGTGGATGATACAATTGTCCGCCATTGTAATTTACAAGCAGTTCAAGCTCACAAGAACACCAGTTATCACACATGAAAGTATTAGTGGATCTGGTGCACTACAGTGGATCTGATGACAGGCTCTTAAGCTAAATATGGTGCTTTTGAGAATAAATCAATGTGATGGATTCAGTAAATTTTTACAGCCTTGCCAAGAGATGCTGAAAATTAAAAAATAATCAGCACTTTAATTGCAACACCAGACCTACAGTACCTAAATCAGCCCTCATAACTTTTTGATTGTGGGTTATGGTTTAATGGATAAAATCAGATTTCTCTATGGCATCCTCTATCAAAAATGGAGAAATCTTTCACCAGCAAGGGAGAACTTCTTTCCAAGACTTTCTCTTTGCCTTGCAGATTTGGTGACCCTGCTCTCTCACCACTCTGCATAAGGCCATCCAGCATATAAGACAACAAAGGAATAGGTGTTGCTACAGAGAAAGAAATATCAAGACACTGACCTCTTTCATGCTGAACCATGAGCGCTGAGCAGGCTGTGTCTGGGAGCTGTCTCCTTACTGTGGATGTGCTTGGTTACATCCAGCAGAGAGAGCAGCACCTTGGTGCAGCCTCAGTCACACCAGGACGTCTGGTTAAGGTTGCCCCCGCTGGTTGCCCCAAACTCTCCTTTCCTTCTGGGCCCTAGAACATTATAGATAAACAGAAGGTCACAAGCCGTTTCCAGTGAGGTTTTAGAATCTAAGAAACTGCCTGTCTGACCTATAAACCTAGAGAGGGTAGGTTTCAAGTCAACGAGCAGAGCGGATATGAGTTACCCACAGTACAATGCATGCCAGTGTGTTCTTACTGGATGTTTTAAGGGGAAGGCTGGAGAAATAAGAACCTTAAAGTTCACCTAGGCTGTAACCTAAAAAAGTCTGGTCTGGGTCTGTTTGGAAGCTCAGACTGCACTTCCAAGCTTGTAAAACCTAATACATCCTAGAGAAACATACACATCTAAGAATGATTAGCCAGTTGTCACCATATGCAGTGGGCACTAAACAGGATGGTTGATGCTTCCACATTCAGAAAAGTTCCTAATTGCACTCCTCCAATGCTGAGCATCAGCCGGAGGCCAGCATCAGAATCCTGAGGAGCACCTCACCAAGCAGAGGTCCACATCCAGCTGCAGAATTAGGAACAACAGGGGTGATGCCCAGCCTTCCAGGGTGGACAGAACCTTCAGGGGCCTCAGATGATCACTACATCTGAGAACTGCTGGCTCAGAGGAAAAGCTTAAACTGAATCAAAGGATTAGATCTAAGTCTTACCCCAGTGAATACAGTCTATGTGATGAGATGTTTAAAAGCTGCCCACATTGGATCTAGGAGTGGAGCTCAGTGACAGAGGACTTGCCTAGACCTGGGTGCAATCCCCAGCACTACAAAACAAGCAATCAACCCAGATGTGCTCAATACACACCCAAGGTTGACAGCCTTTGCCTTATAGAAATTATACACAAGAACTCTGTGTTTATGGTTTTCTTGAAATTTTGTGTAAAACTGGGGATACTGCATATGTAAATATTCATGCATATAGAGGTCCTACATGTAAGTGTTCTATAGCTTTCATCAAATTCTCAAACAGGCCTATTATCCCCAAAGTAGTTAATAATATAAGGTTTTAAGAGAGAAAGATTTATTCCCTCACACTAACTTATCAACCTGGAGACTTCATGCAGAAACTGGTGAAAACACAGCATTAAGTCCCAGGGGTGCTAAAACAGTATGGATTAACCATTCCTGATAAATATCAGTCAGGTTTCACATATCTTAGAGTAGAGAGGGGGAGGGGCAGGAGAAAGCTGCTCATGTCAGGGCAGCCTGGAAGCAGAGAGAGAAAGGAAGGGCCAGGGGAGGGAGGAGCATCCTTCCAGGGGCATCCTTCCCCTCCTCCTCCCAGTATCTCCTCTAACCAGGCCCACCTCCAGCACACTGGAGGCTTTGGGGAACATTCTACATCTCCACTGCCCAAAGCGCTACTGTTGATATCAACCCTTTGCTTTATGTACATTTGGGGAACACTCGACATCCAAAGCACAGCAACCAGGATTTGAGTGCGTAAAATAAGTAGAATCACAGGACACATCCCCACCCCAATGCGGATTTCAAAAAGAGGGTCTAAATCAGATCTAAACTGACTTTATGAACAAAACAAAGATGGCCTGGGGCACACTACAGAGAATCAACAAATGGAATCTTGCCCTATTAAAAAGCTCTTGCACAGCAAAGGAAATCACCAACAGAGTGAAAAGACAACCCACAGTGTAGGAAAAAATTATAATAGCTGTAGCTCAGACAAAGGACTTATATCTAAAAACATATAAAGAACTGAAGGCCAGCCTGATAGCTCAGAAGACTAAAGCGCTTAGGCAGAGTGCAGAGGCCGGGAATCAATCCCTGGCATTCCTTGCCAGCCCTGCCCCTGGGGTGAGCTTAGACTGCACTTGACACTGGTCATGGTAGTGCACACTTATGTAATCCCAGCACTTGGGAGACTGCAAACAGGAAAATCACTGCAAATCTGATCTGGGCAGTGAGACTATGTAGACCCTGTAGACCCTGTCCTAAATATAGGAAAAAAAAAAAAAAAAAGAACTGAAAGAATCAAGTCAAAAAATGGACATTTTAGATGAATTCACCCTTCTCAAATGAAGAAGTGTGAACAGCAAATAAATATATGAAAAAATGTCCAATATTACTGGTCATTCTAGAGATGCAAATTAAAACAACACTGAGATTCTGTCTCACTCCACAAAGAGTGACATCATGAAATCAACCAACAACAAATGCTGGCATGGCCATGGGGAAAAATGAGCCCTTCTCCACTGCTGGTAGGAGTGCAGAGTGGTGTAACCACTGTGGAAATTAGTGTGGAGATTCCTCAAAAGATTAGGATTAGAGGTCCCATTCAACCCAGCTATTTCCCTTTTGGATATTTTCCTACAAGAATTAAAAACATTGGGCTGGCCAAATAGCTCAGCAGATTAAAGCACCTGAAAGCAGGCCCAGGGGGTCAGGAGTTCAATCCCTAGGTCTGCTGTGCCAGCCCCACTCCCAGATGCCAATTGAGACTGGGCGTGGTGGTGCGTGCTTATAATCCTAGCTCTTGAGAGGCTGTAAACAGCTGGATCACTGAGTCCGATCTAGTAGTGAGACCCTGAACACCCTCTTCTACCCTTCCCTAAAATACAAAAAAAAAAAAAGTAGTGAATTTTTAACTGTATAGAGGGGTTGTTGTAGTTATACCTTCTTTTGTATTTTCAAATTATGATATAGCAAATCTTCTTTTAGAGTGTGAGATATATGGAGGAGAGAAATAAGATGAGACTGACCCGCACAAAGGTTGGACGGCTTGCTTAAGGTCACTTGACATTGACCTGACCTTCCAACATGACATGTTATTATCTTGAAAAAGCAAGGTCACAGGACATTGAGGTCACCACCTGCCAACTGCTGTGATTTGGCCACAGTTTGTACCCCCAACATTGCATGTGCTAGAAGCCTGATCCTCAGTGTAATAGCACTGAGAGGTGGTAAGATATTTGTGATGCGGCTAGGTGGAGGTGGCCAGATGGATCAGCACTCTCCCATAGGGAGTAACGCTGGCCTCACAAGTGGCTTGGCTCTCACAGGGGTGGATAAGTCTTGAAGACAGTGATTATTATAAAAGAGTGATTGTAGCATTTTTTTTTTCTCTCTCGCTTCCTATTTGGCTACGTACAATTGCGGATGGTGATGCGTCAGCATAAGAACCACCTGCCAGACTAGCAGAGCTCTGGCTGTGTCTGTGGATGGTTGGCATGTAGGCTTCAAACTGAGATGGGAAGATCCACCCCAGATGTAGGGGGCACCGGCCAATAGGCTTGTAGTTCAGGCAGAATGAAAAGGAAAAGAAGAAGGAAGGTGTCCGTTTTCTTCCTGGGAGGAGCTCTGGTCTCTGCCGTTGCCATTGGTCATTCACCTCTCGTTCCTGCATGCTTCCGGTGCTGACCCCAGCCTGCTACCACAGGCTTATGGCTTTCCCACACAGACTTGTGCCCGATGCCACAGTGTGCTCCAGGGCTTCCACCTGTGACTAGCTCTGCCAGCTCTCCAGGCTGCTGATGCCTACTGCGCTCTTCCACTGTAAGCTTACCTAGTGGACCCTCTATGTAATCACACACATTTTATATTAAAGCTGTTCTAGGGAACCCTCACTGGTGTGTCATGTGACTTTTCTCTCACCCGTATTCCTATCTGCAGTGAAGCCATTGCCAGAGGCTGATACCTGTTTTTTGGACTTGCCAGCTACCAGGATGGTTAACCAAATGAACTTTTTTTCTTTATACATCACCCAGCATCTGATATTCTGTTGTAGTAACACAAAACAAAGACACCAGCCCACCCCTCATACATGGGCTCCCTTCACCCCAAGGAAAGGCATTCTCTGCCCTCCTTACCAGCTCGCTTTGTCCCCAATCATCCCAGAATAAGTTTTCTTCACAGACTCTTACTGGCACAGTGCAGTTGGGAAATGACAGTACTAAGTCGTTTCCAGTTAAAAAACAGTGTTATCTATAGTGATCTGCACAAATGAACTTGGGCATTGACTGAAGTGTCCTCCTCTAGCACAGGGTGATGGGCTAATTGTCACCAGCACCTTCTAAAACAGTGTATAAAAGCCACTTCCCGCAGGTTGCCTATCGCTCCCCATGGGCATGACCAGGTTCCTTAGCTTAGTGGTAATGGGGGCAGATGCATTCCAAACAACCACAGAGAGTTTTTTCAGGCTTGTACATTCCACAGAGGATGAGGAAGGAAGAAACATGAAAATTTTGCAATGCTTCCATCACTGTGTGGTCTCTCTACTTTCTCCTTCTGAATCTCCCCCTCCTTTCTACCAATAGCCAGCTTCTAGAACCATCTCCTCCCCCTTGCATGTGACCCTCTCCTGAGCTCCCTAAGTCTTTCGTCTATCCTGTGTACTCATATCTAAAAGATAGGACGCATTTCTTGTTCTTGAACCTCATACTAAAGTGCCTCATCATGCATAGTGAAAATTTAGCTACTATGTTACACAGTTGAACCCAATGACTTGTTGTCTTGTGTTTTACCACTTTTATCCACTTATGATTTATATATGCCCAGGAGAGCACAAACTAAGACACCACTATAGCATCCATCTATAATTGAGCAATGCTAGCTCTCACCAATGCCATGTCCAAGGAATATAGTTGAATCATTGTCTTTCCAATACAGTATATACAATTGTCAGTATATGGAAAGAACCTGTGTGATATTTAAAAGTTCAAGTAAATTACCTTATCATACACTTGTGCTTTCTTACTTTGTTCCCATATAGAAAAGAGTAAGTTTAAGACCTCTCATGCATTTAACTGTTACTAACAAGAAATATTACCACAATTCTAGTCCCTGAAATTTATAGTAACTGTCTATGCATGTGCGTGGCCATGACTCATCCACATGGCTAACACCAACAAATGTTCTACAGACTGCGCTACAGGGTTTCAGAGTAAATTCAGAGGGGATTTGACTGACTTTGGCAGATACAAAAATTACATTTCTTGTTATATAGGTCTTGCTTTATCTTGGTCTTAACCATTAAGCAAAAAAGTATAAAAACAAGATATAAAAAGTAAGGCTGAGTCAAAGCCCAGGTCCGGTGAGTGTGTGGAGAGCTTCCTGCTACCCTGC
>NW_004524615.1:11277703-11284028 GCF_000260255.1 Octodon degus
CTACCAAGAAAATGATGTACTGATGGCAGACGGCAGCAGGGCTGCTCTGATACGTCCTTTGGCCAGAAGTGGCAATGCACTTGGGCATTCTGTTTCCTTAATGACAAAGGGACATGTGCACCAGGTGACTGTGCAGAGCTAGAGACACAAGCTGGGGCTACTGATCTAAGCAAAATTGGCTGGCTCGTGGGAGGGTCAGACAGCCTCTTCAGGGGCTCTCACCAGCCCGGCTAACCAGCCCAGGGAGCCTCCTCATCCTAATTAAAATTGCAAACGGTGGTTTTCTCACTGCTTGTCCACTGCACACAGGACGAGGAATCCATTCCGCTGTTCATCCCGGAGTCCCTGATGAGAGTATGTCTGGTTTTGGTGGAAGCACTGCTTCAGGGTTTATTAGAAAAGTAATGAAACCAAAGGGAATCAAGCATGTCAGAAAGAGAGGGACACAGTATTTAGCATTGCTGTGCAGAAGCTGAGTTCTTTTTCAGGACTCTGGGTCTCTTGTTTTCTTCTCTGAGCTTATATTAATTGCTAATATGCCATAAGCAGTTAAGTTATTTTTACACCCTCATAATAAGAAGAAGAATATTCATAAATATTTACCAGATTGTTGCATGTGGTATATAACTTCTCCTCACTCCATAAATTATGAAGATTTTTAATACTTTGCTAGAGGGTGAGGGTAAGGAGTCAACAAACATAAGAGATAATTGAAATGGACAGCCCCCCACTCATGGCAATCTTGACCGCCCCACAGAACTCCTCTATGGACACAATGGCAGGAGCTTAGGTTAAATACCTATGTAACAACATGAGCTGATTGATTCGCTGTTGTCCCAGCTCAGGGTTCTCACCTGGACAGAGGGTCTAATAATCAACCATTAAATACTGTTCCCTAAAAGAAACTTTTAACTGGTCAGAAAGCCATATTTCCTAGTTTCTCCTCTAATACTGAACCTTCACTGATCATTTTTTTTTCTTCCTTAGTCCTATACCCAACATCTCAAACCCATTTTGATTATCTGAGATAAGCTTGAATAAGAAACCATAATTAAATAGTTGCCAAACTCTTGGCCCATAAATAATCCAATACCTGGAGGCACCACTACCAGAAATTAAGAAACATTAAAAACTAGAAACACTCTTTTTCAATCTAACCCAGATACAGGTGTTATCTATCCCATGCTTTCATTTTTGAATTGGTAGCTGATTTTGTTGCTGACTTTTAGTTAACAGATGCAAACTGGAAGATTTCCTATAAATTTTATTGCTGTTTTATTTTTATTGTTAATTTTATTACTATTCTAAAACTTTAGAAAGCCTGGAAAAACTGGGCTTATTGGTTCTGTTGGAGTGTCCACCTTGCCTCAGTCCTCCCCAGCCCTTGTGGTCCTGATGTACTAATCCACCCAGGTTTCTCGGCTAAGCGACTACGCTTCCAACCCCTTTCTAAATGCAATGCTGACCCAAATGTGCCACCTTCAATAATGAAGGAACATCAAGGACATAAATAATAAAATTTCATTTTCTCGTTCTGTTTAGCAACTCACTGGTCCATTCCAGTTTGCATGCTAATCACTGACTGCACAGATTATTAAAATGGGAGGAGACACTATCGTTGGAGAGTGTCTAACATCTAAAAGTACTGATGATACAGAATGCTGGCAAGCATGTGGAACAAGAACATCCACTTATTGCTGGAGGAAATTCAGAGTGGCAGTTTGGCAGTTTCTTATACAGGTAAACAGACTTAGCAATGATTCTGACCCACAGTTGATGAACAGCAAATTGTTTGGGAAGGAAAGGAAGAAGGAAGAGAAGTGAGAGGAAAGAAAGGAAGAGAGAAAAATGGAAGAAATTGGGAAGAAAATAGGAAAGAAGTAAGAAAAGGAGGAATGTGCAGCAAATACCATAGGGCAAGAAGGCCAACCATGCATGTTCAGGCTTTCAGAAACTCTTACATCTGAGATACGATGTTAAAAATAGGAATTAGCTAAGCAAATAAAACAGATAAAGCAATCTCACTAGGCACTTACTAAATGCACTTTCCTTTCCTGAGCTCTCAGATATTCACAGATTTACTGTGGTTAGGTTTGTGGAGTGCCACCTTGGGCTGCTCAGCACTTTCCAAGTTTTGATACTAAAAGTCCCATTTCCAAGAAACTTCCTTTCTAGGATCCTGGTCTTTCGCAATAAGTACAGAAGTCTGGGAAGAAATGTACAAACACTAGATAGTAAACCAAAGAAAAACAGGGCCAGAAAGCAATACCATTCCGAGTGCTAGAGAGGGCAAAGGCCATCAGCCTACCCTAGTGGCAGGCACTGCTTCTCCCCTGACCACTTGGCAGCCTGATATATGGTTCACAGTAATAAGTCACCTGACTTTGCATGACTTTGTGGTAGATTCAATCATGCAATTTAAGTGCATTGAAACGAAGTCTTCACAGTCCTGTTTTGTCTGTGGATTAATCTAGATGTTGCTAGTTTAATATTTAACACTGTTAACATTTAATATAATATTTAGTAGAATTGAGCAGTCCCATGGTCAGAAACCATGTTTTCTAGAAGTTTAGATAGTGAAATGAAATTAACTACAGACCAACATGATCCAGACATTACTAACAAGAAGGCACAAGGGATTCTGAATTGTAATAGCACTTGGAAGGACCTATAGATTCTACATCGGTCCTGTATTACTCACCTTGCCCTGAAAAGATGCCTCTGTACAGTAGGCAATTACAGGGACTACATCAGCTTGGGCAGGCTACAGGAAGGAACTTAGGTCATCACCCGGGTCTCATGTGAGCTATGAAATAGAGGACAGTCACTTTCCTGATTCAGAGCTGCAGTCAGTGTGTTCCGTGGATAAGCTAAGTGGAGAACTGTGATGGCAGATGAGCTAGCCTCATATGATGTGGAGCTGATTCTGTCAGATCTTCCCAGCAATCATATTTTCTATAGAGAAGCAACTGATGTGTGGAGTCACAGCAACACAGAAATGTCCTCTTAGATCTTAGACACTTTCATTTGAAAAATAGAGTGTCAAATGTACTTTTTTATTCCTATGAAGATTTTAATGAAATATAAAACAGAAGATGGTTGATATCGTGCTTTAATTCCAACTAGACTTTGCTCATCTGTCTGCATATTTAGAAGACATTGCAAAGGTAAATTTGGGCAAGTTTCATACAGTCTATAAACTTTTTACCTCCAAAAAAAGAAAAAAAGAAGAAGAAAAGATCTTACTGACAAGTGGCCTGTATACATATATCGAGCATTGCTTAAAAGAAGTTTGATTTGCTTTTCTGTGGTGTTGAAGCATTCATAATGAGAGTTTTGGCACTTCTCAACTGACTCAAAATGTGCAAAAGAAGCAATAAGACCACGGACTGAAGTTACGAGAGATCACCTCCCAAAATATGTCCTACGAGATGCTGTCTTTGGCACCAGACGTCAAAAGGTGTTAAAATCCTACTCGGCCATAAAGTTGTGCCTCCAAACAATAGAGCAGGAAGAATGCCCTTGTGCAACTTGGAAGTACTTCACGCATGAGACTAGAGAAAAGGAGGACAATAAAACAGACATTTGTGTACTATTTCTCAAGAACTGTATGATGATCATGGAGGAGGCTGGAGGGGCCTAGAAAGGGCAAACGGACTGCTAGATTGTTCACCGTTGAGTGTTAATTGAAACAAAAGGTCATCCAGAAGAACAAAGACTTTCTTTTCAAATAAGCCTGCTTCAGAGCAAAACAACAACAAAAAATCACCAGAAAAGAGTAGCCAGCTTAAACAATTGAGGCTATCCATTTCTTTACTAAGACTGTAATTTATTTGGACTTTAACAAGGCCAAACTGTCTCTGAACTTTAGAAGCTCTTTCCCCCAGAGAGGGCAGACTAGCCTTATAAACACAGATGGAGAGGAGATTTGGAAAGAGATGAAAATTAATTCTAAGTCTCAAGGTCCACCATTCCTATTAGATGGAGTCCCAAGGATTTTGTACTTAAATGCTCCAATTGAGAAGATTCTTAATGTCAGCACATCAGGTTGACATAGGAATCAGTGTCATGTAGATCGGGTCAGAGGAGAGCTGCTCATTAGAGCCAATGTGTGGCCTTTTGCCACAATGTCAGAGATAGGGAAAAGGTCCTGACATGTGGGCAGATCAGAAAAATAACACTGGAAAAGGAAACAGAAAGAAAAATCATCCTACTGCACCATGGAACAGAAAGCAGCCTCTCATTATTCTTTTATTGAATATTGGTGATACCTATTTGATTAATCCTTTCATATTTTCATTTTCCTTTTTTAGTCTCACATTTATATATCTTGAGAATAAACAATATTGTATAGACCTAAAATGTTTCAAGCAGTCATGTTTGGTACATGGAACTTCAGGGACCCTGGAAGACTTGGTCATAAGCCTAACCCAAATACTTGAGGGTGTGGTGTCTGCATAAGGGAAGGTTTACCCATGGGGAGAACAGAAAACACCAGCCAGAAATGGTGCTTTCTGATAACACCTCCCTACTACCTGCAATCTCCTGCTCTGTACCACCTTGCCTGAAACCTGAGGAATGAATGAATGAGGCTATGAAGGAATGAACACTTTCCATGACTATTAAAACTGGATTGGGCAGGGGTGGGGGAGTCAGCGGAGGAATAGGATGTGAGTAATGAATAAATATGGTATAGATTCTGTTTCAGCAAAACACCTGAGCTAATGGGCAGGCACCCTGGTGTAGATTCTGAAGGAATCAAGAGGGAGGAAAAAGTAAATATATGAAGAATTTTTATGCTGAAGGCAAAGAAATAAAAAGGATACAGGTGCAGAAATTGCAATGTATCAGCCTTTTCTGACTCTATTTTATTAAAATGAGTCTTTACAAAAACCAAACTAGCCCATTCAGTTTATCACTCACTAATTCTTTTAAAAATGCAGCCAATGTCAAGAAGCAAGAGGCTTGCAGGGATCTTAACTGCATATTAACAAGTAAGAGAAGCCAACCTGAAAATCCTGCCTCATACTCCAGGAACCAACTGCATGCCATTCTGTAAAAGGCAGAACTAGGAAGACAATAAAGCAGATTGGTGGGCCGATGAGATAGGTCAGTGGAGTAAGAGCCGGCTTAGACAAGCGCAGGGGCCAGGACTACCCATGCTGACTATTTGACAGGAGGAGCCCTTGGGACAGATGGTGGCAGAGAGTACTGTACATGGGAAATCTCAGTACCTTCCTTTTAATTTTGATATGAACCTAAAACTACCCTAAAAAGTAAAGCCTAGCCAGGTGTGGTTGGAAGGGAAAATCTGTACAAGAGAAACTGTTCTTTTTAAACCTTTGTTCTTCTGAAACTGCCTGCTCTGTAGCTGCTTCATGGTTCTAAAATTATTTTCTTGGGACTGGGGAGATGGCTCAGTAGAATAAGCACTTGCCTGGCAAGTGCAAGGGCCTGAGTTCAATCCCTGGTTCCGCAAAAAAAAAAAAAAATTATTTTCTTGACCCGTATAACCACAAAAGCATAACCAAACAAGCAGGATGTCTGACAGTGCCACTGTACCTGGCTTCATGAACTGGTGATCATTAATCTGTCCTTGTAACTGATGTCACACCCTGCTAGCTCATCAGAAGAACCGCCAAGCTGCTCTCTCTCGCCCTCAGACCTCCTCTGTGCCTCCCACTTGTGCATCATATAAAAGCCCTAGATCACCAGAGCTCGGGGTTTGATATTCTGGGAATGACCTCAGTTAGTGCCCAACAGTATAAATAGATCGGCTTCCAGATCCTGGGTGTGGTCTTGGCATTTCTGCTTGCTGTTGCCTGGTGACACATGCCCATCACCCCAGCCCTTTGGAGGGCTAAGAAAGGATGATCACAAGTTCAAGACCAGCCTGGACAACTTATTGATTTTATGAGAACTTGACTCCAAATAAATAAAATTAAACAAAGCATGAATGCTACTTAATGTGGAAGTGATGGATTTAATCCCTAGTACAAAAAAATATGAATTCTAATTTTTAAAAAAATACATTCAAGGGCCAGCCAGATAATATATTAAAGTGCCTGTTCAGGTGGACTCAGGGACCAGGGTTTGATCCCCAGTGTGTAGTGATGGCCCTGCTCCAGGGCATGCTGAGATGGTGATTGTCACTAGGCTGGTGGTGTACGCCTATAATCCCAGCACTTGGGAGGATGAAAACAGGAGAATCACTACAAGTCTGATCTGTATAGTGAGACCTTGCAGACCTTATACTAAATACATTTTTTTAAAGTTTTATTTTATTTTATTTTATTTTTTTCCATAATTTTATTGATAAACAAAT
>NW_004524615.1:11285558-11294845 GCF_000260255.1 Octodon degus
ATGTCCTGAGTCTTAATTGACCTTAGAAGGCTAGGGCCAAAATGTTGGCTTTCCTTGTAGCCCTCCTTTTTCTCTAATTTTGGTCTGCAAACTTAGGTCATTAACCATCCAGAAGACAAGCTTATTGTTATTACCATACATCTTAGGCTGTTAAGCTTAACCTCACTATCTGTCTGAATATCAAACATCTTAGGCATAATATGGAACAGGGATTTTTCATCAAGTATTAATGTGTTGAACTTTAAGTCCATACAGAATATGATAAAAAACATTTAAAAATTAGAATATATTTTAAAAATAGGCATAAAGAATTATATACTTCTTATGTTTACACATAAGTCCAAAAATCTCACCATATACAACCTTGAAGCAGGACAGTCCCACAATATTCCTTTTCCTGTCTCTTGCTTTCATTCACCACCCCCTTCTTCTTGAACAACCACCTACCGGAGAGACATCACAGCAGCAACTGGCATGTCATGATAAGCAGCCCATATTCAGAAGACCAGAATGACAGGTACTCCAAGCATGAAATTACTATTACAAATTACCATCTGCAGTGCAGCTAAATACATTAAAAAAAAAAAAACATTTATACAAACACACAAGGTATACATATGACATTTGTGTACACATACCTTTTCATATACACATGCAAAGTGTATTACATATGGAGAGAGACAGAGAGACAGGGACAGAGACAGAGATAGAGAACATCCAGTTTGTGAACTTGACTTTTTCCATGGTTCTGGTTGCAACTGAGTTGGCCGAGAACTGAATTAAATGCAATAGTCAGGTTCAATGTCGACCTGATGGGAAAATTTGATTCAGTTTCCATCCAACCCTCATCCAACTTCTAGTCTTTGTGACCAGACTCATGGAAAGAATCAATGTCATGAACTGAGACATCACTGTATACAAAGCATGCGTACAAGATCTTCCTCCCAAAATATCACCAGCAAATAGAGTTTATTCTGCTCCTTTGTTTTGATTTTCCTTTGTTTACTCTTCTCCCTACAAAAAAAAAAAAAGCTTTACAACTCAAAATCCAACACTGTCATAGCACCCATCCTTGGAGTACAACACAAGGTTTTACCTTAAAATGTGTCCATTTTTAATATGTTTTCAATCACTTTACTTATTTCTAAGTCCATATTTTATGGCACTTTGCAATTAAATCTTCAGCAAATACAGTTCAGCAGTATCCAGGGGCAGGAAAGGACGCACTGACTTCGCAGGCGATAAAAATTCACAGGCAAGCCGCAGATGTAGCAGAGTGAGAATTACCATGCCAGCAGGAACTGCAGATAAAAGGGGATTACACGGGCTGAAATGCAGTAATTGACTAGAAGTCACCGAAAAATACCAGATGGATGTCACTGCTCTTTATAACTCTAATGTGCCTGTAGACTTTATTGAGCATCGCTTGAGATTCACTTTTAGTATTTTCTTGAGTATAATTGAAGTTTATTGATATGTTATTATTGCCCAGTTTAGACGTGACCATAAAAAATACAGTTCTATGTACTTGCATCTCCATAGAAATCTTAAGCTTTGCTGCTTAAAATAAAAGCTCATAGTAATAATTGCCATAATATTTATTCTTTTCCCTCCATTAGTCCTTTACGTAGAATATGGACGGTAACTGCTCCCGATAGCATGGAAATTGCAGGGGTATTTTCAGGAGTGATTGGTGCATAAAAGATCAGACAAGCAATTTTGGATACTACCAAGGGAGACTTACAAAGGATTTTTATGTCGAAGGTAAAAGAAAACAAATTTATACGCTGAAATGAGTTGCCATAGGTGGTAAAGTTGCATATTAGTTTTTGTGGATTTATTTTCTATTTAGTTCTCAGCAGAGGAATGGGGTAAAAATAACTGTCCATCCTAACTAGAATATTCATTCTGTAAACACAGACGTCTCAGATCTGAGCAAAAGGCTTCCCAGCCAAGCAAAGGCCATCTCCCTCCACAACAGACAGTTTAAATTAAGCTGGAAATAATGGGTGTGAAAATGATTGCTTCTCAGGGCAGCAAAGAGAAGCCTGCCCTGGGAATCCCAGGTACAGCTCCGATCTTATCGCTGATGAGTGAGTCACCACCACCAAGGTGCTGCTCTTAGCCCAAGTCAAAGGGCTGCACAATGTGATCGTATTTTCATGAGCTGAAATCAAATTCTGTTAAGAAAGAAAACAATTTAACCGTGAACTTTGGTAGCTACACTTGGCAAAGGTATGCCAAGAAAGTCTTACGCCCTGGGCTCTGGAGCCAAAAACTTCTCAAGTATAACAAAATCTGGGAAGGCAGAACCTAGTAGAAGAATCTTGTACCCCGAGGCAGTCCCCAGCGCCCTGCCCCACAGGTCCCCCCAGCACACCAGCATGGCGTGGGCCCCTCAGCTGCCATGTTGAAAGCAAGGCACTGACAAAGCTCAAGTAGGGAACACTTTCTGCACCTGTATTTCGCAAGCAGCCTTCCCTCACCCAGGAATAGGGAGTCCTGGGACTTTCCTGTAACATAATTCATGTTCCTGGGCCATGCCACACCACTGACTCAGACTGCCTGCAAATAATGAACATGTATCTCTACATGTTTAATAAGCAAGCAGGGCAACACTCACACCCATAAAACTATTGACTTGAGTTACAAAGACCCGGGCCTGGATGGAAGACAACCAAGTAGAGGAAATGGTTGAAATAATGCCAGAAAGAGAAATATTTTAGACATACAGCGCCTCACTCCAGATCTTCATAGTTTCCAGGATATTGAATGTGTGCATCCACGAATCAATGTTGAAGGAATAAAAGACCCACTTCCTTCCTGTGAGTAGCAACATATTTTTATAAATTGTGTCAAACATCTCTGCACATATTTCTAATCTATTTTGGGAGAAATGAATTCAAATTTGCAAGCATTGTGCTATTCAAAGAGTGAAGACAGCCACAGGCTGGTCCAGTAACTGTATAACTGGGTGGGTTGGGACAGCCAGCAATAGGGTGGGCAGGGGAAAACAAAAGAGGGGTGTGGAGGCCCAGCTTTGACAAACATAGGCCAGCTGGGCCTTTCAGAGAAGACACAGAAAAACAGAACTTGTAGCAGGGTCCATGTCTACTCCCTTTTGATTTCATGGTCTTGACCATAAAACAAGACTCATAATACATACTTGGGCATACTGCCATCTCACAACTCTGATACAGTTAAGAGAATTACACTAAGAACAACAACAAGAGCCATATGGCATTACTAGTATTGTTCTGCATCAATGTACATCTTCCCATCTGGCACATCTGTCTTTTGGTCCTATTTATCTTCCTCTTCCATCAGGCACATTCTCACCTTCAAATATGGATTTCAGTTTGAGACTGTGGCATAGGTACAACTCATACAGAAGCAAAAACCAGATTTGTCTTTGCTTTTTGCAATGTCTCTAAGAATCACAGCTCATTCCTTCAACAAAAGTTTTGGGCTTGGTCCTGTCTCAGGCTTCGTAGGTAGCAAAAGGTGTGAAGTCTAGTCCACACTTGGGGGGATGCCATCCTAGTCCACGGACTGTTATGAGTTGAGTTGGGTCATCATTTTCCCTTGGCAATCCTCTCATGACACAGTCTTATTGGGTGAAGGACTGCTGTACTCCAGCACCATCTCATTACAACTAATGACATCAGCTATTACCCTATCTCCAAAAGCAGTCATAGTCCAAACTACAGGGGATTTGGACCATGGCATATCTTTTAGCAGAACACAGTTCAGCCCACATCAGCACAATGTAAACATGCTCAGTAAGTTAAAGTAGGAAAGGACAGTGCTCTGTGGGCAGGACAATGACCTTGGCTCAAGCTTTCCTTGCTCTCCAATGTGGGACCAGAATCCCAAGCAAATAGGAAGTAGCTCAGTACCAGTGTGACTACCTTTGCTCTTCTATGATGAGACCACAGCCAGGCAATTCTATACGCCTAGTGTGCATCACCCTCTGGAGCAGTGCTCCACTTCAGCGATGATCTGGCCACCTAGCCACCTTGTCCCCTGACCTGCATTAACAGCAAACCTAACTGGAGCTAGTTCAAAAGACTGTCTTGTGTGAGGCCTGATCTAAAACATCACAGTGTTCAGTGCACCATCTCATTTAATCACCAGAGAATTTTGGCCAGAGACTCAGGAAGGAGGCAGTGTGATCTACCACAATTTACATTTCTAGAAGTAGTGTGTGTGTGTGTGTGTGTGTGTGTGTGTGTGTGTGTGTGTGATTTAGAAACAAAGAAACCTGACCAGTACAATGAAGTACACAAAAGAGAACCCTTCTTTGTCTTTTCAATACCACATTAAAAACCCAAATGGTCTTTAATCGTACCTTCAGGCACCAATTAATGCCAATTAATTGTATCAAATCCTCCTCCTATTCAAGAGAACTACAGAAACCACTTTGAGTACTCAGAGCCAAGGCTAATTATCTCCTAACTTCAGCTGCCCTAGCATCAGCCGTTGGACACCAATCCAACTTGTGGCTAATGAGGACTTAGGGACCTGCTGGGAGGGTGGAGTGAGCCCACCCAGGCCCTCAGCTGTGGCTTCCTTTCAGTAGCGTGTGACAGTGACACTGGCCAGCCATCACTCAGACCCAATAGGCCCTGAGACTCACAGATGGGCTGGCTCTTAATCATTGTCATCTTGAGGGTTGTGAGAGGATGTCGAATATGACCGCAATAAAATTGTTATTGTTAGTTGTATTATTTTCCTTTCCAATTCTTTCTGGGTTGAATTTGCTTAAAGCACTTAACTACTTATTGATTCAATGGGTTTTATGGGGACACTGCTATTCTAGGGGGCCGGAATATGGAGTTTTCTATCTGATCTGCAGAGCACTGGCTGCAGATGGGAACCAAAGGTCTGGCATTTGACTGTGCAATCAGTCTGTGGGACCCATTTTCCCACTTCTGGTTTCCGTGAGGATCAGTACCCCAATCCCTCCTGGCCTCCTGCCCCACTCCACCTTCTTCTCATGCAGGTTGAATGACTTAGCTGGTTGGTTTGCTTCACATCTCCCTTTTGTACAGCCAAAAGATCAAAGATTTTCTGCGGGGGAACGTGGGATCTGCCCTCCTCTTCTCACCTGGAGCAGTGAAACAAGCCAGAAACAAGCCATCCAGGATATCTGTGGATGCTGACCTGCTCCCAGAGGCCTTTGGAGGACCTCTGAGGAGAAAAGGAGCCCACACATCTGCTTAGGCTCCCACAGTCCCCTCCACTTCTGGTCTCCAGCCCAGCCCAAGCCTGACCCAAACCTGAGCCCAGCAGTAAGAACAGACATTTCAACGTTTCCATGGCTTCCTCTTTTTTTCATTTTCCAATATGCTAAAAATTTAGATGAAGAAGAGGGTGCAGCATCTCACATGCCTCTCTAGGACACCTAGCCGTTTTGGCATGCTTCCTAGGCTGGAGTTCTGCAGCCCCTGTGACAATGTCACTCAGGATCTATAACAATGAAGGCAACCACAGCAAGCTCCTTGATGAATTCTAGCATCGTTGTGATTTCTTATTTTATCTTATTTTATAGGTTGTACAGAAATTTATGTTTTGATTATTCCTTGATAATCCTTGTCATAGCAGAAACAATTAAAACTTCACAGTTGCAGCTTTTCCTTTCTTCAGCTTTTAATTTTGCAGTTTTAAAAATAAGTTTACATCTTTTAAGCACTGTGAGAAAATATGGCACCAAATCTATAGAACATGAGGCTTCATTACAATGAACTAGCATGGGAAAAAGAGAAGGCAAGTGGTTGAAATATGGAACAAAGCAGAAAGTAGAATTTAGGAGGGTACAAGGCTACAGCTAAGTCTAGGTATTAGTCCGTTTCTATTATTACAAGATACCTGAGTCTGGACACTTTGTAAAGAAAAGAATGTTATCAAACTCAGAGTGTTGGTGACCAAAAGTTCAAATAGCCAGGCCAGCTCTGATAAGTCACCTCTGTGTTACAATTAAAATCAAGAATGTCTCCAGGCCAGATGGGGCTTTCAGATGGTGACTGAATCACGGAGGAGCTAAAGCTAGCTTACTGTTAGCAGATCGAGTCTGGTCTAGAGGTGGGTCACTGCAGTGTGCCCCGCAAAGGGGCGTCCCTCCCTCCAGCCCCTTCCTTCTCGTTCTGCTTCCCGGATACCCTGCCATGAGCAGTTTTCCCCTGCTGTGCCCCTCTGCCATGTTGTTCGTGTCCTGGAACTGGTCAACCATGAACAGCAGCCCTGAGTCAGAGGAAAACTCTCCTCCTTCAAGTCTCAGCTATCAGGCCTTTTGTCCCAGTGACAAGAAAGTAACTAAGATGTTTTATCTGTGTCACATCGGGACAGGTGACATCGCAGGTGGAACACGTGTGAGAGTAAGCAAAGGTGGTACGTGAAGCTATACAGTGAAGAGAGGGCCAGCTCTTTTATAACAACTTACTCTTTTCTTTTTCTTTTTAGATTTTTTTTCTTTTTTTTTTTCTTTAATTTTATTGAGAAACAAATAGCAGTGAGACAGTGTCAAACCAAATTGGTAGGACAGTTTCAATAATTAACAGATTGCATACATTCTTCCTAGTGGTTAATTGCTGTACAAGATGCGAACAACTTACTCTTCTGAAGACTAACTAGAGTCCCAAAATAACCTTAACCCTTTCCCAGGGAAGCACCCCAATGACCTAGCCACCTCTCAGCATTCCACCGCCTCAGCACACCACCCTAAGAGCTAAGCCTCTATCTAACTCATCAACCCTTGGTAGAGAAACCATATTTGAATCACAGCATCGTACTTCTAAAATGTCTATGATAGCTGTAAGCAGACGGCCTTCCTAATACATACGTATAATGGATACAATGACTATCTATTATGGATATAATTTCATAATCCTCACAGACCTAATCATTCTGTTCTGCAGGGAAGAAAGCCACATTGTCACTGATGGAGGTCTCAGGCACATTGTTGGACTCATCCAGAAAGCATTAGCCTTTCTGTTTTCTCCTGGCATGTCTACTCTGTGGTCACTCTTACTCTCTTTGACTTGACCCTTGTGAAATATATGTTATATATTTAGAATTCTAGTAGCTTTAAAACTATATGTGTAACCAAGTTTCCTTAGCATAGTCAAGATTTTCTTAAGCTTTCTTGTTAGGAAAACTTCTATACAAAATCATTAAATACTTCACACTGAAAAAAACAAAAAGCATAGAGATAAGAGTACCTAGGACATGATTAGCTATTCCCATTGGCTCACTCCTCTCTCTGTCCCTCCCTGTCTCTCTGTCTCTGTCTGTCTGTCTGTCTGTCTGTCTGTCTGTCTGTCTGTCTCTCTTTCTCTCTCTCTCCCTCTCTCTCCCTCCCTCTTTCTCTCTCTCCCTCTCTCTCTCCTCTCTTTCTCTCTTTCTCTCTCTGTCCCTTTTCTCCCTTTTCCTAAACTCATCTGCAGCCCACAGCTCATTGCATCAGGAATAGACTACAGGTGTAGGCTGACAGCAGGGACAGAGAGAGGCACACATTGAGGCTGCCTCCAAACCAGGGAGGTCTCTTATTCTCTATTCTGCCTGCCCTGTAGGTAAGCATCAGGCAAAACCAAGTCTGTCAAGATAGAAGAACAAAGCATGAACGACAGAAAGAAACAGAGAGAGGAGATGGGAAGAAGATTCCCCTGATTTTGCCAACAATTTCCCAGTGTCTGCAATGAATGTCACAGAATCTCAGCTTCATCCATGCCCCGAAGTTCTATGAAGTATAACTCCCTACGTTCTTTTGTTGCTTAAGTTCATTTTGTCACGTATACACAAAAGAATCTTCCTTAGCATGGAGCCTCTGTGAAAAGTCCCTGGAGGCACAAGTTGTCACAAAGTCCTGCTGACCAGCACTGCCTCGCATGGATCTGATGCCGCTCTTCCCAGTAACGCCCTTGGACGATTGAGCAGAGCCTGCTCATTTTATGTCAACAAAGAGATACCCCAAACTGAGTGCCCTTGAGCCCCTCCTGAAAATAGCTGGTAGATACTGGCTTGGACATGACCCCTCTCTCTGTCACCATGAACATAATAGATCAAGACAGAGAAACTCAGATTGGAAAAAAGAAGTGGCCTCGTACACTGAACACAGACCACCAAAAGAGAACATCAGCCATTTACATCAGTCACAAATAGGTCTGCCTAACAGCTCTATTTGAAGCAAACAAAGTGGGGGGACAGAGAGAGCATTCTTGTTGCTGCATTGAAAAATGTGAAAGTGATCATTCAAATAATGCTGCTTCTGTCTTGAACACGGATATGCCCACCGTGTAGACAAAGATCACAATAACAGCGCCGACGAATAAAGCAAACATGTCTCAAGAAGAACACCCAGGATTGCAGTGTCTGATTTATTTAAAAGGCTCACAGGTTGCACACATCATTCCTTTCTTATTTTCAAAGCCTGGACTTGTCATGCCTGTCCCGGGCCAGTCTGACTGGGTCTCCACTGCCTCCTTTTAAAGCTTGTATAAAGCAGAGATGCCCAGAGCTGGCCCAGGGCACCAAGACCCAGCTGCCACACTCCTGGAATGCAGACCCCAGAGGGCCAGCATGATGAAAGCCCCAGATCAGGCATCTCCAACGCTTTGATTTGCAAGAACAGCTTGACATCCATAGCAACGTGGTTAACGTGAAAAACACAAGATAAAAACATTCCGTGTAATTAAAAGCCCACAGTTCCATGGTAGTATAATTATTACAAGTGCATTTTATGGCTGTCTGCATTCATTTTGGGTACATAAATTAATATGCAAATTACTACCCCCTCTCCTGTTCTTAAGAAGTCCCCCTATCAATCTTCTCTCCACCATGTCAGTTGTGTAAAGCAGAGCTTTTTAAATGCAAAATAAAATTCACATTTATGATCCTTCTGAAATCTCCCTGGGCTGGCAAGCTTTGTTTTAGATGAAAAGTATTTAATTAACAGAACTCACCTCTCTCCAAGGGCGTCAGACCACAGAGAGAAGGCCAACATACGTCTATGGTCTTTGGGCTGCTCAGGATTAGAGACTATTTTCCATCTCCAAGACCACCTATCAAGGTATTTGAGGTTGGCCATTCAGCCCAGCAAGAACATTACTATGGGAAAATATTGCGTTGATGTAGAGAAAAGCAAATCCCCAACCTGCAGCCATATGAACTTGATATTATTCACCAGGGAAATGCTACAGGCATACTTAGCAGATGGTCTGTAGGTATTCAGAAGCTACACTGCATACAGGCGGGTGACAGACCCTAAGTGACAGGATACACAGGGCTGA
>NW_004524615.1:11295670-11305941 GCF_000260255.1 Octodon degus
AGGTGAAATAAAAACGACCTTTACTCCTAGACAAACCTGTGCTAGCACCTTTGCATGGTTCCTCTAAGTCTTATCTCTAAGTCCTTTTCAGGTGATGAAAATAAACAATGTTGTATCATAATTAATTTACATTATAATGTAGTACTTACACACATTGGAGTACTACTCTGCCAAAAGAAAGATAAACTAGGCCAGTCATAGGCAAGCAGATGAAACATGAGGAAATAATATTATGTGAAATAAGTCAGACAGGGGCTGGCGCAATAGCTCAGTGGTCTAAAGCACCTGCTTAGTCAAGCTTAGGCAAAGCGCAGGGACAGCAGTTTGATCACACCCTCCCCCAGCACATGCTGGCCAGCCCCTCTCCCAGGGTGGGCTGAGCCAGCTGCGGGAAAAAAAAGGAAGTCAGGAAGACACAAGGTTAAGTATCTAGTGGTTTCTCTTATGTAATAAAGTAAAAATAAAAGCAGAGAGAAAGGGAAGGAGAGAGAGAAAATAAATACGAAGGAGGAAGAAATACAAAGAATCCCCCAAATCATCTATCTCATTGTTTCAAAAATATTTTAATATATATGCTAATTTGTTTCATTTATATTACTAGTTTCTTTTAGTTTATTGAAGAGAAAATTTCGTGCTTTTATGTGATCCTTTTTATAGGACAGTCTTTTCTGTCCACGACTCGTACCCTAGGTACTTTGAAAATGATGATACGTAGTGTATTAAGTATTGTGACTTTCTGTTTTGTTAGGAAATTTTGTTTTTTTTCATAGAAATAAGGAAAGTGCTGCTTATATTTTCTGTACTAAGAACTACTTGTATCACATTAAAATAAAATTTCAAAAAAATATTTTCTGTATTCTTAAAATATCTATAATACAATGCATACTTATGTTTGTAGCTGTACATGAGCTTCCTTAACCTCCCATGTAGACTATTTCATGTGCTTTATGTACAGTTGTTTGAACTATGCTCTGACCAGTAGCACTGTGTGCAGAGCGTTCTCTGTATTACAGAATAAGTAAAAATCTGCTTCATCCTCAGCCCTTTTTAGGATTATTTTGTTTTTAATTTTGAAGCAGGGCCTCACTCATTTGCAAGGTAGGCAGGCTGGACTTGAACTTGTGATTCTCCCACCTGAGTCTTTCAGAGTGCTGAATTGCAGGTGTGTATCACTCAATATATGAATTTTAGTAGAAACACAAACTTTCAGTCCAGAGGAGCTAATAATTTCATTCAATGAGGAAATCATAGGACTTTCTCTGGAGTCTGAATCGTGTGGCTGTGATTATGTGAACAATGGGTAGTTAGTAGCATCCAGCTGTTATTATAAGAATGGGCTGATTACCATCATTCACATCTTTTCTATCTATGAAAAAAACATAATATTCCTGGTTTTTTCTCATGCCAAAATTTCACTTTTTGGAAATGAGGGTGCAGCTCAGTAGTAGAGCATTTTCCCATTGTATGCATGGCCCTGAGCTTAATCCCTAAGACAAAAAAAAAAGCTTATTTTCTGTCTTTCCTTGTATTCAATGTTTTATTCTACAGAATCTATCTATAAGTGTTGCTTAATCTATCAAGTGATTAAATCTCAACCTGTACACATAATCCCAGATGACCCACTGCCCCTGCCCCAACCCTATTTCACATGCCTGCTTCTCACATGACTCTTAACATAACTCTGTCCCTGAGGTAAGTAGAATAAATGACTCCCAAAGCTGTTCTAAGTGCTTAAGTTGTTGTTACCTTCCTTACATAGTGAAGGAGATTATTTGCAGATGTGATTTAAACTATGGTTCTTCAGATAGTGAGATAATCCCAAATTATCCAAAGTGACTGTATATAATCACAAAGGTCATTTTAAGAAGAAGGCAACAGGGTCAAAGGAATAATTAGGGTGCCTACAGAACATGGATGGTGGAGAGACTGAAGAAAGGAGTGACAAGCCAGGAATGAGAAAGGAAAGAGATTTCACCCCCTATACCTCCCGGAAGGAGCCAGCCTGATATCTCAGCCTTAAGCCAGTGAGATAGACTGTGGGCTCCTGGCTCCAGAACTTCAGCATGTATGTGGCATGATTCACAACACTCACCTTACGATAATTTGCTGCAGCAGCCTTAAGGAGATAGTCTTCAAAAAAATCTTTACCTCACCATCTACTTCCTGTCGCCTCCTTCTTGCATGGCCCTTACAAGCAAGTGGTAGTCAGCACATGGTAACTGAGGGGCAGGGACGGTCTCAGGGCTTTCTGTGAATGCTCAAGTCCCTTGTGTAAGACAGCATGGTATTTGCGTATTACATACACAGCTGCTCTCCTGATTACTTATAGATCTAGAAAACAATGGAAATGCTATGCAAATACTTGTTAGACTGTGTTGTTTAGAGAATAACACGGAAAGAGTCTACATCTTGAATATAATTTTCCCCAATATTTTCATTCCATGGTTGGTTACATTTTAGGCTGAGGAACCCTTAGATAGGAAAGACCTACTTATTCCTCTGAGCAAAATAAATTGTTAAATCCCCATGTAAATAATTTTATTGCAAAGTTCTTTAAAATTTGAGAAAACATTTAATTAAATATAAACTCCTTATGCTTAACCAATTCTTCAATCAAAGTAAATTTACAAACTAAATACAAAAAAGGCTATAATTGCAGTATGATCTTTTAAAAATAATTAACTTGACTGATGATGTTTACTGAGACTAAATCACTAACTTTGGGTTTGGTTGAAGCAACAGCTATTTGTATCTTTCACTTCCTATTGACTTCTTCCTTTGAATTTAGGCAGAAGAGATCATCACTGAAGCTTTTCCTTCTATCTCCATTGTTATTTGTCCATTCTAGCATGATTCCAAAACTTAATTGTGAGTCCAGACGTGGTGGTGAGTGCCTATAATTCCAGCACTAGGGAGGCTGAGAACAGGAGGATCAGTACAAGTCTGATCTGCCTTGTGAGACCCTGTACCAAATACATTTTTTAAAAAAATTTAACTCTGATCTGCCTTGTGAGACCCTGTACCAAATACATTTTTTAAAAAAATTTAACTTTGATCCACTTTGTTGGGTGGCCACATACTACAGCAGATCAAAAAATAAAGTACTGAAATACTTTAATGATACCATTTTAAAAATTGTAAGTCTGCATTTACTGTTTTAATTCTACTATCAAATTATTGCAAAGACTTATGAACACCTTCAAGCTTAGAATCACATCAATCAGTACTTCAGTGTGCTGGGTCTTTTGTGTTGAACAGCCACCTGCCAGGCGTAACTTAACTCTACCTTCACTTCTAACATATTTGAACTACCTTGAATTGCTTTTCATCCAGTGTCCTAAAAGAGTTTGGGCTTGTGTTTTGCCCAAATATGATGGTAAATAGAAGTGCAAACAGAACTTTAAAGTGTCTAAATGCACCCAGTTAAAAAAGTCATTCCCAGATGGCTCATATATTCTTCAATTAGTTTTCTCTAGCATCCCATCACATAATGCAAAAATAGAAAACTGATAAAGCATCATGCTCTTATCTTCAACAAAGGGACCAAACACCTTCATTGGAAGAAAGATAAGCTCTTTAGTAAATAGTGCTAAGAAATCTGGCTTTCCACATGCCAAAGACTAAAACCGGACCTAGGTCTCTCACTGTGCTCTAAATTAAAATAAGAATGGATCAAAGATATAAATACTAAAACAGAAACACTAAGTCTTTATCTGGGAAATAATTGAGTACCACAGTACCTGTCTCGCAAGCATGAGGTCCTGAGTTTGATTCCTGGTATAAAAAAGAAAAAGAAACACTAAATCTGTTGGAAGAAAAAATAAAACTCTTGAAGATATATGTGTAGGCAAAATCTTTATAAATAAAAAACCCAACCACATGGGGAATATTACAAAGAATCAACAACTTGGGTCTCATCTTACTAGAAAGCTTTTGCACAGCAAAAGAAATCATCAACAGAATGAAGAGACAGACTACAGTGTGGGAAAAAAATCATTATCAGTTGCTCCTTAGAGGAAAGACTAATATCTAGTGTATTCCCAAAATTTAAAGATCCAGTCTAAAAATGGGCATTTGAAATGAATATACACTTCTCAGATGAAGAAGTAGAAATGCAAATAAATATATGGCTGTCTCATTGCTATTTGTTTCTCAATAAAATTATGGAAAAAATAAATAAATTAAATAAATATATGAAAAAAATTCTCAACATCACTCATCATTCAAGAAGTGCAAATTAAAACAATTCTGAGATTCCATCTCACCCAGATAGAATGGTAATTATCAAAAAATCAGGGGGCCTGCCAGCTCAGTTGTTTAAGCGCTTGCTTATGCAAATGCAGTCAGGCACAGGATACTGTGACTCAGTCCCTAGCTCTACATGCCTTACCAGACCCGCCCTTAAGGCAGCCTGAGCCAGCAAAAAAAAAAAAAAAAAAAAAAAAAAAAAAAAAAGGCTTCTCTACTTTAGCACCTCCCAAATAGCTCAGCAGATCCGGGGATTCAATCCCCAGGCCTGCCGTGATGGCCCCACCCCCAGGGCAAAGTAAGACAGCAATTGAGACTGTGGTGTGGTGGCACACCTGTAATCCCAGCTCTTGAGAAGCTGTGAACAGGACAATCACTAAGAGTCTGATCTAGTAGTGAGACCCTGAACACCCTGTAGACCCTTCCCTAAAATACAAATAATAATAATAATAATCTGAAAGTGTAAATAAAATCTGCAAGGTACAATAGATACTGTGAAAGGGAAAGAAACTGTTCAGAGGGAAGTGACAACTGGGATGAGGGAAAAGACAAAAGAAAGAAAGAAGGAAGGAAAAAAGAAATATATATGTACATACACAGAATAGCTTGCATAATTGTATTGCTGATTTCTGCTGGTCTGTTGAAAGGAGTAGTTAATGCTTAAATTGTATTTCTCTCTCCTTTTTTAAATAATTTTTGACCAAATTTGCATGTTTATATCTGATAATCTGAACAACTAACTTAAAGAAAATAATATACAGTACAATAACCATTGTTAATTTTTTTTAAAACACCCAAAACTAGAGGTCCCATTTAGGAGCTATTTCCCTTCTTTGTACATTCCCAGAAGATTGTAACACATCACACATACACCTGAGCAATACATGCACACCCATATTTATAATGATACAGATTGTAATAGTCAAAATTGGAAACAGCTCAAATGCCAATCAAACAATGAATGGATAAAGGTAGGGCTTTTCTTAATACAATGGAGTACTGCTCAGCCATAATAAAAGATAAGTTGAAGAGATGTTTAGGTAATTGAATGCCCTTGAGACCATGTTCTTAGGTGAAATAAATCAAACAAGTGTAAACATCGTGTTGTTTCTCTGGTGTGATAAATGAAACATGTAAATATGTATCAAAATGTACACTAGATATTATGAAATAGAAAGAAAATGGTAAATGGGAAGGGGAACTAGGAAAGGGTGAGGGGAAAAAAAGGAAAGGAAGAGGAAAAATTGAGAAAAGAAGAAAATAATGGAAACAAAGCTTATATAAATAATGAAGGGCAGAGAGGTTAAAGGGAAGGTAGAGAAATGGGGAAAAAATGAAAAATTAGATTTCAAGGTTGTCTTAGACAAATTGGCTGATAAGGGGATTGCAATCCGGGTGGCCTCACCCAAACTAGTTATGGAAGAGGCTCCAGAATTCTATAAGAATGTGAGCGATGCGGTGAACCCTGCCATAATGCCAGAATCAGTAAGAAAGCTGTTAAACTGAGTCCAATTGCTGGCATGAAAGGGTAGAGTCCCCAGGCCTCTGCACCGTCTGACCTTAGCCAGGTGGGCTCAGACTGAGAGCCTCCGGACACCACTGACTGACCGCTCCACAGTGTGCGGCTGTGGGTGCCCACGCTGAATGGCTCCTGCAACTAGGTGATAAAGCCATCGTCCAGAGGGAGCTGTGTGGCCTCCTACTTATCTCAAAGATTTTCAGGAAAATCTGATGGGGGCGGAAGGGGAAGAAACTGCCTTACTCAGCCATGTAGGTCTTTAATCAGCAGGATAAACTGTACAAAGCCCTTTTACACCCAGTAGATGTCAAGAACATTCTATTAAACACAGGTTTGGCAAAAAAAAAAAAAAAAAAAAAAAAAAAAAAAAAAAAAAAAAAAAAAAAAAAAAAAAAAAAAAAAAAAAAAAAAAAAAAACCTTTCCTTTCCTAAGGTGTGGTCCACCTTGCTTTGCTTCCTACTCTCTTGTCTCCTAGGGAGAAACCTCTCCAGCTGAGCTGTGCCCTGCTGCCAGTCTTGCCTCCCCATGCACATCAGACAGAATCGTCTGAAAGAATCCACATGTGCATCAACAGCAAGGAGACAGCTGGTGGAGGTCCCGCTGCAGTGTGGGAGCGAGCCTCTGTCCTGAGGTGAGGTGCAACTGCATACTAGTTGGGGTTAGTTTTACTGAATTCATATGACTTCTGTGCTAGGCAGCTTTTATGGCAGTGACAAAATAACCAAGCAATTTATAGGAGGAAAGGTTTACTTTGGTTCACATTTTCAGAAAGTCCAATCCAGGACCAGCTGGCGCCATTGTTTCTGGGCCCGTGGCGAAAGTGAGTGTCTCAGCAGAAGGTAGAACAAGAAAGCTGCTGGCCTCTTCATAGGAAGCAGAGAGGTAGTGAGAGAACCTAGGAAGAAGGAGCTGGGGACAAGATAAGGTCCCAAGGTCACAGTCCTCTGACCCATTCCTTTCATCTAGGCCCCACTTCCTAACATCCCATTCAGCTAATAACTCATCAATGGATTAATCTAGTGATGAGGTTATTTCCCAACAGGACATCTTCCAGGAACCCAGCCTTCAGCACAATAATCCTTTTTGGGAATATTGCACATCCCACCCATAAAAATTGCTACTGCAGTTATTACAGAAAAGAACTATACAAACATATTATTTTAGTCCATTCTAACTACTCTAGCAAATGCCCCGGACTGGGGTAACTTGTAAGCAACACCAAGTTACTGCTCATCTTACTGTTCTGAAGGCTTCGGGCTCCAAGACCAGAGCACTAAAGGCACTAGCATATTCACAGTCTGGTGAGGGCTCACTCTCTCTTTCAAAAATGGCACATTCTTGGCTGTCTTAACACTATTGCTTTTAGGGGTTGCATCTTAGAGTGAAATCAGGAGGCCAAGCATTCAAATCATAACATGCACTGTCACGTACTTTAGAATCTGAGTGAAAGTTCTTACGCTAAATACCTAGAAGCAAAATAAATATTGGTTCAAGCAGGGAAAACTCCAGCCTGAATGAATGCCTTTCACTCTTTGAGTAGAGTACATTATTGCTCCCGATCCTTCACCTCTCCTTGTGTCCACAAGCTAATCTTGCCACTTTGTACCTCCGGTTACTGGTGGCCAAGTATTCTCTGCACCATTAAAGTTAATGTTTTAGCTAGTGAAATTTGGGAGTAACTGATAATATGCAAATTCTGAGCTGAGGCCTCAAGAAATAGTGTGTCACTGCTCATCCTGCTGGAAGTTTCCAACTTCTGCCATGAAAGGAATAGGCTCAATTTAGCACAAAAAAAAAGAGAGAGAAGTGAGGCCTGCCAAGGACACTTGATCCCAGCTTGTATGAACTGAGCCCCATCTACAACAGTCGAATGAGCTCCTCCACCGTAATTCATATGTCCTAACCCCTAGTATGGCACACTGACATTATATTGGAGACAGGACCTTAAAAAAGGTCATTGATATAAATGACCTCTAACTCAGTATGCCTGGTGTCCTTCGAAGAAAAGAACATTAAGACACAGACACATGGAGGCATAGAGGCAAAACCATGTGAAGACACAGAGAGGTAACAAGTATCTGAAGGCCCAGGAGAAAGCTCAGCAAAACTTACCACCTTGATCTGGGACTTTTAGCCTCCAGAATGGTTAAAAAAAGAAAACAAATTTTGCTCTTTAAATTCCCTCAATTGATGGTAATGAAAGCACCACCTGACGAATGTACCATCCAACATGTAAGGTAATGACTACTGCTTGGAGTCCTTGAGTTTCAAAGTCTTATGTTAAATGTAATCATTGTGGAAATAGTTAAGCATGATTTGAACTTCCATTTTTAATCTACATTATTGTGTCCTGTAGTCACAATATAAATGTTAATGATTATAAAATAGATGAAACAAAAATCTCTGGAAAGTCAAGGGCAATCTTTCATTGGGCCCTGTGACATTGTAGCTAGGAAAATGTCTAGCAGAGAGCAGGGTCTCAATAGATGATGGGAGAATGAATGGACACATGAGAGGAAAGAGGTTGTGCACAGGAGAATAAGTGAAGGCTGCCTCCAGTTTTAAAAACATGATTAAGGAAACATTACAGATGAGTAATGTTTCAAAGGAAATTTAAGTTTAAATTTGAGAATGTGTTTGAGTGTGTGTGCAAAGAATAGAGAGTTACTTTGTTTGATTTGTATTTTCCCTTCTGACTAGGCAATTGAATGTGCAAATTTATTTCTCATCAGTCCATAATTATTGAAAAAGAAATTATCTATTTGTTAAACAGCAATGGAACCAAAGACGAAGGTCCACAAAATGTATCACATGACCTCTCTGAGACCTGAGTACACATCATACATCACAAAGGAGATTGAAGGCTAGAGATGGAGAGGAATTATCCACAGGAAGAACGGCATGACATCAAAGGCATATTTCTATGAGATGGGAAAATGAGCTGGTACCAGCACATGTTCCCTGAAGCCATGCAGGTGACTTCTGTTCTTTAGTAATCTAGACTGAGCCTTTTAAGGTACATGGTTTCATAAATGACTTTATATGATCATAGTATTCCTCTTAGATATGGTTTTATAGCAGTAATCAATTCATAGTCCTGTGTGTAGCATAGCCCCTTGAGGAGAGAATGCTAATACATAAAGCCAATACAGTTTATATTTCCATTATTGGGCAAATATTTGGATAGTGACAAATGCACAAAGTTAAAATGGATCTGTGTTTGAGTCTCATCTCCACCATTTAGAAGTTGTATGACCTCAAAAGAATTACTTATCTTCTCTGAACTTTATTATACATTGTAAAAATCAGAATGCTAAAAATGGCTTCCTAGCAGCTAGTTATCTGGTATTGTCCTTGGCTTAGTAGGACCTTAATAAATCAAATTTTATTATTATCATTTTTTTCATCATTTGGCTTTGGTACATAAACATAACTATTTCACTCAATACAAATAAAGTCTATTTTCCTCTCAGACTAAAAACATTTCAGATAAAGTGAAGACTTATTCACTCAGCATACTTCTACCAGTAACAGAATCTTTATTAGGTCTTCTCAGTTACCTGCCTTTTCCACAGGAAATGAGCTTCTATCACTGCGGGCAATCGACAGTGCAAGGAGTCTACGCACAGAACTTCTTTCAGTGGGAGTGAAAGAATCTTAAAAAGTGTATGGAATACTTCCAAGAGAGTTATTTTTGAGGCATTGGGCAACCAATTCTTTTGAGACTTACAATGAGTTATTTATTGCTTTGAGCTAAATACCTTTTTTGTTATGTTTCTGACAATTTTGGTTCTCCAGTCACTGCCTGGTTCAGGCCGCTGTATCTCCCAGATTTTGCAATGTTCTCCTGTTAAAACTGAAAACTATGATTAAACTTATTTTTTTTCACTTTCTTTTTTATGAGCAGAATATATTTATTGAAGGAAAGAAAGCTCCTGTCCGAGAGAGGGACAGGAGGGGACACCGAGCAGGTTGTTCCCCTTCACTTTCTGTGTGGCAAACAATATCAACATATCTTTCATTCCCACTGAGGTTGACGAGCAAGGTTTTTATTTTAGCATACAACCTAAAATTTGCATTTAATGCAAGCAGTGGTAAAGATTACATGTTTGGAAAAAATCTTAATGGTTTATTTTTAATTTTTTATTCATTTTAATAAGAAAAAAGATAAAATAGCAATCAAACTGCTTCAAAACAAGGTGGTAGGACAGTTACAATAATTAATACCTTACACACTGTTGTCTTTGTAGTATTCAGAGAGCAAGCTGTAGACATAATATCTTGTCTAAACTATTAGTACAAACCTTTCTTCTCAATGAACTAAGAGAAAAAAAATATATATTTTCCATAATTTTATTGAGAAACAAATAGCAATGAGACAGTTTTAAACCAAATTGGTAGGACAATTTCAATAATTAACACATTGCATACATTCTTCCTAGTGGTTATTTGCTGTACAAGATGCAGACATGATATCCTATTTACAAACACTATTAGAACAAA
>NW_004524615.1:11306918-11314302 GCF_000260255.1 Octodon degus
AGTTTCGTCAGACCAAATTTCCTGCCTTCAAATCTGGGACTGAGCTACAAATAGCAATATTCTGCATAATGATATTTTATTATTTGTGTTTGTTTTCTGTGGAGTGTTTCCACAGTTCACATTATGTTACTATCATGGAAGTAATAACACGTGTGCATTGCCTTCCCCAAATCAGAAAAAAACAAAAATATTTAAAGAAAATAGGATCATCCTTATCCACAATCTAAAGTTAATTGGTTAATAATTTAATGTGTAGGCTTTGCAATTTTTATTTCTGTGTATGAATATACAAAATTAATTTTTACATAGCCATTCTATACATGCTGTCCTGTAACTTGCTTTTACATCCTTGGTAATTTTTGTGTATGTGTGTGTGTACTTAGGACAGGGTGTACAGGGTGTTCAGGGTCTCACTACTAGGTCAGACTCATAATGATCCTTCTGTTTACAGCCTCCAAGTGCGGGGATTACAGGCGTGCACTCAATCATTATCTATCTCAGCACAGCAAACCCAGGGATCGAACTCCTAGCCCCTGCATCTGCCTAAGCAGGTGCTTTAATCTGCTAAGCTATTTGGTCAGCCCTATCTTTGGTAATTTATAGTAGATATTGCTCCATGCTAATAAATATAGATCTATGTTGTTATTGTCAGAAACTTTATAGTACTCCATTATACACACCATAAATTGGTAAGCTACCTAACAAACTAAGGTTCACAAGCCAAATTCAACCCACTGCCTATTTTGAATGGCTCACATACTAAAAATGATTGTTACATGATTAAATCACTGCAATGTAAAGTATTATTTAAGTATTGTAGGTCGCACAGCTATTTTCTTGCTTGTCTTGCAAATAATTAGAACTTCACTCACAAATACTCTTGTCAAAGATTTTAATTGTGTGATTCTTCTCTGAGCCCTTGCTGGCTAATATTTCTCCATTCAAAGGCTTGTAGACAGATGCTTTGAAAATAACTTCCACCATGTTTATTATTCCCACTTAGAGGTCAGCTTGCTCAGGTAGAACAGGGCCTCGGCTACCATGCTCAGTGGAGGCCTAGTGTTCTGCTCATAGCCTCTGCCCATATCTTGCAAGTAGAAGCTCAAAACCATGTGGAGAGAGCAGGGTAACATTATTTCACTGCACTTCCCATCTGAAATCAAGTTCAAAGTCTTAAACAGCCTACACTTCCCGCAAGAATGATGAAGTAAAAGTCCCTTCTGTATCAGACTTAGACATTTCAGCCACAGCAAACTCAAGGGGTTCCAGTTCATATCAGGTACTTTTACCCTTGAGAAGCACAGTACCTCTTTTTAGCATTTTCTAAACATTCACAACTATAGCAATCTCACTCTCTGTAGCTAGTGGAAGGCCAAAGTGCAGAGTTCATTTGAAAACAAATTCTACATCAAACTAGAGCACAAGACTTTCTAGTCTGCTTGGGTGACTGCAGCATGTAAATGATAGGAAATTCAGTGCCAACAACGATCCACAGGCCCTGCTAGGAACTGTGAGCTACAACCTGCAAATGCTGTGTATTCACAGGAATGTGTGCACACAGAGTATCCAACCTTGTGCTAGAATTTGCACAAGACAGCAAATTTCTAATTAAACACACCCATAATGTATAAATGTGGAATCCTAAAAAATGATGTATGACAGCTTATAGAAGTCACAGGACATAATATCCTTTCCCATGCTCATTGAGGAGTCTGTCTACCTTTCCAGAAAGCAAAACTTGAAAAATCAATAGCTAAGGAATTAGCAGTCATTCCCTGTCTGATGTTTCTGGAAGACTAACCAGAATTGAGACAGGAAATACTGGGGCATTTTGCACACTGTCGCTTTATGGTCCTATTGAAGGTGAGCTATTTTCAGAGTATTAAAGAAGTTGTACCCAGCTATTTGCTCTTGTTTACCTACTTGATCAGTTTGTTTTGTTTTTATCTAGTATCTAAGCTGTTCATTTATTGATTCATTCAACAGTTTTCGAGGAACAGAATAATGAAGAAAAGCTTCTGTCTGCCTGATATAAGGTATAATCAAAACTTACAGTGAATGTATATTTTTTTTAAAAGATTCATTAGTTTAAACAGACCCAGAGCGCAGGCCTGGTGAGTGAGTGAGACAACTGAGGGCCTCGGGATCCTGAACAAACCCAGAGCGCAGGCCCAGCAAGTGAGTGAGACAACCTGGGGCCCTCCAGATCCTGAACAGACCCAGAGCGCAGGCCCCGCCAGTGAGTGAGATGACTGAGGGCCCCACGGGATCCTGAAAAGACCCAGAGCACAGGCCCAGTGAGTGAGTGAAACAACCCGGGGCTCTCTGATCCTCTTTCAACCCAGGCTGCAGGCCCAGCAGGGAACCCTTCAGCAGAACTCCCTGCAAAGAGGCTAGAGGCAAGACCCACCCAGCTGATTCAGGAGCAGAATATCTTGCCAGAGAGATACAAAGCATTCAACTCTAACGCCTGCAGCAGAAAGAAGTGGAGCACAGCAGCCAGATTCAAGCAACACCCACCTGGAGGAATCTGAACTTCATTGATCCGGACCTGGTGCTAAGGTAATAACTCTATCTAAGCTCTACACCAAAGGTCAGAAGACAGTGGTATACAAAATGACAAAGAGAAGGAACAAAATGCAGTCTCAGGCCCCGAGTCCACCAAGTACAAATGCAGAAGACACTAGCACTGAGGACACTGGAAATCACACACCAGATATCTCTGCAATAATAGCATTGACAGTAAAGAATCAACTGCAGAAAGGTATAGAAGAAATCAGATCAGAAATAATTTCAGAACTAAAAAATGTAGTGGTAACTATAATCAAAGAAGTACTAAGTGCTTCTAAAGAATATACTGATAAAAAAATAGAGGAGAATATAAAAATGATGGAATCCCTGAATAAGCAATTTAGGAAAGAAATAGAATCTATGAAACAGGTTCAAAGTGATATACAGGAAATTAAAACCTCAATCACAAGCTGGCAAAACTGTTTGCTTGAAAGTGAAAATAGACTTTCTGACCTAAAAGACACCATTGCAGCTAATGAAAAAGTAAGAAAAGATCTCTTTAAAACAACTAGGATGAGTGTATTATTTGTTGAAACTGTACTTCCGATTTGATTTGAAACGGTCTCATTGCTATCTGTTTATCAATAAAACTTTGAAAAAAAAAACAACTAGGATGCAGGAAAAAATAAGTCAATACCTGTAAGACAATGCAAAGATGAATAATGTGAGACTACTAGGCATCAATGAGAAGGAAGGAGTCAATACAAATGATATAAAAAGAATATGGGCAGAAGTAATAGTAGAAAACTTCCCAAACATTGGGCAACAACTGACATTCAGTGAACCGAAGCATATAGAACTCCAAATAATATCAATCCAATGAAAACCACACCCAGACACATAATAATCAAGATTCCAGAAATTCAGCATAGGAACAGTATACTAAAAGCCGCTAAAGAAAAGAAACAGATCACATTTAAAGGAAAACCCATCAGAATAACAGCAGACTTCTCTTCACAAACCATCAAGTCAAGAAGAGTATGTATAAAATTATGGGGAAAAAAAGGTATAGCTAATTGAAATTAGTATGTGTTATAAGGTAAAATACATACTAATTTCAATTAGCTATACCTTTTTTTAAAGATTAAGCACATAAAATATAACATATCTCATCAATAAGTTTTATATTAATTACATATTTGAGTGATTAAAAAAAGACAAAGCATTGTTGTAAAAGTGTGGACAATATATGTAAAAGTGTACCTTGATTTAGTACAATAGTCTTACATGTTTTAAGTGTTCCATGACTGATTAGTCTGGTTTTCAATTTGTATTCTTATAAAATAAATAAATGCATCTGATGCTAGAAAATAAAAGAGGGCCAGGGAAGAGGACAAAGAAATTGAAATGTGTTCTGCATGTGTACCAATTCCCTACAGTGGATGTAATTATCATGTACAGTAAACAAGTACTCATAAAAATAAAAAAAGAAAAAAAAGAAGAGCATGGAGCAAAATACTTCAAGTCTTGCAAGAAAACAAATTCCAACCCAGATTGCTCTATCCTGCAAAACTCTCTTTCAAATATAATGGAGAAGTGAAATATTTTCATGACAAAGAACAACTAAAGAATTTCATGATGACAAAGCCAAGCCTACACAGACTACTAAATGATGTTCTAGAGAGGGAGCAAATTGATCACAGCCCCATGAATGAGAATGGAAAGAACCCGCCAAGTAGGGCAAACAATTAAACAGAGGAGAATAAGAAGTATACAATAGTAGTCTTTCAGTTATTCTTTTGTGTTCAGCAGCAGAATGTTTTCATCAGCACACCCTCCAAATGGACTTCTCTTCCACTTGATGAGTCATGATTCCACCTGAGTCTACAGGGTGATTTCAAAGAAATAGCTGTAGCTCAGTTCCACAAGTGACGCCTAGCCACCAGTAACTATCATGGTCATTATGCATGTCCACAACACACTAGACTTTGTGTGATATCTTATCCTCAAACTGTTAGAAGTGCTGGTCATTTACTTGCCATTCCAGTATTTATCTTATGTTTTACTCTTAGTACTTCTTTGCTATCATGAAAACTTTTTCTTAGTTCAATTGTTTTGAAACATTTAATTTTCTGAATATTGCTCAATCTTAATTTTTGTTCTAAGATTTATACTGTATCTTTGACTTACAATTTATTTAAAAGACATTGTATGATAACTTCTCCTAGTATTAGAAATTTTAAAAAGTATATTTCCATTTTCTGTTGACTTTAAAAAAAACAGAGGTTTGTACCTATGTTGTTTATTTATTATTTCTTGCCTATATCTTGTAATATGAGAAACTACTTTGGCAGTAACAATACACAATGTACTAACCATTGTTACTCTCCTAAAATCTTGTTTTGAGATTTTGTACCATTGGTTTTTTTTTTCCTTTAAAATAAAAATAACTGATGTCAAAAAAAAAAGATTCATTAGTAAAAGGCATTTTGCCATAAATCCCCCTCAAAACATTTCCCTCATTTCAAACACGTTTATCCTGTTGTTCTTGCTAGTTCCTGAAGCACTTCTGGGAGTTCTCTTTCAAAAATATCTAGTTGCACTTTTCTGATTGTCTCAATGTATTAAATTGATTCACAATGTTTACTTTCATAGTCATTTTGACTTTGGGAAAGAGCCAGAGGTTACATGGCACCACATCTTGTGACTGAGGTGGATGACAGCACACCACAATGTCATTCTTTGACATAAATTGACATGAATGCTTTGAACTGATTCAAGACATCAAGGCAACCATGAAGAGCGATGGAAAACGCTCATGAAAGAGGCCTTCTCAAACTGCTGCAGAAAGTGGCCAGAATAAAGGGAATATTCAAAGTGAAAATGAATATGGGCAGGGAGATTTTGGTAATGTGCCTTTTATTGTTATACACATTTTAAAGTCAAAATTGCATGCATTCAGTGTGCTTTCTTATCATCCCTCATGGCACCCCTGGACCACTTAACTTCTCCAGTTTCAGGAACCACCACTTTGCACCTCTTCATGAAAATTCTCTAGCAGAATTATTACCTATCTGAGAAAGACACCTCGCCATCTGGTTGAAAAATATAGAAGGAAGAAATAAATCCATTTTCCCACATGTAAAGTGGGAGTGTCATATCAGTTCATTAACTCAGATGTACTATACAATAAAATAAATTAGTTTATGTGGAGTACATAGAACAGTAGCACATAGTATGTTAGCGATTTTTTCTATTTTTTTCTTATTTTGCAGTCAAATTTTGAGGTAGGTACTGTACTTGATACCAGGAAATATAAACAAAAAGGTCCTTGATATCTGACAGTCTGGTGTAGAGCAGGAAGACAATCAAGTAAATCACATGTGACAGCTCTGTGTGACAAACTGGACAGCAGAACAGAGCACAAGGTGATTGTGCAGAAAGGGGCCTTTCCTGCAGCAGGCTGGCCTGAGGAAGGCCTCCCTGAAAGCAATACCATTGCCTGGAAAACTGATTGTATCCCAGACCCTGTGCTAATTGCTGTATGTGTATTGTCTTACTGAATCCTATTAAATTATGCTAGTTCTCCTTTTAACAGCTAATGCCAAGCCTTCAAGATATTACCCACAATGAAGACACACATGACATCACATAAGAGACAAAACCCAACCTGAACTCAGGTCTGTCTGGACCCAGCACTCTTCCCCCACCCCACCCCTACTATGCTGATGCTGCTGGGTACTTCCCTGAGCAGGTGATTCTGGGTGAGCAGTCTTTCAGACACACAGCTGTGGATCCAAATGAAAAGGGGAGCCCATGTCAGAGACAGGGCCCTCCCTGAGGGTTCAACAGGCAAGACTGCTGTCTGACTCCAAGGCAATTCACAATTCAAAAGTATTCTTAAGGATCACTTTCAAATGTAAATTTATAATTCTTCACTTTGTAAAAGGGTGATCTCACGAGCCCATTGGCATCCTGGCCAAAGGGTTAGGAAAAAAATCATTTTCATCCTGGCTTATTATCTAATTTGATCTGTGAGCCTTAGAAATTTTGTCATCTCTCAAGACCTTCATTGTCTCATCTGAGAATCGAAGAGGTGGGACTACATTGTCCATTGGATTCCTCCCAGCTCATGCATTCTCTGGCCTTCACTTGATGGTCCTGTGTGAGGAGGATGGATACTCAATCTCTGATGCCTCTCAGTCCAGACAATTCTCCTAACTGTGTTTCCTATAAGGCACATCCCATACCCAACTCTAGTTACTCATGGAAATATTTCATTGACCCCCTTCTTTTTTCACTCGGGTTCTTCTATCCATTTCCTTGTGCTACTGTAGCAGGTCACCAGAAACTCTGTAGCTTACGACACACATTGTCTAAAAGTCCTGGAAGAAGCAAGTAGTAATGCTGACATCAACGTTTTGACAATGTTGCCTTCCTTTCTGGAGGTCATAGGGGAAGAATCCATATTCTTGCCTCTTCCAGCTTCTGGAAGCTTCTCACATTCCTTGGTTCCTGTCCTTCTTCTTCCATCTCCAAAGCCAACATAGCTGCTGGAGTTTTCCCCTATTTCCATCTCTCTGATCTTCTTTCAAGGACCTTATAATTACCTCGAGCCCATTTGCATACTACAGGATAATCTCCTTAGCTTAAGGTCCACCATCTAGCAAAGTTAATCTCACCTGCAATCTTAATTTGCCATGGAAAGTGTTCAGGGTTATGATGAAAGCTCCCTTATTCTGTCTACCACAACCCCATTTATCCTTCAAGTCTAGGCCCTGTTACTTTTAGCCAGTAATTTATTTTTTATATTAATTTTATGGAGAAAGAAGTAGCAATGAGACAGTTTCAAAACAGGTTAGTAGGACAGTTA
>NW_004524615.1:11316742-11334885 GCF_000260255.1 Octodon degus
TATAGTCAGTCAGGGTGAGAATCTTTCCAATTAACTGCTAGATTAAAGAATCTTCTGAATCATTAAAGCACATAGAAATGAACCTAAAGCAGATCTTTTAAGTAAGTTACCCTATGTTTCAAGATAAAAATATACAAAGTCCAGTTAAATTAGAATCTCAGATATAAGTATGGTATGCCCCAAATAGTGAATGAAATATCCTTATTCTAAAACTTACCTCTTGCTTATCTTAAACTGATATTTAACTGTGTGCTAAATTTATTAGCTAGATCTGGCAGCTGTATCTACCTGAACCTTCTAAAATTATATTCCATACAAGTAGCTGTGTGATCCTCCTTTCCAAAACCCAGACATGACCCCAACGGCAGCTGCTTCCTAATCTAGAAGAAGGAATCACATCAAAGATACAAAAATACTGTGACAAAATCGCTGCCACTAATCTTACCATTCGCACATTTCCATCCTCTGTACCAGGGTTTGCTCACCCCGGCATGAATAAAGCTATATTTGACTAGCATCAGACTTTGATGTGATATAACTGTAACTGTACACGTGAGTCCAGACAGGAAAAGAGGAACAGCACAGCCTACCTGTAGGACAGAAACAAGTATCTTCTGCTGTCACGTGGCACCAGAGCGCAGCTATGTACCTATAGACATTTCTTAAGTTGTTTTCAGAGTCTGAGCATACGTTTACTAAGTTATCTTTGACCAAGTTCACAGGATGAACTTTTTCTTTTCTTTTCTGTATTTGGTACAGGGTCTCACTATGCAGCTCAGACTAATAGTGATTCTCCTGTTTGCAGCCTCCCCAGTGCTGGGATTACAGGCGTGCACCACCACACCTGGACTCAGTAGCCAGCTCAGCATGGCCGGGATGTGGGGCCTGCTCAGGATGTGGTGCTGGGGATTGAACCTCGATCCCTGCACTTGCCTAAGCAGGTGCTTAGACCACCGAGCTATCTCTCCAGCCCAGACAGGATCAACTTTTATTTATTTATTCATTCATTTGTTTGTTTGTTTGTTTATTGCTCTATGACTCATAGAAGAGTTTTTTTATATTTTTATTGAGAAAGAAGTAGCAATGAGATAGTTTCAAAACAGGTTAGTAGTACAGTTACAATAATTAATACACTGTATATTGTTGTCTTTGTAGTAATTATTCATAGTACAAGATGCAGACATGATGTCTTGTCTAAACACTATTAGTTCAAACTTTCTTCTCATTGAACTAAGAGAAAGTAGTTGTATATCTATGCTATTTTGTATATACAAAATATATATATATATATCATGTGGATAATTCACTACTATTATAGACTACTGGACCATAATGGATTACTCTGCTGTATTCATGCACCTACAATATATGAATGGGAATGGAATATACATCTCTGACAAAAGTAAACAAAAAAAGGGGATATAAATGAAGGACCATTTTGTAGTGGAAAAAAAAAAAATAATATATATATATATCAACTTTTATTTAATTCCATTTAAAACTGAATCTGCTTTGAAGGCCACATGTGAATATCCAGACTAAAGGAGAACATTGCCAAATGCAAGATAAGGCAAAACTAAATTGAACTTCAAAATATATTTGTGCACTTGCATTTTGTCTGATTCTGTGAAGCAGTAAATCAGAGACTCTCCTACCTGGATTCTGCTAGCCTAGCCCTTTCTCTCTGTCCAAAGTCTTGGCCCTAGGCTGAGGAAAGCTCACTGTGCTGTGGTCTTGCCTGAACAGTGGGGGTGGTGTTAAGCACTTCTTCTTCAGAGGATTATCCTATTAGGATGTCCTACGAGGATGGCAGCTTCATCCTTCAGGACTATAGATCCAGGGCAGCTGTCAAGTTAAAGCACCTCCATGTGATGAATGCTCTATAACTCTTTGCCTGTCACTGAACTATCAATAGAGACCATTTGTCCTCTCCTTCAGCTGAGCTAGTTGCTGGGAATACAAAGAAAAAGTAAAGATTGTTTCTGTCCACCAAGGACTCATACCCTGGAAGGGAATCAAAATAAAAATACAGTGCACTAAGAATAGCTATCCTAAGTATGGTATATGATATGACAACAATGAAATGATATCCAGTTGGAAAAAGAATTGAATCACAGTACATTCCACTATGTGGATGACATTGGTGAGCAACATATTAAGTGAAATAAACTCAGCTTGAAAAGGAAAATATCATATGATTCCATTGATATGAATTATCTAGAATAGGCAAATTCATACAGACAGGAAGTGGTTTAGAGGGCATCAAGGCTAGAGGAAGTGCAAAATGCAGAGCTTAATTAGCTTAATAAGTACAGAGTTTCAATTTAGGAAATTTTAAAACATTGTGGAAAGAAATATTAGTGAGGAATACATACACTGAGTGTATTTAATGTCACTAAATTGCAAACTCAGAGTAATTTACAGGTTAAACTTTATATTGTATATTAAAAACAAAAGTTATCACTGAACTGAAAATTTACTCTTAAGCAAAGCAACAGGTTTACAAGGACAATTAAAGGCTAACTCATTTCTTTACCAAAAATACTAAGACTAGCATGCAATATAATAGATGATATATGTTTTAGAATTACAAAACCTCCGAAGAAATAAAATTGAGATAGTTACTTGCTTCACTAGCAAGCTGGTATAAATTTACATTAAAACAAAGGGTAGGACACATTCTAATTTGGACAATTAAACAGAATATGACTTGTACAATCTGCCATATTGGGATGAAAATTCAGTCTAGGTCATTTTATGAGGGTCTGGCAGGAGGAGATTTCTCAAGATATAACAAACTATCAGGGAATCATTCACGTCCCCAAAGGAAATTGATGGAGGTCAAAGCTTGGCTGTTTTTCTTAGGACACGTCATCCCTTCATGCTGCTGCAGTAACAAGTGCTGTCACAGAGAAACCAAAATTCAGTCTCCAGTAGTCCATCCAGTCACCCTCTTCAAATGCCATCAAGGCCACTGAAATATATGACATGTACATTAATAGACATAAGAGTATAGCATTTCTTGTGAAAATCGATATTAAATATTAAAAATCTACATATTGTTTCATTTCAGTTTGACATAGTTTTTTTTAATGTGTGGAGCTATAAAGATCCCCCTTATAAGAATATTTACCTTTCACCAAATTCCTTTACACATCATATGCAAGAGAAGGGCTTATATTACACATCATGAAAACAGCACTTAGTTTTTAATATATTTGAAAAGGAAATTTTCAAATGCTGAGGCAAAGCTGTGATTCACTATCTTAAAATTTGAGTGTGTTATCAAAAGTAAAAAATGTATAACTAAAATAATCTTTTACCTCCCCAATGAATGAATAAAATTCTTCTCAACACTGAATGTTTTGTTGCAAAGGAAGGTGAGTATCCCTAGAGCACCTTGCAGATAGACAGGACTTCCTCGGTTTCAGTGATTTAAAATAATACAGCACTGAGATAAGATTACAGCCCCAAAGGCATATGCCATCTGTCTTTTCAAAAACACACAATGTTATGCATCCTTTCCTTTCTTTTCTTTTTTCAATTTGCCTAACATCACTTTTTTATTTGCTGTTATGGTTTAGACCTGAAATGTTCTCCCAAAAGCTTCATGTATTCAGAGGTGGAATTTTTAGACAGTGATTGGATCCTGGGGTCACTGGCAAGTTTATACTTTAGCTCAGAGTGCTATTAGGAACTGGGGCCTGCCCACAAGAGGCATGTCACTATGGATACGGTACAAAAGGATGCATCCTTGCTCCTGGCTCCTCCTGTTCTCACTCTGCTTCCTGACCACTGTGGCATAGGCTTCCTCCACCATGGCCTTTTACCCTGCCATTTCAGGCTTCTAATCTGTGCCATGGAGTATATCCACTGAACCTGTGAGCCAAATTAGCCTTGTCCTCTTTTAAGTGCCTCAGTGACAGGAAATCTAAATAATTCAGATTTCGTTAAGAGTTGTGGGTTGTTGTTGTGATTGTATCTCACCATGTGGCTCAAAAGCCCTTGGAACTTGTTCACAATAAGAATTTGGAAAGCAGAATACAGAAGGCCTAGAGTGCTGTGAATAGAGCTTGATGGAATGTTCTGATAGGAGCTCAGAAAGCCAGACTCCTGATAGGAAATAGATAGCAAAGGATAGATCCATAGAGTTATAGTTAGGAATAAGTACTCCTTTAGAAGTTGGACCAGAGGCCTTGTGTATTACATTCACAGAAAAGCTGTCTCATTTTGCCCATATTGCTAGACTACAGGATGATTAAGGATGATGCACTAATTGATCTTCTGGAGGGTATTTCAGGGCAGTCCAATATTCAGGCTGTAGTATGAGTGCTGCCGTTCCTTTCTGCTGTTAGTCATACTAACAGAATGAAGAGCAAAGGCAGAGCCAAAAGATATAAAATGTTTCCAGTTTTGACAGAATGGAATAGCCTACAAAGTTGGGGCAAATGTCAGCATGGTTGCTGGAAAGGTCAACAGTGAAAGGAGACCAAGTACTCTGCATAAGGACGATAGGAAAGATGGCTTAAAGTCATCTGAAGAATTGACTAGATCTCCTCCTTCATAGGCTCACAAGTGTAGAAGTATAAGCTTTAAAAGACTGCTGTGAAAAGAGAACCTCAAGGCACCCTGCTCTAGAAGGGTCACTAGAGAATTGGTTCCTGGGATTTGTTCAGCACACTCAGCCATCCAGACTCTCAGAGGCTACTGCAGCCTCCAGGTTCAAGAGATCTTGGCTCCTGCTCCTCTGGGCAGCTCATCTGGGCATCATCTACGTGTTGCTGATTTTTCAGGCATGTAGCATGCAAGAATTGTGGGGTCATAGAGGTTTCCACCAAGATCTCAGAAGGAGGCCTGGAAGGCCAGTCCATACGTGAAGCTGTGAAAATGAAGTGAAAAATACAGTGGAGTCCACAAGAAATTGGAGATGCTGGAAGGAGGAATGGCTGCCATGGAAAGCTAGAGGCAACAAGCACAACCAAGGGAATGGTTTATGTGTTGCAACAGACGAGGCCATGGGGCAAAGTTGTGCAAGCTCTTTTAAACTCATGTCTCACTACAACCTGCCTTGGATGCTGGGTATGGAACTACAGGATTTAATGTTTCCCTAGATGTCTTTCAGTCTTGCCTTGGTCTAATTCTTTCTACATCTTCCATCACTCCCTATTGGAATGAAAATGTTTACCCTGTACAACTGTATGCTGGAAGTATTTAACTTTTTTCTTTGATTTTTATAAGAGCTTACAGCCAAAAAATTGCCTTTATTCTCAGAGATTTTAGACTTGGACTTCTTAGCAATACTGGAACTATAAAGACTTTGGTAACTCTTAAGAGATAGACTAAATACATTTTGCATAATGAGATGGACATGTGTTTTGGACACCAAGGGGGGAAATGTTAGAAGTTAGATCTAAGACATCCCAAAGGTCTCACATATGCATAACTTGGGCTTTTAGAAGGTGATTGATTCACAGGGCATTAATGAGCCAAATGCACTATTGCAACATAGGGCCTGTTCAGAAGATGTGGGCCTATGGATATGATCTGGAAGAGTGTGTTGTTAGGCTGGCTGCTGTGCTCATTCTATCTCTTCCTCCTGGCTACCATCGTATGCCCAGCCTTCCTCCACCAGGCCCTTCCATAATGCCATTTTTGCCTTGAAGCCAACCAGCCATGGACTGAACCCACTGAAACTGTGAGATACAATAAACTTCTCCTCCTTTAAATTGCAGTTAGTGGGTGTTAAGTCTCAGCAATGGGAAATGTGATTAATATTCTTGCAATTCAGGGCTTAATTCAATGCTACAAAGAAAGGTATTTTAAAAGGCCCAATAAAACTGAATATAAAATTATTTTAGAGTTTTCTGTATTTTCCAAGTGATTAATTCAAAATATCTTAACTGAAATGCTAAATGCCATGAAGAATCAACAATTTGCTAATCAATGAATAAAGACTTTGAGTTTCACTGAGACCACTTTGTTTCTCTTTTAAGCTATATATTTTTAGGACCCTAGGGTTGCATCAATCTCAAAATGGGTTTCCCATTTCTTAGGAGTGGAAGTGACCTTTGAGTTTCAATTCTGAAAGTATAATTGCCATATATACTATAAAGGAAATCTCCACCCTTACGGTATGCTTTTACAGGAGTAAAATTGCTCATAGTGCCCACATTGTTAGTACAAGGCAGGATTATTTGTCGCAAGGAAATATATGTTTCAGGAGTGATCTCTGTCTTATTTAAGTAAAAATAGCACTCCTGGAAGAATATTGAGAAGCTTACTAAATTACTAGAAGATGGCAGAACTATTATCATACTTTTGTGTATCATTTTGTTATATCTTCCCTAGTGGTAATTTTTTTTTCTTACTAGAAACTATCTTAGCCTAAAAGCTTTATAAGAATTAATTAGTTTAATTCTCATAATGATTTCAGAAGACGATGAGGTCGCTTAAACATTTCATCCCAAAGTATCAGTTTCAATCTCTGGAACCTGTCAAAGTTACCTTAAAGGGTTATAACCTCTTTGAAAATGTGATTCAATTAAGGATTTTGACTAAGATTGCTGTGTATCATCCTAAATGCAATCACAAAGGCATTATAAGACAGAGTCAGATTTAACTCAGAGAGAAGAGAAGGCAGAGATTGACGAGATGAGGATGTGAGCGTGGGAATGCCAGCAGCCTCCAGAAAGTGAAAAAGGCAAAAGCAAATTCTTTTCTGCATCCTCTGGAGGAGTGTGATCCTACCAGCACCATAATTTCAGATTTCAGGTCTCCACAATGTAAGAAAATCAATTCTTCAAGTGTTAAACCACTAAATTATGGTAATTTACTACAGTAGCCTCAGGGAATTAGTGCAACTAGAAACTATTTTTATTCTCATTCTGAAATGGAGAAACTAGAGGCATGCAAAGATGATGTAACTTCCGAAGGTTATTTAGTTGATTAATAGCAGAGTCAGGATTTGAATACAAGGAACTTGGTTGCAGAGCAAATCCTCTATTTTATTGAAGACAAAGTTGTCTCTCACTCCATGAAGGAAAAGGAGAGATTTAGTGAACAAGACATTGAGGCACCAATTTTAAGACTACCTTCCAGGCCCACGATTCCTCAGAGTTCATAGCTGATCTGGCTGTTAGGAAGTGGAGACTTAGCAGTGGTGATATCCAAGTCAGGACCCACATCTGCCACCAAAGGCATTTTATCACGACTGTGTGGTCAAGGCTTGGGAAAAGATGTACCTGACATACAGAAAGCAGGTCCTCCCCCTGATCAAGTATTGACCTTCCACTCTGCACTGGTTTCCTAGGATCGCCATAACCAAATACCACAAGCTACATAGTTAAAAAAATAAAAACATATTGTCTCATGGTTCTAGAGGCAGAAATCTAGGATCAACTTGCCAGAAGAGTAGGCTCTTCCCCTGGGCTATATTGGTCGTTTTAAGAACACAGAGGCACCTGCTAGATTGGAGGAGGAAGACTCCATCATGGCCACTTGTGTGCTAAGAGAACCAGAGAATCCAGTAGCAGAAGAATCCATGAACCCAGGAGGAAGGAAGCTATAGCCCAAGAGAGATCAAGCATGTAGCACTAGTCCAGTGTCAAAGGCCTAGAAGCTCACTGCGGTGTTGCTGGTACAAGTCTACACTAAGAGACTGAAGACATGGAGCCCAATATCCAAAGGCAATGACAAAAGACTGGAGCTGTTCCCAAGTGGACACACTTCCTCTTTCATTCCATCCAGGCTGCAAGTCTATTGGTTATCGCCCACATCCACAAGATGGCTTCCTCCCTCAGTTTCGTGGCCTACATGTGAGCCATCCACAGACACACCCAGAACTGTGCTTTAATGCTCTCCTAGGTGTTTATTTCTTAGTGAACTCAAAGTGACATGTAACTGTGAATAGTCACACCCGCTGACCTGAATTCAGCTGATCTTGAAGTGCAAACTCAGTAAAAGCACCAACTTCACATTTTTTACTACATTGTCCAGCATTTAAAACAGTACCCTTCATCTAATACGTGCTCTCCCATATTTGTTGTCCTATTTTCCTTGTTGTTGCTTATTCTGACAACCTCTCAGAATCAAACTTCCTCTTCTATTATCAACTCTTTCAACCTCATGGTTTTAAAAGTGAAGAGCTAGTCTCATCACACCAAGCAAAAACATACCTGAGTTTCAACCTGCACCAGAGGCCAAAATGTTAATAATTTAACATATCAACTTCAATTTTGATAAATTTCCCTTAAAAGCAAATCACCCCACCTTACAGTCCAGTTTCCTCATTTGCTTCATTCTAATTGATGTCAGCATTTCTTCTCCTATATTATCTCCATCAGTTCTAATGTGGGGCACCCTCTGACCAGAACTCCTATGACCCTTGTCTTATGTACAGGATATATCTCAGTTGGATACAGCAGACCTCCAGGTGAAGGTTGACTGGCCCTAGCTGGAAAGTCAAAGCATTTAAGAAGTCAAGAGCCAAGTAGGTACAGGCGATCCCTATTATTCACAGCAGGTTCTATGTTTACTAATTCACTGGTTAGATAGAATTCTTTTGTAACCCCCAAAGCAATACCTGCAGCACTCTCCTCCATCACTTGCAAATACACACTGAGCAGTGCAAACTTCAGTTACCCAAGCTAGGCATGTGTTTCCAGATGAAGTCTGTCTCCCTATTTTAGCTCTCATCCACTAGCTGCATCTATTCCACAGATTATTCAGGGCTACATCTTCACATTTTTGTGCTTCTTCTTGGTGATTTGCCAACTTAAATGGCATGCAAATATAGTGCTGAAATGCTATCTAGTATCCCTGGGTGCAAGAAGACTATGATGTGTTGCAGAGAAAATAAACATGTTGCATAAACTTTATTCAGGCGTGAGGTATAGTTCTGAGGCCATGTGTTCAATGTTAATGAACCAAAACATCTACTGAATAAGATGTCTTTAGGAAGAAATAAAGTGAGGTTGCGTGTTGAGCTGCTGTGGAGATGTTGTGACCAGAGGCTCACAGGAACCTACCTGCATAGCTCCTGGGAGCAGCGGGATGGCTTTGCTTAATTCAGCATTTGCAGCATTGCACCTTATAGGATATTACTACCTTGAGCAACAATTGATTGTAATCTAGGTATGCTGGTACACACTTGTAATCCCAGCACTCTGGGAGGCAAAGGCAGGAGGATCACAGGTTTCAGCTCAGTCTGGGCCATTTAATGACTTGCTCAATCTGGGCAAGACTCTGTCTCAAAACAAAAAGTTTAAAAGCTTTAAAATATAAAGGGCCTGGTGTGGAGGTAAGTCAGTGTGAGGGCTCTGGGCCCAACCCCCAGTCCTAGCTCTTCCCAAAACTAGAATTGATTATATATTACTTTAATGTGCTACTGGGAACTGGATGCTCTGCCAGTCGTGTCACAATTGCTGTGTCCTCAGCACCAAAATAGAGCTTCATACTACACAGTCAAAATTCACTAAATGGTTATTGAAAAAAGAATGAACAAATACACCATTTTACTATGGATCAGAGGAAGTAGAAGTTTGTGCAAGCAATTCATTCTCTTTGCTCTTGAGCATCATTGGCAACAAAGATCTTTCCAGAAAGCATGAGCATAGTCTACACTAGGCTGATAGCTCTGAGGCTTTGAATTATATCCCATCAGTTGCTGCTACTGCTGCAAAGCTTCACCAACTATGCCCAATGCTTCCTGTTCTGTGGCCATCATGTTAGCCCCAGAGCATGGCTTGTTAGTAAGTATTGTTTCCCTAGAAGAGAAAACAGACAGGGGACATCTAACTTGCCTGCTTGCCATCAGCAGTGACACCAGACTGTAGATTTGAAGTCCCTGGTATGTGTGTCACAACCCTTAGCCAGAATTCATTTCCTCAAAGTGAAGTCATTTTCTAAGGAGAATTACTCCACATTTTGGTAATTGGAGGTGTCACTGTAACTAGAATTGCAATTTTAGTGCTTCCATGTTGGGGCAATTTGGGACTTAAATTTTACTTCATTATGTTTCATTATAAATATTCCCACTGTCAAAACAGAATTCCGTTGGCAGTCTCTGCCCACAAGCACCTCGGAACTAATTTAGCATGAGGAGCTTCAAGCTGATTCCTTCAGTCCTGCCTTCTGGGTCGCCTGGGAAGCAGCAAAGAGCAGGAAGATGAGGAGCACCACAGCCACAGCTCCCAGAACTCTCTTTAATCTTCTCCCCAACACAATTATCTCACTAGGCATTGAAAAATCTATTACCCCGATTTATGGCAGCTCTGGAATGACAAGAAAGCCCAAATTGTTCCCATTTTGATTGGAAAAGATGAATTGTAGTCACTTCAGAAAAAAAGCCCAGCTCTGAAAGTGCTTGTCACCCAAGGGGATTTTATTTGGGGAAAAAGAGTGAGTCACAGTGGCTGGCTGAAGAGGGGACAGTCCCTGAGGCATAGGGGCTCTGGACAGAGGCTGGATGTGGTAACAACATAAACTGACGAAACAGCTTGTCTCAGTTACTCTTCTCTCGTTGCTGGGACAAAATGCCCTACCCCCAAAATGAAGGAAATAAAGGTTTATTCATCTCACAGCTACTGGAGGTTTCAGGGTATACTCAACTGGATCTAAGGCAGAGCAGCACATGGCAGAGGGGAACCATTCATGGTGGTGGCAGAGAGCAGAGAGCAAAGGGGGTGGCGGCAGCTCAGGCACCTAGCTCACCTCTCTCCCCTCCTTACACTGTAATGCAAATTACTCCCCCAGGGCCAGGGTTTAGTACTCAAACCTGCAATCCCAGCATTGGATCAAGAATCAGTCACGAACTCCAGAGGTCGCCCCATGACTGTATGAGGCTTTGGGGAGGGACAACTAGACACAAACCATAACAGCATCAAATGTAAATTCAGAGAGATGGATAAGTGACTCATGTAGCACCTGTCACATGCACATCAGCCATTGTAAAACAGACTGCAGACACTGAGGAAAGTGACCAACATAGTCTTTGCCATACCCAGAGAAGTCAGAAATAACATCAGAAGTCTCCTCTATTCCACACCTGACCTTTAAGTCAGAGTCCATTGTACTTACACATGAGCCCCTTCTAGGCCATATGGCTTGAAAGAAAGATTCAGCATAGCTAGGGCAGCATTAAATGCCTGTGTCATACAGAAAGACAAATTGTAGGCAGTGGCAGCTGAAGGGAACAGTAGCAGGAGCACAGAATGAAGAGAGCTGAGCCAGGCTCCAGCAACATCTATTAAAGGTGATATCTAAAACAGCCCCAAAGCCTCATATGTTCAGAAGTGGGACTTGTGGAGGGTGATTGGATTATGGGGAGCTATAGTTGAAGGCATTGTTAGGAGGGAGGGCTTGGCTGGAGACAGGTCACTAGGGCAGGACCTGAGAGAGTATATTTTTGCCCCCTGTGCCTGCCTTCTCCCTCTTTATTTCCTGGCCACCATGATCTGAGCAGCTGTCCCTCACTCTCCACTTCTGCCAGGCCAGTCTGCCTTGGAGCTGTCCAACTATAGGCTAATCTTTGGGTCAAAATGAATTCCCCCTCCTTTAGATTGTATCGAGCATTTTCTGTCCCAGAGATGAGAAACCAAGGCACTCTATCTAGTACAAACGATTGTGCTGCTTGAGACAAAGCCTCTTGGATTTTCGAGGTCTCACTCTTGTCATCTGTAAAATGGAGAGAATTACAAGGAGTGATTATAGGGGAAATGTTTAAGTGTTAAATATGCACCACAGTAGGAGATACATTGCCATTCATCTCCCTCAGTGTCCTCCCCCTCACCTTGAACACTTTCCCTGCATTCTTACCATGTCCCAAAGCAGTTCTGGAAGTCCTCTTTCATCATGGTCTTTACAACGTGCAACCAGTAAGTGCAACTGCCAAGTGCCATCTAACAAGGCAGGCTCCACAATCATCCATCGTTGTGGGGCAAATGACCATGACAGGTTTGTTGAGTGGGTTCAGGAAACTGAGGTAGCTATGACAGTGCAGCTGAAGACACTCAGGAAAAATGACTTCCAGAATTGTTTCAGAAGGTGGGAAGAATGAAGGAATAACTGTGTTTGAAGCAAGAAAGTATGTTGAGGGGGACTAACGGCAATATGTCTGTTACTGTAATACTTTTATTTAAATATTCATTGTATTTTTCCATCACACTTCATAAAAACTTCCCTCTCTATAAAGTAGTTATTAGAAAAGGTATAAAACCGCCTTCAAGGTTGTCTATACCTTAGCTGCATATGAAATAGAGGAGGAAAGTTGTCTAGCATAAGCTTAAGTGTTTATAAACTTAAGTATTCATAACAGGGTTGTTGACTCGTATATCACCCTGTCTATACATAACCAAGGCAAATGCGTAGGTAAAATCCACAATGAAATGAACTAGATTTAGAATGAGGACACCTTAATTGGTTTCCCAGCCAGGCCACTAACTGGCTATGTTACAGTCACTTTGGTCATGGATTTACTCATCTGTAAAATGAAAGAACTGAATGAGGTGATTTCTAAGACCCTTTTCTGTTCCAATATTTTACAGGAAATTTTTTCCATCTGTTGTTCTGAGCTCCACGTACCGCCCACCTCTTGTCACAGTCAAGGGTCCGGTCTATTCCAATTCCAGTGACAGTAGCATTGCCCCAAGTGGCTTCAGGGTAAGACTGGAGAACTACAAGCCAAAATGACACATTTGTTCCCCTCATTTCTTAAGTCCCATGATAATTCTTGGGAACAGAAAATTGCAGATGATTAAATTAAAGATGTTTCGGCTTTGGACAGGAAGAGAACACTCAAGACGAAAGCTGACTTTACAAGTGTCTCAAACTCCTGAAAGTGTTCGAATTTGAGCTGAGTGCTTGTAAGAGCCTGCGCTCAATAAAAGCACATCGATCACGCAAAGTAGTCTTCCATGGCTGAGCCAAAGGAGGCAGCGATCATGAGCCAGAGTATGAAAGCTCCCTGGACTTCAATAACGTATTGCTAACTGGCGTAATCTCCTGAGAGAGTGCGAGACCTCAAATTAACAGCACGGAGTTGAGTCTAATAACTACATTGCACAACATCATATCTACTCTTCAGTCAATACTTCATTTTCTCATACAGCCCTCAGCCTCCTGCAAGCGTCTATTGTGTTTTGCAAGCGTCTATTGTGACCTTGAAGGGCACCAGTCACCTTACACCTTACTATCTCCAAATAGCCCAGTATGTCTTGAAATATTCTCAGATAATTATAGGTTGAAATCCACTCTGAAGGAACAGAAATCTTCTAGCATACTTCTTACCCAGCTTTTCAGTTCATCGCCTTACAGCAAACTGGGGTGGCTCAGATTGAAAAGTCAACCTATGTTTTTAGAAGTAACTTCCAGAGGCTTTGCTTACAATCACATAAGTCAAATCAGCAAATTCTTCCTGCTTCTTGTTATCTGCATCTCATAGGTCATAGTCCCGGAGCTTTGGTCACTGAAGCTTAGCAGGTTTCAAAGGAGAGTGACTTTATCCATTTTAATTAACAAAAAGTGCTCTGTAGTGTGATGGTGGATTACTTTTGAGTCTTCAGGGACTTGTTTAATTTTTTCTGGCATCTTGATGTTATGTTTTACATGGGAGAACTATTTTTGAGGAAGGAGTTTTTCAAAATAAGTAATATTTTCCTGTTCACCAGCTTTTAACTCATAATGGAAGTGCTGAGTTGGCATTTCTTCAAAAGGCAAGCGACATTACAGAGCAGTGTGGCCCGAGGCTAACGTTCATTGTCCTCTCTTCCACACAATACTATTTTAAAAATCGTGTTGAGTATATCAAAGTGTTGGAGACCCATCACACGCTCTCAAATTTTGACTAATTCTATAATAAGTTAGTGCCCTTTAAGGGCCTGGGTAAGTTCTGCTTCAGCTTTTCTGTTTGGATAAGGCTTCTCTTGTTAAAGTAACAAATTACCACAGGCATGTCCATACTGCACAAGAAAATAAATCCACAATTGTCCTAGCTTTTGAAGAATAATTCTTAAAGTTCACTAGGGTTAGCTTGGCTTAGGTAACATGACCTCCCTGCGCCCATCTCTGAGACCCAGAAAGATGTGATTAAACCTAGACAACAGATTCCACCCTCAGAATCAGGCAGAAAAAGCTATTTTATCCTATCAAATGGGAATACATCCTGACACAAAACATTGTGCCAACTGCTTTTACATTATTGCATTTTTTAAAAGTATTTAGTGCAGGGTCTCCAGGGTCCCACTATATAGATCAGACTCATAGTGATTCTCCTGTTTTCAGCCTCCCAAGGGCTGGGTTTACAGGTGCGTTCACCACGCCCAATCTCAGTGCGCGACGGGAGCGGGGCCTGCACAGCACACCAGGGGTGAACGCTGGCCACTGTACTCCGTCTAAGCAGGTGCATTAGTCCACTGAGCTATCTGGCCAGCTCTACATTATTGTTTTTTGTTTGTTTGTTTGTTTGTTTTGTTTTGTTTTGCTTACAGAACCAGGGGATTGAACTGAGGCCCTTGTACTTGCCAGGGAAGCACTTACTCTACTGAGCCATCTCCCCACCCCTACATTATTGTATTTTAAACTGTTCAAGACTTCATTATAAACAGTTGAGCACATTATTTTCTTAACTATTAATACTTCCTGGAAGAACATTTTAGGTTATTTCCAGTGGCTGACTATTAAATACTCCCTCAAATAATAACTGCTCTGGAATATTCATTTTATTTGGGATCATTTCCCTAAATATATTTGCAATAGAAGCAGAACTGTTCAGTCATGTAGAATGATCATTTTTAAGGCTCCTAATACCCATCGCCAAATTTCTTTCCAGCAGGCTTTTATCAATTTGTTTTTGCTGACATTTCATGAGAATTTCCACATCAGTGCACTCTTTCCAATGTGAAGCCTATTCATCTTCCTTTGTGTTTGCCAATTTGATGAGTTCAAAGAAAATGCAGAAGAATCTGGATAAAATCAGAAGCTCTGATCATCTGTCTTTCTTGCACACAAAATTTCAATGACTTTTGCTGGCCTTGACCCCATGCTCCCCAGAAAAACATGGAAGACCTTAAGGTGCTGTCCCTGGTGGTCTCCGCACCTCTCTCTTCTGTCGCTTCCCAGAGCACCCTGGAAAACTGAAACACTTCAAATTCCTGACTCTGCATCTTGTCTCATGTCTTAGCGTTTTTGCATATAATGTTCCACTCTGACTGAAGAATTCTTTTGACCTTGAAAATACCACCTGATTAGAGTCTCAATCACACATCATTGCACTGACCCTTACACAACCCATTCCACATAAAATATCTTTTAAGGAAAGGTGCACTGTCTCCTCTATCTTTGTGTATCTAGACCCTGGCCCAAAGCCTATTACCAAAAAGACAGAACATATGTAATCACAATAAATAATGGGTGGTGATAGAAAGAGAATGGATGGTGACAGATGGGAAAGGAAAGAAATTTGGTCTTGTAAGGGAAAATAAAACTGACCTCCGTGCTGCGGAGAAGTATATATAACCTCTCTGAGCTTCATTTCTAGATGTGGCCTGAGTTTAATGTTTACCAGCATTGACCGTACAGGCGAGGAAAAGGTGGCAGGTGGGAGAATAAAGAATGTCTTGAAGAAGAGTAGTTAGCCTTCTAGCTGAACAGTTCATCCAAAGTCCTCTTGGTAGTATGCTTTGTACAGACAGACAACATTGTAGGGTCCATGGTGGCACCAGGATAGAAAACAAGTCCACAGCACAAATCAGCAAAGCTGCTAAAAGCCATGTGCCCATCCCATTGTCCAGAATGAAATGGCCAAAAGCAGGCTTCACATAATCTAGATCCAAACTCATAGTCATGGCAGTTCATCCAGTGCAGAAATGGTGCCCCGCCTCCCAAAAGATTAGAACAGGAAAGATGCAGTGAAAGCCAAAACAAATCCATTTAGGCGGATGAAGTGGCTGGAATTTCTAGAATGTACCTCTTCCTTCCACAGGCTGGTCTAAAGCCTTACCTGAGCCACAGAGCATTCTGCAGAATTATGAACGTGCAACTTACACATGCAGGAGCTGTTGGGCACAACTCGGAAAGGGAGGCTGGTGGCGACAACCACCATCACGTCCGTCAGCCAGTCCTGAGAAACCACCACCGGCACCATGCTGGTTGCCCAGTTCTCTCAAGCAGAGCAGGGCCTGGCGCTTGCAAATATTGAGGATTTGTGAAGGGGATTAACTGGACTATGTCTCTAAGGTGCTTTGAGCACCTTGGAGAAAGAACTTTTAATTACAGTGTTGGCCAGGAGCAAGAGAGAAAATAAGGAAAGGATACCAATTTTGTTAGGGATACTGATGCACAGTCACTCTTTGGATAATTTTTTTTTGCCTCAAGGGATGCAACATGTTTCCTTCCTCCTTATTCTAGAACCTGAATGCTGCTTGAATGAAACAGGCTAACTTTATGCCTCTCTTTGCTCATAGGATGTGCTGCAGCTATTCTTTTTGTTAATTTTTTTTATACTTTTGTGTAGTTGTTTTACCCAGACATATTCAAATCAATTCATTTTTTTCCCGTGGCAAAAATGTCAGGTTTTAATTTATTTATAATTTTTATTCATTTTAAGGAGAAAAAAAGATAAAATAGTGATGAAACAGTTTCAAAACAGGTTAGTAGGACATTTACAATAATTAATACATTGCATATTACTGTCTTCGCAGTAGTTATTCAGAGGACAAGATGCAGACATGATATCTTTTTTTTTTCTTAGAACTAATCACAAATGTATTATTTATTCTTAGATGGTAGACATCACAACAATTTACCTACTTTGGATTAACTGATGTACAGGATTAAAAAATATATGTTTTGCACATTCTGAAAGTTCACAGATGTTCTATGTTCTGCAAACCAGGGGAAGAGTTATTTAGAAGTTGGCATCTTAATCATTTAGGTATGGATTTTGTTTAGAATTTACGATGCCGGACAAAGGGAAGGGAAGTAACTCTCCGAAGGGCAACTTCCAAAGAAGCACCCACTGCTAAGAGGAAGGACTGTAATGGCGATCCGCTCTGGCAGGTACCTACGCGCAATCCTGTGTCTTGCACGAATCCATTCCTCCTCACTCAGAAAGGTGCTAAGAATCCTCCACCATGGAAGATTAGAGGTGCAGCTCCTTCCTGAAGCACTGGAGCATCATCTTTGTCCAGTGTGATCCATGCTTTTACTGATGATCTTTTCCATGGAATAGCTATAGTTTTCCGTGATTCTGTTTTCCTCGATGCTTTTCCTGAAGCATGATTCACATCAGCTTGCAGTTGTCCTTTTCAGCTTTCTTCTTTTTCCCTGCTTCTATATAGACATTTTCTTTTCTTTCTCCTGGCTCCTTCCTCATCGCCCTCTGCCTTTGGCTCAGCTGACTCATTAGAGGTACCAAGTTGTTCCTTGGCCTGGGCCATTTGAGTCATCAGCCTGTCCATGTGGGATTGAATGTCTGCCAAGATCTCAGTCACGTGAGCTGTGGCCATGGCTTCCTGGATGTCCACCAGATGAAGGGCCTTTTGCTCCTCGTCGGCAATCACCTTCTGAACTTTCTTAAATTCCTGCTGTATAAACACCTTCATCTGGTCCCGAGTTACTTTAGGGTCTGAGCTCTTGAACTTTAACCTTTCCACCAACTCGATCATAGCCGCCTTCAGTCCGCCTGAGTCTTTGCTTCTTAGTTCTTCGAAGGCTTCATCTAGCGTAGAGAGCTGGTGGCCCTGGTGTGCACCAATGACTGGACACAGCACACAGATGAGCTGCCTGTCTTCCTGGCAATAAGTGCTCAAGTCGAGCCCATGGTGCGGACATTTCCTCTTGGCCACTCTCTCTGCTTCCATTTCTATTTCTGGGTCAAATTCGCTCTCTGCCTCAGTTTCCCCTTCCGCCTCGTACTCTCCTTCTTGGTTATCCTCCTCCGCCTCGCTCTCGGGCTCATCCTCCATGTCTTCCTCACTGTCCTCTTCACTCTCTTCCTCACGTTCCTCCTCACTCTCCTCCTGCGACTCACTCTCTTCATCCGACTCACTGTCTCCCTCGGACTCGCTCTCCTCCCCCGCCTCGCTCTCTACCTCCGCCTCCGGCTCAGCCTTGGCCCCGCGGTCGTCCTTCCCCACCCCGTCGCCCCC
>NW_004524615.1:11335043-11338694 GCF_000260255.1 Octodon degus
CGGGGCTGGCTGGCATGTGGTGCTGGGGGATTGAACCACGGTCGAGGCTGCGGGGCGAGCGCCCTCCCGGCCTTCCCTCGCTGCGGCCTCCGCGCCCGCGGCCCCGGGAGGACGCGCCTTTCCGCGGAAGCCGCCCCTGGCCGCGCCGCGCCGCGTCTCCGAGCGGGGCCTCGGACCACAACGGACCAAATCAATTCATTTTTGAAACTTGATGCTTAGAAGGACCAAGATGTCTCTTTACTTTGCTTATTAGAACAGGAAATGTATAGCAAAAGTGTATTGACCTTGATTTGGTTGCAAGATTTGGTTATAAATATAATTTGTTTGCATATATTTTATTCTAGACTGAGGAGTAAATATGAGATATTAAACCTCTGACAGGGACATCCAACACAGCTTAAATTTCTAGTAAATATAACTGTACTTCAAAATTTGGAAAAGAAAGCCAGGCAGGAGCTGGGCACAGTGGTGCACGCCTGGAATCCCAGGTATTGCAGAGACTAAAGGAGGAGGGTCACAAGTTGCAGCCCTGCCTGTGCAACTTAGGGAGACTCTATCGAGTGAACAAAAAAGGCTGGGGATGTAGTTCAGTGGTAGAGTACCCTTGGTTGAATCCCCAGTACCACAAAGAAGGAGGAGAGCAGATGGAGAGCACAGGGTGGGAGAGAGGAGGGAGGTACCAGGGACGAGCAGGGCAAGGTTGTCCCATCTGACAACCTTAGCAAGTCCAATTAAGGGGTAAGGAGTTGATACTGATGCTGAATCCACAGAAAGTCTGAACTAATCAGCACCTTGGCTTATGCAGACGTGTGCTCCATTTAATCACTGGTATTTGAGAAGCACAAGGTTAACTTTGTTTCCACTATCATTTCAATCAGTATAATTAATTACATGAAGGGGGAATAGATGCAAGATTCTTTATCATCTATAGATTTATTCTCTAATTTATTAACTTGAAAAGAAATTAGATTAATTTATGTAACCTAGAACTTCAGGGCACTGGAATGCAGAATTCAGGCTGGAATGTATCCAGAAAAATATGCTGAAAAGTTAGGGTACAAAACGATAGGTGCTCATTGAGCCTGAGGTTTGCAAGGTGCAATGTTATTACACTTAATTAGGAAAGAAGCAAGCTAAAAAAAAAAAAAAAAAAAGAGCATTTAAGCCATTTGACTGATCAATAAGGAGAAATGAAATCTCCTCCAGGTTAGAAATTTTGTTGCTTGGCACTCCAGTGGTCCACTCAGCCATGGTACTTAAACAGATTTGGTTACTTTTGCCTTAATTACTTCGGGATCAGTCAGTCCTTCCATAGAACTTTCCAAAGCCATTGACAGATCCTCCTGCCACCACTCCCACATGGTCCCCTGGGTCAATGGGATACAAGCCTGGATTGGATAATTCCCAGCTGAAGATTGTCTTTTTCGTTTGCATTCTTGTTTCATTTTGGTGCATGAAGCTATATAGAGGTGTGATCTAATTTCTAAATGTTTTTCCATTTACTCTTCTGGCTGTTGTTTTCTATGTTGATTGCCGTGTAAGACAATGTGATCCAATCATTCTTAATACTTTGAAGGCAAAAATCACCAAATTGGAATTTTATATCTGTTCCATAAATCAAGCATGCTAATTTTGTTATGCATCTGCATTGCCGTGTTTCAGTCTGCTTAATCTACCAATAATGTGTTGGAATCTCTAATATGAGGATGAATTCTCTGTTAGTCCTTCAGTCTAGGCCAGCTTTGTTTTATACATGTTGAGTCTCTTTTATTAAGTACATACTCATTTGAAATATTAAATCTCCCTGGTAAATTGCATCTATCATTAAGAAGTGACCCCTCTTTTGCTAATAATGTATTTTGTTGTGAAAGTCTACCTTCATTTGGCAATAATAAGACTATTACAACTTTCTTTGTCATTGCACTTGACAGATACATATTCTTCCATCCTCTTTCAATTTTCTACTCTTACAAGAATATTTCTTGGAAACGCCACAGCATTAAGCTTCTTTAGTCTTTTCCCCTCAAATTTAAACTTCAAATTGCAAATTCAGTTTACTTACTGTTTTGAAATTAATAATACCTTTTTTTTTTATTTGAGAGAGAGAGAGAGAGAGAGAGAGAGAGAGAGTGTGTGGTGTGTGTGTGTGGCCAGCTCAGCCCACCAGGGGGCGGGGCTGGCTGGCATGTGGTGCTGGGGGATTGAACCACGGTCCCTGATGCTTTGCCAAGCTTGTTCTAAGTAGGTGCCTTAGACCACTGAGCCATCTCTCCAGCCCCTAATAATACCTTTGAACTTGCTTTTATCAGCTTACCATCTTTTTCTAAAAATATAAAAGTTGTATTTTCTCTCTTTTTCCATAGCTTTTATTCTCTTGTATGGCTCTTGAATGCCTCTTTTTCTTCTCTCTTGGTCTTACCAGGTTGACTGAGGATTTTTATTTATTTTCATATATTTTTCCATGTATTGCATTTATTAGCTTCAAAATTAAAGCTAATCCTTTGTGCTTTGAAATTATATCATGAGTTTTTAATGTCACATCACCTAGTAATAGAGTGTACCTTAGCTTCTTTAGCAAAACCAAAGGACTTTAGAAATCCTTTTACGTAATGTCTACACTTCCACTGGTACAACCGACAGGCTGATGGCATAAGAATGCTCCCATTCTGGGTCTTTCTGAAAAGACAGAAATCGATCTTTATTCTTTTTTCCCAGAAACTCTGCATGAATTTCTATACTCACCAGTTTGTCAGCTCACTTTTCCTTTTTATTTCACAGCCCTTCCTTCTGTGATCATTTATCTCTTCTTCCTGAAATACATTCTTCAGAGGGTGATTCAAAGCCAATTTGGTGGTGGTGGGTGCTACACACTTCTCTGAAAATGTCTATTTCTCTCTCACTCTAAGTAATGTCACTAGGTCTTGAATTCTAAGGGCTTTTTCATTTCCCTCATAAGATACTATTCTACTGTCTTCTGTTTTCCACTAGGCCATTAAGAAGTCTACTACTTAGGTTAGAACCCCAGCTTTCTGTGCTGGCCCCACCCCCAGGGCTCATTGAGACTGGGCATGGTGGTGCACACCTGTAATCCCAGTGCTTGGGAGGCTGAAAACAGGAGGATCACTATGAGCCCAATCTATGTAATAAGACTCTGTAGACCCTGTACTAAATACATAAAAAAAAATTTACTGCTGTTATTCTTTAGCTGTTGTTTTTAGACAGGATTTCTCTGTGCAGTTCAGGCTGTCCTCAAACTCACAGCAATCCTCCTGCCTTAGCCTCCCAAGTGCTAGAATTACAGGTGTGCACCACTATGCCTGGCTGCTCTCCATAATTCCTGCATATGATCTCTTTTTGTCTGACTTTAAAATCTCATTGGATTTAGTACTGTGAAATTGGGCTAGGAATATAGCTCTGTGGTACAGGGTCTGCCTGGCAAGTGAAAGGTTCTTAGTTTGATTGCTGGTACAAAAAAAAAGAAAAAATATTGTGAAATTTCAGTAGATTATGTTTCAGTATGCAATCTATATACTCACCTCGGGCTCGGGAGATGGCTCAGTAGAATAAGCGTTTGCCTGGCAAGTGCAAGGGCCTGAGTTCAATCCCCAGTTTCACTAAATAAATAAATAAATAAATAAATAAATAAATAAA
>NW_004524615.1:11338794-11342466 GCF_000260255.1 Octodon degus
TAAATAAATAAATAAATAAATAAATAAAATAAAAATCTATGTACTCACCTCTTTCTTTATTCTGGAAAATTCTCAACAGTTATCACTTTGAATATTGCTTTGCTTAATTTGCTCACTTCTGTCTTGTAAAACATTTTGGCATAGTTTTACTCCCTGTGTTCTTTCTTCAGTTTTCAATATATTTTCTGCCTTTTTTCTATGTGTCCTCTGGGTAATTCCTTCAAGTAAATATTTCAGTAATTTCCTCTTTTCATGTGACTAATTCACTCTTTCTTTACCCACGGAGGATTTTTCCCCTAATTTAAAGTTCTCGTTTTCTGCAGCTCTGTTAGTTCTTTTCTGAATCTTCTTGTTCATCCCTCATGGCTCCAATGCTTGCTTGCCTCTGTAATTTCATCCCATACAAGTTGTAAAAGTCAACGTGCCCAGGATGCATAATTCAAAGGAGGCCTCCTAGAAAAACTTCTGGCCTCCCACAAAGCTCCATGGAAAGCAGCCACAGCCCAGTGCTTAAGGAAATTAATTCTACTCAACCTCAATGCTTGGCCTGCAGCCCTCTAGCCATAATGGATGGGGTGCTTTCCTCATCCATGGACACGGGGACGGGGGACCCATCCTGGAGCCAGAGTTCTGCCACACGACACTGGGGTGAGGTGTGATAGAAAATGACTGCGGATGTTCAATTTTTAAGACACACCATCATCTATCCTCCTGAGAATCCTCCCCCTCACATCAAACACAGTTATCCCATCCTTCTTGCTGCCTCCCAAGTAGCTCTGCAAGTCCTCTCTGCAATTATCTTTAGTTGCTACCTTAGTGTCCTAAATTGATTCAAACATTTGCTTTTGTGCTCATTTTGAGTTTGGGCAAGAGCTGATGGGGTGTGGTGCCGGCTCCCATGGATAAGGTGGAATGAGCATACACCATGATGCTTCCAGAACTGGTCCAGAAAGTGGCAAGGATGAAGGGCGACATGCTCAAAGTTGGGGCCAGGAGAATTTTGAGGAATTCAAAATAATGTCTTTTATTGTAATAAATTATTTTTGTTTTAAATATTTACCTTATGTTTCAGTCACTTCTCATATTGACCTAAGGTTCTTCCTAAGCCCAGAACCTGAGGTCAGGGTCCTCATGGACTCTAATGTGGGCCTCTGTACCACCCTAACTTTGTGTGCTTTACCCAATTAATAGTGCCTAGATGGGTAAGGCCAAGTCTCCAGGCTGCAGTCCTTCTGTTGTTGGCCCACAGCTGGTAACACTCACAGAACAAGATGCTGCTCTCGTTATCTGTTCTAGGGAAGCCTATTCTTCCTGCTAGCTTGCTCCCCAGAGTCAGTCACAGGTTGCTCCTTTGCAAATGCATGAGAGGGGAAGTTTCTTCATCCTTGAAGCTAAGCAATTCGTCAAACAGTATGTTTTATTTAGAATCTAGGTGTTTATCAGTGGGAGAATCTTCTGCAGTTTTTCAGCCCTATACTGCCAGAATATAAGTCTTAGGGCCAGCGAGATAGCTCAGCAGACTAAGTGCCAGCTTAGGCAAGTGCAGGGACCGGGGTTCAATCCCTAGCACCACATGCCACACCAGCCCCACCCCCGGGCACGCTGAGCTGGCAACAGAGTCTGGGCATGGTGGCGAGCACCTGTAATCCCAGTCCTGGAGAAGCTGAAAAAAGGAAGATCACTACGAGTTCAATCTGTGTGTGAGACCCTTAACAACAACAACAACAACAGCAAAAAGCATTGTATATGACTTAAAACTTCATTGCAATTGTGAGGATTAAAATGCGATGGTGGTCCTAATATGGTACCCATGTAGTCTTTGGTCTCTATCTGCCGTGCCCAACTTCTCCCACACACTCTGTCTTTACAGTATAACCAGAATCAGCTGTTGGTTTGAGCTTTCTCCTTCCATCACTGACAATCCTTGGGGGAAGTTGTCCCGGAGATTGGACGCATTCCAAGAAAACACTAGGTTCCAAAACATTGATCAAAGCAATTGTTCTCAGCTCTATCTGCAGATTAGAATCATTTGAGGAGCTTTTAAATATTCTAACATTCAGTCCCATATCAATGCCATCAGAATCCAGGGCCCAAGGATTTGAGTACAAAGATAAATGATTCATAATCTCTGTCCCAGATGAGCTTTCCCATTAGATAGGCAGACTATTCAAAATAGTATGACATCACCTATATTAAGGAGCTGACAGGGATCAGAAAATGCAAGCCCTGATGCCACTTTGCCATTGGATTATTTCAAGCTGAAAGGAACTGAAAATCAACAGATGCAGAAAGCAGCCTTCTCAGAGATTTCCTTATCTGCCTAAAGGCAGAAATGAGGACTGCCATAAATCCTGTTCTCCACAGGAGTTTTACAGCCATGAAGATGAAAAGTCGGCACCAAGAAGAGTCTGCAGAAACAGCCCTTACTAAAATAGCCTGTATTTTCCATTAGTTTCCCCATATATTTATCTTCCACAATTTACCACTGCCAGAAGCTTTAACCCCTTTTCCTTTGTCTCGTTTCTTCTCCGCAGTTTATGGGCCTTTGTTAAAATGATATATAAGCTTACACTCTAACTACTTCTTTGGGCTCTCACCTCACTCCTGTGCAGTCCCTGTGCACATAAAAATATTAACATCAATAAAGAAACATAGGCCTTTCCTCCTACTAACCTGTCTTTTGTCAATATAATTCACAGTCCTCAGGATCTGAACCAGTAGAGGAAAAGGATTCTCCTCCCCTACAGAAATGTATAGAGAGAAGGGACAGGAAGGAAGGGAATGCTTTTCCCTTTGAAGAGATGAAGGGAAGAAGGGCAGGGACAGGTGTGTAGATGATGCCGGAGATGCTGTGCTGCACCTTGAGGAAAACACAAGCATTGGCTGTGCAGGAAGAATTCCAGGCAGAAGAAACAGCAGAGGCAAGCCATGCAAGCAAGAATGTAAGCACTTCCACGTGGCTAGAGATAGCCTGTGTGTTGAAAAGCCTTTTAGAAAGCTATAAAAGTCATCGAGGTGTGGTAAGGAACATGTGCAGGTCTAGCACTCAAAAAGCTGACACAGAAGAAAATCAAGATGAGCCTGAGGAAGAGAAAGAAACAAACAAGCAGGAAAGGTATTGGGGGCCCTAAACTGGTTTGGCTGGATTTATACTTTAGGAAGATGTGCGGGAGCAACAGCCTTGCTACCGCAGTGCTGCTCTTGTCATGAAGTTGAGCCGCATTTGGGGATCTGTGCTGAGACTTTGGGCCTGAGTGACATCATTCTGGGCAATGGATGTGATGGCCCCTTGTTATGGTTTGTGTCTAGTTGTCCCCCCAAAACCTAATGGAGTCATGGGGCAGACTTCTAGACTTGACTTGGTGATTAATTCTGATCCAGTGCTGGGATTATGGTATGAGTGCTGCTGGAATTATGGGTGTGATCACTACACCTGGCCCAGGGCAGATAGCCTGAATGCAGCATAAGGGAGACAGATTTGCTGTCTGTAGCCACTGTGGCTGCTCTTGTCCTTTTGCTCTTGCTGTTATGCTGTTTTCCACTACCATGAACTGCTGCCCTCTACCATGTGCCAGTCTGCCTTGGACCCAGCTGAGTATGGACTTAAATCTCCACAAGCGGGGAAAAAGGAACCCTTCTCCACTGCTGGTGGGAGTGTAGACTGGTGCAACC
>NW_004524615.1:11344421-11368155 GCF_000260255.1 Octodon degus
AAATAAAATTATATGAGCCAAAAAATAAAAAATAAAAATAAAAAATAAATCTCCACAAGCTGTGAGCTAAATAAACCTTTCCTTCCTTCATTTTGGGTATCAGGTATTTGTCCCAGCAACTAGAGTAACTGGGTCACCCCTGAAGAAAGTTGCCCTGGTTTGGGATTTTACAAGGGGAACAATTTAATATAGTACACATAGTTTATAAAATTATTTTCTAATAGTCACCCAAAGAATCATATACAAAGACAGTGCATGAAATCTGTCCACACACTAAAGACCAAAGGATCCAGCTGAAAGCCTGGATCCTAATATCCTGCATAAATTCAGCTAAAGACCTAGAGCCCATAATAGTGTCTCACGAGTCCAACTGGAGACTTAGAGCCCATGACAATGTTTCATGCAGGCCTGTTTCACAGATCTGTGCTGAGGAGGGCCAATGGTCAGTGGAGGAAGTTAAAAAGTCTGTGCCAGTGAGATGAAAGCTCTGTACCAGCAGGCTGAGGGATCTGCACTGGAGCCACGAAGAAGCAATACTCAGTATAAGAATTAGAGCTCCCCTGTAAAGTACCACAGCCATCTTCAGCAACAGCGAGGCTCTGACTCCTCTGATGAGGAGGAAAGCTGAGGTCCCATCAGAAAGCCAATGCATCAAGTTTCTCCAGGAGACTGAGCGGGCAACAATCCTCAGGTGGGCCTCCCATACCCAGCACCAAGCTAGTTCAGAACAGTCGGGTGTAACAAGTTGGCAATGCAGCACAAGAGTAAAGCACCAGGAACACCTTTCCTGGGAAGATTAAGATTCACAGAAGGGAACTGCCAGCTTAGGGGTTTGCCACAAGAGCAAAGGGAAAAGATATCTGTGGAGATGTTTAGAGAAGCATGCTGCAGGAAGAGGACAGGTGCCCTTCTGCTGCCATGATATAAACAAGGAGTGCCTCAGAGCCTCCTCCCATCATCTCTCCCTATTTCTCCCATACAGAGAAAAAGGCATAAGTGCTTATGTTCCAGCCCTTGTCTCAGCAGCGAGAAGGGAAATTAAACGAAAGGTCTGTTTCCCAAAGAGGCAATGGGGAAATTACACTACAAAAGCCAGTAGAGCTAGCAGCTGCAATTGATGGCATCACCAAGGAGAGGCTAAATCTCAGGGACAAGAGAGGAGGAACGTGATGCCCAGTTGACCCTCCCAACCCAGAGTCCCCACCACCATCTTTTACATAGACTGCTGGGAAGTCTATCTAAAAGATTTTCATTAAGACAGTCCAGGGTATGAGTCAAGAACCACAAGGACAACACTGGAGGCATGAAACTCCACAAGGCAGATTGTGCCCACTTAAGAAATGATGACAGGCTAAGACATTGAGGTAGAAAGGAAGACAGGAGAGACATCTAAGAGGTAAACTCAACAGGAGGCAATGAAATGGGCCAGCTGCTGGAAGCAGGGGGAGAGTAATGATCTTGCAAATGAGAATTAAGAGAGCATGCAAAAGAAAAAGCAAGGAAAGCTCCAGAAGTGTATAGTGGGAAAAAGAATGCTGTTATCTGGGATGCAGCCTTTTCTGGTCATGGTGCTGATCTTAAAAATGTGAGGGGTACAGCTATGGTGAACAGAGGATTCACCCCCTCCCAGAAGAATGAGGACAAAAGCCGAGCCCTGTCTTCATATCTGCCAGGTTTCAGTATGCTGCTGAATACGTGCTCAGTGAGTGAACAGCAGAAAGGGGAACTTGATAACTATAGTTGCCAACAAAATGTATTCATCTGGCAAAGTGATATAAGCCAAGATTCGAACTCAAATTAGCCTTCCCCCAAACCCTAGCTTCTTTCCATCAAAATATCCAAAACACTAGGGGGATTTGGTTTTATTTTCTATTTCTGCTTTTTTTTTTTTTATTGTAGATGCATCTCAACTGTGTGGAATCAGCACTACCCTATTTACCAGGACCACAAGTCCCATGTGACAGGCACAAAATGGGTACAAGGAAATGGAGAAGCCAAATATCCATCCTGTTTTGTTTTGTGTTTTTTGTTTTTTTGGGTTTTTTTTTTTGTGGAACAGGGGATTGAACTCAGGCCCTTGCACTTTGCCAGGCAAGCACTTATTCTACTGAGCCATCTCCCCAGGCCCCATCCATCCTGTTTCAAAACCCATGTTCTCTGCACCATGAAAAGCAGATTCAAGCTTGCATTGGCCTCTTAGTGGTCATTTCTCAGTCTTGATTTCTTCATCTGCCCAAATAGCACACATGTGACTCATGTCACATGACCTGAGTGAGACAGTGCAGATAAACAATGTGACACAGCCATGGCACAGGGCTTGCGCTCTTGGCTATGGACAGTACTTGTGGGGAAAAAGAGCAGAAGGACATCACAGATCCCTGGAAGCTGAGTCTGCATGTGTTAGAAAACATGACAAATGGGACACTCCTGCTGTGGTTACTGTAGGAACCTTGAAAGGGGTCCAGATTTTTTTGGGCTATGTGGATAGCCTAGTGTAAAACAGTGTAATCTCAGGACTCCTTAAAAGTAGAAAAGAGATGGAAGAAATCCAGAGAGAAAGATTTGACAAACAAAAGGAGGATAGGCAACAGGTTCAAAGCCATTGGCTTTGAACAAGGAAGATGCACTCTGGGATAGGAGGTGAGAAGACACTAGATGCTGGAGGACCACAAGAATGAAAGAAAGAAGGCTCTCCTCCAGACTTGCAGAAGGACCTCAGCCCTACTGTCACTTTGATCCAACCCATGTCAGACGTTTAACTCACAAGACTATAAGATAATAAGAAGGAAGTGTCTATAAAGCAATAAACCAAACCAAGACTTCAGATTATGGACAAAAGATGACCAAGAAAGACTATTAAGTGTATGAAAAAGAAACTCAGAGTCAAGGAGCAAATTGTTGTAGGCAATGGTCAATTGCATGAGACGTGAAACTCGTGGTTGTTGTGGTTTACATCTGTGTTTTCTCCCTGGAAGGACACTGTGTTTGGAAGGGGATTGGATCACAAGGTGCTATACTCATTGGTAGACTGATGGGGTCAGAACTGGTGCTGTTGGGAAGTGGGACATGGTCAGAGCAGGAGGTTCACCAGTGCCTGACCTGGAAGGATTTACCTCCTTGCCACCTCCTCCCTTCCCTCTGCTTCCTGACCACCATGACGTGAGCAGCTCTCCTCCCCAAGGCCCTTCCATCATGCTGCTTCAGCCTTGGAACTGCCACCTGGACTGCAATGTGAACCAAAAGAAATCTCTCCTACTCTGAATGCAGGGGCCTGGAACTGCATCCCAGTATTAGGAAAGTGGCTAAAGCAAAAGAAAAAATGCATGCTGTTGGCTTGAGCTCCTCTTTCTCCCATCTTCAATCTGTGTCCTCATCCTCTACGTATAAGTGGACAGTAGACTCTAAGCTGAAGAGCAGGGGTCATTGGTTGATAAAGTGGTGTGCACACACTCTCGGTGCACACATCTTTGTGTAAATGAAGTGCGCATTCCTTATTTTCTTTAAGTGAAGCCAGTGTTGGCTCAGCACCTTCTTTTTGTGGGGCTAATGGGTGTGATGAGGCCTCCATCTCTCTCCTACCTTGAGCCCTGGTGTGGCCTAGAGCCCATCACATGTCTTGGTCCCCATGCAAGGTTCCTGTCTCCCCAGAAATCCCAGGGGGTCAGTCTACCCATACCTCAGCTTTGCAAAGGAGTGGTGTGAGGTGTATGGAGGTCCAATTGCTCCTAGACAGGCAGAACTCAAGCTCCAGCTACCTGGCTTCTGTCGCCAGTTCAGCATCCAGCTCTTCATGTGCTTTGCCACTCTGCAAAGTCTCAGGACATAGCTTCCCAAAGACTGGGGGAATATTTTGTTGTGGTTGTTGCTGTTTGGTTTTGTTGTTGTTGTTTCATTGGAATTCTACAACAGAGGAGTATTAACTTTCCTAGTCTTTTTTCCTGCTGTCCAAACATATCCAATTCCTTCTTCAGGGACCTGGAGGTCCACACTTCTCAGCCTTCTTTGAAATCAACCTGACTATGTTACTCACCTGGATCAATGAAAGATAGGCAGAGCTTTCTTGCCTTGTTTCTGGGAGGAAGCTATCAAAGAATGCACAAGTACCCCCGTAGCCCTATTCCTGTACACTGTGGATGTACACTATGTCACTGGACTGCAAGCTTAAAATTGATTAAGATGATAAATCTTAATGATATGTGTAATGTACTACAATTTAAAAGGAAGGAGCTGGCTAGGGAGATAGCACAGTAGAGTAAGCACCTGCCCAGCAAGCATAGGACTCTGAGTTCAATCCTTGGTACCACAAAAAATAAATAAATAAATAAATGGAAGGGGGAAAATTCATAGGACCTTTCTTCATCTATCTCCCTTTGTAACCTCAATCATACAATCAGCTAAGGGTTCAGGACATGTAGCATGAGCTAAAATTAAACTTTTGATGTCAAGACACTGAGAGTTAAGGATTGTTTGTAATTTTTATAAATTTTTATGGGAAAAGGCATCACTTTAGCTTCCATAATCTCTTCTGCAAAATCTATTCTTTAACCACTATTAACACTCTTACTGTTTAACTCTACTATTTAATAGAATCATTAAGGAAAAGAAACTTCTTAAAGAGGGAAACTAGCTGTTTTAGCTTCCATTTTTTCTGAGTTGTGTTTCTGTCTGAATTTTAAGTCATTCCAACAAGAAATAAAAGCACAAAGTAAAAGAAATAGACTTCTAGAACATAAAGCCTTACATTCATGTTGTATTTCAGCACTTACAGAACCTTTTATCTCTGTGTGTTGTGACCCACAAAACAAGCCTGCTCTAGGAATCATTCATTGCCATCCCCATGCAAAACCTAAGATCAAGGGGTGCAAGGTGAGAAAACTAAGACCAGAACCCAGGTTGCAGAGGCCCAGAGCCGCCTGTCTACCTCCGTAATGGTGAGCACTGCATGAATTGTGTTTTCATCTCATTTCTAAACACCAGTGCCCTACAGTTAAGGTAATATAACCAGTTTAAGAACTAAAAGTACTTTAAGCTAAATTACAGCAGTATCTTGCAAAGCTTAGCATAACATTACAGATAGTTCATTGAACCAGGGCAATTTATTTTCAGGGTAAGCAAGCAGATTCTCTGCATAATAGAGCAGTGCAGCTGGTAATAACAACTGCTGACATAAAGGATGGGGTTCAGGGGGTTGGGAGCCTCATTTATGGACAAGCAGTAGGCCCTAATGAAACTGCATTTTGGCCCTATCATCATCATCCTGAGAAAATTCCCCATGAGAGTTTCCATTTGAATCCTGGGCATATTATAAAGATCAAAGTAATGGCTTCTTAAAATTAATTACATGAATTTGTAGCTCAACAGCACTGAGTGAAAGGCGGGTGTTGCACCCCATGCCTTGTTATAGCTATACATCATGCACATCAAAAGCTCAAGACGCTGGGGAGAACACAGTCCCCCTGCACCAGCCCCCAAGCAGCCGGGACAGATATGGAAAGAGTACAAAAGATTAGTCCCCAAAGTTGTTGTGACAGCTTAATTGTATTATAGTGCTCAGATAATTCCCATTTATTTGGCTTTTTCCTCAGTGCAAATGCTGGCCCCCCAAGCATAGCTATTACCAGGAGAATTAAGAGCCACAACTTTGATGGGACCTCTCTCTCCCTCTAAAGCCATCCCCGCTTGAAAGTCTTAGTAATTGTTCCACATTGATCAGGACTTCCCTGCAGCCCTCCACACGCTGAGACCCGGCAGCAACTAACTAATTGCAATTAAAATCTGCCACGTGAGTGGAAAAGAATAACATAAATTAATCAGTACATTAGCAGAATTACATTTAAATGTTCAAATGTGCATCCAACGTAGTGGGACATTTTAAATTATAAAGCAAAGTACTTCATTATGGATGCTGATATTTTAATGAGGAAATGTGATGTTTGGTTAAATGGGAGTACAATATACAGACTTCCTTAAAATTAGCATCAATGATGCATTTTAATTCAAAAAACAAGTCGTGGTCTGTGTAATTCCCGCATGTCAATGTGGAGAAATTGCCTGGAGCTGTGGAAACAGTTGAACATCTCATTCTCTGAAGAATTAATAATTTCAGCGTACTAACTAGCACTTTATGTAAATTGTCAGATAAATCACAGCAATAAATACAGGTTTTAGAAGAACAGAACAGTATGCTTATCCTTAATTTATTCAGTCATCAATTCATGTATACTGAAGCTAAGGGATATGAAAGATTCAGTATTAAAAAAAAAGGAGAATAAAAAAAGGAGAAAACATCTTCTGCAGCCACACAGAGAATGCAGAACAAAAGCTCCATCTAATTCCACTGAAATAGTGTATATAAAGTTGCTCTATGATGCAAGTAGATATAAAAAAGAATTAAATTGTTATTACCTTTGATATTAAGTGCACACAAAGCACAGTAGGTGCAACAACCTTACACTTAAAGGGCTGTGTCAAGTTGCCTTTGTAATCTGTATGCAAATTACAATTACTTTAAATCTTTGATACTGGGAGCACAAATCCAAAGACACAAATGATAAAAGCAGACCTAAATTTGGTTTGCTACTCCTATCACTGGTAAGAGAAAAAGCAAACCCAAGGAAGACAAAGAAGGGCTGCAAGAGAAATTTGAAGGGCTGCAAGAGAAATTCTTACTAGTGCTTACGGTATCACAAAGACAAGAAATATTAGGGATGCTGCTTGGGGGTAGAACAATTGCTTAGTATTTGTTCTACCTGAATTCAGCCCCCAGTATCACAAAGAGAAAAAAAAACTAAAAGCCAGGACAGGGAAGGTTTTCAGGTTTTAGCAGCTAGAAACACATGTAGAAATGTTACCATTATAGTTTATATGAAAGCATTTATTTGCAAGTACTCAAATGCAGAGCTGAAATGAACAGTGTCGATAACAGTGCCAACCAGAGAGCAAATTAACATGAGAATAAACCTGTCTTCCTTGATGCCTGTCCTCAAGGTTGGATCCCTGCCTATTCCCCATCTAAGATCTACCAATAATTCTCTATTAAAATTGCATATTACACATGATTTTGCTCCTATTTGGTAAATAACAGAAGATTTTCATCTGTTTCTTCCTTGGTTTTTCAGGAGACAGGTTTTCCATTACCAACATGGTTTTCTCCCCCAATAAACTTTTCTCAAGTGTGGCCACTTCCTGTGGTTTCTTCTTCAGAAATGGCCTGGCTTCTCTAGGAGTCTCCATGACCTGGCCTCATTCTGCCCTGGATAACACAATCTCACCTTCCCCCGGTAGCTTTGAGCACGATTCGGCCCGCTGACATGTATAAGAGAGACATGCCTGTTCTCTTCTCTGCACAAGAACCTGCAAGGCTGAACCTTACCTGGGGCTGGTGATTCCACAAATGCTGCAGTAGCTCAGAAATGCCCTCACTGTTCTGTGATCCAGGAAACAGCTGCTGCAAAGAACTCTTCTTCCCCGTGGGCCTTAGCCAGTACTCTGAAGTTCTCCCCTTGTCAACCTGTGACAAAACTAGACACAGACGACCAAGACCTGTCTTTTTTATTTTTATCTTTTATTAGCCCATAACAATGACATTTTTTGCAGCACATAACAATGACATTCCTGGGGGCCTCCCCCTTAGCTCAGTTCTTTAAGTGGCTGCTTCAACAAAGCAGTCAGGCTCAGGTTGCTGCAGTTCCATTTGGTCCCCACAACTCAAGCCAGCCAAACCTGCCCTGAAGGCATTCAGAGCAAAAAAAAAAAATCCTTTTACCTTTGGGCCGGGGAGATGGCTCAGTGGAATAAGTGCTTCCCTGGCAAGGACAAGGGCCTGAGTTCAATCCCCAGTTCCACCAAAAAGAAAAAAATAATGACATCCTTTGTGGGGAGTTGGACATGGACATAACACATCTTAATTCTGCCTTCCTTCCCTTCCCCTCCCCGACCTCCTCCATCTCTTGTTTACTTTCCTTTTGCAAAAGATCTCCCTCCCTATTTTTTATTTTCTCTTTATTTGTATTTTGGGTTTCTCAAGTAAGAGAACACATGCAATTGTCAAGCTTGTGTGTTTGATTTATTTCACTTGACATGATGGTCTCCTTTGCAATCATCCTTTTAAATAAAGTCTCTCCCTCCTAAGTACACATTTGTTTCTTTCATTTGACATCATCAACAACCAGAAGTGTTTAAGTCCTAAGCAAAACTTGGGCAGAGAGCTCTCATTATATCCCATATGAGTTAAGACCAATAAATTCTAGAATGAACCGAGGCTCCTGGATTTTTTTTGAAATGGTCTACAGAGTATTTAGGGTCTCACTACTACTCAGACTCACAGTGATCCACCTATTTATAGCCTCCCAAGAGCTGGGATTACAGGTGCATACCACTACACCCAGTCCCAGCACACGCCAGGGGTGGGGCCTGCACGGCAGGCTCAGGGATTGTACCCCTGGCCCCTGTGCCTGCTTGCAGGTGCTTTAATACACTGAGCTATTTGGCTGGCCCAAAGGTAATTTAATTTTTTTTTTGTACTGGTGACTGAACTCAGGACCCTGTGCTTGCCAGGCACACATTTATTCTCCTGAGCTACCTTCCTGGCCCCTGCTCCTGAAAATTAAGACAGGCAATAACACTATTTTCTAGGTACTATCAGAGTAAAGAGCTTTTCATTTTGTTGGCCTGAAGACACAACTAAGTTTGCACTCATATCTACATCCAGAAATATGTTGCTAAGTATAAAGTATTTATATTTCATATGCTGCACAAATATGCACAAAAAATGTCCTCAAGAAATAAAAGCACTATAGCGTCACATCTTTTTTCAGGCTTCTAATTAGAATGGAGTAATTTATCTCCTCCAGAAATAGCAAACAAGAAGCCAAAAAGGAATGAAAACCAAAGCTAAGAATGCTTTTCATAGAGTAACTTAGAAGTTGACTTTGTCCGCTGGTTTGAGCTTCATAAAGTTACATCATTTTCCCACGAGACTATATTTATTATGAACTCCATTTCTCACCAAGATCAAGAAATGATATTGAGCAAGGATGAAATAAGTCACAACAAAATTGAAAGTGGAAAAGTCTTGATGTAGTTTATCTTTTCTCATCTTTCTAGTGGAAATGTTCTACCACATGCACTGTTTTAATAATCTAAAACAAAACCCTGTATAGGAAAGGAAACAAAAACAAAGAGGAAAAAGACAACTGGATTCCATTTTCAGGGCCCATGAGAATATCAGAAAACATGACTAAAAGTTTCAGCATGCAATGATAAATTGCCTACTCAATAGCAAATATAGAGAGAGAAAGAAAGAGAGGGAAACAATTTTGGAGAGTGGTGTTGAGAAAGGAAAGCTTTGTGAGAGTATTTTAACTTCTTGCTAATAAAATTGTGTGAACTATAGCTAGTTTTGTAAAGAAATATTCTTTCCCTCTTTCCTTTTTTAGAGAAGTAGTTAGACACGTAGAAAAGGATACAATGATCCAGGTAGAGAAAAAGTTCTGGGAAGTAATGTACTTAGTTGTACCTTGCAACAAAATTCTATAGATAAGTTCCCACAGAAGTGTAGTTTTCCCGGTGACATTCACAACCCTGACTCTTAGCTGCTAGCCTTTCCACATTATGGTCATAGAAACGTGTATTACATTCTGCCTTTTGACAAAGCTAGTTCTACTACTTGTGCTCAAAAGATCCAGCACACTGACTGTGATGGTCACTGCAATAGTTACCATCTAGCAGTATTTGTTTGCCAGGCACTCTACCAAGTGCTTTATATAAGCAACCAAAAGGAGGTCTGACAACTCCCACAAGAAATCTGAGGCTAAAGAGGTTAAATAAGTTATTCAAAGTCACACAACTGTGAAGGAAGTAAGAACATAAACAAGGATCAACCAGATCTCGATCATCTACTACCCAGCTTCTGGGGTCATGAGATATGAAACCTTCACCACATAGGTGTGTAAGTATCCTTCACTAGCCTCTGTTCTCTCTTGTCTCAACTTCTACAGCTGACTAATCTACAATAAGACACACACACACACACACACACACACACACACGTACCAAGGCACACAACTTTGATCAGGTCAAAGTTAGATCTTGAAGTAGAATCTTCTTTGTCTCTTAGGTTGACTTTGCACCTCTCTGCACAAACTCATGATATATGGTTGAGCTACCAACAGACACTTTAACACTTCTTTTTGTGGGTTCTTGACATGAATCCCTCCAGGTCATTTCCTTGTGTTCTCCATTACAGTGGCATAAAGACTATAATAGTCCAGGAAGATCACCATGGTTAAGCAAGTAGACTACTACAGGTTGAATTGAGTCTTCCACAAAATATATGATGAAGACCCAACAAACCCCCAGTACCGACAGAATATGACAGAATAGGGCTTGTTTTAAGGCACCAAGTACTGTTTTGCTCTGGCATCTCTAAGAAAGTAACACACAGAATGACCTATAGCAGCTGGAAGCAAATCAGTTACTCTAGAAGCTTCTGTATTTGTTAGCTATAGTACAAGCCAAAAGTCTCCAACACCTGGGCTAGAGAAAATAGATAATTTGTTGACTAAGAAGATTTTTTCTCTGCACTGGTCCTGCCCTGGGCATGCTGAGCTGGCCACTGAGACAATGGAGGCCCGTTCCTATAAACCCTGTACTGGGAAGGCTGAAAACAAGAGGATCACTATGAAACTGAACTGTGTAGTGAGACCTTGTATGTTATACATAAATTAAAAAAGAAGATTTCTTCTCATTAAATCACTAAGGGAAAACTTTGCTTTCCGTGATATTCCGGTAGCAGTTGGCAAGAACAGGCACTTTATTTAAGAATGTTCTAGAAGTGCAAACTGGGACGTCCCTGTCAATTGCTTTCTATCACCAAAGATAAATGTTATATTTGTTTGTCTCATTTCCAACTAAAACATACCAATCTCCTTCCTTCTAAGCACGAGACACTGATAAAATTTTAAAGCCGAAAGAAATAGAATCAAATAATTAGATAGTATATAATTAAGTTACATAATAGAAACAGAAAATAACATTTCAAAGAACTGGTTTTCATAAAAGTTGACAGAAACAGATGGACACAGGGCAGGATGGTCTCCAAACCCAAGTCAAGTGCTGTTCTTAATAAATAGGAAGGGAAATTAAAATTAAAGTGCCTCATGATGTACCACCAAATCTTACCTTGTGGGATAAAACTTACAGAATTTTCTTGCTGTAACAGGAAGCCCCATCTTATCTATCTTGAATCATTGTATATGGGTGGAATAACTCAAGAAAAGGGAATGAGAAACATTTTTTTCTTTTGGAAATGGGATGGGTTCTTCCTACCACATTTTTCTGATTTCTTTTTCAATCTAAGCTTTACAATTACTCAGATTTGGTGAGTCTAACATGTCAGGAGATTATGATCACAGATTACATGTTATTCTCACAGACTCCCAAAGGAGGAAGGCAACTATCTCGCATAGGCCACATGAAAAGACACCAGGCCTGACAAGGAGGGCACAGGAAGACGGGTAATATAGCTCAGAAGCACACAACTTTGTGCCAGCCCCCTGCTATTGCCCAGTAACAGAAAATAATTAGACCAAACGGTACTTATAATTTAATAGTGATTAGGATCCTTTTCCTCATAGGAAACAAACAAAAAAAAAACTATCTCTTCTTTCTCTAATGTAACAGGCAAATGCTGTGCAAACTAAAAAAAAAAAAAAAAACACTCATTGAATGGATATTGTTCTAAGTCTCTCTTCAAACATTCCATGTACATACGCCACAGAATATCATAACACAAGTAATAAGCTAATGAATTGATAAAGGATCTTAGGAGTGATAAATCTGTAGAAAACACTGTATGTTGATTGGCTTTCTCTGCAAAACTAATGTGAACAATCAGAAGGCCTTTACTGACTATTTAATTTCCATGGCAAAGTAGCCATTTGCATATATTCAGTAAGAATCTGTCTCTGTAATGAGGTAATTAGATCAGACGAATTTGTGATCATTCCAGAAATCACTTATTTAAATCTGGACTTGAGCAGCCATTATTAAGGAAAAAGGACTACATACTTCATATGCAGAAATAATGCCTACGAACTCAGCCTGGAAAATTGTCCCAAGCCCTGCACTGTAGCTTACGGAGCTCCAAGTTTATAGGAAGTCAAGAAATGTACTTTTTCATGAGTAGAACAAACGAACACAAGGAACAGAAAGAGAATAAAGTTAATAGTTTGGGGTACAACAAAAACAAGCCTGGCAAGCACTCTTGTTTTTTGAACTGGAAATGCATGAACTAATAAAAAGCAACAGAGATGATTCCTGGCATAGTAAGTGAGCAAAAATATCATGAATGAGGTCAGAGATTAGGGCATGACAAACCAGCTGAGAAGCGGGTATGACCTATCAATCACAAACATTGAGGTGTGTAAAACAATTTCCAAAGCCTTGCACAGAGGACCAATCAGAGAATGTTATCTTCAGTTCTTCCTACAAGAAAGTAAAAAAAAAAAAATTTTGATCAGATGATCTAGATCTGGTTGGCCTGAGGAGTAGGGGGATATGAAAGACAGAGCCATTAAAGTTGTAGCCACTGCGTTCTCTCGTTCACAATGTTCCACTCTGTCCTTACAGAGTGTATTTCTTATCCTACTTTTAATTGACCTGCACATACTCTGCAGAACATATTTCTTTTCCTGCCTTTAGTAAATATTAAACCTCAGTCTTTTGCACTTGCTTTGTCCAATTCTTTGTTTGAGACAAGAAGATCCCAGAAGGAATCTCTAGGAGTCCCCAGCACCCTGAAGCCCAATAACACCAGGCCCTTGTAAAGGAATCCAGGACAAAACTTCATGCCTAAATTCCAACATGTCATGAACAAACATGACAAGGAGGTTTTTGTATAATCTGTCTCACTTCTTTTTGTACCTATGTAAACCAAACCCATCAAATAAAATAGAATATCAAGCCAATTATACTAGGTTAAAAAAAAAATCTAAAATACTTCTCCAAATTTAAGTCTTCCTGGTAGAATTCATTCTGAAAGAAAAGTAAAAGCTATTAAAAACAAAATGAAGTCACTTTGTCAGCCTTAAGCAAAAAAATAAAATAAAAGCAGTAGATAACAAAGAAACCTAACCTAATTGCCTCATATGAATTATAAAATCTCAGGCTTGTGTAGCAACTACCACAACCTTATACAAAAAGTACTTTTACAGGAACCACCTCAGACTGACACAGCTCTTGTCCTTAATCACCATGCCCAAGGATTACTGTTTCAAAATATCTGATGTAATGATATTCCTCAGCTTTGGCTTTAAAAATTTGCCTCTGCCTCAATCTCTGAATATACCCACCATTTGCTAGATCAGTATATTCTCACTGCAATGTTCCACTCTTCCCAGATAAATACTAACATTCTTGGGAGAATCTACAACTGTTTTGCATTTAGGCTGACAGCTCATAAGACATCCTGAATAAATAAAACTGACATTCTCATCCTTAGCTTAGCCCAGTCTGATGTCAGAGGGTGGCAGGAAAGATTTACATGTTTAAAAACCAAGCATTCCCTGAGATAAGCCTTGAATTACAGGCCATTCCAAAGCCTTACAGCCTGAGATAAGCTCTGATCCTCTTTTGCCCATTATCAGAGACAAGACTTTACATCAGAAATGGACTGTCGATGGCTATATAGTAATTTAAACTGTAAATACAGCGTTCTCATTATTCTGAGAGCCGAGGTTCTCTGAAATCTTACTTTGAGCAAGGAAAGCTTAGCCAGGTAGTCAAAAATGTCTGAGTGTTTTATTACTGGAGAGAATGGATTTCTTTTTAAAAGAAAAACTAAAAATTGAATTGGTTGCAAAAAAATACAATTAAAAGGAAGTTAGCTACTCAGCCATCATCAACAGCTACAAAATGGGTTTATAGAGCTCTTACTATAGCATTGAAAGAACCAGAGGTGGACAGTAAAGTAGTTCAAATGGATTTTATTCAGGAACCACTGCAGTCAGGAAAAAGAGACTCAGCATAGATCTGAACTCCATTCTAAATGCAGTCCAGACAAGTCGAGGTTTACAGCCAAGGAGCAGTGTGTGGCCAGTGGATGGAAAACTACTAAGAGGGGCCATCAGTGGATGAGGCAGGGGCAGATTCTAGTTAGGCAGCCCTAACCACTTGGTCATTTCTGCTGCCTGGAAGCTGAAGGATTGTGAGTCTTCAGTTGGCCTGGAATGCTGACATGCTGGCTCATTCAGGGACAGATGACATTTGCAGGAAGGGAACCAAGAAAGGGAGAGAAAGAAAAGGAGATGTAGGCCAGGTCAGGGAGGCCACAAGGAGAGACTAGAATGCACAGTCTGTAGGTGCTGGTCAAGTTCTTTCCCTCTCTGTTTCTAGTACCAGTTCTCTGGTGCTATGGTTTGGGTAAGTGTTTCCCCAAAGGCCCATGTGGCCACCAGCACTATTGAAATGTGACAGGACCTATATGAGACAGAGATAAGTGGGAGAAAATCAGGTACAAAGGGAGTGCCTGAGAATACTGGGACTCCAGCCTCCACTTCCCCTATTCTTCTTTACTCCCATGAGGCCAGCAGTTTCCCCCATCACATGCTCCTGCCTTAATATACTACAACCTCATAGGCCCCAAGAGAAGGGTCCAGCCAACCATGAGCCAAAATAAACCTTTCTTCCCTAGACATCTTTTTTTATCTTGGGTGCTTGCTCACAGTGACAGAAAGCTGGTCAATATACCAGGAGACCCTTACCTTGAAAGTACAGTTCCACTCTCCTCCTACCTTGGCAGAAGGATTCAAAGGGAAGAGTACACCCCAAGAGGCCCAAAATACTGGTTGGCATCCTGCTTTGTCCATACCACCAGTTTGGGCCCCTGGGGCACTGGACAGCACAGAGATGACTCAAAGCGCCTTGCCCTGAGCTAGCAGTAAATGGTTATCTGGCTTGTTTCCATCCCTGACCTGCAGCAACTGTTTGTCTCTGTCTTGCAGAGTCTTCCAACCACTTAGTCTCAACAGCGAACTACAGAGAAGCACATTTCCAGTTCCAAAGCCAGTTCCAGACTTCAGGAAAAGCATATTTTTCTTCCTGAGCCCACTGAGAATCTGACTGTCCAGCACTGCACTGTAGACCGTCTTTATTCGTTGTTTGGAATCAAAAATTAATGCCTGAAAGTGCAGAGCTAAGGACTTGACCTCCAGCATTTGTAGAGTGAAGCAGATGCTCTCACACAGAAGCCAGTCAGCCCAGGACACTCCCTTCCCCAACTCCAGATTTCTCTCTTGGGATCTGAATCCCAATTAAAATTGGCAGATCGATAAAAAAAAAAAAAGACTATTGGTAGTTGCCATCTAATGTTTATTTATTAAGTGCTGCCAAAGATGAAACAGTTCTCCCTCTGCTTTGGTGAGTAGGGACTTGTGTTCAAGGTTACCCCATAAGGCAGTGAAAGAGAGGACGCTGAGCATGAGGGTTGCAGGTGACCCAAAACCAAACAGAAAGGGGTGACTTTGAAGAGTAAGGACAGTGAAGATGATCAGAGTTCAACAGAGGCTTTAGGGTCTGGGGAGATAGCTCAGCAGTCTAAGCACCTGCCTGGCAAGCACAAGGACCCAGGTTCGATCCCTGGTACTGCGTGCTATGCCAGCCCCAGAACCCTGGGCACACTGTGCAGGCCTCAAAACCGGGCATGGTGATGCAAGCTTATAATTGCAGCACTGGAGAGGCTGAGACAGGAGGATCGCTATGAGTCCGAGTTGCGTAGCGAGACCCTGTACCAAATAAATAAAAGTTTAAAAAAGAGGCTTTGGAGAAGAGATGGCATAAGAGTCTCTGACCAGAAAAGGGCCTCTCTATGCCCACATCTTCCTAGGAAAGACGGATACAGAAACAGTCCACCCTTTCAGCTCAGATTTAGGCTAAACAGAGTCCAGAGACCTTCTGGAAAGACAAGGACAACTGAAATGCAGCCAAGACAAAGCACAGGGTATGAATTAGACAACAGGAGCTCCTGGCAGGGCTTATGGAGAGGCAAACACTCAACTAGCGTCCTATGAGAAAGGTGCTGCTATTATCAGCATTCCATGAAGGGGAAACAGGCATGAGCATTCAAGCAATTTTCCCAGAGCTGCATAGCTGGCCAAGTCTTTGTAGCCTTTTGTTGTACAAAAAAGGGAAATTATTAGAAATATTTTGAGTGAATGTGTAGAAGATGGACTTTTCTTTTGACTTTACTCTCTGTTTAGTCCTCCACACATTTGGTTGCAAGGGTGAGTATAATGAATAAAGACCTGAAGTGTAAAATCTATAAACCTGCTTCCCTTCCCACTCAATCCCATTACATCCTTCCAGTGAGTGACATACAATTAACACTTTTGCAGACCTCTTAAATCCTACTTTGTAGGGCCTGTCAAATAGCTCACCAAATTAAAGCACCTGCAAGCAGGTGCAGGGACTAAGGATTTGATCCATGGGCCTGCTCTGTGGGCCCCACCCCCGGGGGCATGCTGAGAGGGCAATTGAGACTGGGTGTGGTAGTGTGCCCCTGTAATCCCAACACTTGGGAGGCTGTAAACAGGAGAATCACTGAGTCCTATCTAGTAGTGAGACCCTGAACACCCTATAGACTGTTCCCTAAAATACAAAAAAATAAATAAAATAAAATAAAATAAAAATCCTACTTTGCTTGAAATGTTTTATCTCGTTGTCTACTAAGCTGCCCTAGGACAATCCAGAGTATTGATGGAAGATGGAACCAAAGGAATTAACCATGTCTACCCTTCTTTCTCATGAGTGTCCCTGGAGAGATAGGAAGGGATAAGGAATCTTTTCCTGCCAATTCTACACAGTAAATGATTATGCATGTAGCCACTAGATGTCCTGACTCCATAGTGTCAGCTGCTGTGACTTTTATACTCATGATGAGCACCTGAAAGTCCTGGTGGCTAGCCACCAAAACCACAGGAAGGAAGCCTCTAGGGAGGAGGCTGACCTCTGTCCCAGTATAATCTGGCAGTCTCGGTTGCCTCAGACTGCCTTGGTTCATGATGTTGAAACTGGTAGCACCCCTACTCATTGAAAGGAGTGTAATGCTCTGTCCAGGCATGGGCGCACAGAAATTAGGGTGAGACATCCTAGCCAGGACCTTTCCTCTGCAAAACCTTGCAACTACAACACCTGCTCCTACTTGACTATAAAGTCCACAAATACAGGCTTAAATCTGCCTTGTTTCCCGGAGGCTCAACAGCACCTCACTGTTAGTAGGTAGCATGTATTTGCTGAGTGAAGAAAACAAAGAGGAAATGAAAGCATCCTGCTTTATTTAGGGTTTTTGAGTTGTGAGTAATGTCATTTGTGCCATATAAACTCCACTTCTCTCCAATTAATTGTTCAAATAAATTAGCCATTATTACTATTCCCAGAGCATTGGAAGCATGATTTATATCATGTCTGCATCTTATACTATGAATAACCACTAAGAAGACAACAATATGCACTGTATTAATTATTGAAACTGTCCTACTAATTGGTTTTGAAACTGTCTCATTGCTATTGGTTTCTCAATAAAATTACTAAAAAAAAAAAAAGAAAATTAAAATGAACCCTATTTATAATAGAAATCATTCTCCAGAAAGAACATATTTTAAGTGATGAAAATGAAATAAATAGTTTATTTCAAAAGGCTCAATACTTATATCACGTGCATATGATAATAAACACATTTTATATTAAAAACATAAACACTGTGCACAAAGAATTAACTTTGAAATTAAAGTATTTCCAGTCTTTAGAATCAGTGCAGAAAAATAAGGATGACAAATGTCTTAAAAATAAGAGCCTAACTGTGCTCTTTTCAGAACAAACACTCACTACACACAAGTCAAAATAGGTAAGACAGACAGATGCTACAAACTGGGATTCTAAATTGTTCTTACAGCATGGAGGAAGAAATTAGGAAAAGCAGAAGTGAAAGCAAGAACCAGCCACTTCCTAGAATTTTCCCAGAGATGAGCAACCTACAGTGGAAGGGAGAATTTACCGATGACGGAATGTCCAGAGGTAATCACTAAAAATGTAACCAAAGAAAATTAAGCTGTCATCCTAGTTACGATACACAGAAAGTGAGTGATGTCACACCTGTAGGAGTTTCTAACTCGTGAGAAACAGTTACACAGAAGGGAGTGCAGGACTTTGAATCTGTCAGAAACCGTGCCACACATTTCCAAGAAGAAAACCATCGTGCCGGTGGTCATTAAATAGATAACTCTGTAATAAAGTCGGGGAAGAAACCTCAGACATACAATACAAATTTTTATTGTAATCCATACCAGTTCCACACTCATCCAACAACTGTCTGGTGGAGGATTTTCTACCCCAGATGCCTTGATCGTTGAGGGAAAGGACTTTTCTTGTTTCATGTTCCCACTGAATTTCTTCTAGTACTGCATGTTTCCCATACAATAGGTGGTTATCACTGTGTGCATGCTCTTCTTCCTGGACAGGCCACGTGGCCATGCCTGCAAACCGAGGAACAGAGAGACTGGATATTGACAGCCAGCCAGAGACACTTGAGAGCAATTTGTTCCTCTCTTCTTTACCTTCTGGAAGGAAGACATCACTTCTCCACATCTATCCTGCCACAGCTGGTCTTCTGCTAAGACTGGGGATTGTTCCCAGATGAAAGGGGTTGGTTGTTGTGGGATAGGGAAAGGGGGGAGTCTGTGTGTGTGTGTGTGTGTGTGTGTGTGTGTGTGTGTGTTGCCCATTTCTAGCCCCTTGCCAGAGCCTTGAGAAGTACTCCATTCTGCCTGCCTTCCTTGGAACCTAGCCCAGCAGAGATCTCGGGCCAAAGACAGCTCTATTCAGAGCAACTGGAGATTTCTCCATGCCAAATACACATTTGACAGTCACTTTTTCTTTAATTATAATTATACCTGATTTCTGCCATATACTGTGTTCTTTAAACCATAAAGATAAGAGTTTTCAAGTTGAAGGAAGTCCTACACTTCAGGGGTTTGAGATCTTAAATTTTGGAAACTGGGCATTTGAAATTTCATCTGGGAACTTAATATAAAGAAATAAATAAGGGTAAAAAAGAGACATGTTTCTAAACCCAAGATATATGTTCTAGTCCATGGATGGACAGCCACTCAGCAAATGGGAGCTGAAATCTCTTAGATATCCAATTATTATTTTAATAAATAGCATGGATTTTCATATATATTTTTAGAATTTTAAAAATAAAAAGTTCATGTGGAATTTTCAGTCGTAAAACAGATAAATAAATAAAATGTAAAACAAAGCCACTCTTGAATCTCTTCAACTTGGTAAAAAAAAAAAAAAAAGTTTGGTTTGAGGCAGCTGGAGGAATGGGAAGACACTTCCGGCTCCTCTAACAGGTTTTAGGGACTTGTCCTGGGGCTTCAGAGGGGGAAAGCCTGCTGCCCCTCTCTCTCATGTTCCACTCTCTGTGGTGCAGTTGTCAGTCTATTGTCAGTGTAGTCGTGATTAAGACTTGCTTCTTCCCAAAATGGAATGAAAGAGGCGGCTACAGAAGGACTGCACTTACTGGAAGAATCTGACCAAAAGTCAAGAAAGAGATACATCAAGATTAGGGTGTAAAAGGAAGTGGTTCACCTGAAAGGCTTCGTCTGCTATGATGTTAGCAGAACTTGGAGCAAGGTCAGGCGTAAGGAAGAGCACCTGCGGGTACACAAAGGGAAGCTTTAAATCCTTACAAGGATTCCCAGAGAACCCACAATTTTTCCTCTCCACACTCAAAAGGTGCCTTAATAAAAGAAAAATCAACCTTCATAGTTATCACTTAGAAAAAGCTCATACCTCACCATGGCAATGTAACTGACCCATCCCATGGATTGACCCAGTCCCTGGGTCCTTTGTTTTTATGGTCACCAATGGGAGTATCTTGCCCCCACTAAGAAGGATGCTCCCCCAAATAATGGAATCGTCCCCAAGTGCTAGCTGAGCTCTCCTAGTCACCTGCCCTCTCCTGCCAGCTGGCTAACAGCCCATGATGCTTCTGGAGGTTAAGTATTGGTCCCTTGCCCAAAATGCTTGGGATCCAAAATGCTTTGAATTTCAGACTTGTTCCTATTTGAGAATATTTTCACATATAGCATGTATCTTGGAAATAAGACTCAAGCCTAAACACCTCATTCATGTTTTGTATTATCTATATAAAGCCTGATGATAATTCTTGCCCTACCTTTGATGTGCCTATGACCTTTGACATGAGGTTGGGTATGGAATTTTCCACTGTGCCATCATGTCACACTCAAAGAGTTCCAGATTTTGGAACATCATGGATTTTGGATTTTCAGTGATGCTAAACCTCTATGAGTTTGCTGAAGCTTCCATAACCAAACACCACAGAATGGGTGATTCACATAGGCATATACAGTTCTAGAGACTGGAAGTCTGAGAGCAAGGACTCAGCACTGTGCGTTTCCCTGAGCACAATGAGAGAAGGCCTTGTTCCAGGCCCCTCTCCTTGGCCACATGACCATCTTCTCTTGATATCTGCACACCTGTGATCTTCACTGGGTTTTGTGTCTATGTCCAAATCTCCTCTCCTGAAGAGGACATCAGTCATATTGAATGGCAGCCCACCCCAATCACTTCAATTAGGACTTCAGCATATGAATTGTAGGGTGGCAGATCGATGAGCGGTAGGTACAACTTAGACCATAACACTACTGAACCCAGGAGACTCACCATGTACAATTTGGCATATTTGCCCCCAAGACTGACAAAACGTAACTTTCCCTCTGCAATCTACTCATATTATAATATCCTTTCTCTAGTGGGTAAAGACACAAGAATTTTCCATAGGTAGCTTTTTACCACCAAATTGCCATGTTCCACACAACCACAGTATCCATAAGACTTCATTGTCAAAATCAGAAAGATAATGAGATCTTTTTTGCCCTGACATTTGGACTAAGTCAGGTAAACAAATCCCTTTCAACAAAGATAAAAACTGAGTCCTTAATTCAATGATGAAAATCAAAAGTTGCAATATGAATAGAATAGTGCCTTTAATATAATACCTTTAATATGCAACCTCAATAAGCCTAGTGATTAAGCTGAAAATTGTTCAGAAGAAAATATTGGTGTGTTATAGACAACAGCCACTCATCATGGAATCATGACTATGGAAAGAAATTCAGAAATCATTCCATTCATAGGACCAGCAAGGTAGCTCAGTGGACTAAGTACCTGCTTAGGTAAGCTCAGGGACTGGTGTTTGATCCCCAGTATTGCATCCTATACCAGCTCCACCCCTGGGCATGCAGAGCCAGTGATTGAGTCCAAAGGTGGTGGTGCACACCTGTCATTCCAGCACTAGGGAGGCTGAAAACAGGAGGAAAATGAGTCCGAGCTGCTCCATGAGACCCTGTACCAAGTAGTACATAAATTTAAAAAAAAGAAAGAAATCTTTCTGTTCACATCCTGTAGTCCTCCATCCTAAACAGACATTGCTTAGTGCCACTTGTCATTGTTGTTGCTGTTGATGCTGCTATTGGTATTGTTGCTACTGCTGGGTCTTGTTGTTGTTGTTGTTGTTGTTGTTGTTGTTGTTGTTGTTTGTTTTAAGAATCATCTTCTCCCTGGAAAGATAAGTGCAAACCAAAACTTAGAGGCAGGTTCCATTTTTATTTTCATTATGATTAATGTAGTTTTCCCAATGTATATTAGTCAAAAGGCAAATAATTTTTTTTTGCACACATACTCCCCATTCTTATCAGATTCCTCTCTCATCATATCAGATTTGACCATAGGATGAGCTCTTCCTAATTATGAATAGGCCACAAGAGACTCAGAGAGCTCAGAGAAAAGCTAGAGACTTACTTTTTAAAACTGAACACTACACCTGAGGGATCGCCAGAAAGGCCTCTGTGCAAGGTGAAGCCTGATTGGACTACAAAGTTATGTTCCATCTTCCTGAATTATTCAGATTCTGCCTAATATTTTATTTAGAAAAATTTCCATTCACAAGAGAAGGAAAGAGTTTGAAAGAAACTAAAATAGTCAAACATTGACTTAGGCTAAATACATATTACCCAATTATCAAAACATCAAATCAGATGGTGATGAAAGAATCCTAGTAATTGGAAATACGTGCCACAGCTGGTCTACAGATGGGAGAAAAGAGTTCTCCACACCAAGTCCAGGCAAGAGGATTCAGCCAAGATCAGAGCCCCAAGCTCCCATCCATTTATAGGCCTCACAGCTTTAGGTGTTCTGAACCAAACTAAAATTATCCTGGTTATAACCTAGCCAGGTATTTCAGCATCTGTTTTTAACTGAACAATTCAGAGATCTATTAATTTACTCTAAAAGGATTCTTTGCTTTCAAAATAAATACAGACTGATGGAACACCACTTATGGGCTGATCAGGGAGTTATAACCCTGAGTCTAATCATGAGGAAACACTAGATAAACACAACATAATCAAATTCCACTTTATTTAAGTAAAAAGGGCCTTGTATTTATCAACAGCATGAAAGATAAAGTAAGGCTAAGAAACTGTTCCTGGGATTGCAGCCTAAAATTCATATGGAATCAGAAGAGACACAGGAAAGCAAAAGTAATCCTGGGTAACAACAGCAAAGCCAAAAGCATTGCAATCCCAGATTTGAAGATGTAACAAAGCTACAGTAACTAAAAACAGCATAATACCATTATAAAAACATATATGGATCAATGGAACACATAAGGGATGCAGAAACACACCCAACTATTTGGTCTTTGTCAAAGGGGCCAAAAACATACACAAGAGAAAGGATAGTCTCTTTGGGTGTGGTAGCAGAACTGACTAGTCAAGTAGAAGATTGAATATAAATCCATATCTCACACCATGGAATAAACTAAAACAAAAGTGGATCAAAGATCTGAATGTTAAAACACAAACATTTAATCTGCTAGAAAATAAAGCAGATCAAAATCTTACAGGCATAGGTACAAGCAAAAACTTTCTCAACCAAACCCCAGCTGCACAGGAAATGGTACCGAGATTCAATAAATGTCTTTCTTCTTGCTCTACAATGAAACCCCCTTCTCAGGCACTAGGATGACTAACATTAAAACTATAGGTCAATATCTACATGAAGAAATGCTCAGCATCTCTGGCCAGTAATGAAATGTAAATTAAAACAACACTGAGATTCTATCTGACACCAGAAAGAATGTTCACCATGAAGAAATCAAATAACTACAAAGGCTGATGAGGCTGTAGAGAAAAAACACTTCTACTTTGTGGCTAGACATGTAAGCTAGTACAGCCATTCTGGAAATCAATATGCATGTTCCTCAAGCTAAAACAAGAAATTCCATTCAACCCAGCTACTTCCTCTCTTAAATATCTTTTCAAAAGACTTAAAGGCTTTACATTACAGTGATACATGTGCAATCGTATTTGTAACAGCAAAATTCATAATAGCTAAATATTTTATTTTATTTTATGGAGAAACAAATATCAATGAGACAGTTTCAAAACTGATTAATCAGACAGTTTCAATAATTAATACACTGTACATTGTAATCTTCTCAGTGCTTATTCATAGTACAAGATGCAGACAGAATATCCTGTCCAAATACTATTAGTGCAAATCTTTTTTCTCATTGAATTAAATGAAAGTAGCTGTATATCTATCCTAACTACTCTGCATATACAGATACAAGATGATCCTTCCTTTGTAT
>NW_004524615.1:11394750-11395569 GCF_000260255.1 Octodon degus
TAGCACTGTCTTCTGACCTTTGTTGTAGAGCTTTTGTGCAGTTATAACCTTAGCACCTACTGAATTTCAGGTGCAGATCTACAAAGTTTGGATTTATCCTGCTGTGCCTGGCTGGGGTCTGGCTGCTGTGCTCAGCTGCCACCCTTCGGAGTGATCTTGTTGTGCCCCTCTGGCAAGATGTTCTGCTCCTCAATAGTTGGGTGACTTTGTCCCTACTCTCTCTGCAGGGATGCAGCTGAAGGGTTTCACCTCAGGCCTCTATGCCAGGCCTGAGCTGAGTCTGGAGGGGACAAGGTGGAGTAGGGGGGAGAGGAAGCTTTCCCACTCACTCACCTGACCTGGGCTAGGACTGGATCTGGGGGTCCCCAGAACATGGCAGAAACTCTCACTGGGCAGGTGGGGTGGGGGTGCTGCGGAGTGGTTGGGGGGGTCACAAGGGGGTGGAAGAGGGTCTCACCTATGCTGCGCCTGGGCTGGGACTGGCAGGTCCCGCCGGCGCAGGGTAGCCAGGATCTCCACTTTCTGAAGTATATGCTTCTTTAAAGGGATGACTTACATGAAATATAAATTGCATTTCAATAAAGCAGTCATGAAAAGAGAAAAATTATTAGGTCAATACTACTCTGAAATATTTTAAGAACACTACATCTTTCTTCTTGCTTTCAGAAGGTTCAAAGTAAGAAATAATTGTATGCACATAGAAAGCAAACAACAGGGTACATGGATGAAATGGCTGGGGAGATGACGAAGTAGAATAAGTGCTTGCCTGGCAAGTGCAATTGCCTGAGTTCAATCCTCAGTTCTGGAAAAAAAAAAAAA
>NW_004524615.1:11397319-11398686 GCF_000260255.1 Octodon degus
AAGAAAGAAAGAAAAAGAAGCACTCACCTGATCCTTAGCATAGCCTACTGGAGTCACAGCTACCCAACTTCATCTTTCTGTGCTCCCCCAAAGGAAAAGCACACAGACTACATGAGACCTTACAGCTGCTGGGTGGCCCTGGCTCTGTCTGTTTGCTAATCTCTCTGCTGTTTAAAACTTGATTTGTCACCTGTAGGCACCCTTCAACACCTTTGGGCTCAGGCCCTCCAGGAAGAGTGGAGAACAGAGCAACTTTGCAGTTGGCTGGAGGAGCAGAATTCACCCAGCCACACAGGGATGTCAGTGGGGTCACAGGCCCTGGACAGCTGCCCTGGCCTCTTGTCTTCCAGTGGGAGTCTCAACACTGCTGTGCTGCCTCACAGCCAGTACAGATCCAAGAAAAATAATTGCTTGCAAAATTGAACCTCTGAGGCACTTTTAATCTCATGCTGATTAATTCTGCTGAAAGCTGGTCTCATTTTTGACTGAGTGATCCTATGTAATTTTTTGGTAATTTGGGAGGAGTTTATGATTTAAATGTGTATTTGATGTCATTCCTTCCCACAATGATGTAATTCTCAGAAGACAAAAAGCAGATATTTAGTTTCCTCCTTGTTATTACATCACCAAGGTGACAAAAATCTGTATGAATATTTATATCCTTCCAAATTCCATCCAACTGACACGAAATAGAAACAACTTGCTTTCACATCAAGTTGCATAGTATAAGCTGATATTGGTAAGGCCATGACGCAGGTCAAGTATAAAACACTATGGTTTACTTGCATTTTGTTTTCTAAAACCTAAGGAATAAAGTAGACACTAACAACTGTTTAAACTTCCTAAGTTGAGGAGTTGGAATCTATGAAATAGAGAAAGCAAGAAAGTATCGGCAATAAGCAACCCTGAAGGTCAAACTCTGCCGAAGGCCTATTTCTGTGTGAGCCAAGAATGGTTTGCACATTTTTTTTTTCAACAGCATAGGTCTGGTTTTTTTTTTTTTTTTTTTTTCTGGTTTTCACATTTTAATCAGTTATAAAGAAAAAGAAGAATATACCATGGAAACTGTATAAGCAAAGTCTGAAATATTAACTGTCTGACCCTCTTAAGAAAAGGTTACCAAACTCTAAATTACAGTGTCATTTTTAGTTACTATAGTAAAAGAGACATCGCTATTAATCTCCCTCCAGTGCACCTCCCCACTTCAAACACACTTAGCTCATCCTTCTTGCCGCGTTCTGAAGCTATTCTGGAAGCCCTCTTTAAGAGATGTCTTTTAAAGATGTGATCAAAAATACAGTGAAGGGGGCCTGGCCCTAGCTCAGGCCTTTAAGTGGCTGCTTCCACAAAGCTGTCAGCCTCAGGTT
>NW_004524615.1:11399271-11407955 GCF_000260255.1 Octodon degus
CAGAAATGCTGCTGAAAGTGGCAGATTCAATAGGATATGTTCAAAGTGAGAGGAGAGGGACTAATTGTAGCATATCTTTCAGTGTAATTTTTTTTAAACTTGAACATTCACCATATTTTTGGAGCACACTTCATAAATGAATATGATGAAATGACAGGTAGGAGATATGTATGTGGAACAGTCATTGGTCATTGCTCCTATTTACATTCTGACTGCAAATTGCACATAAAATGTGCTTGTATATTATAATAGAGGATGGGAGAAAATCTCATGCACCTAACCTCACAAAAAACCATCACACAGTGATTGCTTGTCCCAATAGTAATGGTGCTATGGTCCCTAGAGAACACAGCCCCTTGTCACCTAAGTAGGGCCTTTTCTACAGGCCAGGGTCCCAGGTGGAAGGAACAGTTCCAGTGTTTAGGTAAGGCCAGAGCCTCCTGAGGTTCTTGTGTGCCAAGATAGTCAGAGCTGCAGTGATTTGGTTACTTAATTGCTCTAGCCTGCAAAGGAAATAAAACTTCTCCAAAACCAGCAGATCACTCCCCAGATAGACACACAGTTTAGCTCCTGGGCATTGGACCTCCCTGGGGTTACCAGGTACCTGGGAAGATTCTCTCTCCATGGAGAGGGAGGAGTTAAAAGAAGACTTTCAAGAGGGGAGAGGGGCTGCTGCCTCCTTTACATCACAGAAATAATTTTTCTTTCCCCCTCCTTTAGAGGGTGTCCAATGATTATGTAGGAGAACCCCCATTGGTTCTGGCCTTTCACCCACGTGTAAGCTCTTGGGAAAGGGGATGATACATTTATGATTTACTGATCCAGATCCTATGACTGATCCAGTGAACCTCACAGACAAAATTAACCATTATGAATGTTGGAAACTCATCTGATACCTTTTAATTGTCTCCACGTCAGTAAATTTTCTTATTTCCAACATAAGTCCCAAATGCACTGAGTTTCTACTCCTTACTACTACCTTAGATATTTCTCTTTTTTTTAACCTTAGATATTTCTTCCATGGGAGAGTGGAAAGCAAAGATATCTATGAAATATAATAGCCCTAACATTTTCCTATGCCGTTGTAAAGAATAATTTTACTCCTCAAGGTTTCAAGGCTTTTAACATAAAGACTAATACAATAGCAATAATCCTGACATCCATAAGAATGTAGAATATTGTTTATTAGATGTGAGCTCTGTGGTACATTCCATGTCATCTGACTCACACTGGAAGGACAAAACTTCTGAGAACTAAAAAAAAAGAAATTAGAGGCTAGATTTCCATTGGGAAAATATCCTGTCCTAGGACTTTTAAGATGTGATTTTACTTTTACTTTTTGATCAATGCTTTCTTTCACTAGGAGAAACTGAAAAGCAGTAGTAAGTAGATAGTTAATGAGAGAAATATTATCTACATATGCTTTGTGTCCCTCCATGAAAAAGAAAAAAAACTATGAAACAACTGAAGAGACCTTAAAGGAATCATTTGGTGGCTCCATTGGAGCAAGGATTGTCACCGACCAGGAAACTGGCTCCGCCAAGGGGTTTGGTTTTGTGGACTTCAATACTGAGGAAGATGCCAAGGCTGCCAAAGAGGCCATGGAAGATGGTGAAATTGATGGAAACAAAGTCACCTTGGACTGGGCCAAACCTAAGGGCGAAGGGGGCTTTGGGGGCCGTGGAGGTGGCCGAGGCGGCTTCGGGGGCCGGGGTGGCGGCAGAGGTGGCCGAGGTGGATTCAGAGGCAGAGGCCGGGGAGGCTTTGGAGGGCGAGGTGGCTTCCGAGGAGGCCGGGGAGGAGGTGGAGACCACAAGCCACAAGGAAAAAAGACAAAGTTTGAATAGTCCCTTCTGTCCCTATCTATACCTGTTTGTTGGAAAGAAAGGACTCTGGGGTTTTACTCTGTTACCTGTCGATGACAGAGCCTTCTGAGGACATTCCAGGTGGTGTGCATCCTGTGGTCTGCTTGGGAGTGTAGCGATCACACTTCAGGAGAGGTGTACTTGACATACCCTGTTGGTTTTGACTGGAGATTCATAAACTTTTTAAAAGAGATGAGTGATAAGAGCTAACCCTGATCTGTAAGCTTTGAATTTATATTGTTTCATCCCATGTACAAAACCATTTTTTTCCTACAAATAGTTTTTTTGTGTGTGTTGGGGGCTGTAAAGGAAAGCAGAATGTTTTAAGATTTTTTTTTTCCAGGGATTTTAGGACACATTACAAGTCCTAAGCTCTGGTGCCAGGCTTATTAAAAAAATGTTTCTGTCATGGAAAAAAAAAAAAAAAAAACTATGAAACATGTAATAATAGGTTTTGGGCATCGGCGCAAAAGGTAGTAAGAAGAGCAATGAAACTTTTCATATATTTCTCAAAATGATGCTATCTTAGACTCTATTAGGTTTCTCAAGAGAAAGACAATCAGAAGCTAAAGCCCACAATCCCTGTCTTGCATTTAACCTCCTCAAACTCTATAAACAAAGCTAGTCAATGAAAGTAGCTTCCTTATTCCAAGGACAACTAGGATTTTTCTGAAATGAAGCCAGATTCATCACATCAACTTCCCTGTGTGTGTGTCTGTCTTCCTTGGACATCTTCTGCTACAGACATCATTCTTACTGGTATTAAAGACCTCCCATAGTCCAGCACAACTGAACTTTAACTAACTACTTCTGCACCTACCATATTCCCAAGTAAGGTCACATTGTAAGTAATGGAGGGAAAATGGAGTTATAACTTCAATATAACTTTTTTAAGGGAGAAGATTCAACCCGTAACAATGATATGTGTAGGGTGGCAGCAAACCATAACCAAACCTTCCCTTAGGAACAGTGTAAGAGGTAAAGGTTATACAGAAGTCAGGTCATGTAAGCTGAGGCTTTTTTCCTAAACTGTATTTCCAGGTCTTTTTTTTTTTTTTTTTTTAATCCCAGGTACATCCGGTATCCGAGAAACTAAGACCCAGTGTGTCTAAGAGGTAGTAAATAAAGCAGCTCACATGTGAACGTAATTTTATGCATTCTGCCTTCCGGTTGGTATGGCTGTCTAAAACACGACCCCAAAATTTTATGCTTAAAACTACCACAATTATATTCATAGATACTGTGATCATGAATTCAGATAGACAGGTCATGGTGGGGGCTGTTTATCTCTGCTCACAATGCCTGGAGCTACAGCAGGAAGACTCAAAAGCTGGGGATGGGATCACCTGAAGGCTCATTTACTTACAGGACTTTAGCATGATATTGGCTGGGATAGCAACAGGAGAAATTCATTGCTTCTCTAGTGCCCTGGTCTTCCTCAGAAATGGTGGCTGGTTTCCAAGAGTGAACATGCCGAGAGGCAGAGAGGAAACTAAGTATAGGTCATACCCCATGGCATTGGATGACCTAAACTCAAAAGTCAGGTCTCTGTTCATTTAAATTTCTAATTTTTTTGCCTTAATTTTTATTTTTAAAACTATTGTTAAACAAGTATGTATTTGAGCTCCTTCACACCCTTCATGTGATGTCCCCATGGTAAGTCTTGCCTGGTTCCAATCTGCCTAGCAACATTCCCACAACATTCTTTCTGTTGAGATAGTCACACAGCCCTCTCCAGATTCAAGGGAAGCAGGAGATTCCAACTCTTGATGGGAATAACAAGGCTCTGCAAGAACACATGAGCTCAGAAATATTACTGTGGCTGCTTTCTGGAAAATATACTTCATCCTGTTTTGCAATAAAGCAACATTAAGGGATCTGATTTGTTTGACAAATACAACAGCCTCCACTACATTGATTCCAGAACCCCAAAGAGAAAAAATGTCAAGACTAGTATCTACCATGACAAGATTTTAGAACTTTTCACAGCCTTATCTTATTAAAATTTCTTTAACTAAATTGATTCAAAAAAGCAATCATTTTTAGGTGTCTTCCTAAAAAGCAATTATCAGTAAAACCTCAATAAATATTGACTCAATTCATTTGAGTTCAAAATCTTGTATTGGGAGAAAAATATTTTTTGTAGGCATAATAGAACATCAACAAGGAAAATACACTTTTGTTTCTTAGGAGACTATTTTAATCATTGTGATTGTTCAAGTAGCATGATACATTCTAGTTTTAAAAATAGATCTCAAGAACTTATTCATGCTGATAAATATAAGGCAAGATGTGACACGTTTCAATAGGAGTTCTACTGGTTTCTATGTAGATGTAAGACTGAAAATTGGAGAATATTTAGAGAATACAGCCTTCCAGTCATTATATGCAATTTAGAGATATTCTATTATTTTAGACTACAGTTCTCCTAACTTGTCATTCTCTTTTTATAGAAAGCAATGATTGAGTTCAGAACATTAACAGAAGCAAAATGTTCCTTGGTTGTAAAAGAACATCCAAGAAACAAACTTGATAACCACCCTGAACAGACTACTGAGAAGTTTAAACGTTACCTGTGTGTCAAGAACAGTGAACTATGTGAGTGTGAGATTTTACCCCATTAGAAGCTAAAAGTCAGCCTGCCACAATTTTGTGGATGCAGATAGAAAACACGCAACTTCAAGATCAGGTACAAAAGAGCTTATTACTCACAGCAATAGCGGAAGTCAGGCTGTTAGTGTTCTGAGTCAGTCCTCCCAGTGCACAATTCCTCCAGAGGCATGCGATGAAGGCCAGGTGACACCTGCATGTGTAGTGGGTTGTGCAACTTGAGAGAAAGGCCAAGCTTCACAAACATGGCAAGTTTTAACAGGCACTAAGCATATGTGCCCTTTATTGCACAGGAGACGCTGTTTCTATTTTCTAAGATTGCTGTACAAGCATCCTTGAAAACATCATCCAGAACAAAGAGTGGTCATTACCTGTGCTCATGGGAAATAGAGAAACCCAGGAAGTATCATCTTCCCATATCACCACACTGACTTAGAAATGCGATTCAGGATGTAGAAATAGCTAACCTGTATGGTAACCTCTAAACAATAAAATATGAGTTAAAATTAAGTATATTTAAAATCTAGTTTTCAACTGCACTAGCCCCATGTCAGGTGTTCAAGAGCCAGTGTCATTACTGGGTATCATATTTGACAGCACAGCACATAAAGAGGACGTGTCTGGACAGCCCTCACTGCAATAGCCCAGTCTACAAACCCTAAAAATAGAGATGTAGATACAATTCAGATAGTCACCCTCTTTTATTTCCAATTTCTAATTTGCCAGGGAAATATCTAATGTCAACTTTCTTCTCTATATATGACACAGAGAAGATAGACCTAATTAAATAAAATAGTACAACAGTTGGAAAGATCATTACAATTAAAGGAGCTCTGACTTAATATGAAGGGTCTGGGGGGAAAAAAACGTAAGTAAGAAAAGTTTAATCTGATAATTCAGTAAAAAAACAAAAGTAGGGGGGTGGCTTCCCAGGCAGCTGAAACACTCTCAATTTTATTGTGGAAAAATGATGACATATTTCAGAAATTAAGAGAGTTCAGGTTAGGTGAAGAGACTGTGGAGCAAGCTGCATTAGATTAGTTCTACAGAGGCCATGGTTGTCTGGGTTTTGAAGACCCATGTTAAGAATTTTGAACTTAGTCCTAAGGGAACTAGAAAATTTCTGAAGAATTTAAAGGAGACAAGTAATACTATTAATCTAACATTCCATACAGACCAGTGGACAGGACAAATGGATTAAACAAGGGTAGGAATAAGCTCTCAAAGACTATTTCAGAGCCTTAGTTCAATAAAGATAATTAAATATCTACAGTACTTTAAAAAATAAATTTTAAAATAACAATAAATTCCTAAAATATGGAACGCAAATGAGAAAAACCTTACAAAGAAAATCAAAGCCCAAAGAGCAAGGGATGTTTAAAACTCCCAACCAAGGAGCCAAAAGAGGCCCTGGGCAATCTTAGGGGTAGTAGTTAGAGAATGGTGGCCACTCATGTGCCCACTCCAACCTTGGCCTGCTATAGCAGCGATTTGTTCGATATTGTTCACTTTCAGAATCTGAGGAAAGTGTCTAGCAAAGAGTTGTTGCCGACCGATGAATGAGTCATCATCATTGGGCATGAGCTGTCTGCTCCGTGTATTTGACAACTGATTACAGAGGTGTGTGGTAAGGAAGAATTAGCAATACACTCTGCATAGAGTATAAGGTTACCCAGAGCATGAGCTATGAGGAGACAAATAGAAGTCAGAACAAACAAAACAAAGAAACACTTTCAAGCAGACCATGTTTAGGGGAAAGAGTTGTGCAAGAACAGAGAAGACTCTACGCAAAAACGAATTACTTGTAAATTTTTCAATTCTCCACTTTCTGTGTTCCTTTAGTTCACACAAAACAAACAGTGAGGTGGGAATGAAAAAGTGTCAATCTAAAAGAGTTTGATGTGCAGATTAAGGAACATAAGCAGTGATCACTTACTTCATTAGCTGAGTAGTTAATTTAATGACTCATGGTATAATCAAAGTTGACATAGGTAAAAAGAAATTTTTCTCTTAAGGCATCAGCAATGTACAATATAAGTGAAGATTTTTTTCTCACTATTTTAATGTTAGTTTTACTGGGTTTTTTAAACATAGTTATAAAAATATAGGAATATTCTGTTTACATATGTAACAGAAATCTTGCAAGTACATTTTGTATTGCTTAAGTTTTGTACTGACAGGATAAAAACCTAAATTTATCCTGTGTGAAATGTGATAAACAGGATGTCTGTAACAGCAAACATTCAACTGTATGCCACAACAATAATTGGTACAAACTGTATCTTACATTGCTTCTCCTTATGCCACTGCAAATGCCTCTTTTACTCTAGATACACTAAATCAATGCACCTCTCACTAATTCAGTTACAAACCATTCTAACAAAATCAAAAGAAACTAGGATCCTTGTTGCTTTTTTGACAACTGTTTAGCAAAATCCTGATACATATCAGCCTGCACTTTTGTTTACAATCAAGATGAACAAAAAACTGAATCTTGCCTCAAGCGTTAAGAGCAAAATAGGGACATTTCTGCACTACTTGGTACAATCACCTGAAAGGCACGACGAAACCATTTTTTCTCAACCATTTCCATACCACAAAGCCAACAGAAAACATCCAAGAGGAAATCAGGAATTCACTTCAAAGAACACATAAACCAGCACTGTCATTTCATCTACTGACTTGAACAGAAGTAAAGAGAGACGAGGAAAGGCCAGAGGGAAATGGTCCATTTCTGTGTCAGGGCCATCCTAGCTGAAGTTCAAGGACTATGCCAGGTAGACCTAAGAGAAACAAAACAAAGAGGAAACTTCACTGGAAAGTAAAAACAAAATCACACACACAAGTTTGGCTGGCCTGGAATTCCCCTCACATGCCTTCTTCCCTTCTCATGTTGCATGGCATGGTGAAGTCATTGCAGCAGCATCCCCCAGCTTCCCACACTGCTTCTTTCCCTGTGCCTCAGTTTATAAACCAACTCATCCTGCTCAAGCACCCCTAGTCTCATAGACTAGTACTACTTCCCATTGGTCTTGTCAATTAAAAGAACAGTTTTTTTGTTTGTTTTTTTGTTTTGTTTTGTTTTGTTTTTTGCGGAACCGGGGATTGAACTCAGGCCCTTGCGTTTGCCAGGGAAGCGCTTATTCCACTGAGCCATCTCCCCGGCCCCCAGTTCTTTTAATTGAAAAACACAAAACACACTCAGTTCCCAGCCCTTCGCCAACTGTGCCACACTCTGGCAAATGGCCTTGCCTCCAGCAGCCAGGTCCTGAATCAAACATTACACCTTCCCTCAATCCCTTTGAGAGATCCTTCCTCACCTGTTCACTAGCTGCAATGGTGTCTTTAAGATCTGAAAGTCTATCTTCACTTTCATTCAACAGTTTTGCCAACTTTTAAAGGAGTTTATAATTTCCTATATAACTCTTTGAATCTGATTCATATATCCTATTTCCTTCCTATATTGCTCATTCATGGTTTCCATCATTTTTCTATTCTCCTCTATTTTTTATCATTGTCTTCTTTAGAAATGTTTAGTAATTCTTTCATTATAGTTATCATTTCTTTTTTTTACCTGGGAGATTATTTCTGATCTGATTTCTTCTATACCATTCTGCAGTTGTTTCTTTACTTCAGTTGATATTATTTCAGAAATTTCAGGTGTTGGGGGCCTAGCCCTAGCTCAGTCCTTTAAGTGGCTGCTTCCACAAAGCTGTCAGCCTCAGGTTCCTCAAGTTCGAACCTCACAACTCTACCGCTGGCCAAAAGTGCCCTGAAGGCATTCGAGGAAGAAAAAAAAAAAGAAATTTCAGGTGTGTGACTTCCAATTTCTTCTATGCTGATGTTGCCTGGATTTATCTGTAATCTCAGCAACTACATTGAAGACAACAGTGTTCAATACAAAAACCACAGTTGAATACCGCTCATTTTGTTCTTCTAAATGTATACCATTTCTAATGTCTTACCAATTATGATTATGCTCTCCTTAAAATAAATTTTAAAAATAAAAATGGAAAAATGATGAGAAAAAAATTAAGGTTTATTGAAAGCAAGCATTAATATTCAATTATTTAGTCAATCTTATATACCTATATCTGTTAATCTAAGCAAACAGATTTGATAAAAATATGTAATATAACAACCCTTGTTAATTTACTATTCTTGTTTTTGAAAACTTGTACCATATGTATTACTGTATGCTACTGTTTC
>NW_004524615.1:11408083-11424549 GCF_000260255.1 Octodon degus
TATTTTTTTATTTTTTATTTTATTGAGAAACAAATATCAATGAGACACTTTCCAAGCTGATTAATAAGACATTTTCAATAATTAATACATTGCACATTGTTATCTTCTCAGCGGTCATCCACAGCACAAGAAGCAGCCAGGACATCCTGTCCAAACACTACTACTACAAATCCTTCCTCTCACTGAACCAAGCGAAAGCAGGTGTACATCTATCCTAACTATTCTGGGTATACAAATACAAAATGGTCCTTCCTCTGTATCCTCTCCAGTTCAGTCCTGTCAGAGATTGGTATTCTATTGGCATCTAAGTATTATAGGTGCTTTAATTCAGCAAAACAATCCAACACAGTCCAGTAGTCCACAATAGTAAGGGTTTGTCCGCAGAAGTTGTTGACTAGAGCCTTTTGCAGCTCAGCATAAATTACAAGGTATACAAAGTAAAGCCACAATTTAATTATTTTTAAAAATCTCTTTGACTCACACCCACTGGATCTCATCTCTCTCTTCCAAACAGCTGCTGTCACCTATTATGTCTTGCAGACACTATTTTGCTTACTGAAAAACTGGTCACAGACCAGTATATGTAATATAAATCCCCTTGTCATAAAAAAAATTTAGAAAAACTCTATACAGCAAAAGGTTTCATGGCTCTACAAAACCCTATTAATTATAATGGATAGTAATATGAAGGACATTTACTTTTTTCAATGTTTGTGATATTTAAGCTTTGTATTTCTAAAAGAGTGACCATTAAAATAAAGAACAGTTGTTCTAGGACTGATTCTGCTGTAATATTTTATCAGACAACTGCTTTTGAACTCCACTTGCTCCCATCTCTTCTGTAAAGTTTTTCCCCTCATTTCTTATGGTCCTCTTCTCTCTCCCTGTATTAAAAACTCACCTGGAGATTAAGGAGATAAGTTTTACAATAGATGATTACAAAAAATACAACCAAAAGACACATATTGTTATTTTAATTATTGTTTTGAAACCACTTCCGGGAAGTCATTCTTTGTTGAATAACTAACTAGTAAATACAGAAATGAGAGAACCACATTAGTCCTGAGACTTATGTATGTATCAATATCATTAGTTCTTCAGGTTTTGTCTATTTCCTCTGAATCATATATGAAATATATTCAATTATTCTGATACAGTGAGACATCCGAAAATCTCCTTTGCTTTGGTTGTAGCTGTCATCAAACTTAACACAATCAAATTTTCTTGCTAACAAGTTCAGTCATTCCTGACAAATGCTTGGAAACACAGTACCTCTGTCAAAAATCAAAAGATATGGCATCTAAGAATGGCTATGCTAACCAAAGCTCAGATGAGGTCACCAACAATATATTCCATTGAACTTCCAGGGACTAAATGAGACAGCTTTTCATGAACATCATCCTTTCTAGCTTTGTATTTGTCTATCACCATCTAATTATACTTTCAATATATAGAGACAAAATACCTTTTGTTCTTCCCAAACAAGAATTTGTTGAAATTTTCCAATCTCATTTGCCACCAAGTACACATCAGAAGATAAATATCTTGGCAGGAGGTCAATGATAGCCAAGCAGAAACCCCTTCCAGACCCAGCAACACAGCCAGCAAAGGACCATCCCCAACTCGAGTTGCCATGGTGAACCGCCTAATGAAAAATGCTCCCATTCTGACTTCCTCACTAGAGGGTGATTAGAATGTAAGCGATGATGAGCTATGTAAGGGATAACATTTTCCTATTAAAAGAAATGTGATGAACAGCCTTCTCCCGGCTGGGTAGCTGGGTAGTCAGGAGAAATAGGTGTGGCTACTGTTTGTCACCCACTGAAACCCTGAAGCCTTTTTGAAGCCATACTGTTTTCCATTGGATCTTTCTGTAAACTACCATTATAGAGCATAAAAGACATGCAACCATTAAAGCAATTTAAAATTTAAATGGATTTCAAGCAAGAGGAGCTAAGTCTGTCATTTTTCTCACTGTAGGATTTGTATAGAGTATTGGTTAGCATCTGTTCTCAGTAATTCCTTCAGTTCAATTATAACACATTTGGAAACTGCAGAGATAAGCAAGGCATTATTTTGATTCACAATTTATCTTTTTTTCTTCCATTTTTCCCTTTCTTTAGCTATTCAGAGTATAAATTGCTAACCAAAAGTGAGAAATTTGTGTTTTCCATCTTCAGCTACAAAATGCACACACACACACCCCTTTAAAACCCCACAGCATTCACTGCTCTAAGGCCTCCTTGCCTTTGCCTCATGAGCTACTCGGAGTCTCCTCCCACACTGGGAATGAGAGGCTGTAACTGCACTTTGACACCATTAAGTGTCCAAAGAAAAAGCACTGCATATAGAAAGAATTTGCTTTTTATTCAGTATTCATTTATGTCCAGAGCTACTGTCACTGTCATCTATGTAGGGACGAGAACTAGGGGTATCAATGAAGCTGTATACACATTGCACAGATTACACCATTATTTTCTCAGTTCATCATATAATTCTGTTCAAGATCATGCAATGAGTAACAAATCTGATTGCAGAACTCTACTTAAACACTGCAGTTGATGCCACAAATCACTTCTATTTATCTCATTTTACCCAGTACTACAGCAGTAGGTCTCTGCCAGAGTCATATCACATTTGTGAGAATTACAATATGGTATCCTGTGAAGGAACAAAATTACAAAAGCTGCCCCTTCCCAGGATGTTTGCCCCACTTGTCACTTCCACTAGTCTTCTTTGAGTATATGTGAGCTGCCCATCCCATTAGAAGGGATGGCAGCCCTGGCCCCACCTTCCTAAAGAAACTATTTCTTGCATCTCCCATGCTTTTCAAGATGGGTACTAGCCTGGTCACTCCTCTGCCCTTGGATTTCCTCTGGCTGCCTGCAAAAATCAGAGAAGAGGGTGGCAAAGTGTATCTCTCAGACTGCCCCCCCCCCTTGACTTAATTCTTTGGAGTAATCACACTAATCAATTGAGACTAGTGAGTGTATCTGAGGCTAGGGGTTCTCCAAGAACATCTGAGAGATAAGATTTCAATTCCTCTGTCCTTGGAGTTGGGGGAGTGCTAAGGTGCCTGTGGCTGAATGGATGCACAGCAACGTGGAGCCTAAGCAAACCTCACTGCTGAGGACTTTCAGGGCCTATGCTCATTGCCAGGAACTTCTTCATCTACACATCTGCAGCATAAGTGGCTCCAAAAGGTCCTGCCTTTTTCTGTGGGTCCCAGAAGAGCAGAGTAAGTTGTGCCAAGCTGATAGGAGGAATGGCCTTCACATCTCTCTCAGAGACACATGGCAGCATTCAGTTTACTATACTGGGTTCACACACTTGCAAATGATGAATGCATGTTGAATAAACCACTACAGTGAAAAGATATATGACCATCTTACTAGTTAAAAGGACTCAGTACTTTGGAAAAGGGACAGAGAATGCCTGGGAGAAAGGTCAGGTTGTGGAGCACCTGAATAAGGAGGCTCCTATTAATGAACAAGTCAGGGAAGACCTAGAAGGTAACTTTTCACAAAGAACTAATGAGAACTTCTGAAAAGGACATATGAATAAGACACCCAAATGCATTTTTAGTTTTTTAATTTATGATAAATAATTTTATTTTTTATTCATTTTAATGAGAAAAAAGATAAAATGGCAAAGAAACAGTTTCAAAATAGGTTAGTAGGACAGTTATAATAATTAATATATTGCATATTGTTGTCTTCATAGTAGTTATTCAGAAGACAAGATGTAGATATGATATCTTGTCTAAACACGATAAGTACAAACCTTTCTTCTCAAGGAAATAAGAGAAAGTAGCTGTACATCTATCCTAACTATCTTGTGTATACATATACATATTTTTTTCATAACAAAATGGTATTTATTTATACTTTTGCAAAGTTAGTAACATGTGACACAAGGTTTCCTAGTGACTAATAGTTGACTTTAACCACACAGGATGTTTATCTTAGGACTGAGGTAGTTTGCTTGCTTTAGGTACTGAGGGCTAGTCCCACCTACGTACATCTGATTGATTTCCAAGTTTCCCTGGCTCCCAGCATAACCACCATTTTTGTTTTGTTGTCAGAGATGTGTGTTCCATTGCAGTTAGAGAAGCTGTATTTTGGAGATATCTTTAAATCACCTTTTCATGCTTGATGCTAATCCAAAGATTGTAGGTACTTGAATTCAGCAAAATAACCCAATATAGACCAATAGTCCATAATAGTAGTGAGCTATCAGCACATCTGGCAATTGTCAGAAGTTGCTGACTTGAGCCTTTTACAGCTAAGCATATGAATATAGCTTTATTTTTTTTATACTTCATGGTTATACTTTTCTGGGAGAGTCACCTAAAGAGAAAAAATTCTCTCAGGCTTTCAGAGAGAACAAATTGGTCAAGCAATGGCCATGACTCAACACTGACAAAAGATCTACAAGGTTCTGCACATGGTTCCAGGGTAAATCCTGAGGGGATTTGACTGACCTTGTCAGACAGCAAAAATTACATTTTTAGTTATATAGGTCTTGCTTTAACTTGGTCTTAACCAAACACCAAATGCATTTTTATTTAAGAGGAAAAAAAATCCTAATGCTATAAACTGAACTATGTACATTCCCCAAAAAATAATATATTAAACTCCTAACCTCCAGTGTGATGATATGTGAAAATGGAGACTTTGGAGATAATTAGATCTACAAGGTCATCACAAGGGAAGAGCTCCCTGATGGGAAGGGACACCAAAGAGCCTGCTCACTCTCTTGCTTTCCAGACTAGAGAGTCATCACCAACTACCAGCTATGCTGCTAACTTGGTCTTGGACCTCCAGCTGCCAGATGGTAAGAAAATAAATTTCTGTTGGTTAAACCACTTGATCTGTGTTATTTTTATGGCAGCCCAAGCTGGCTAAAACACTTTATGCCTTTCTTCAAAAATTCAATTGAATTCAAAAAGCTGCTCATGGCTGAGAACCTAATTAATGATCAAAACAACCAAGAGTTCATTACCCACAGCACAGAAGCAAGGAGATGAAAAAAAACCCTATGGGAAGGATGGTGCGGAAGAGCAACCAGGCCACGCGACCCCTCAGCTCTCAGGGCAAAGGGATGACATTTTCATATCTGCAAGGACTAATGATATATACCATCGATGTTCCTAGCCAGTGATAATTGGGAACATTAAACTAAATGCCAATTGACTCACATCAGATAGCACAAGAGAAAAGATAAAGGAAAAGGAAATGCCAGTGAGCAATGAATATTTCAGGCTCTAGCTACACTGGAGGGACAATGGTAGTGTGTCAGGAAATCTATAACATTATGGCAAAGTTGTCTTTGCATTTGCATTAAGTATATCTCTTCTGTTTGAAGTACTTCAAACAGAAGAGATATACTTAATGCAAATGCAAAGACAACTTTTGTTTAAAAAAAAACCTAACAAAAGATCTTAATAAATTTCAGAATTTTATAAAGCAAGTAGACTAAAACCAATGAGAAGAGGATTTGAATAATGCAAAGAATGACAACCTATTAATAAATATGAAGAACAGTTTCCTGCAAGCAGAAAATGTAGCTTTTCTTTTGTATCCAGGCTACACAGATTGATCTTGTGCTTTGCCATAAAGAAAACCTAATGAAGAAAAAAATTTACTGATCATATTAGCAGTTCATACTCTAATGAAGTGAGAAATAAGCAATAAAAAAAGATTTTAAAACTTCCCTTATTAGCACTAAGAATCCCTTTCTTAACTAGTCCCTTTACCAAACACATGTAACAAGAGGACCAAGAAAGTGAAGAGAAGAGGGAGAAAAAAGAATATGAAACACCTACAATGTTATCTACATGTACTATACCAACTCCCACAGTACATGTAATCAATAAGTACAGCAAACATGCCCTAATAAAAATTAAAATTTGAAACTAAGTTAAAAAGCACATTAAATCATCTTTGCAATTTTCCTCAAAATGCACCCAAAAAACTAACATGGGTTAGTGGGTAGACAGAGAGATGGGTAGCCGAAGATATAAGCCACTCAATAAATGCAGCAAAATATTCATTGTACAGTTTGGTGGTCCTCCCTATATTAGTCTGCTGTATATTCGAAAAATTTAGGGTAAAACATTGGAAGATACACATCACAAACTAAAATAAACTCTCATTTAGTGACTACTGAAAGGAAAGCACTGTGTGTATACTTGTTGTTCAAGCATTACAAGAGTGGTGAAAGGTTATAAACCTAACTGCTAGCGTTGTTTATTTTAAGATGGTGAAAATAGAGAAGGGAGAGGTTAAAAATGAGCTTTTAAGTCCACCAAACCCAGATATGGGCCCAGGCGTGCCGTCTACTCCTTGGGTGAGTTCACGTGTCTTAGCATCTGTACGCCTCAGTTGCTCATCGTCCTTGCAAGGCCACTGTAACTTAATAACACAGTGTACTGCAGTGCTCTGACTCTACTGGTGAAGAAGCTGACTCTCGCCAGCTGCTAGGATGGCCACCTCCTTCTCCAGGGTGCTCTCTGTGCCAGTAAACAGTGAAGGTCTGCATGTTACCCAGGCTCACTTCTGTAAATGTCAACTGTATCCTGGAATTAATATTCTGCACCTTTCAAGCAGCTTAAAGACTTTCTAATACTTCCTTATGGTGTCAACAATTTACTCACTTCCAAATGATATCACAAGGACCTAATGATAAAATTTGGCATTTTTGTCACCAGATTTAAGTGAGACTTTTGAAGGAGGAAAGTTGCCATCAAGCAGAGTGGTACAGGTAGGAGGAGTGTCCCTCAAAATTCCATATGCAAAGGGATGGTCCCCAGCATGAAAGTATTGGAAGGCAGCTATGCTGACCGCTATACCATAGATGCCAGCATATGGATAGGGATGTGAAGCTCTAGAAGCTTGAGCCTTCTGACAAGTCCTTAGGTTATTGTAGGACACCCAACCCACTCCTCTCTCTCTGCTTGTCTGCCAATGATGTGGGCTGTTGCTCCTGCACTTGTTTCTGTGATAATTTGCCACACTTGCCTAACACCCAAAGCAATGCACCCACCAGATCTTTGGCTTAAGCTTCCAAAACTGATACATAAATAAGCCCCTTTCCTTTGTAAGTGAATTGCCTCAGGTATTTTAGAATAATGGGAAACTGACTAATACACAGAAAATGTTTGTTTCTAGATCTGCAAAATCCAAGTATCAACCTCATATTTGCAAAGAAACAAAATCTAGTCTACTGTCCCTTCCCCATGAGGTAATTAGCTGACTTATAAGAACCACTTAGAAGATTAGTAAAGCTCCAGGTTTGTCCATGGATGATTGACATATGGGCTGTAAAGTGAGAAAGGAAGACCCACCCAGACATGGGTAGCATCAACCAATAAGCTTATAGCACAGGTAGAAGAAAAAGGGAAAGAAGGGCACCTTCTCTTCTTCAGAGGAGTTTTGGTCATTGGTCTCCAGTTTCTTTAGGCTTCTGGTGCAGACTCTTCAGCCTTCCCACATAGACCTTCAGATTTCTGACATGAAATTGCACTGAATCTGCCGTGAGCTTCAGACCTTTGAGCTTCAACTAGATCCTCCAGCTCTCCAGTTTGTGGACAACCAATTTGCATTCTTTTACCCATGATTCCACAGACAGCCATGGTAACCCTCTTTATGAATGCTTTTTATAATCATGTGTATATTATTGATAATGAACCCATTTCTCTCATGACCCCTAACTAATATGCCACAATTGTTAGTGATGTACACAGTATGGCTGCAACACACAGTAATTCACTTATGCTGAGACTGATCCATAAAGGAGTCAGGAGGCTGTGAGATTCTGTCTTCAGTTGAGAGTTGCCATTGAGCTTGACCATCTCCCAGCAAGGATTGTTAAGCAACATAAAATTCACCTGTAGGAGGACCTTTGTGAAGTCTCATCACATGCACTTCTATCCAGCTTGGCATGAAATTATTAAAGCTCCATGTACCTAATGTAGCACACTCAATTAACATCATCCCAGCCTGATATAGAAAAGCTTGAGAAGTCCAGATATACTACACACACACACACACACACACACACACACACACACACACACAGCTTGAGTCAATCAGTTCCTCCTCCTGCAGAAAAAATTCATCTTCTCTGATATGTGCTACTCCACATGTGGCCCACCTGATTGTTCTATAGCACCTTTTGCTTTTCTGGGTGATTACAAGTTGAGTGTGGGGTGACACATTTCAGTCACTTCCAGCTAGAACTGGTAACATGCTCTATAATGATTAAATTTATCTTTGTCCTTTGGAGATAGAGCAGAGTAATTATCCTATGTGTAGGACATTTTCTACTGTTAAATGGGATTCTCATGGTTAGTGACTTTTGAAGTAAAATCCATTCATTTCTTTAGATGAACTCTTTCATTCTTGGAAGAACAGACTCCTGAGTAAGCCAGTCGAAGGCGCTGGAAATCAGAACACACACAATAATAAATTGTGAAAGCACATGAAAAATAAATGCACTGTGCAAATGCAAACACCCATAATGTGTATTTGTGTTCAGTCTGATCTAACACATTAGGGCTTCCAATGCTCCTGGCATGTTACCACCAAGAAAATCATCCTCCTGTTACAGCATTCCCTCAACTGTGGACACCTAAGCTAGCCACAGACACTGGTTCTAACAGTGGCAGTGAAATTGTGATATGCACCAAAAAGGCAGGTGGCTTAAAGGCCAGCAAGATGGTACAGGGACAGCCGTCTAATCCTGGGGGCTACCAGAGGAATGGAACAAAAAGTATGCAATTGCTCATGCCATCTCTGGGGAAGCAGGTCTATGGGGAAATAATTCCAATTTTGTCATTCTTACGTGCAACTGCAGATTTAAAGCAACCTCATTTCCAACCCAATAATATGCCCATAAGTCTACTGAGATAAAATGCTTTACCACTAAAGATGATGCTTATTGTCTACCACCCAATCCCAGGGCCAGTAAGGCTTTGCAAATCTCATTCTCAGCACTGGCACTGAAAATGAGCAAACACGAAGCACGGTTTATGTGCAGATAAAACACACACAGCACTCATGCGCCCATATTTCCAGCACAAAATGTGCAGAATCTAGACATGCCGATGAACTGAAGAGAGAAAAGGGTAGGCTAAAGCCACATCTTTGAGAAGAAATTCCTTTGGAGAGTGCTTTCTTCTGACAATAGGGGCTGTGTTTCCAAATACCAAATGAATGAGTTGAAGAGTCCTGTGTCTTAGCTGGACTGACACAGCAAAATGCCACACACTGGGTGGCTTAACAATAGAAAAGAATTTTTCACTATGACATGTAAGATCAGTGTGCCAGTTGTTTCCGTTTTGGGTGAGAGCTACCTTCCCACTGTCTCCCTGTCCACATACGACCCAGAGAAAATTCACAAAGTTTCTTTGTGTCTCTGATAAAGGCATGAATCCTGTCCAACTAAGAATCCACCCTTCATGTCACCTTAATTATTTCCTTATTGCAAATACTGTCGTGTGAAGTATTAGGGCTCCAATATACGAATTCCGGTGAATGCCATGCCACCCATGGCGATGTTTAGGGTTCTCAGTGATTTCTCCTGGAAAGAAATAGCCTTCTGATTGGGCAAAGCTGTCTTCTATGGATGAAATAATGTAGGAAATTTCTCATTCCTAGTCTATATATGGACTATGTTGACACCACCCAGTTTTCAGTGTGAGAATTCACTGAGGTTTCCAGTAGACTGAAAATGTCATGGTTATGTTCTTTACATAGCAATCAGTTCCAAGTTCCCCATTACTACCTCATCCACTGCTGCAGGGAGCCCTGAAGGGCTGGCAAACAGCCAGCCGCTGTCACAGTGCACCAATAGCTTCCGCGTTTTCAGGTGAATGCACGTTCCACACATCCCTAGCTTTGGAGACTTGCCATTCACTCCCGCGCCAGCTGGAACATGGACATCCTCTATGCAGGGGTCTTTGCTAGCACTATTCTGTTGGCAGGGTTTTGGTGGGCAAGATTCTGCAGTTTCTCATATTTTACTTCAAGCTATGTCATCCCTCTAAATGAAGAGGCCAGACAGGCTTTGGGGCTCCTCGATGGCGGTAGAACACATGTAGTCACACCATAGGAGGCTGTGCCTAGCTTTCTCAACAGCTGCAGCCCAACTGCGGCGCCAACCTGAATTTCCTGGCAACTCACTATGGTGGTGGGCAGCAGGTCTTGTTGCCCTTCCCCAAATTCACTGAAAACTCTAAGGCCTCTACAGCTTGCGAGCACAGAAAAGGCAGCTAAGAGATGAACACCTAGCCAGGAAGCAAAGGGCAGAGCATTGGCAGAAAGCCCTGCAAGAGAAAATAAGAAACGATGTTTCCCTGACCTTAGCCCAGCTTTGGGCAGCTGTCTTGGAGAAGTTTCAAGCTTTCAGCCTTTGGAGGAAGCCCTGGTGGGGCCCTGATGTGCTCTGTGTGCTTCAGAAGTGCATCAGTCTTTCTCTGCACAGAGGCCCCAGGAGAGAGGTGGGGCACAGAGACGAGACTGCAGGGAGATGCAGCTAGGGCGGGAGGGAGAGAGGAAAGAAGACACTGGAATCAGACCGGGAAGACAGAGTGCTCAGTGTGAAAGCCTTCAAGTTGGCTGCAGGTGAATTTCTTTCACTGTGGGGTCAAAGGATATGCAGGATGGTGGGGCGGCAAAGGAGAAAAAGAAATATGATTGACGTCATTGTTCTTGCCCAATCTCTGCCTAAGTAGCATCCAGGAAGCCCCAAAGGACAGTGTGCCTGTACATCAAACGTCAGGAGAGATGTTTCCACTTATAACTGAAAACTTAGCAGAAGAAAGGAATTTTCTATTTTATTTTTATTTTTTAAAAGCCCTGTCCAAAACAAAATGTTGAGGCAGGGAATGCTTTCCTGTGAATTCAGCGCACCATAATTGATATCTCCGTGGCAGCTCTGTGCAGGTATACACGTATCTGTGGCCATGTTTATGTGTCTATGCCTTCAGTGGTTACTTACATGCAGAAGACGTCTGGCTGCAAGAGAAGTGAGTAGAGAACAGGATGTTACTTATGTTAAAAAAAAAAAAAAGGTGATTTTTGAATATTCTTTGCGGAGTGGAAGGGAATCTTTGCTTCTTATCTTTGCTTCTTAAAGTAGGTGACTTTCTTGCTTTAATAACTGAAATGCCAGCAGCTTGCTACCTAGATCTCAGAAATTAGACTATGCCTCACCAACATGGCCTACACCAGCTGCTGCTGACCTGAACTCCCACTTCAACAAATCCAGTCACCACAGTCCTGTATTCAGGGCAACGAGCATAGAAAGGCTGAAGCAACAACACAATTTCTTTTTATATTATAACATCAGACCTCCCAAAAGAACCAATCTCCAAATATATCACATCTGGACATTAAGGCAATTCAGTCCATAGGTGGAATGCAGGAATCTGCCTTTTCACATTAACAACATAGCATTGTCTCCCTAGTATAAGACTGAAAGAATAAATAATATCCAAAAGTATAATAGATGCTGTAAAAGGGAAAGAAACTTTCAAAGGAAAGGAACAACTGAGATGAGGAAAAGGAGAAAAGAAAGAAGGGGGAAAATACATACACAGGATAGCTTAGATAATTGTACTGCTGATTTCTACTGGCCTATTGAAAGGAACAGTTAATAATTTTTTGACCAATTTTGCATGCTGATATCTGGTAATCTGAACAACTAATTTGAAGACAACAATATAACAACCATTGTTGAATTCCTATCATTTTGATTAGTGGAATTCTGTATCATTTCTAATACTTTCTTCTTTTTCTTTTTCTTTTTTTTGTCCTAAGTTTTATTTAAATAACCTCCAGTGAGAACAGAACAGACCAATTATTACCACTTCTTCATAATACCAATGAGCCAAGCCACGGAGGGCAAGCACACCTGCAGCCAGCTGCCAGTCAGTGTGATGGGAAGATCTCAAGGGAGACAGCCCTGGCCTTGGCCCACTGCTGAAGGAGTATCGACAGTGGAGCAAGGGTTCTTGATGGTCTCATCAATGGACAGGATCAAGCACTCAGCCTCAGAGGCTGCTGTCAGGGCATTGATCCGCACCACAGCAGATCCCACAAGAACGCTGTGAAGTTGTCAGTAATGTCCGCAGTGTTGATGTCCACCCCAATACCACATGCCACCCTGGGCATGCCGAGCCAGTAGTTTGTTCAGGATGTTTGTAACATCAAAGTCAGTATTGTCACATAGCTGGCATGGGATAATCTCCAAGGCTTTAGCATATGCCCTGATAAGTAGCCACTGTTTTCTTGGGATAGTCCTTGAGGAATCCTGAAGGTGCTTAGATAGCTCCATCTCCGTGGCTTCACCACCAGCCACCACTGAATCATTCTTGATGGCTCTCCTGACAATCATGATGGCATCACGCAGAGACTGCTCTGTCTCCTCCATGAACTGCCCAGCTCTACCACAGAAGATGAAGGTGCAAGCCTTGGTCCTGAGGCAGCCAGTGAAGAAACTGTACCTTTCACCTCCAACCTGGGTCTCTTTGAACAGCTGGCAGCGGCCCAGCACATCTGCTGATGGACCATTCACACTGGTCTGGATTGAGCCTCCACAGGCCCTCATTATCCTCTTCAAATCCTCCTCAGGCACATGGCCAGTGCAGAATATGTCCCTATCAGTGAAGTACTGGGTGGCCACAATCCCAATAGGGAGTTTGGACAAAATTACTTTGGCTCCAGAATTATAAACCTTCTCTAAATTGTCATACAGAATGTTCCACTTAGCATCAACGATTACCTGATAATCCTCTACTGTGTGGACTCTGATTTCAGCATTGTCTTTCTCAGCTTTCAGCTCGAGTTCAACATTTAATAAGGCAATCTTGGAGTTATTTTACTTTTTTAGGTTGCATTTCAAATCCAGTGTAAGAGAAAGCCTTCTTGAATGCAACAGCAGCCGCCAGCCGAGACTCCTCCAGGACTCCACCTGTAGCTGCTTGATTTCAATCATCTTACACTGCATCAAATCATCGAGCATCATCACAGCATCAACCGCCATCTTGGCAAAGAAGGCTTTCTGCTGGGAGACCAGCCTGGAGCTCAGAGCTGTCATGGCACACGCTCCAGCAGCTTCTTCTGCTCCACTTTCTCTTGCTTCTTCATGGTCACAGCGAGCTCCTTGATCTTGTTAATTGCCAACTGTGTAGCTGTGTGGAAAGCTCGGATGATGATCTGGAGGTGCAAACCTTTCTCCACGTAGGGTCTCACCTGCTTCAGAAACTCTGCAGCCAGCAGGGTCACAGAGGTGGCGCCATCACCAACCTCAGCATCTTGAGATTCGGCGATGTCCACTAAAGTCTTTGCTGCAGGATGCATGACATCTAGAAGTTTCAAAATTGTGGCCCCATCATTAGAAATTGTTGTTTTGCCTCAGCCATCTGCAATAAGCTCTTCCATGCCACGGGGATCCAGGGTGGTTCTTACAGCTCGGCAACCACCTGGCAGGCACTGTTGTTACTCACCAGCTGAGGGATGCCTTGGGAGCTGTCAGTCCCCTCTTTCAACAGTATAACTGGTTTGGGCATCATTTTGGCAACTTCTTCAGGGGCTCAATACTCAGTTCTCCCTTTTCTCTTTCTTTAAAAAGCTATGTTTTATTCTCTTTTAAAAAAATATTAAAAATAGAGCCTTAAAAAAAAACCAGTTGGCCAGCGAGATAGCTCAGCAGACAACAGTCTGTTTTGACAAGAGTAGGGACCAGGGTTCGATCCCCAGTCTCACCCCAGGGGGGCTCTGAGCCAGAGACAGAGTCTGGGCATGGTGGAACAAGCCTGTAATCACAGTGCTGGGGAGGCTGAAAGCAGGAGGATCACCACAAGTGTGATCTGTGCAGTGAGACTCTGTGCCAAGAAAACAAATGAAAAATAAATAAATGAAATACCTTTCTGGGGCTGGGGAGATAGCTGGTGGTCTAAGCACCTGCCTGGCAAGCACAGGGACCTGGGTTCAACCCCTGGTACCACATGCTGTGTTGACCCTGGAAACCCAGGTACACCCTGCAGGCGACCAAAACTGAGCATGGTGGCACACCTGGTAATACTACTGCTGGGATTGCTGAGAGAGGAGAATCACAATGAGTCTGAGCTGCTTAGAAAACCTTATGCCAAATAAATAAATAAATAAATAAATAAATAAATAAATAAATAAATACCTCTCTGCTATCTTTTAGACCTGAAATGTTCTCCAAAAGTGGACATGTTAAAGGTTTGGTCCCAGGCTGTGGTGCTATTCTTAAAGGCTCAGAGTAGGACCTTTAAGAAATGATGCTCAGTGGGTAGAAATGAGACTGCTAGGGGGCATGGCCCTGAAGGGATCCTGGGACCCTGGAACTCTCTGTCTCTCTCTCTGTCTCTCTTTCTCTCTCTGTCCCACTTTCCTCCCCTCCCGTCCCCCCATACCTTCTCTGTCTCTCCCCCCGCCCACTTCCAGACTGCCCTGAGGCAAGCAGTTCTGTTGTACCCTGTATACTTTCCACCATAATGCTCTGCCTTGCTCCTGGCCCTAGAGCCATGGAGCCAACTGACTATGGACTGAGACCAGGAACCAGAATAAATATTTCATCCCTTTAGGCTGTGTTGTCCCAGCTATGTGTGATGAAGAGAGGACACATTTCTGGGATGATTCAGATGTTCACCCAGGGACAGCCTCTCATGGCCCTGGGGTGGAAAATTCTGGAAGCCACGCCATCCTCCCCTATCTCCTCTGCTGCTCTTGCTGACTTAGCATGCTCTATCTGTACAGTAATTTCTAGGGCCTTTCATTAGGTACAATTTAGGGTTTTAACATTGTTTTTCTATGCATAGAGACATGGAAATGATAAATATATTCTCTCCCATGCAAAATTCCCAATCAAAATTGTCCCTGGTTTATTACTACACCCTAGAATCTTGGTGTCAGAGAAACCAAAGCAGGGTCTTTCCTTTCATTTTGGGGTCCCATATGTCTCTGTCTTATTGGAAACCCTTTCCCTACACTCAACTCAGGATCTCCATCTCTCTCTGGCTACACACCGCACCCTGAACAAAGAATGGTGCTCCTCCACCTTCCACAGGTTACTATGAGGAAGATGAGAGCTTTGTAAGCTTAATATGCAAGGAAGTTATGTAAGGAAGGATATGTAACCACTGTAACCAGCATGGGTTAGACGTGTAAGACACAAGCCTAGCTTCAGGTCGAGAAAGATTACAGGTGGAAGTATTCTGGAAGGCTGAGACAGGAAAACCTCAAGCTGAAGCCCAGCCTGGGCAATGAAGAAGAAAGGAGAGTAAAGGAAGAAGAGAGTAGGGAGGAAAAAGGTCAGGGAGAGAGAGGTTTTGTGCTCTACTTCCACTGCCTACTTAGTGTTTTCCGGCTTTAGCACTGCTGTGCCAACAAGCCTTCAGGGAAGCACCCAGGTCAGTCTTCCCCTCTGGGAATTACTGTGGCCCTCACATCATCATCTATCCCCTCTTCTAAACCCAGAGGCAAAAGCTAAATGGATTTTAAATAGCACTGAATCCCTACTGTTTTAAAGATCACCCAGTCCAAAGAGAGGGCAGAGTAAGTATTTGTGAAATCAGGAAGTCATCATTTCCTTACAGATTCTGCTTTCTATCCTGGTGACTTCAGGAGGCTTGTCATGTCTTCAGAGATAAGCCCAGTTCCTGCCCTTCCTTCTTTTTATCCCACGGCCAACAAAGAGCCTGGCCCACTGTAAGGAATGAATGAGTCAATCAATCAGTGAATCAATGAATGAATGAGGAGCTATGCCTGAAGGGAAGGTTTAAGTTAGAAATGAGCAGAGGACCATAGGCAGAGAAGGCACAAATCCACACTTTGTACCACCAGATAGGCACAAAGGAAGGACTGAGATGCCACTTTCTTCAGAATGATTTATCTGTGTTACTCCAGGCACCTCTTGTAGCCACCACCTTCAGACTTCTGCTGTGGACCACAGCTGCATGTGACTTTCACTGCAGTGCTGGTGCCCTTGCTTTCATCTCAGTGACTTTGCCTTCCACCCAAACCCCTCTAGTCCTGCTCCAGGGCACCTGGGAAGGACCCTGCCTGTATATACCTTTGTGCACAGTGCTGGGAATGTCTTCTGCCCCTGAAGCAACCCAGCATAGGTGCTGCTCTGAGCTCATCCCTGAAGGACAGTGCTTCCATTGCTCTTTGGGAGGGCAGGGCCAATGGAGCTATTTTTCAAGTGCAGTAGCCCTCTTTGGGCTGTCTTTCCCTTTACCCTTCTCTCATTCTTCCCTTCCCTCACTTCTAGCCTTTGGACTTCGAGCACATTTAAGCCAACAGAGTGATAAGCAGCATTGCAAGCAGGAAGAAAAGCATAGAGGAGGCAAAGAGAGGAGCTGAGGAAGACAAAGGACAAGCAATCACTGTCAACTGCTATCACATGTGCAATCCAGCCAGGGTAGGGCT
>NW_004524615.1:11425395-11428511 GCF_000260255.1 Octodon degus
CCTACTAGCTCAGACTCAGATTTGAAGGGCTGCCCACAAGGAAAGCCTGCTAATGGCTCATCTGGGAACAGAGCTTCCCTGGTGGGTTACAGCAAGAACAAGTGGTGAAAATCCCAGTGCCCCCCAGGCTAACCTGCTCTCCATTGCAGAGCTCCCCTCAGGGAAACTGGGACAGACTTCAGCAATGTACAATTCACCCAGTTAAAAGCCAGCACTCAATTATTTTTGGTATGCAACATGAGTTCTTGGGTGTCATATATTTATGTCTTCCCAGACATTTTCATCATCCCAGACTCGATGCCTGTTAAACAATTCCCCATTCTCCCTTTAGCTACTGCTGACTTCTGATCTACTTACTTCCCGTATCTATGAACTTGCCTGGTGCAGACAGTCGTGTAAGTGGAGTTACATGATGTTTACCCTTTGTTTGGCTTACTTCACTCGGCATGATGTCTCCAAGGTTCATCTGTGCTGCAACACACACTGGAATTTCAGCTTTCGTGGCTGAATAAGAGTCTATTGTGTGTATACAGCATATTTTTCCATTCACTTTTTTGTGTTGAAGAACACAGATTGTTTTCACCTTTTGGCTAGTGTCAGTAATGTTGGGGCCGGAGAGATGGCTCAGTGGAATAAGCACTTCCCTGGCAAGCACAAGGGCCTGAGTTCAATCCCCCGTTCCACAAAAAAAAAAATAAATAAATAAATAAAATAAAGTAATGTTATGAAGTTCACCTCTATGTATCCATTTGAGTTCCTCTTTTCAGGTTTCAGGTAGACTTGGGAGTGAATCTACTGGGTCATATGGCAGTTCCATGTTTAGCACTTTCGAGAAACTATCAATTTGTTTCCCATAACGGCAGCAAAATGTACCATTTTACATTTGTACCAGCAAAGTCTGAGCAGTGTAATTTCTTGACATCCTCGCCTACAAGTATTTTCCCTTCTCTGTCTCTTTGTTATCAGGTAACCATGGCGGAAGGTGTGAAGTGGGATCTTGTAGTTTTGACTAGCATTTCCCTCACTAAGACTGATGCTGCCTGTCTCTCCACGTGCTTACTGGGCATTTGTAGCTCTTCTTTGAAGAAATAGTGTACTCCTTTGCTAAAGTTGTCATAATGAAGTACCACAGATAAGGTGGCTTAAACAGTGTAAATGTGTTTTCTTACAGCTGTGGAGGCTACAAGTCCTAGATCAGGAGGGTTGGTTTCTTATAAGGCATTTGGTATACAGATGGTGTCTAACCCCTCTGTCTTCACATGGTCTTTCCTCTGTGATACATCCAAGTTCTCCCCCTCCCCCTTTCCCTTTCTTTCCCTTTCTCCTCTATCCTCACTCTTTTCTTTCCTTTTTCTTTTGTGGTGCATGTGATTGAACCTAGGTTATGCTCATGCTGGACAAGTATTCTACTATGGAGCTATAGCCCCAAGTACTAAATATTATTCTTATGAAAACATCAGTCATTTTTATTAGGGCTTTTTTAACCTTAATTCCCTCTTTGAAGACCCTATCTTTAAATAGCTAGGAGTTCTGAGAACACAGACTCATCCTGTCACAAAGGTCAGTTCAGGTCCTTTTTTTTTTTTTTTTTTTTTTTTTTTTTTTTTTTTTTGGTGGAACTGGGGATTGAACTCAGGCCCTTGCGCTTGCCAGAGGAGCACTTATTCAACTGAGCCATCTCCCCGGCCCTGCCTAGTCTTTTGATTGAGTTGTAATCATTACAGGTTTAGGAGCTGAGTGTATTGTTTTAGTCTTTATTTTGGAAGGCTAAATGTGTAGATAGAGCTTACACTTCCTCTCCTGGAAGTGTATGCTCCTCCAAGGAGAGCCAATCATACTGTCCTCTATAAAATAGTGCAATAGCAGTCATCAGAGGTTGATATGGTTTGTGTCTAGTTGTAGCCTGATGTAGTCATGTGGCAGGCTCTAGAGTTTGTGATTAATTGATAATCAAATGCTGGGATAATGGGTGTGAAGGCTGCTGGGATTATAGCTGTGAGTGCTACACCCACGGATAGCCTGAATGCTATATAAGGAAGGGAGAGAGGCTGCCTCTGCTTTTGCTGATGCTTCTGCCACCTTTTTGCTCTTGCTGTTTTTCTGTTTTCCACAACCATGAACTGCTGCCCTCTGCCACGTGCTACTCTTCCTTGAAGCCAGCAGAGCATGGACTGAAACCTCCACAAACTGAGGGAGCTAAATAAAATTTCCTTCCTTAATTTTGTTTCAGAAAAGAGTGAAAAATAACTGAGACAGAGGTAAATAAGAAATCAACACATTATGCCTAAGCCAAAGTAAACCAGTTTTCACTTGACCCAGGTCTATTACCATGCACTAAACTAAAACCAAAATGGATTAAAGATCTAAACATTAAAACAGAAACACTAAATCTCCTGGAAGAGAATGAGGAACTCTTGAAGACATAGGGGTAGGCAAAGAGTTCATGAACAAAAATCAAATCTCATGGGAAACACTTGAAAGAATTAACAACTGGGACCTTCTCTTATTGAGAAGTTTTTGCATGTCAAAAGAAATTATCAACAAAGTGAAAAGACAACACACAAATTTTGAAAAAATCTTAATAAGCACTCAGACAAAGGTCTGCTCTCTAGAATTTATAAAGAACTAAAAAACATTAAGGCCTCAAAATTTAAAGACTCAAATGGGCATCTGAGATGAACACACACTTCTCAGAGAACAAAATTAAAGAAGCGAATAAATATATGAAAAAATGATCTGCATCACTAGCCATCCATGAAATGCAAATTAAAACAACACTGTGATACCATCTCACCCCAGAAAGAATGGCTATCATAAAGAAATCACCCAACAACAAATGTTGGAAATGCAGTGGGGAAAAGGGGAACCCTTCTCCACTGCTGATGGGAATATAGACTGGTGCAACCATTATGGAAATCAGTGTGGAGACTCCTTAAGAAAGTAGGACTGGAAATCCCACTCAATCCAGTTATCCCTCTGCTGGGAATTTTCTCAGAGGAACTGAAAATGTCATATCATACCAATATATGTGTACCTCTGTTTATAGCAACATAATTTGTGATAGCCAAATCTTGGAAACAACCAAGATGCCCATCACCTGAGGAATGGATGAAAAA
>NW_004524615.1:11430027-11436263 GCF_000260255.1 Octodon degus
GTCAACAATTTCTGACACTGCCAGTCAAGAGGAAGACCCAATACTATTATGGACTACTGTACTTTTTAAGAATATTTTGCTGAGTTAACACACCTATAATATTCAAATGACGGAACTAAACAAAAAAGGGGATGCAGGTGAATCTGTATTTTGTATCTGTGTATTCAAAATGGTTACGATAGATATATAGTTACATTCTCTTAATGAATAGAGGGATTTGCTCTAATGGTGTTTGTAAATAGGATATCATGTCTGCATCTTGTACAGCAAATAACCACTAAGAACAGATTATGCAATGTGTTAATTATTTAAGCTGTCCTACCAATGTGATTTGAAACTATGTTATTGCTATTTGTTTCTCAATAAAATTATGGGGAAAAAAAGATGGTATGCAAGAAATTGTAACATCTCTCAGAAGTATATTTTCCTGAGTTTTGATCCACAGTAACAGTATTATTAACAAAGGGAACATCCAAAGCCTTTCACACAGAGAAAGCATGTATGCTGCTGACCTTCAAATATGCTGACCAGCCTCCTTCCACCCAATCCTCAGACAGAGCCCAAAGAAATAAATGCAGCTTTCTTCAGGCTCCCCAGGCTGTCGACACAGATTCTGGTCACTGTAGAAGATGCTTTTCCATCTGTCACTATTCAACCACGTCTGTGGCAGAAAGAATCCCTCAGATCAGGAAAAGTCCCAAAAATAAATATGAGGAAAAAAAGAAGAGGTCTGGGTTTGACTCTAAAAACTCAGAGAAAAATCATAGGACTTAGAGCCACAGTGAATCCCAGATATTATCTTCTTTTCTTGTGTCCAAAACACCAACATTAAATCATCCTGGGCAATAATTTTACACAGAGGCAATTAAATGTCTTGTTTATGTATTTGGTTTTTCTTTCTTTTTCTTTTTTTTCATGGTATATGAGTCACTTTGCTATCACTGAGATAAAATTCTTGACACCTGCAAGGTAAGGAAGGACAAATTCACCTCGACTCACAGTTTCAGAGGGCTCTGTTCATGCCCCACTAGCTGGTTCCAAGGTGGAAACAGCATGATGGAAAGGTATCGTGGAGAGAGCCGCTCTCCGTATGGCAGCAAGGAAGTACAGAAGAAAAGGAGAAACTGGGGGTGGAAATACAGTCTCTGGGTCACAGTGACCCGTCTCCAGCTGGTCCTGTGCCCTACCTACCTTTAGTTGCTGAACTCATCAAGGCTAACTCCACTGATGAGGATAGTATCCCTGTTATCCAATCACCTTCCACACACATGAGACTTCTGGGGGACACTGTTGTAGGTCCACATCATAGCATGAAGTATCGACCTTCCCCAAACCTAATGCAACCAGCAGACCCCATGCTTTCCTTTATTTTTTCCAAAAATCAGTTCTTTTTTTAAAAATGGAAAACAAACAAAAAAAAAGTATGGTAAATTATATGTAACATAACGTTTCCCATTTCATTGCTTTTCAGTCTACACTTGTGCTTGATGTTAAGTGAATTCACAATGCTGTGCAACCCATCTCCAGAACTCTTTCATCCTGCAACACTGAAATTCTCTACCTACTAGACACTAACTTTTCATGTCCCTGTCCTCCTGTCCCTGGCAACTACCATTCTATTTTCTATCTCTATGGATTTGACTACTCTAGATATTTCAAAGAAGTACGATCACATAGGATTTATCTTTTTGTGATCTGTTTGTCTCACACAGTGTAACGTCCTCAAGGTTCATGAAGATTTAGTATGTGGATACATTGGTACCTCAGTTCATGAGCCTAATTCATTCCACCATTCTGGAAAATATGGCCCCATCTATGCTCCTGTGCAGTACACGGCCACAGTGATATTCATCGCTCCATTTAGAGTCCACAGACAAAAGTAAACAGCTGTGGGGGACTCAGGTCAATAATTTCTGACATTGCCAGTTAAACAGAAGACCCAATGCTATTATGGGCTACTGGACTCTTTTAGAATATTTTCCTGAGTTTACACACCTATAATATTCAATAACGGAACTTAGAACAAATGGGGTATACCGATGAATGTCCATTTTGCATCTGTGTATTCAAAGTGGTTAGGATAGATATATAGTTGCATTCTCTTAATGAATAGAATGATTTGTTCTAATGGTGTTTGTAAATAGGATCACAAGTCCGCATCTTGTACAGCAATTAACCACTAAGAAGAATATATGCAGTGTATTATTTGTTGAAACTGTACTTCCGATTTGATTTGAAACTGTCTCATTGCTATCTGTTTATCAATAAAACTTTGAAAAAAAAAAGTAAATTTTGCCAAATACTTGTTTGCAAACCAAATTTTAAACAAAAGCGTTTATAAACTGAGGTACCGCTGTAATTTCCTTTCTTTTGGGGGGAGCACTTTCTTTTAAGAATGCAAAATAGTGGGGGAAAAAGTATTAGAAACTGTTAGGCTTTTTAGAGCAGTAAATACACAACAAAGGTTAAAGAGGCCTTTATTGTGGGCGCAAGGAAGACAACCGGAAGGGAGAGACTTGGTGCTTCATAGGCCCTTGCTCGGTGAACAAAGGCTACACCGGAGCAGGATGGAGGTGGGCTTTAAAGGGGCAGTCGGTGTGACGTGGCAGATGGTGATTGGGCAGGAGGTGGGAACAAGGAAACAGGATATGGTGAAAAGGGAGTAGGAAGTTGTAATCTGACTAGGGAGGAAGAAGGCAGAGCACAGCACGTGGCCTCCAGTGGCCCTGGCCAAACTGGCTTGCTGCCACCATGACTTAGCAGAACTTTTTATTAAGGTGGAGAAAACCCATCGCTGTTGTTTTTTGCTTAGAGGGCGTGATGACTCTCTAAGACTGCTTCCTGCTAAGTAAAGACGTTATCATGACAGAGGGCGAGGGAACAATGGACATCACTTATGTGGAAGCCAGCGTCAGGGGATTCTGCTAGTACGATGAGATTGCTGGTGGTGATGGCATGGAGCCTGGATTGTATAAAATTTTTCAAAAGTTTAAAGACACAAACAGGGCCGGTCAGATAGCCCAGTGGATTAAAGCACCTGCTTAGGCCGACACAGGGGCTAGGGTTTGATCCCCAGCATGGGGTGCCAGCCCCGCCCCGGGGGTGCATTGAGATGGTGATTGAGACTGGGCATGATGGTGCCCCCTTGTAATCCAGGCGTTTGGAGGCTGAAAGCAGGAGGACCACTACAAGTCCAATCTATGTAGTGATGCCCTGTAGACCATGTACTAAATACATAAACACACAAACACACATGTGCGTGTGCGCACACACATACACACACACACACACACACACACACACACACGAACACACACATAGGTTATTATTGTGATTAGAAGACCCAACAGAGAAAGCAGGAAAGGTGTCCATGATCCGAATGTGTCATTGCACCATGACCATGGCAAGGGAGAAGAGTATCAATTTTCTAGTTCCTGATGTTTGTGCTCTAAGGGTATAGGAAGGCGAGTGCCCTGAGCTAGTTAGACCTAGGGAAAGAGCTGAGGTTGAGGCAGTGCAGCTCTAAAATGATTTGGATGAGGTGTGCCTTCAAAAGCCCATTCACCTCTATTACTCAGGACCTACTGACTATGGCACAGCTTACCCTTTCTGAGTGTCTCTGTTTGTTGTTACTATGAACAATGAGTGAGAATAGGTATAACTGCCACGTCACAAACTTCACCTCCATCCTAGCCTTATATAGTCTTTGTTCCTCCTGCCAGGCCCTTAGAAGCTCCATGCCTCTCCTTTCCTGAGATCTTCCCTGTGTGTACAATAAAGACCTCTTTTATCTTTCCTGCCCCTTTACTGTGCTGAAAAACCAACAGAGATGATACAAAATTTCATTAAGCATAGTAACAGGAAATCAACAATCATTGCCGTATTGCTGATGTTACCATTCAAATTAGTTGTTTAAGTTACCAGATATAAATCTGCAAAATTGGTTAAAACAAAACCAAACAAGATTGAATAACGTCCCAGTTCACAGAGATCACATTTTGTTTATGATGGCATGGAGCGAGAATAGTTATTCTATTCATCAGCAACACATTCACTTGCTGATGGGCCTGTGAGTGTTTCTACCCCTTGGCTAGTGTGAATAATGTTGCTATGAACATGGTATACAGGTATCTCTTCAGGATTCCACTTTTGGTTCTTTCAGATGTCAACTAAGAAGTGGGGTTCTAGATCTATAGTAATTCTATTTTTAATTTTTTTACAAACCACCATGCAATTTTCTGTGGTAGCTGCATCTACAGTCCTTCCAATAGTGCACAAATATAAAACCTCTCTTTAAAAAATACTTATTAGCATGGAACAAAGTTTGACAAATACCAATCTAGTCCAAAATCCAGCAGTCAGCAAATAAAGAAGGAGAAGTCAAAGAGGTGAGAGATCTGTGCAGTGTCACTTAGCTCCTCCCTGGCGAGTCAGGCAGGGGCTCAGCAGGACACTGACCACTCTGCTGAAGCTGTGGAGAGAATTTGATGCAGGAATTATGTGCAGAGGTACAGGCAGCATTCAGCAAGCCAACAGAGAAATGAAGGTTCTCAGGGAGGGCAGCAGTGACATCAGTTAACCATCCTTTATCCCAAAATAGGAAAGAGATGAAATGGTGTGATTGAACCAATGAGCTTAGATCCTCTGCCCGGCGAGAGATGACTCTTCGGGGATGTAACCACCATTGGATCCATCATGTGGAAGGAATAGGAAGTGAAGTACCCCAGTCTGCTCTCTTTTTGCCCATTTTTCCATTGGCCAGCACCAACTGGAAACCAAAGCACAGAAGAACAGAGTAGTTAGGGCCAAATCCCCAGGTCCCAGAGGAGAGAGAGCACAAATGGATGAGGAAGAACACAGAGGAAAGGGGAAGGACTGGTACTGAAGAGCTATTACCAGCTAAAGGCTCTTCTGTTTGCTGCTGCCCAAATCAAAGAAGGGTATTTATTTTGGTGAAAAAGAAAAAGAAAAGTTTATTTGTTGGGGGCCACAAATTATAAATTAAGTCTAGGATACAGCTAAAGCTTGTTCTTATCCTGCCCCTGAGCCAGATTGGAGCAAGGAAGCTCCCAGCTCTTTTCTTTTCTTTTTTTTTTTTTTTCTTTTCTTTTCTTTTTGTATCAGTTATTTAATTAAGTTCTTAGTAAGAAATTTAGAACATTAATTTATGAGGATAAATTCCATTTGTCAGAACAAAAATGGATCAAAGGTAGCCCCAGAGCTGAAGAACAGCTTTGATTTTTGCTAACATCTGTGAGTCCACCACTTTCTGATCCATCTTGTACTGTTCTGAAATCCTGTATCTCCCTCGGTGTCAAAGATCTCGCCCTCCTGGTGTCTGTGTTTCCGCAGCTTCTTCTTCTTGAAGTAAGCATCAGTGAGGTGTTTGGGGATTTTCACTTTGCTGATATCAATTTTTGTAGAGGTGGCAATGACAAATTTCTGGTGTGTTCTTCATAAAAAATATGATTAAGGCTAAGAGGCCCAGTCACAAGTAGCAAGCCACTGGCCAACTGCTTCAGGAAGACCACTCTCTTGCCTCTGTGATGCCCAGTGAGGATGATCAAGATGGTGCCAGGAGTGATGCTAGCTTGAATTTTCCTCTCATGCTGACTGAAGGGTTTCTTTCCATGGCTCAAAAGCTCTTGGGTTACATCAGTAGGGTAGTATCTAGGCATTTTTTGAAGCTTAACCACCCAAGTACCACCATCCTTGTCCCCATGGACTGGTTTTGTGATCCTACTAAGAACTTTTTTCTCCTTTTTCTTCTCAACCTTTAATTTAGCAGCTGTGTACTTTCTATTGTACAAAGCCTTCCTGGAATGCATAGCAGATTGTTAGTATCTACTAATTCTTCTAACTAGAACAGGATTTTGGGTGCAGTGGGGCTGCCCCTTCTTAGGCTTTTTTGCCTTCACCTTACCCTTTTTACCAGTACCACTGACAGAAGCCTCCTTGGCTTCTGGTTTCTTCTTTTCAGTATCTGGCTCCTCAGTTTTTTCCCCTGCCATCTTGGAAGATGGGAAAGAGCTCCCAGCTCTTTTCTGACCACAGCTGGAAGCCCTAGGGCTGGTGACTGCTCAGAGCTCACAGGACAAGGTAAGACCTGCTAAAGATGATAGGTAAACTACAGTTTCCTCATTCCTCCTGTCTCATCTTGTCCTTGTCCTTGTCCTTGCAAGAAGGCTTTGTTCTTCTCCCTAGCCCACTGTAGTGGTCACTTCTGTTCCCAGAAA
>NW_004524615.1:11436455-11455288 GCF_000260255.1 Octodon degus
GTCATCCCAGCTAGCTCGTAGGTTATGGAGGGGCCCATCTGCCTCAAACCAGCATCTCACCTTGCACAGGTGTGACGGGGTCTTTCACAGCAGGGAGCAGTGTGGGAGGGAACACAATGAGCTGTAGACGTGTTCAGGCTGTTCCCCCCCTTCCTGGACCTCTCCCTCCCTTGCCTAAGAAAATGAGACTGGACTTCACTTCCAGCATCTGCCTATTCTGTCGACTCTGCTGGGCTGACAAGGAGGCAGCTGTTTGCACCTTAGCCTTAGGAAGTTTGCAGAAGCCACTTGACTCTTTAAAAAAAAACTAACTTAAAATTCCATTTTTCAGCCATTTACATAAGCAATGCATGGTCTCTGACAGGGAGGATGTCTAGATGTGGTTTTCTACATTGTGTATCATAGAAAACCAAGGGGCCGGGGAGATGGCTCAATGGAATAAGCTCTTGCCTGGCAAGCCAGGAGCCTGAGTTCAATCCCCGGTTCTGTCAAAAAGAAAGAAAGAAAATCAAAACTCCAGAATGCTCATGGTATTAGAAAAAATGAAAACAAAAGAAATTACCAAGAATCTTGTTATCAGAGGGAAGGTCCTATGGCCTTTTCCCAGGGTCTTACTGTTCCAAAGAATCAAACAGACTCACAAAAAAGGCAGAAAGAGGTACATTTACTGAAGGTGGAAGAGAGTGTGCTCTACAGGGCAAGAGTGCACCAGTGAAAAGGTTCATGGCAGCCCCCAGGATAAGGGAAGAGGGGCCTTTTCTATCCCAAACTCTTAGATTGGCCTTCCTGCCTTGGTTATGGCACATTTGTCCCATCAAAAACTCACTTGGCCTCATGCCAGATTTCTTTTCTAGATAAGCCTTTTCTTTTTCTTTTTTTCTTTTTGTGGTAATGGAGATCAGACTCTGGACTTTTGGCTTGCCAGGCAGAGAATTATGCCTCTGAACTATATCCCAGGGCTTCATGCAAGATTTAAACTGTGCTGTAGAAAAACTTGCTTAATATCCTGCCAGATAGAAAGAAGTGCTGGAAACAGCATCTTCTGCTTGGCCCTGCAAATGACAACAGATTCAAATGAAGGACTGAGAATATTGCTTTTTGATTAATTCTGTGCACTGTGCACAAGCGCTGTGGAGTCATTTCGGGCCTGTGTTCTACCCCTGGCTTCTCTTTAGAAACATCTTGCTAAAACTGTTAGCCCTGAGTTTTTGTAACCTTTGACATGTCCCACCCTGTTTGTTGTCTGGTTGCCCCAGCTCTAATCTCTTGCCTTGATCTCACACTAACAGATACCCAAGTGACATACTTTTTCTGGGATATAACTTGTAGCAAGATAATTTGGAAAAAGTTTGGTTCGATTTCACTGCTCTACAGGAGCAGCTCCAGAATGTCCATGCAAGAGGAACAAAAGGCTTAAAGGAAGGCTGGAAATGGATCTTTTTTTTTTCTCTCTAGTCAAAGGAGGAAATTCAGGCCCCAAGGCTGCAGGTGTTGGGCAGGTGGTGCCCTTCTGGATGAGGAACTGGTTGAGCTTTACTTGACCTTCTTCTTGGGGTGCAGGTTGTTAGTGTGGCCACACTTCTTCTTGTGGCAGGTGACAGCACGGGGGTGCAGGTGGGCATAGCACTTGCGGCAGATCATCTTGTCACAGTTGTACTTCTGGGCGAGCTGGCACAGGGACAGCTCGATGATCCCACCTTGCAGGTGAAGCACCAGAGTCCACAGGGTGGACTCTTTATGGATGTTGTAGTCAGAGAGAGTCCAACTGTCCTTCAGTTGTTTGCTGGCAAATCTCAGATGCTGCTGGTCAGGTGGGATGCCCTCCTTGTCTTGGATTTTGGCTTTGACTTTCTCAATGGTGTCACTGGGCTCAACGTCAGAGGGTGATGGTCTTGCCCATCAGGATCATCACAAAGATCTGCATCTCTGTGTCTACTGCTTGGCCACCTCGTTGAAGAGAAAGAAGTGGAAATGGATCTTGAAATCACTTTTTTAATATTTTTAATCTTTTTTATTTATTTGGCACAGGGTCTCTCTGCACAGCTCAGATTCATAGTGATCCTCCTCTCTCAGCCTCCCCACCCCTGGAATTACAGACATACACCACCATGTCCAGTTTTGGTGGCTGGTGAGGCCCACCCACGGCTCTGAGGCCATTCCAGGAATACAACCTGGGTCCTTGCACTTGTCAGGCAGGCGCTTAGACCACTGAGCTAGCTCCTCAGCTCTTGATGTCACTCTTCCATAGCAATCACAATGGTTTCAACCAGATGGCTGGTGCATTTCCAGTCTTTTCTATGCCTCTAATGGAGATGAGAGACTTGTCTGGAAGCCGGAATGTGCAGAGATTTGTGCTTGTTTATTCTAATAAATCTCAGGAGGAAGATGATTTATGTGGTAGGCAAAGCTCTTATCAAGCTTTCCCTTGGTAAAGCTGTAGAACTGATGTGAGTGGTTGGAGAGAGAGAGAGAGAGAGAGAGAGAGAGAGAGAGAGAGAGAGTTGTAGAGGTGAAAAGAGTGCAAATTCCTGCGGACAAAAGCAGCCTTTGCCAGGTTGTGTCTTCCAGACATGACCCCCACCAATGACCCATCCCACGTGATCTTCAGACATCACCTTGACACCCTTTTATGGTGGTGAGATAGAAATTTTGTCTTCTCAGAAAACCTGGACTGCCATCACCAATATAGTAATGAAAAGTGACTCCAGAAGTCACATCTGATGCTAGATATTAGAGATGCACACCTTCCTCCCTTGACCCTTAGGAAGCTGGTAGAGTGAAGAAGCCCTGTCTGGAGATGACAGACCAGCCTCAGGAAGGGCACATAGAGTTGCTGAGGCTGGTAACCAAGCTGACAGTGAAAACTATTCATGTTAGCCTAGACTTTTCCTTGCCCATCCCAGGAAAGCCTTTGTGTTTTCTTTCCTCATGTCAACTCAGTGAACCCTTCTAGAACCCTGTCCCTCTTGTATCCTGAGGATGGAGAAAAAGAGAAAACTAGCACTTGGGAAAGAGGAGTTGTGGAAGCAAGAAAAAGTAGAATACCTTAAATTGGAAAACAAGAACAGAGGTAGATGCAGGAACTTACAACCCACATCACTCAAAATGTTTCAGGAAGGTTGCCCAGAGCTAGGGGGAAATGACTGCTTTTTGTAGCTTCTGAGACTGAACGGGGTCCTGAGCACAGCACTGGTCGTGGTTTCTGTGTCTCTGGGGGCACAGAAGCAGCAGGCCCAGCAGTGGGTCTTGGCAGGAGGCCTCTAGGGGGCGAATCGTAGGCTTAGGTCACAAATACTACCCCTGCACAGGACACCCCAGGACCTTTCCTAATAAGAGTCTATCCCAAAATGATGGATTTTTTCCAACCTAATGACAGCTTGGGTTTTATTTCATTTGATATAAAATAAAATATTTCACTACTGACTGCTGTTCCTTCCTACATAAAGTTCATAGAAATCATTAGAAAGATCTTTTTTAAAGAGAACACATAAATTTAAGTCATTATTGAAAAGAAAGGAAACTTGGGCAAAACCAGAAGCTCTTGAGGTGAGAAAGTCACCAAGACTAGTTGAAAGAGGGCAAGCCACAGCCCAGGATAAGGGTGGGGGCACTCTGCACTCCTCAGGGGTACCCCAGACCCACCAGGGCTGGAATCTAAAAATTTTAAAAAGAGGCAGACCTCTGAGTGTTCAGGGTAAGGGCATTGGGTGGAGCAGTGGCCAGAGTGCAAACTCACTCTCCACAAGATGTTGGGAACAAGGACTCCGGGAGCAAGAGACACAGGACAGCGTCCTGGGTATGCCTTGAATATCAGCCATGAGGCCCTGAATCCTGACACGCCACAGAGCTTGGTCACACTCTCAAAAGCCACTGTGCAATGGCTACCCCCGATCCCCACCATCTGTCCCTGTACACTTGTAACAGAAATCCTGCAGCGACCCTGCACTCTCAGGCACAACACTGCACTCAAATATTTGAAGACAGCCAGCACCATAATGTAGAAAAAGAAATTTTTTAAACACATGAAAAAGGGGCCAGGGAGATGGCTCAGTGGAATAAGCACTTCCCTGGCAAGCACAAGGGTCTGAGTTCAATCCCCAGTTCTGCCAAAAAAAAAAAAAAAAAACATGAAAAAAGAAAATCTTAGTGTGTTCACTTTAGTGGAAGAGACAGATTAGAACATAGAAGAATTCTCTTAAAAATGCATAATAAATATTGCTAAAGATTTAAGGAAATAATATGAGCAATAACAAGAATAGACAGAACCAATCAAAACTAGAGGGCAGTGAATTTTTAATTATTGAAACTGAAAATTTAATATGTAGGTGAAGGGACGTGCTCTGCTGAGAAGCAACCAAAACCATGGTATTTACTCAAAATGTAAAACCTTGTAGAATAAATCTAGTTCTAGCAGGAAGATGAAAAGTAAACAAAACTTAAAGAAATAATTGATTACAAATGTGCAAATCTGAAGACACTGGGCCTCTGAAAGAAGCCATCAGTACCCAGCAAGATTTTTTTTTAATTTAATTATCCAGATGCAATTGAGCATAGGGAACATTTGTTTTGTTTCCAAGTGGCTTAACTATTAAAGCCAAGGATAAAACTGCCCAATTCAACAGAACTTCACTCTTTGCTCTTGGAAATCCTTGCCTGGAAAGTTAAGGCTGTAAATCAACAAATTACTTCTGTTTATTTTATAAAATTCAGCAAACCAATTTATCTGAGTAAACAATCCTTGCACTTGAACAAACAGCTTTGCTCACATGACCAAAAGTGTTTTCATCTGGGCAAAAATATCATTTTTCCAACAATTTTTGAATCAATATTTATTTTAGAATTGTTAGCCTCACTTTGCCCACCAATCCTAAACTACCAGTTGTGAATCATTCCCGTCTGCCCCTACTATGTAAGACTCACATTAAATCTCATTAGTTCTATCCCCCATCACCCCAGAAATATCCTCCCCCAAGACATAGCTTAAGATCCTCTCAAGGAATGGTATTCCCCACTACAAGGAATTTAATAAACTTGGCTTTGCTTTATCAAAAGATTATTTCTGACAGACATTTTAAGGAAAGGACAGTTGAAAATCTGGAAAGAAATTTCATCATTAGAGTAAAAGGAAAATCATAAAACATTCTAGATAGGCCTGCACTGGTTATCTGAAAAGGGACAAAGAGATTGACCTCAGGCCTCCTGACAACAGCAGTGGACCTCAGAAGATCTTGGAGCAGTTATCGCCCACCTCTAAAGGAAAATAACCTTGAACCTAAACTTTTATAAGCAGGCACAAACTACCATTAAAACAGAGGTCAACACATAATAGCCTATGGAGCAACCCTGTTTTTATATATAAAATTATGTTACAATAGTCACTTCCATTCATTCACCTCTATCTGAAGCTGCTGTTGTGTTTCTTAAGCAGAGCTGAATGTTATAACAGAAATCATGTTGCCACAAGCCCAAAATGCTTATTATTTGGAACATTTTATTTTTAAAAAGCTTGCTCTTTGCTGATATTTTGGAGAACAAGAGATGGGATGGGGAAAAAAAATTACAAACACGTGAAAAAATAAAATTTTAGTGTGTTCACTTTAGTGGAAGAGACAGATTAGAACATAGAAGAATTCTCTTAAATTCCCTTAATAGCCAGGAGGGAGGGCAGGGAGAGGGGGCATAAAAAGAACTAAGATGTGCTCTGTCCGCAAGCCAACTCCTTACAATATGTGCAATCAATGCATACTGCAAACATATAATAATGAAAAATAAAACTTGCACTTGTGTTTTTTTTAAAAAAAAACCAAAATAATATTGTGAAACAAAAAAGTTTGCCAAAATCTATTTTAAAATAAGGACATTTACATATAAATGTATGCAACATATGTTTATATATTTGCTATCTTAAAATTTACTATCAAGCAACCCAGCTTGGAAGAATCACTGTGAGAATGATGGGGAAAAGAGAGAGGAAGAAAGATGCTGAAGGAAGAAGTGAGATGCGTCAGTTAATAAGTCATAAGCATAGTAGTACTGTTGCTCTAAAAGGCTCAAGGCAGCAACTTCTGACATCACCAGTCCTACGGATAACCCACTACTATGATGGACTACTGGACTATATTGGATTATTTTGCTGAATTCACGCAACAACAATATTAAATGGAAATGGAATACCCATCTCTGACAAAACTAAACAAAAAAGGGGGATACAAATGAAGGACCACTTTGTATCTGTATATACAAAATATACAGAACTGTATATTCAAAATAGTTAGGATAGATATACAGCTACTTTCTCTTAATTCAAAGAGAAGAAAGATTTGTACTAATAGTGTTTAGACAGGATATCATGTCTGCATCTTGTACTATGAATAACCACTACGAAAACAATAATATGCAATGTATTAATTGTTGAAACTGTGCTACTAATCGATTTTTAATAACTATTTGTTTCTCAATAAAATTAATAAAAAATAAAGTAAGTATAAAATATTTAAATGTTGAATTAAAAACTCTACAGAGGCAAGTGAGATTGTAACTAAAAGGAACTTAAGGGGCAATAAAGTTCTTCTCAGGAAGACAGAGAATAAAATAACTCAAGACAAAGCTTGTCAGTCTAGATAATTTCAGATACGTATTAATGCTAGATATACAGTATTTGAAATTAAGCATTAGAAGATTAGACATAAAGTGTACACACTCCCAAACTTACAAAAGATAAAAATGAAAAAGTAAAATACTCCATAGCCCAATTAAGGGCAACTAAAAGGCCTAATAAGAGAATACAAATTAAGGGAGAGAATAATTCACATCAGTGAATTCAAAAGATTTGGTCAGGGTATATTATTTAGTTCAACATCATTTTTATTATTTTTTAGTGCTTACTTTGTGGCTGGCATTATTAAAGGCAGTAGGTATAATAATTTATGGTTCCAGTGAAGCTTACACTTCTGTAAGGAAACAGACCACATACCAATTAGCTTACAATATAATCACAAATAAGTGTCCTCCTAAAAAGAAAAAAAGGAAAATAAATAGATAGAAAATAAATATAAATAAATAAATGAAGAAAAGGGATGAGGTCCAATCAGAACCCTTCTGGGTAGCAAAAAAAGAAAAGGCCTCATCACCACTCACACAATAGGGTCTCTCTCAGCGCAATGTGGCTTTCTTGCACTATATATATATTTTGTTAACTATTATCTTGTATGAAAGTAAGAACTTTGATGTTCTGATTTTATATAGATCTAGAGCACAGTGAAATCATAAATAAAAAATTGCCTTTTATCTGTCTCACCACTATCATTCCCAACCATTGTCAAAGACATCTCAATTTTAAGGAAGAGTCCTCAGGAGGACAAGTCAAGGAAAACTTTTTAAGAAATAGTGGATAAAAAAGAGCTGCTCCCATATTTTTAAAGCACGAAAATTTTTGCAGCTCTCAATACAAATGCTTATGATATTTTATCAGATAAGGAAAAAAATTCAATTGCAAAAGCAATAAGGACTAATAATATGATTTTTCAAAATGAACTAGAATTATTCTGGGAACACCACATTTTTAAAGATATTTTGGAGTCAATAGTAATCTGAGTGCGGAGTAACTGCAGCACTCTCCCATTACTGGGAAAAAATACCTGAGACCAGAAATGTAAAGAAGGCATGGCTTGTGGTTCACCACTTCAGCGGGTACAGTCCATGGTGGTCTAGTTCCAGAGCAGAAATGGCTTGGTGGGTGGACTTGTTGCAGAGAAGCCACTGCAGTCACAGCACCCAGAGGCAGAAAGAGAAGAGAGGAGCGGGAGAGGAAAATACACGCTTGAAGCTGCTCCCCAGTGACCCGAACCTTGCAAGAGGGCCAACCTCTGAAGGTGAGACTCCTGGGAGACATTCCAGACCATAATGGCTCACAGTTGCTGCACACTCTGGTGACTTCAAGGCAATGTGGCCCAGTGGAGGAGAAGCAATGTGTGGGGAGGCTTGGAAAGCAGACATCATGTGAAGGGAAAAGTTAGAGGGGGCAAAAAAGCCATCCAGACCATGGCCACTGAGCCTGGTCCTCCAAACAAACCAGCCACCCAACACATTTAGTTTATTGATGAGTACCATGCCCTCCTGACCCAGTCGTGCCCCACAGCCCCACCTGTGAGTACACTAGGGCTTGGAGGGACATCTAGATGTAAACCATAACACCAGGTGAGTCTGATGTAGTCACAAGAGTCCTGGAAAATAGAAGAGAGATAACCAGGAAGATGGCAGGGAAGGAAGGACAAGGCCTAATGCCACTGGCTTTGATGATGAAGCAAATGGGCCAGGGACCAAGAAACATGGGCAAGCCCTAGATTCTAGCCAGAAAAGGCACAGAAACAAATGCTCCCGTGGAGCTTCTAGAAAGAACACAGCTCTGCAGACACCTAGGTTTTGCCCCAGTGAGACTCATCTCAGGCTTTTAGACTCCAGAATTGCAACACAATAAACCTACATTGCTGTAAATCCTTCAGTCCTACTGCTATGGGAGCAGGAGGAGGATAATAGAACAGTTCGGGTGGTCTACTGCTAAAATGAGATAGAACACAGCATCAATTTTACTTTTAATTTTAAAAACAGGAAATAAAAAATATTTTACGAGATAAATTAACATGAATGATTATAATTAGAATAAAATACTGATTGATGAAATAATTTTGTAGCCATGTTGTGCTGCAAAAAAAAAAAAATCACATTATCTACGGGTTGTGTCAGAAATATCTTTTTTATGTATTTAGGACAGGTTCTACAGGGTCTCATTGCACAGATTGGATTCCTAGTGATCCTGCTGTTTTCACCCTCCCAAGTGCTAGGATTACAGGTGCATGCTACCACACCTAATCTCAATCACCCCTGGGGGAGGCACCGACATGGCATGCCAGGGATTGAACCCCCAGTCCCTACATCTGCCTAAGTAGTTTTTTTGTTTGTTTGTTTTAGTTTTTTGTTTTTGTTTTTGTTTTTTTAGCCCTACAGACCCAGATAGGGGTCTTTACACTGAGTCTTAACCCAATCCTTTTCACTTTTTATTTTCCTGGGCTGTGCAGTGAGACTCTGAATATACCAGATACATCCACACACAAAAAAAAAAAAAAAACTTCATACATTTTGAGACAAGGTCTCGTTAAGTTACTATGTGGCTGGTTGGACTGGAGGATCTGGTTCCGTGGCCGTGGCCTGGAGGGGTTCATTGCCCTCTCTAACTTCCCCCTTTACGTGCTGTCTGCTGTCCAAGCATTCCCCTGCACTGCTTCTCCTCCACTGGGCCACATTGCCTTGGAGACTATGCACAAACTATGAGACGAAAGAACCCTTTTCTCTTTTAAATTGTGGGTGTCCCATGTTGGGTCTCAAGATGAGAAAGTAACAGACATCTGGATAAGCCGCACTAATCTCTCCATCTCAAGATCAATTAACAACTTTAATTCTTCCTAAGACCTGAATTCCTTTTTGCCATGTAACCTAACAAATTTGCAGTCTCTAGGCATTAAAACGGAGCATCACAACTATTAAGAAATAATTGCAATAAAAATGTAGTTGTAAGTTTAGCAATTATTTATGAAGATGTGTAATATAGTTACTTTGATCAATTATATTCTAAGTTAAATTATAACTAAATACAAAGTGAACTTCTTGCCAGTAAGAGCCTGGTATTCAAAGGAAAGAAAGCAAGATGTTCAATCAACAGTCGTAATTTTATTACAAATACAATAGAGTGTGAGTAATAAAGACTATCAAGCATAAAATTTTATTTATAGGGTAAAATTCTGTGTGAGAAGTGGCATGAAAATTCAAGTCAAGGATAAAATTTAAATTTTACCAATGTTTAGGAAAGTTTCATTTGTGAATACAACTGCAAAGGATGATAGTATTTGTCAAATCACCATGATATTTAGGTTCCACTCAATACTTTAAAACACTAAGAGTGGGATGTCACTTACCTTAAGAGGAAGCCAGAATGTGTGACCCATACACGTATCCAAGACAGTGCTCCAGGATGCCCTGGCCTAACCTCACTCTTCTGTCTTCTTGCCAATATTGTAGTTCTCACAAATAACCACCCAGTATATTGAAAATCCTGAGATAAGGAGCTGGAAAGAGCATCCTGGCTGTACTCCTATCCCATTGCCCCTCAAAACAGAATGTCCTCCAACATTCAGCCCAACAGGTCACATTGTCCTGGGGGACAGATCCCAGAATGGCTGGATTTCAGGGACTTTCACTTGTGGCACAGGTGCGATGCTAGCAGTCGAGACTCCATGCATCCTAGGCGGCTGTCCCGGGCCTTGGAGACAGTTCACACTGGATTTGAGCCTTCTGTTGTCCTTTGTTGCCCATCTGTAACTAACAGAAAAGCTTCACGTAACTTGTTGTGTGTTCTAAAACAAAACCAATTAAAGGTAGTGGAGACAAATTGGCAATTGTCCTTGGATGTCACAGAAGGTGACTAGAAACAGACAGGAGGCTTTGGGGGCCTGCTCTTGCTCTGTTTCTCAATCTGAATGCTGCTAAGCAGATGTATTATTTTATAGAAATTCATGGGTTGTACACATATACTTTTATTGACCCATCTATACATGGGTTGCAAATTAATAGCACCATTATTAAAATGTCACAGTAGCCTCTGTGTATTACAGATAACTTAGTGTTATTTACCTTTCAAATATTTTTCTCCAGTCATTTGTACTTTGCTTTATAGAAAACTGAGCAAAATTTACAATCAAGCACCTTGTGAAGGACAGCACATGAATAGTCAACAAGTGTGAAACATGTGATTTCCACTACTAACCAGAGAAATAAAAATAAGCACAGCATATAAATCTTTTGTTCAATGGAGTAGGAATTTTTCCAAAGATTTACAATATATATTGGGTTTTTGGGGGGTTTTTTGGGTTTTTTTACAATACATATTGTTGACCATGATGTAGGGAAAAGGGCACCCCTGTACATCTGGTGGGGTAATTGGTGCAGAACTATAGAACAGTGGCTTGGTAATACCTAACCAAATTCCACATACAGGAACCATCATCCTTAGAGCAGTCCTAAGCCAGTGGATTCACTAGCCTGCCATCTGTACCTAGGAAGGAAATTAAATTCCCATTTTTTCTAATCAATATAAAGCACTACCCCACCCTAATTTATACAACTTTAAACTGAGGAATCAAACAGATTCAGAGTTTAGATAAATCTCTCCCTAAATTTCTCTACTGCACAGCCAAAACTGGAGAGCTTAAGCATATTATATTTACTACTGTCACAAATTACATTCTTTGGAACCCTTCAAACTTACACTATTTTTAAACACTGACTTTTAAAATGTGAAATGGTATGGGGGAATAAATTTGTGGGGGAAAAAAGGTATATTTAATCAAAACTTTTGAAGATAACAATCTTAATACCTCTTTTGAAATACATTCTTCCAGCAGGCCAACAATAATAAAACAATCAATCAGGAGTAAGAGGATTTTATTTTATTTACACAATTAGCAAGACTAAACAATTATAGTTTTGTAGATATCCATGAAAGCATAAGTTATGCATTCCTCTAAATATTCATTTCATATTTTGAAAAATTAGCTTAATAACAGGCCACAAAAGCTCAATATATTTTTTAATGGTATACTCTCTACATTAAAGTACACAGCACTTTAAACACTCAAATATTTTTCTCTGGAAAATTAAAAATACAAACCTAAAATAACTCTTGAATTAAACAGCACATCAAATGGAGAAAAAGAAAGAAAAATCATGATGCTTCTCATAGTTCTCACATGAGTTGAATCCCCCTTGGCCCCCCACTACCTGGCTTCTGTGTCCCCACCCTGAGGCTGCCTTCCCTGTGCCCAGGGCTCTCCCATGTCCCCCAGCAAGCAAATCTAACAGGAAAAGTTGGCCAAGGAGAGGCCAAAGCAACCCAAGGCCCTCCATGACCTTCCTTATAATCTCGTAAAAGCTTCTGTTGGTGAACGTTCTTACCTTTTTGCAACAAAATGGTACTCTCTTCTTGTTTCCCCCGAGAGGTTGGAACCCATCTTGTTTTTTGCTTTGGTTGTATTTTGAATGCCTTCTTTTCTTTGCCCTCAGAAAGCTCAGATCTCATTTTATTCTTGGTTTTACTGTTTCTTCTCAGTTTAAATTTTCTGATTAAAAATTCTCTTCTTCTCTTTGAGTTTTGTTTCAGTGGTTCAGTTGTAAATAACTTCTTTAACCTCTTTTGAAAGTGGATTGGGTATAATACAAATAGACTTACTCATGCATATCTATGTAATATAATTAAAAAATACAGTGAGTGTTTAAATTTTTTAAATTGTTACAGTAAAAGACACATTACCATTGAAATTCCTCCCCTTGCTTTGAACCACCTTATGCCATCTGTCTCAGTTGCTTTCTCATTTCTGGGACAAGATACCCAACACTCACAAGTTAAAAGAAGAAAAAAATGTTATGGCTCAGTTTGTAGAGCTTTCAGCTCCCAGTCAGCTAGCTCCAAGCAGAGTGGCATGGAGAGGGGCATGGCCGAGGAGGCCTGCTCATGGCTTGGCAGGCAGGATCAAGGGAAGGACGGACATAGACCCTTCTAGGCTGTCTTAGTTATTTTTCTTTCATTCCTGACACAAAATAGCCAATGCCCAAGATTAAGGAAGAAAAGGTTCATTAGCTCAGTTTGTAGAGGTTTCAGTCCATAATGAGCTGGATGCAAGGTAAGGTGGCAGGGAAAAGGGGCAACAATTTATGGCAGTGGAAGACAACAAAAGCAATAAGAGCAAAGCAAGGAGCAAAACAAGCCTTTTTCTCACTGATATTGCATGCAGGCTACCTTCCGGGGTGGGGGGTGTAGCACTCACCACCTCAGTACCCTCCTCTTGCACAGCCCAGGATGTTTATAAAGTGAAGACCCCAGCCCCTTGCTGAATCACTTGGCTAACCCTCTAAACTTCTCAAGTGCACACTATAAACAACATCTTAGAGTGGTAAGGGCATGTCCTTCACACCCCAGGTGTAGAACTGTTCAGTAACTTATTAAGCTTCTAAGTTTAAGTTGATACCATATATGAACCAGGGCAGAAGCCATACCCTCCACAGTCAACGTCCTCAGTGACCCACCTGCTCCTTCAGGCCTCACCTCCCAATATCACATTTAGCTATAAACTCATCGGTGTCCCAACCCACTAGTGAGTGTCATATTCTATGATCCAACCACCTCCCCAAATCCCCACCTATGATTGCATGAGGCTCTGGGGGACATCTAGCCATAAACTATTATACTATCATTCTTGTCACCTTCTAAAGCAGCTCTGAAGCTGCAGCCGCCTCAATACCCTGAATCAATTAAAATATTTATCTTTCATGGGCATTTTGACTTTGGGGAAGAGCCAAGTTATGACCTGTGTCTAGATGTCTCCTCAAAGCCTCATTTGGTCATAGGTGACGCTTTTCCTGAGGTGAATGAATCTAGAGTGTGTGACTGATCCATGGTGCAATACCAGGATTAAGGGTGTGTGATTACTAAATCATCCCACTGATTGGCTTGCCACCATCCTAATCCTGGTAGCCTGGATACAATACAAGGGACAGAAAGAAGCTTACCTCATCCCTTGCTTATTTTGCTGCCTTCTGCACACCATGAACTGTTTCTCCTCTGTGATGCTGCTTTGTCAAGCCACCCTGCCTTGGAGCCAGCCAACTGTGACCTGAAACCTCTACAAACTGGGACTCAAATAAACCTTTCCTCTCTTAACTTTGGGCATCTAATATTTTATCCCAGCAACAAGAAAAATGACTAAGACCAGCCAGGAGTCACATGGTGCCAGATCCCTTGGGTAAGGCAGCTGACATGCTATGATATTTCCACCTGCCTGCCTTTCAATTAGACAGCACTCAGCAGCAGCATCCACTGCATTTGTGACCACACAAAGACCCTTATGACAGACTTCCAGAACCTCATCACAAAGTGACAAGAACCACTGGATAGGTGTGGTAAAAGCCAGGGGAAGTATTATGAGAGGGAAGGTTAACGGCAATGTGTTTTTCAACTGTAATTTTAAAATGTAAACATGTACCATATATTTCCATAACCCTGTTTGTATACATAAACATATAAGTAACCAAAAAATAAAGCCATAAATTTCAAGATAGGCTGAAAATCATTAGACATGACATTTTTAGGCAAATAAATCTTGAAACACCATAGAGTTATATCAGGAAAGTCACCAACCAGCACATAAAATTTCAAGCATTACAGGAAATGGTTCCTTTCCCCACCTACTGAATCATCCACAGATAACCCAGATAGAACTACACCAACGACACTCTAAATACAGCACCTCAGTGTCCTCAGGTGACTCAGCCTTTCTGAGGAAAGGATGTTCTTTTGGCTCACAGAGAGTCCTTGGAAAACCTTCCAAGAATAGCCCCTGTGGGGACCCCACTGCAATTTCCTGTGCTAATGAAAAGATTAGCTCTAGGTGGGGAGCAACCTTCACTCTGTGCAGATGTGACTGAGGAAAGGATGTGAAAGCTCCTTGAGGAGCCCAGTCATTGATTCGAGCTTTGCAAGAGAAGGAGCCAGGATCTTGGCTGTGCTTCAGACGGTCGCTGAGGCAGTGCAGGCCAGAGATACTGAGAGCAGGGCTCAGTGCAGAGGTGCTCGCCACCTTGTGCCAGCCCGCCATCCTTACCAAGCTTTCACTGGCTTCCCATCAAGCAGATGCTACAAACACATGCAGAACCTTTGACTCTCCAGGATCTCAAAGTTATATGGCAAGAAAGAAGTGGAAGTTGGCTTGAGGCTTTATCTTCTCCTTTCTTAGCTCACAGCTTTCAATAAAAGCAATATAAACCTTAATACTGTACTTCTTCCTTTGGAAAAATGGCTTTCTTCTGGCAATTTCTCCCATATAGCTTTTCCATAGTACACAGAGGGGCCAGCTATCATTTTCTTTTCTTTTCTTTTCTTTTTTTTATCATTTTCTAAAGTGCCGTATCAAGGAAAGTGGAGATGGCTGAATGAACTCTCCTCTTCTCCATCTGATATCTTGTTTTGCAAGCTTATTTCCTGGAAGAGTGTTAATCGGTGGCAAGAGAATTAGACAAAAGACCAGTTGGCTGGAAAATGAGAAGCGATAAAAAGCAGAACTGACTCTTTTGCTGTGGAGGACAAATGCTATTTCCATAAAGCGCTCATACTAAGATCTTGCCATCCCCCCAAATCAAGGCAGCAAAGCCAGAGGAGGTCGCACAGGTGAAGAGTCAGCCCCTGGAGTGTCCATCCTCTCCCAATTTCTTCGGCTGCCTCTGCCTTTCAGCACTGGATATATTGACATTCCATATTACAGGTTCAGCCCCTCACCCCAGGGTTTCCCACCTCTGCCCACCATCAAGCGAGTCCCGGGATTTGGCATGGTCTCAGTCCTGTTTCCATCACTCCATCACTTCTACCTCTGTGTTCATCTCCAGCTACCATTACAGCAGTTGCTGCAAACTTAACAGCCTAAAATCACATACAGTTATTAGCTCCCAGGTTTATACATCAAAATATTGGGCAGGCTCAGCTACTTGTCTGCTGACCTGACACAAGAACAAAGGTTTTGGCCTGCCTGGCTCTTACCTGGAGGCTCAGGGAGAGTCGGCTTCCCATTCATAGATGTTGCAGCCAGAATCCATCAGCTGTGAGACTGAAGTTTCCATTTTCAAGAACCTATATATGCTCCCCAAGGGCACCTGCATTGCTTGTCCTGTTCCTTCCCACAATTGCAAGCCAATAATGGCATGCTGGACTCCTCATCACACTTTGCAGCTCTCTGACTTCCTCCTTCTTTCTTATCTTCAGACTTCAGCCAGGCAAAGCTGTCCACTTTCAGGATTCACAGGACCACACTCATATCCCCCACCCTCCACCGCCTTGACCCTGGATGATCTCCCTATCATCACACCAACTGATTATTAACTAGGACTCGATCTGCAAAATCCCTTTTGCCGTGTCATGAAACACATTCACAGGCTCCAGGAAATAGAGTATACTCATCTTTAGAAACCATTCTGTCTAATACCATGCCCAGATTTCATCAGTTGCCAAGCAGGTCTGCAAAGCAGGGCCCAGGGACAGGCCTCTGTGCCACCCAGGCTCTCCCGTGGTGGACTTAGCCGTGGGATCACCCTTCTACCTGACCTGGTGTTGTGCAGCAACTGCACAGTGCTCCAGGCACTGACTTCCACCATCAAACCCTCCATGCAGGGCTGTGAGCCTCCTCATGCTCCACCCCCAAGATCCAGAACTAAGAATTACCAGCTTAATCTTTGAACTGCTGCCTCCTCAACCTCCTCTCAATGCCACTAAAGAGGCTCACTGTACTACACTGGTAGCCAAATGGGAGGGACAATAGGACTCCGCTAAATCACTGGTCACCTATTAAATTCATATACTGGGACTGTTAGTTTTTTGACTGAAGATCCAGTATTTCTAATCAAGTCATATTTTGTAATCTGTAGAAGTCGGCAATGTGTTCTCTCCGATCTAGGTTGTTTTGAAACATTTCTCTCTGGGAAGAAAAATGTTCTAGCTCTCTGTTCTCCGAGGCTAGAAATATAAACAGTACAAAGAATTTATATAATAAAGATTGAGTATTTCCCAACCTCCTCATCATTTCAGCTCCTACTCAGTTAATGTCCTTAAGGGAGTTTAGCTTCATACCCAATTTACAAGCACGCCATCATGACACAAAGAGCTGAGCTCTATAACAAGGAAAAGGGGAAGAGCAAAGAAAGCTGCACACAAATTGAGAATCACTTGCTCCTTGACATCATCTAACAGGTGCCTAGACAACTGATCTCATCTCCCATGTGGCCTTTTGTCCCCACAAATGATCAGTGTTGCGAAGCACACAGTCCACCCTGAAACTGTGCACACACGATATGAAGTTATTGGTGCTGGTTTACTTCACATCCCTTCTGATTTTGTTACCCTCATGTAAGTATCGAGTTTATTCTTGGATCACAGACCACAAACTCAGGTGCATGAAACATTACACGTTCATTTATAAGTCAGTTGCATTTCTGATCCGACATCCGAGAATGGCTGGTTGGAAGGAAATACATCCTCCATCACTTGGAGTTTTCAGATAGCTCGCTGGAGCTATGACTAGGGTGGGAGAGTGTGTGTGCTGCTGTGGGTCCCGGGCTGACCCTCTGGATACGCACAAGTTTGCTTAGCACAGAAATGCCCTCTTTTTCTCTTTGTGGCCCACAAGGTGCTAACCTTGCCACCAATCAAACATAACCCATATGGTGGATTAATTAAGATGCAACTTGCAACATGCAGCTGAACTGAATCCGAGTAGTTCTGGTTGTGGAAGGCCCACCTGAGGAGTGCTGCCAACAGCATAAAAGGAGAACTGGAGGGGGAAATGGTGTGCGATGGATTCTCCTAGACAAGCCCATCACCCTGGCTTTCCTGATATGAACTCAGCTGTTCTCTGTCAGAGGAGGATCTCGGGTCCTTACTGTCACTGAGGATGGCTACGATGCTCTTCAGGGGAGCTCTGGTCCTCACCTTGAGCATCACTTCCTGGCTCCAGTGCAGACCCCTCAGCCTGCTAGCACAGCTCCTTCATCCCGCTGGGACAGACTTCTCGACTTTCACCACTGGCCTTTGGGACATCCCAGCGCAGATCCTTAGTACAGGCTTGCATGAGACTTTCTCGGGTACTCGAGGCATTCAGCTAGATTCATGGAGGACGATGCCATGGTATCTAGGCCCTCAGCTGCACTCTTCTGGGTCTCTACTGTGTGGACAGATTTTCTACACTCTTTTGTAGTTAACTCTTTGGGTAAATATTATAAAATAATCCTATAAAATATGTATCCTATATTAAATTTATTCCCCTATAAACCATCACTACAACAAAATTGATACTGAGAAATGAGGTATTGTTGTCTTGCCATGTGGTTTAAGCATTTTAGGCTGGGGTTGGCAGCACACATCTGTAATCCCAGCACTCTGGAGGCTGAGGCAGGAGGATCATTTTGAGTTCAAGACCAGCCTAAACTACAAAATGAGCTCAAGGCCAGCCTAAACTGCAGAGCAAAGCCCTGTCTTAAAAAGACAAGAAAAAAAGCCTTAGGAATTCATTTGGAAAGGTTCTCTAGAGGCAGCCTCTGTACGCTATAAACTATGCAGGAAACTCTGGTCCGAGCCTGGAAAACCAGAGTACTGATGGAAGTGCTGCCAGGTAGGAGAAAGCTCCGGAGGCTTCTGCTGAGGACTGCAAGCGCCGCTGGATCCCAGGCGATGTGTGTTGTGCTTTGCCAGGAAGTTGGTTTTTGCTCGTGTTTTGAGATAGTGCCTGAGTGGAAGAACAATTTCAATGCAGTCTACCACTAGGACAGTGGCATAAATATTGGATCTATGTTCAAATTTAAGAGTGATGAGCCAACAGAGTGATTTGTGGAGTTGTAAGATGGAAGATGAAACAGAGGGGGGCGGGGCGGGGCAGCGGCAGAAGGATCCGCGGTGCGTCTGTTTCGGCTGCTTCTGTCCCCTCGTCTAGCTTTCGCACTCTTAATTGGGCGCTCTGTGCGGCACCATGGGGAAGCGGAACAATCGGGTGGCCCACATGAATCCAATAGCAATGGCCAGATCAAGAGGTCCAATCCAGTCTTCAGGGCCAACCATCCAGGATTATCTGAATCGACCCACGCCTACCTGAGAAGAAGTGAAAGAGCAACTAGAAAAGAAAAAGAAAGGCTCTAAGGCTTTGGCTGAATTTGAAGAAAAAATGAATGAGAATTGGAAGAAAGAACTAGAAAAG
>NW_004524615.1:11456803-11460699 GCF_000260255.1 Octodon degus
AAAGCAGGTTTTGAGTTTTTGTTTTAAACAGCTTCATATTGAAGCTGAGACTTAAAAACACGTTGAGTGGCAGGCCTGGTATGCTGTATCTTGTTATATAAAACTGTTGCCAGAATCTTAGTAAATACAATGTTTTAAAAGTTTGTTGTCTTTGTATATTCATAACAAATTATGACAAGTTAAATTTAAATGAAAATCGTAAAAAAAAAAAAAAAGATGAAACAGAGAAGAATGTGCTGTTGAGAGGAAACAGAGCAATGGAAAAATAAAATGAGGCCTTTCACCGGACAGAAAGAATGTATTTGAAATACAGGAGATCCCTTGGGACATCTTAGTGTTGTCATGTCCTGTTGTTAAAAGTCAGTGGGCGGTTTCTAAGATTTAGCTATGGCAAATTGCACTGCCATAAACATGGGTGCACACATATCACTGTGGTATATTTTCAGTTCTGGTAAAATGTCCATCCAAAGAGGAATGGATAAAAATGATGTTGCATTTTTTAAAAAAATGTTTTTGGTTGTTACAGGGCCTCATCACACAGCTCAGACTCATAGTGATCCTCCTGTTTTCAGCCCTCCCAGCACTGGGATTACAGGCATACACCACTATGCCAGGACTCTGTGGCCAGCTCAGCCCACCCTGGTGGCAGATCTGGCATGGTATGTGGTACCGGGGAGCAAACTGTGGTCCCTGTGCTTGCCTAAGCAGGTGCTTTAGTCCACTGAGCTATCTTGCCAGCTCATGATGTTGTATTTTTATTCAGCGGAGTATTACTCAGCTATAAAGAAAGATAAACTTGAGACTTTTATATGTAAATGGATGCAACTAAAGACGATATGCATAAGTGAAATGAATCAGACCTGCATGTTTAAGCATTGTATTATTTCCCTAGTGTAAAAACCTTAAAGAGTAAATAAAATCTGAAAGGCCCAATAGGTATTGTGAAAGAGAAAGACACTGCTCAAAAGAAAAGAACAACTGGGATACATAAACATATATGTGTATATATATACACATATATAAGCTTGTAATCAGGTTTGTTAGTCAAATTATTGTGGTTCTAACCTTGAAATTTGAACACCCTTTGAATAATTTGCTTGTGGTACAGAAATGAGTACAATAATTTTATATATGTAATTGTTACATTAATGTATATTTGACTAGACCAAGATATGTTAACTTTTCACAAACCTGCCACTGGAGACTATGGTTTAAGGAAATGTATCTGGTTATCAAGTTGACCAGGGGTGGATTGTAGTGGATTAACTAATGGTTAATTTGTAATACCCAGTTCAACTGAATTAACGTGGTTCTGAGTATAGAAGGCCCACCTGAGAATTATTGCCAACAACTTATTGTTAGACTTATGGAGGACAGTGCTATGGGCTCTAGGTCTTCAGGTGGACCTAGGCAGGATGTATCCCTGCCCTCAGTTGATTTGTATGGGCCTCTAGTGCATGGACAAATTTCTTGCACTCTTCTGCATTTGACTTCTTGGCTGAACCAGTCCTGTATTAAATCTATTTCCTTGAAAACCCTGGCTGCAACAACCCATCAGCCTAATGAGTCAGGTGGCAGCTACCATTGCTCCCTAAGGTCCTTAAACACCTCTAGATGCTTCTAGAAAATCAAAATCAAGCTGTTTTTGTTTTGTTTTGTCTTTGTATTTAAGATAGTGTGTATAGGGTGTACAGGTCTCACTACGTAGATAGGACTCATAGTAATTCTCCTGTTTTCAGCCTCCCAAGTGCTGGGATTACAGGCATGTGCCACCATACCCAGTCTCAATTGCATCTCAGCATGCCTCGCAGGCAAGGCCAGCAGGGCCCTCTGAGATTGAAATCTTGTCCCTATTCTTGCCAAAGCAGGTGCTTTAGTTTGCTGAGCTATCAGGTGCTTTAGTCGGCTGAGCTATCAGGCCGGCCCTCAAGCTTCTCCTTTCACCTAAACTCTTCCCATTTCTCTGGTGAAAGTAAATCAGGTAAACTGCAGGAAACTCTGTCACAACTCTCCCTCCTGTCTTCCTGTGAGCACCAATCACCAAGTAGAACCCTGTGTGATCTGCACTCTCATCTCTTCAACAGACTTGGGTTGAGAAACAAACCAGACAGCCTCAAGCCTTCTTTGGTACAACTAATCACAAGGTCATGTCTGCCTAAATGAAAAAGATAAAGAGAAAATGAAACTGAAAAGTCCAGTAGCTTAGCTCTTTAGCTCATAATAATGGTCTTTCCCACTACAACATGTTTCTTGCTCCTGTCCAATGGAAAATTCCAAATCTAGATGAGCCCATGCCCACTCCAACAATGCAAGTCTTCCTAGAATCCTGAGCTGGGTGTAAGTGAACCTCACCCACTGCAGCCTTCCCTCTGACTTATCAGTGGTTTCTTCTCAGTCTTTGGAGGTTGGAAAGCATCTCTATCTTTGTGGAAACAATCTATATGTTAGACTAGCGTCAGGGTGTAAGAATTTAAAACAGGAACTATTCAGATAGGTAATGTGAGTATTTCTCAGTAAGTTGCTGCAAGGTTTGCTTACCAACCTTTGGGACAAAATGAATTATTCTTTTTTGGATTCCCACACAGTATGAAATTTGCACACATTTTAGTTCTTCATCCCTCATACCCATAAGTGAAGCCCAGCCAAATAGGAAAAGCGAAACCTTTCAGAGCTTGCTGTAGCATGGCAGTCAGCCACCATCTCTTGTACTTTGCAGGGATTCAAAAGACCAGCAAGGGAGGAAGAGAGCTTTAAGGGAATGAAAGAGGAGACTTCTAGAATACTCTAGCTGGAAGCTGAAGCAGCTAATTGGAAGCAGGGCAGCCTATGTGATTTATTCAGTAGCAAATCTGGCTTTCTCTGGTTGACCACAAATCAGAGTGGGGACAAAAAGAGAATCTGTCAGTTATTGTACTGATCAGCTGTCCTGTTGCTGAAACAAACTAGTCTGCTATCACCTACAGAGGAAGTTTATCTTTGACCCCCATACTCAGTGGGCTCTGTCCAGGATTGGCTGGCTCCAAGGCAAAAATCTCACGGTGGAAGGGCATGAAGGAGCAAAGCTGCTCACTTCATGGTAAGCAAGAAGCAGATCATAAGGGAAGAGTGTCAGATGGATGGGGTCGGGGACCAGACATAGACTTCAAACTTACATTTCCATGACTCAAGCAGACACATCCAGAGGTGCTCTTTATTAATCCTCTAGGCCGTTCTCAAGCCAACCCAGTTTACAATTTAGTTTAACAGTCTTGGTTATCGATCAAGTGATAACTTTCTTTGCTGCACATGCCAATGTGATCTCCAGTCTGGCTTAATTGATAGACTGGCTTTCTGCAATGGTAATTATTGATAGTGGGCAGGATTTCTGGACTTCCTGCTACAGTTTGGGTCAGGGTTCTACTTTTTTATACAAGGAGTAGCTAAAAAATATGGGTAATGTTTCATTTTTTTAAAAAGTTACAACAGTACAACACATTCCAATCAGATGTACTTGAACCAAGAGCAAGTATTTTAATTAATCTGCTTGTGAGTTAAGGATAATATCTCTTTTAGTGTAATAAATTTTTAATTTAAACATTCTGTGTATTTTTGCTCAACCCATGTTAATCAATCATTTATGGCAAATTACATCAAGTAAAACTTTTACAGAGTGCCTTTATCCACCTCATTCACTAGATCTGACACCATCAAACTCTGGCTCTTCTTCAAAGTCAAAATGACCATAAAAGTTAAACATTCTGTATCAATTCAAAACATTAAGGCAGCGAGGGTAGCATGAATGAAGATATTCACAAAAAGGAAGTTGCAGAACTACTTTAGAAAGTGACAAGAATCATAGCAAAAGTGTATTAAAAGTGGAGTGGGGCAACTGAATCGACAAGATATAACCACTCTCA
>NW_004524615.1:11461834-11462439 GCF_000260255.1 Octodon degus
AAAATACCTAGAATAGCAAAGGCAATCCTGGGCAATAAAGACAAAGCAGGAGGCATTACAATTCCTGACTTGAAATTATACTACAAGAGTGTGCCTAAGGAGAGTCACATGTAGAGAAAACATTATCTCAGGCTTTCACAGAGAGCACATTGACCAACCAATGGCCGTGACTCATCCACATGGCTGACACTGACAAATGTTCTACAATCTGAGGTACAGGATCTCAGGAAAAATCCTGAGGGGATTTCACTGACTTTATCAGACCCAAAAGCTACAACTCTTGTTGCATAGGTCCTGCTTTACCTTGGTCTTAACCACCCAGCACAAAAGTATAAAAGCGAAATATAAGAAGTAAAACCATGCTGTTATATTGAGCTGTAGGGGACTCAGGTCAACAATTTCTGACATTGCCAGTCAAGCGGAAGACCTAATACTATTACGGGCTACTAGACTCTTTTAGAATATTTTGCTGAGTTAACACACCTATAATATTCAAACGATGGAACTAAACAAAAAAGGGGATACAGATGAACGTCCATTTTGTATCTGTGTATTCAAAGTGGTTAGGATAGATATATAGTTACATTCTCTTAATGAATAGAGTG
>NW_004524615.1:11469804-11470419 GCF_000260255.1 Octodon degus
CAAATACATTCATGGGGGGAAAAAAGCCACTTTAATAAATGATGTTGGATAAAGCTACAGTCAAAATGGATCAAAGATGTAAATATTAAAACAGAAACACTAAATCTTCTGGAGAAAAATGTAGCTAGAAATCTTAAAGATATAACGATAGGTAGAGAGTGCATGAAAACCAAACTGCGCAGGAAATACTTCAAAGAATCAACAACTGGGATCTCATCTTTTTCAAAAGTTTCTACACTTCAAAGTGAATCTCCAACAGAGTAAAAAGAAAACCCACAAACTGGGAAAAAATTACAGCCAACTGTCCCTCCAACAAAAGCCTTCTATCTAGAACACATAAGGAATTTTTAAAAATTGCCCCCCCCCAAATTCAAAGATGCAATCCAAAAATGGGCACCTGAGATAAACGTATATTTCTCAGAGGAAGAAATACAAATGGCAAGTAAATATATCAAAAACTATTCAACATCATTGGTCACTCAAGAAATGCAAATTGAAACAACACTAAGATTCCATCTTACCCAAGGGAAAAAAAAATGGCTAACATCAAGAAGTCAGCCAATATCAAATGCTGGAGGGGCTTTAGAGAAAAAGGAACCCTTCTGCACTGTTGGT
>NW_004524615.1:11474604-11475683 GCF_000260255.1 Octodon degus
AAAAAAAAAAGAAAATCAGTGTGGAGATTCCTTCAAAAACTAGGATTGAAGATCTCATTCAAACCAGCTGTTCCCCTCCTGGGTATTTTTCCAAAACAACTGAAAACCTCATACCACAGTGATATGTGTGCACCCATGTTTATAGCAGTGCAATTTGTCATAGCTAAATCTTGGGAACAACCCAGGTGCCCATCAGCTGAAGAATGGATAAGGAAGATATGGTACTTTTACACAGTGGAGTATTATTCAGCTATAAAACAAGATGAATTTGAGTCTTTTGCTGGTTAATGAATGCAACTAGAGAATGTACTCTTAAGTGGACTAAATCAGACTCACATATGCAAGCATCATATTGTCTCCTTAGTGTGAGAATCTGAAAGAGAAAAATGGAATCTGAAGGGTACAAGAAATACTAGGAATAGGGAAGGAACTTATTCAATAGGAAAGTTACTGAGTTGAGGAGAAGGACAAGAGAGGGAGTAGGGAAAAGAGATTTATGTATGTATATAAGCAGGATGGTTTGGACAACTGTACTGTGAATTTCTGCTGGTCTATGGAAAAAGTGGATAATTTGTTTTGTCTCATTTTTTTCAATTAATGTACTTTTGTCTTCTTAATTTCTTATGCATTTGCTTCTTTTTTTCTTTCTTCTTCCAATTTTACATGCATATATCTGGTAGTATGAATAACTGACTGGAAGACAACACTGTATTATAACAAATACTGTAAAATTCATATTATTTTATTAAGTGAAATTGTGTATCACTTGTAATTTTTTCTGTTTTTATTCTAATTTGTACTTTCTTTCAAAAAGAAAAGAAATGGTGCCGGAAAAACTGGTTTTCTACATGCCAGAGACTAAAACTAGGCTGTATCTATCACCATACACTAAACTAAAATCAAAAATGATCGAAGATCATTAAAACAGGAATGCTAGACCTACTGGAAGAGAGACTATGTAGAAGTCTTGAAGACATAGGTGTAGCCAGAGACTTCATGAGTATTACACAGGAAGTACTACAAAGAACCAACAAATAGGATCTCATTAAAATCATTTTCAAGCTGGGGATATAGCTCAG
>NW_004524615.1:11476628-11478399 GCF_000260255.1 Octodon degus
ATTTATGTCTGAAAGGATGCATTGTGAGGATATACTCAAGTGAAATGAATCAGACACAATGTGTGTAAGTAAATACCACATCATCTCTCTGGTGTAAGAAGCTAAAAGGATATATAAGAACCAAAATGTAAAAAAAAAAAAAAAGAACCAAAATGTACAATAAATATTGGAATTAGCAAGAAATTGTTCAAAAGGAAAGGGGACTTAGGGTGGGGAAAAAAGGAAGGGGAAAAAGAGAAAAGATGATAAAATGGAAACAAAGCTTTGTAAATAAAGAGGGGAAGAAAGGTTGGCAGGAGGGAAAGAGAATGGGGAAAACAATAGATATACATCATGTGCAGGTACAAGTTCCCTCTGATGAATGCGGTCATTATGTATATTAAATTGTACCAATCAACTTAATAATTAAAAAACACCATTCTTTCCATGGCTTGATCTTCATTCAACAGTGCAAGGTCTTCCTTGTGATACATGCAGAGAGCTGCTGATACAGCACAACATGTCCTGCAACACAAGACACACTTAAATTTAGAAAGCAATAAGCCCCAGGCACAGTACCAACAGCAACCTCCAGCCTGCCGTTGTACATTTAACTTGTGCTTAAATTAAAAGTGAGCATCTCTGCGTATTTTTTTGTTCTTAGTACAAAGGCTCATTATCTTAAACAAAATATAATCTCAGATAACAATGATGAATAAAGCTAAGCATTGTGTCTGTGAGAAAAATTAGCTAAGTGATACATGGGTTATGTTGTTGCTGTACTGTTCAGAATTGCTAGGCCTGAAAATTCTCCCATTCTTATTTCTGCAGCATGATTAGTGTATCTTAGGATCATGGAAGACAGATTAATTTTTTCAGCGTACAATGAACTCAGCCCTACTGTCAAATGCTGCTGTTTAACAACCCGATCCTCCCAGCTCCAGGCTTTGTTGGCTCAAGGTGTTATCTAAATGCAGTGGCATGCCACTCAAGAACCTGCAAAACAGGGACTTAACACGCAGCCCTGAGGGGCTCAGTGTCAATGCGATGCAGAAATCTCTTTCCTTCCCCTGGTAAATTCTCCTTTGACATTGAAGGGTTGAGGATGAACATGATCAAACACCAATTAAGCCATAATGATCTCAGAATTATGCGAGATGATGACTGGGAAAGGTTGGTCTGTTCCTGAAAGATAAATGAAGGAGAATGCCAGGGAAAGAAACATTAACTCAGGGGGGAAATGTGCACTTGCTGTGCAGCCAATCACAGTCACACACTCAATTTACCCCTTTCCTTCCATACCAGCCCTTTTTTCTAGATTTCCAATTTCTGCAAATGGCACCCCATGTCCCCACACACTCACTCTGAGGACCTGGCATCAGCATGGACCCCGCTTCTCTCCTGTCCCATGGGCCCAGACAGCCTCCCAAGCCTCCATGTGCCCTGGTTCCCACCCTCCTGCAGCCATATCCTAAAAAACTTAAAACCTTTATAATCAGGATTATTAAAGTAGCCCCCAGTTGGTGCACTGCCTACATCTTTCTCCCATTGTCATTTGCATATTAATCCCTTCATACATGGAAGTAAGCAGGGTCCCTGATCAGGTCAAGAAGGGCCAAGGAATGGGGTGCGAATGCACCAGTTCAGGGGAGCTGTTTCTGATCCTCCATATATAGTCCTACTAGCCCAGATGGAGTCCCCATAGGCTGGAGAAGAGGGTTCTCATGCAGGTGAATGCAGAGGGTGCTAGGCAGGGGATGGGGAAGGCAAGAGAAGGTGTGATCTTGCTTGT
>NW_004524615.1:11479149-11494762 GCF_000260255.1 Octodon degus
TATAATCCCAGTGGATCATGAGTTAATCACAAATTCTAGAAGTCTGCCCCATGACTGCATGAGGCTTTTGGGGGACAAGTGGACACAAACCATAACACAAGGTCATTGGCTAAGGCTAGGTGGAGCTGGAGCAGGGAAGATAGGCTATGAACTCCAGGGGTGCTGGTCTCTGCCTGAGAAGACAAAGCTGGCCCCAAGAATTCCAGGGAATCCTCCACCAGCCAGAGATGTAGAGCTAACCAAGCAAAACACCAAAGTTGGTGTAGCTGATAGAGGGGACTGGGGAAAAGAACCTGGAGCATTAGTGAAATTATGACAGGGTCGGCCACACCTACTTTCCTACCTAGAGTCATTCCTGTCCCTAGGAAAAGTTACCCCTCATCTCCACTTTCCCAAACCCTGAGTATCTTCCAGAGCCAGGCTAAGAAAGTTTAACAAGTCTTATTTAACCACCAGTCCTCCAGTACATACTTACACATAGCAACAGAGCTGGGGCTTTGCCAACCATGGTGTCTCAGTTGAATGGACAAAGACTGGTGCGCCAACCAGGTCCAGTGCACACCTCATTCAAGAATACAGCTAGGCCTACAGCATACCTGGTCTGAGAGAACACTTGGTTACTCAGAGAATGCCTGGGCCCAGCCCTAGAAGATGGCAGGCATCCGAGGAAGAAGGAACATATGTGGCCCACAGGGTAGAGGGCCAGGTGACCTGGATCACAGTAGACAGGCAACACTGAAAGGTCCAAAGGTTGGAACACACAGGACTTGAGCCTCTTCAGAGGCAACAGGATTCCAGCCCTGTATTGAGTGTAAGGAAGTTCTCACCAGTCTCTTTGGAGAGCAGTGCAGCTGTATGAAGCATAAATAGAAACCTAAAACAGAAATAAAAGTATATGAATTGGAACCAACAGTGGAGATCAAAGGAAAGAGACATAAAGCTGTAGCATGGCAGGTGGCCAGGATCAACCAAGATACCAAGGCCCAGGTCGGGCTGGCCAAGCAGGTGGCCAGGTACTAACTTGTACCACACACAGGAGGAGAAAGCTGCTTCAACCCAAATGAATGTTTCAGAGATCAAAGAGGATGCTTTTGAGGTTCTTGAGAAGAAATGTCAAAAGAGACTAGTGCCTACTTTTGCACTGTCAGCATCATGACTCTACAGTAGCGGTTAGCTAATGAAATATTCTAAGTCCCTACCTCCCTCTCAACTAGATGTTATGGGATATAAGCCTGGCCACTGAAAAGTAAGCAAAAGTTCTTGGGAAGGATTCTATTCATGCTAACTATTCCCTTTCTCCACCTGGAATCAAATAGTGGTAGCTGGTGGGATAGGAGCCATCTTAGGACCAGTATATGAAAGCCCCAAATTCTAAGTAAACAAAAAACTTTTTTAAAAATCCATTTGCTTGGTGCAATCTTTGCGAGTTAGTGTAACAACAGTAGTTATGACAAGTGAACCCAGAACACTCACACAATGATGGTTTATTTATTATGTATATGATGGAAAAGAAGTAGGACAGAAGAGATGGTTCTTTCCTCCTAGGAATTTCATCCTTCAAAAAGCAGGATAAGAGAAGAGACTGCACCATTCTGAACATTCAGTTTCTCAGATAACCTGGGATATGGACATCCAGTCAGCACAGAGAAAATCAGGAAAAGATTAGTCCCAAGATAGAGTTTTATGAAGCAGAGATAACATAGTACAGAACACTTTTGCTGACTGTCCTTCTTCCAGAATTCAGTCATCACATGGTCACACTAACTGTAAAGAACTCTGAGAAATGTAGTTTAGCCCCAGAAGAAAAATCAAAGGTTCCCATACCATTCTCAGACCACCATAGCAAATCTGAAATGCCTCCTCCCAACCTTATAATTATAAAACAAAAGGGTTCACCCCTTGTCTAAGATATTGTGTTGTTGGGTATCTTTGTTACTCTCAGCCAAATATGATCTTGTTTAAAACCCAGGATTAAAACCATTGTTGGTGTTTCAACATTTACATATGATAATTTTTACACTTTTAACATTCTCATTGCTAATGTAGTACTGCTAATCTGATAATAATATATTAATGTATGAAGCCCGGTATCATAGTTCATGCCTATAATCCCAGTACTGAAGAGACGAGGCAGGAGAATCACCACACTTTGAGGACATTCTGGACTACACAGTGAGTTCAAAACCAGCCTGAACTACATAATAAGACTTTGCCTCAAAAAAATCCAAACAAAATTTAATTTATTATGCTGTAGAGTTGTGGTATACTACAACAAAGTTAAATTTACAAGATATCTTTCTTTCTGCATTCATAATTTCTGTCACATATATTTAACTTCAAGATCAGAACTCTAACATTTGAGGCTCTTCATGGCTATGGCCTGACTACATCAAAGGCTGTGTTGCCAGAGATGAACTTTGCAGACAGATGTAAAAACTAAGAATGTGCATTCCGTAATTTAGGTAACTTTGAAATAAGGTTTAATGTGCCTTTGGGAAGTCATGATTCAACATCAATTTCCTAAATCATAGGACTAGGAGAGATCTTGGCCGATTCCCTTGTATAGGATGAAAGAGGAAAAGAAATCCAGAGTTAGGTTATTGGCCCAAGATATAAGGGACCTAGCCAAGGTTCAAACCTATGCTCTCTGGTTCCCTAAAGTGTACTGTAAAATGTTTGATTTTGTTTTTAAATGTGACAAGAGTTAAACACAGAGGGGGCCGGGGAGATGGGTCAGTAGAATAAGTACTTGCCTGCCAAGTGCAAGGGCCTGGGTTCAATCCCCGGTTCCACAAAAAAGAAAAAAAAAAAGAGTGAGACATAGAATCACTGTATAGTCCAGCTACTCTACTTCCAAGTCTATACACAAAAGAATTAAAGACCATCATCCCAACTGATATGTATATAACCATGTTCCTAGCAGCATTATTCACAGAGCTGAAAGGTAAAATCACCCAATTGTTCACTGAATCATGAATAAGTAGACAAAACATGGTGTAAACAGACAGTGGAATAGTATTCAGACATCAGCAATGAGGCAGTGATGCGTGCTGAAATATGGATGAACCTTGGAAACACCCTGGTAAGCGAAATGAACCAGGCACAAAAGGAAAACAAATCATCCCACTTTTCTGAAGTAGTCAGAACAGACAGCTTCCTAGAGACAGAAGCAGAGTGGAAGTTACTAGGCATGGGGGAGGGAGAGGAGGGAGTCAGTGTTTAATGGGAATGTACTTTATGTTTAGGATGATGAAGATAGTGGGGATAGTTGTACAGCATTGTGAATGTATGTAATGTCACTGAGTTACTCACTCGAAAAAATAGTAAAGTTACACCATGCATATCTTAGCACAAAAGAATGTATAGGGGGCTGGTGAGATGGCTCAGTGGTCTAAAGCACCTACTTAAAACAAGCTCAGCAAAGCACAGGGACCACGGTTCAATCCCCCAGCACCACATGCCAGCCAGCCCCACCCCCTGGTGGGCTGAGCTGGCCACACACACACACACACACACACACACATTAAAATAATAATAATAATAATAATAATAAAATTTAAAAAAAGAATGTATAGCTTAGCACAAATGTATATCTTTGCACTCTTACAAGGGTTAAATATAAATAAATACTTTTAATAAATGGGGGGATAGGTTCTGCCTAAGAATTGGATCTCACACAAATTTAAGAAAGTCAAACTCAAAATTTCAACTTGTTCTTTGCTCTGCAAGTAGTTGTTCTCCTTGACAAAATACTTTAAAGATCAATGTGGGCATGAGAATATGCCTGCTTTCTAGTTGAGTAACTACGCATTGAATTATTTCTTATTATTAACTAGAATATCCAGAGCCCACACTGGGCTGAGATTGGAGAACTAATTTGCTGGATATAATTCAGAAACACATCTTTTTAGTCTTGGTAATTCAAGGGGAAAAAAAGTTAGGGCTGAGGAAAAAAAATTTAAATGGGGTAAAAAAGTGTAGCAAGTGATTTAAAGGACTGGGAGTGCATACCTATACTCCCAGCACTCTCAGAGGCTGAGGCAAGAAGATTTCAAGTTCAGGCCCAAACTGGGCCACTTAGAGACTTACAAAGACCCTGTCTTAAAATAAAACATTAAAAGAGCTGGGGATGTAGCTCAATGTGAAGGGCTGGGCTCAGTCTCCAGAACCACAAGAAATAAATAAATAGAAGGAGGAGGAAGGAGGGAGAGAAGGGAAGAGAGCCTTAACAGAAGCTGAAGTTTAGGAACAATGTTGGCAAGTGAGAGATTCTCCATGCTTGGATTTGGCAATGAACTTCCAGGTGGAAATGTCTAAAACAAAGCTTGGAATAAGTAGCGCTCATAAATGCCAGAGGGCCTAATGGAACAGTGTGAGAGTTCAGGAGTAGACTCCAAGAGACAGTGACAGTTGAAGACATCCTCAGCACCAAGCGCACAAGCAGAGAGAGAAAGAGAGAGAGAGAGAGAGAGAGAGAGAGAGAGAGAGAGAGAGAGAGCCTGCCTTTCTTATTGGAAGTTTCCAGATCTAACCAACCAGTTTGAAAATGTTCAGAGAACTGCATCTACAATGAACATGTACAGACTTTTTTTCTATCATTATTCCCTAAATAACTCAGGGTAAAAACTATTTACATATCATTTGCATTATATTGGGTATTATAAGAGACTTAGGAAAGATTTAAAGTATACAGGCAAATGTGCATAGGTTATATGCAAACACCATGACATTTTATATGAGATTTAAGCCTTTGAGGATTTGAGTATTCACAGGGAATAGGAGTGAAACCAATTCCTGTAGATATTGCTGGGGCCCTGTAATTAACATGCCCAGCACATATTCAAGAGATTTCCTGCATTTAATCTACCATAATTTCTAATCAACATTATTGTTAATGAATGCGACAGGGTCTATCGCTACTGTCCACAGCACCAACAAAAGAAAGGGTTTTGCATAGCTCACTTAAAGCAGCTTCTTCACTCTTCAGATTTTATTCAAAAACCATGTCAGAATATTTAAAAAAAGAGATCAATTGTCACTTTTGTAACATCAATTAGCTCCACCTAATAATGACACAACATCTTCACAGTTTAGTGTCCCGTTACCTGGAAAGGTAAATCTTGTATAAGTGCAATCTCCTGGGCTGTAACACTAAGAGATTCATACAATATTTTTAAAGTTCCAGGTATCCCAGCAACTTGCATGTTAAGATACAAGAACTAAACCTTCAAGTCTCTAGGCTATAGGAAGTTGTCTGTCTCTGGACCATATTTGAACAAATATGTGCTATAGAGACTATATTTTCAGCATAACTTCCAAAAGTAATAGTTAGATATATAGGGCCAGCTAGATAGCTCAGCAGATTAAAGCATCTGCTTAGGCAGACACAGGGACCAGAGTTCGATCCCCAAGCCTGCTGTGCTGGTCCCGCCCCCGGGGTGCACTGAGACAGCGACTGAGACTGGGCGTGGTGACGCACACCTATAATCCCAGCTCTTGAGAGGCTGAAAACAGGAGGATCACTACAAGTCCACTCTGTGTAGTGAGATCCTATAGACCTTGTACTAAATACATAAAAAAAAAGCTAGATACACCTCATGAAGACTCTAGATATAGGATAGAAGACTGAAGAGGAAATGAAGCCTTGTTAGAATAGACTCCTTCCAAACCCTGCAAATCTTGGCAAATTCAGATGTTATGAGCTGAACTGTGTCCCCCAAAACCTTACATATGGAAGCCTCAACTCTCTGTATCTGAGAATATAACTCTGTTTTGAAACAGGACCTTTTAAAAATGATTAACTTAAAGTGAGGTCATTGGATGCCCCTAATCCAATCTCTCTTATGTCCTCATAAGAAAGAAAATTTGGAAAATAAGAGGACTTTCAGGGACACAGAGATGATCCATGAAGATGCAAGGAGAATGCTGCTAGTTGCAAACCAAGGCAAGTGAGGCCTCAGAAGAAACCAAACTAAAATACCCTGGTCTCAGATTTTTATTCTCTAATCTGTTGTTCAATCCCCATTCTGTGGAATCATGCTGTAGCAGCCCTACAGACTAACAGGACACCGCAGCTCCTCTTCCCTGCTTCAGGGTTGGCTCCCTGTGTGCAGGGATTTGAAATGTGACCCACTTAGGATGCCAGAAATCAGGACTGTGTCAGCCACTCATGTTCCTTCCTAAACAAACCACAGCATTGTGGGGGAGAGGGACTGGAGAATGGACCATCATTAGCTGAGGTCATACAGATGTATTCAGTAATATCTGACCACAACCACTCCTTCATGTGAACAGGCAGATAACAGAGGTCCCAAGCACTGGATGTGAGAAGCTGGCTCAGCTTGATCGAGTAGATTCCTCAGCAATTCCATGTGATGGGTTTAGTGGTTGACCTCATGGGAATCCTTCCATTCTTCCATATGAGGTGGTGTCCAGCCCTATTAGAAGGTGAAGCTGATAGATTTATTAGAAGTTTTATTGCCAACATGAAGTGCTGTAACCCTTTTCTACTTACTTATAAATATTCTGCTGCACTTGAGCCAAGTCTGACAACATTCTGGCAGGTATTATGAAAGCAGTTGAAAGATGTTAGCTTAATTAGATTAATTACCTGCAATACTTGTCTAGAGAATTGCTAAATCCTTATTTCCTGTTTCTTCCCAGCTCTTCTCTGCCAGTGTGGGTGATGCTTCTGAGACTGCAGGACACTGAGTCTGTGGCAGAGAGGTGATTTCTGAGACCTTTGTCACTCTGAAGACATTTGCCTGAGCCCCTTTCCCTCCTGTACACCACCATACTCCTGGGACCAGCTGCAAGGGAGCTGCTCACCACTGGGAGAAAAATGGGCTGAGGGGAAGGTAGGGTGAATGAAAGATAGACAGTAGAGCTGTGTATGGCAAATTAGAAAAACCGAGATTAGAAGAGAAAGAGATATATAAAGATGTTATGTGTTAGATTCTGGTATTCTATTCCCCTAGAACACACTAAGCTTTCATCTCTACACCCATTCTTATGGTTTAGATCTAGATGTCCAAGAGCCCCAAGCACTCCTAGATGGGGAGTTAGACAGGTGGTTATGTTATGAGTTCATAGCTGACTTGCTGTTAAGAGGAGCAGCCTGTAAGGCTGTATCCCCCTGCCCAGCTTGGTCCTTGTATCACTGTCCTGGCCTCCAGAAGGTGAGTAGCTTTTCCTCCCCAGTGTCTTCTGCCATGCTGTCTTGCCTTGGAGCCAGCACGCTGTGGAATAAAAAACAAAGTAGACCCCTCTTTGAAATATGAGCCAAGTTAACCCTTCTTTCTTTGAGTTATTGGTGCTTTCTTTGAGTTATGTCACAGTAAGGAGAAATAATCTGAGATACCTGTGGATACAACTTTATTTGAACACAGGTCTTTGTAGGTACAGTCAAGTTAAGATGAGGTCATAGGATGGAATCTCTCCCAAGGAGGCTGGAATCCTAAGTAGAGGAAGAGTGGGGCATAGATGGACACAGAGGAAAGGTGCTTTAAGATGGTGGCAGTGGTTGGACTGATGCTGCCAAAAACCAAAGGATGCCAAGGGATGCCTGAGGTGAGAAGAGGCAAGGAAGGAGGAATGGCCCTCTCAGCATCTTGATGTCAGACCTCAAGTACCTAGGGAAGAAAAAATAGGCCAAACAACTGGGATGAAGGAAGGGAAAAAAAAAGAAGAAAAGGAAAAAGAAATATATATATATATATATATATATATATGATAGCTTAGATACTTGTACTGATGATTTCTGCTGGTCTATTGAAAGGAGCAATTAATGCTTATATTCTTCTCTTTCTCCTTTCTAATCTTTTTAGCACTTTTTTGACCAATTTTGCATGCTTATATCTGGTAATCTGGACAGCTAATTTGAAGACAATATGCAATGTAACAACCATTGTTGAATTCCTATTATTTTGTTTAGTGAACTTCTGTATCATTTCTAATGTGTTTTTTACTATTCTCATTCTCTCTTTAAAAAGATATATTTATAGTTTCTTATACAGTTCCTCATGTGAGCTTTGATGCATAAAATGGTGATGTTATTTTGTTCCTCCTTAGAACATTTTTGCTAATCTCTTACAGTTTTCCTTGGAATCAGTTAATAAAAGAGTAATATAGTTGGTCAGAAAAAAAAGATTTTTAGTTTCTGGTCCTTTGTTAAGACAGTCTTAGTAGAGCTGGCAAGATAGATCAGCAGACTAAAACACCTGCTTAGGGAAACTTAGGCAAGCCCCGGGACTGCAGTTAGATCCCCAGCACCACATGCCTCAACAGCCCCGCCCCCAGGGCAGGCTGAGCCAGCCAGAGTCCAGGCCTAGTGGAGCACACTTATAATCCCAGTGCTGGTGAGGCTCAGAACAGGAGGATGCCCACAAGTCTGAGCTGCATAGTAAGACCCTGTAACAACCAAATACATTAAAAAAAAAGGCAGCCTTTGCAAACCACATGAGGACAGAGTGTGAAGAGCTAAAGGAAACTTCCTGCTGGCAGCATACCTTTATGCTCCTCTGTAAGGCATTCAGAAATATGTCTGAATTCATAAACTAGGATAACAATTAGTGCTATGCATGTAACCTGTTGTAACTGATGTAGGAGAGGAAATAAGCTACAATCCAGTGTCATTTGCCTTTTATTTCTTTCTTGTTGGCACAGTGCCTTACAGAATACAGGCGCTTACCCCAAAGTGTTGATGAACTGATTAATTCATTTCCATCATTAGATAACATTTATTTATGGATTGGAGTGCACAGTCCAGCAGTGAGGTAATTTGTTGCTTGGAATGAAAACAGTTATTGATCTGAACATAAAAACTAGGCATTTCATCACTGATGCTATATCTTCTTGTGTGTAAAGGAATGAGAGGAAACAGAAGAACAAAGAAACTGAGAGATAGAGAAAAGGAGAAGGGAAAGGAAGGAAAGAGACTTTGTTTCCACTGTGCATGTAGAAGTGCAGTTGACATGAGGCTTCTGGATAGAGAATTGCACTCAGCACTAGTATGTAGAAAGAGAATAGAGTTTCTATGAAAGGCTACCTCAACCAGTTCAATCCCCATGACCACCTGAGTTATCAGGTATAGTTTTCAGAGTAGAGAAAGATATATTTTAATGAGACCAGAGAAGGAGTTTGTCTAGTTTGACTCCTGAAAGGAAGACAAGTATACAATGGAGAGAGACAGACGAGCAATACGGAAAGGATGAGTGGGAGAGATGTTGGGTTGAGATGGGAGATAAACCCACTGGTCAGGCAGCTGCTTCAGTTATGCATCATTCTACTAAATTTCACCATAGTTTGGTGAAGCTACTTCAGTATCTATCTCCAATAGACCCCAGAGTGCAGGCCCGAGTGAGACCACCCGGGGCCGCCAGATCCTGAATAGACCCAGAGGGCAGGCCCGGTGTGTGAACGAGACTGCCTAGGGCCCACTGAACCCTGAATAGACCCAGAGCACAGGCCTGGCGCAGAACCCTTCAGCAGAACTGCCTGCAAAGAGGCTAGAGGTAAGACCCACTCAGCTGATTCAGGAGGAGAACATCTTGCCAGAGTAACACAAAGGGTTCAACTCCAACAGCTGCAGCAGAAAGAAGTGGAGCACAGCAGCCAAACCCCAGCCAGATCCAAGCAACACCCACCTGGAGGAATCTGAACTTCATAGATCCAGACCTGGTGCTGAGGTAATAACTCTATCTAAGCTCTACACCAAAGGTCAGAAGACAATGGTAAACAAAATGACAAAGAGAAGGAACAAAATGCAGTCTCAGGCCCTGAGTCTACCCAGTACAAATGCAGAAGACACTAGCATAGAGGAATCTGGAAATCACACCCCTGAAATCTCTGAAATAACAGCATTGGAAGTAAAGAAACAACTACAGAAAGGTATAGAAGGAATCAGATCAGAAATAATTTCTGAACTAAAAAATGTAGTGATAACTACAATCAAAGAAGTACTAAGTGCTTGTAAAGAATACACTGATAAAAAAATAAAGCAAAATATAAAAATGATGGAACACCTGAATAAGCAATTTAGGAAAGAAACAGAGTGTATGAAACAGATTCAAAGTGATATACAGGTAATTAAAACCTCAGTCACAAGCTGCAAAACCGTTTGAGTGAAAGTAAAAATAGACTTTTTGACCTGAAAGACACCATTGCAGCTAGTGAAAAAGTAAGAAAAGATCTCTTAAAAATAACTAGAATGCAGGAAAAAATAATTCAATATCTGCAAGACAATACAAAGATGAACAAATGATATAAAAAGAATATGGGCAGAAGTAATAGCAGAAAACTTCCCAAATATGGGGCAACAATCTGACATTCACGTAACTGAAGCATATAGAACTCCAAATAACATCAACCCAATGAAAACCACTCCCAGACATATAATAATCAAGATTCCAGAAATTCAGCATAGGAACAGTATACTAAAAGCCGCTAAAGAAAAGAAACAGATCACATTTAAAGGAAAACCCATTAGAATAACAGCAGATTTCTCTTCACAAACCATCAAGTCAAGAAGAGCATGGAGCAAAGTACTTCAAGTCTTCCAAGAAAACAAATTCCAACCCAGACTGATAGATCCTGCAAAACTCTCTTTCAAGTATAATGGGGAAGTGAAATACTTCCATGTCAAAGAACAACTAAAGAATTTCATGATGACAAAGCCAAGCCTACACAGATTACTAAATGATATTCTAGAGAGGGAGCAAATTGATCACAGCCCCATGAATGAAAATGGAAAGAACCCACCAAATAGGGCAAACAAACACAGGAGAATAAGAGGTATATAGTAGTAGTCTTTCAGTTATTCTTTTGTGTTCAGCAGCAAAATATTTCCATCAGCACACTCTACAAATGGACTTCTCTTCCACCCTATGGGTCATGATTCCATCTGAGTCTACAGAGTGGATTTCAAAGAAATAGCTGTACCACAAGTGATGCCTGGCCACAAGTAACTGTCATGGTCATTATGCATGTCCATAACACACTAGAACTTTGTGTGATGTCATATCCTCAAAGTGTTAGAAGTGCTGGTCATTTATTCACCATTCCAGTATTCATCTTATGTTTTACTCTTAGTGCTTCTTTGCTATCATGAAAACTTTTTCTTAATTCAATTGTTTTAAAACATTTAATTTTTTAATTAATTAGTATTTAATTTTCTGAATATTGCTTAATCTTAATTTTTGTTCTAAGATTTATACTATATATTTGACTTACAATTTATTTAAAAGACATTATACGATATATTCTCCTAGTATTAGAAATTTAAAAAGAAAAAAAAAACCATACAACTAACATAAAATGTAGAAAATATGCAGACCCTCCCTAATGTCACTGTTAGCACTCAAAAACGTTGTTTCCAGGGTGCTACCCCTGACTATCCAGATAAACTTAATAATATCATCCATTGTACTTCTTGTCCTTTTCATAAAAGGCAAGGAGATTTCAACTCACTTGCCCTTTGTAGGGGTTTAAGGGCCCAGAAATAAATTAGGCATCCATGTTAAGCCAAAGCTGTCTTCCACCTTCAGGTAATAGTAAACATGAGATGTCTCATCTCAAGTGATTGAAACTCAAATTCAAATATTATCTCTGCTTACAAAATTTTGACCTCTAGCAATAGGGAGAAAGATGAACAGGCAATGTGTAATATGTGCACAACAGGGCATTATTCAGCCAAAAAAAGGTCACAATTTTGTCATTTGTAGAAAAATGAATTGATCTGGAAATTGTCTTATGGAGCAAAATAAGTCAAACTTAGAAAGGCAAATGCTACATTAAAAAGATAATAGAAAAACCATGTTTAGACAAGAGGAAGAGAGGAAAAGAGAAGTGAGGTGCCAGGGTAGATAACGGGGGGGGCAGGAATATAATCAAAATACATTGTGTACATTGAACCCAAATAAAGTATGAAATGGGGGGTCAAGTTATGTGCATGTATAAATCTGTCAAAAAGAAAAACCCTCATTCATCTGTATAACCTATGTACACTAATAAAAAATTGGCAAAAGGGAAAAAAAAAGCATCTGTCTCCTTTCCTCACATGATGTATGTTCTGAAGACATCAAGGAGCTCAAGTGAAATCTCCTTAGCTGACTCTTAAGTCCACCAGCTGTATTTTGCATTTCCCACTTAGCACAGGCAGCAGGAGCTGTGCACATCTGGTGCTGACCTCATCTGGAAAGTCCAGGATGGCTCCTCCCACAGCTGGAGCAGATGCTGACTGCTGACTGCAAGTTTGCTGGGTCGTGTCAGTTAATGTCTTTCAAGCTTGATGGCTAGGCTTCATAGGGGACATCCCAAGAACAAGCATTCTAACAGAAAGGACTCAGAAGCTGCTGCTCCTCAAAGAACCTGACACTAATTAATTTTCATTGCCTTCTATTAGGTAAGCAGCACCTGCCCAGTCCAGATTCAAGGGGAGGGAAAATACCTTTCCTCTTCTGATGAGGATGAAGCAAATTGGTTGCTATTTGTAATTAACCACAGGCAGCTGACAGAGCCTTTAAAACAGTGGAAATCACCTGTTCCTGTTTAAAATTATTTGCTTCACTTCAATAAAAACTTATTGCCAGTGTTGTTCAGGTGTATGCATAGTTTATTAGAACTCTGTGTGTGTGGAATATTTTTAAATCCAAATGAATATTGACATTTACCTCTGAGTTAATGCAGGGTAAAATAGAAACAGCAGGAGGAGACTCAGAAAAACAAAGAAAAGACTATGTGAATGCATGTTCCCAAAGCAAAAGTCAGTATGTTCTCCAACATTAACAAATAAATATATAATAGTGTGTGAGTTTCATAAATACTCATCATAAATAATAAAAATGGAAATATTTAAAATAAATATTTTAAATAGGGAACAAATTGCACATTGGAATGGTAAAAAAAAAAGGACCAGTTAATGGAAATTTGATAATTTTCCCTTGAAACACTTTTTGATAATTTGATAATTTTTCCTTGAAACACTTTTTAAAACAAAATTAAGTTATTCTTGTCTATCAGACTAGCAAGGATTAAACACAGTAACAAAATCTATTTGTTTCAGTATTAAGGAATGGGCTTTTATGGAGTAATATAAATGGGGTACTTTCCAGAAATGTTTTGCAAAATGCTTGCATAGTGTTACTCCGCAACCCCACTTCAAAGAATTTACCTTAGGATGATAATTCCAAAAATGTGAGAAATACAGGGACCAAGATGTTCTCCATTGTTTATAATTTGAAAAATCAGAAACTATCTAAGTGGCCCTGGATTGAAAAGTAAGTGATAGCACGGAGAATGTGATCATTTCCAACAATCACGAGTGATTTCTAGACTTACACTCATTAAAATGAAAATATGAGCATGACAGACTTCTGAGGAATTGTGCTGGCTGCAGGGCCTCTGTAGAGCAGCTACATATCGATTCTGCTGCACTTGTTGTCTTGTTTTCTTTTTCTCTTTTTAATTAATTATGTTTGCTGGCACTTTTAGGTATACATAATGATCACATTCATCATAGGGAGTTTATATCTGTACTTGATGAAACTTGATACTTCTTTCCCACTCCCTACTCTCCCTTTAACCCTCTTTTCCGCCTTATCTACAAAAGCTTTGTTTGTATTTCTTCCTGTTTTTCTCATCTTTTTTTCTTTTCCCTGCCTTCTTTCCTCCTCCCCTACCACTAGTTTCTCTTCCCACTTGAATATTTTCTTCCTATTTTATAATATCTTATGTATATTAAGTTCTTATGTACCCTTTCTGTTTCTCACAACAGAGAGACAATGTGATATTTACACATGAGAGTCTGATTTATTTCCTGATGGATTCACTACTTAATTCCACAAAAAATTTAGAGAAGACCTAATACTGCTATTTCTCATACTCTTTAATGAAATTGAAAGGGAAGTGATACTCCCAGATTTATTCCTGGAAGCAAGTATAACCCTAATACCCAAGCCAGAGAAGGACCCAGCTAAGAAAGAGAACTACAGGTTGATTTCCATAATGAACATAGTTATAAAATCTTCAGTAAGATACTGGCAAACAGAATGCAGCAAATCATCAAGAAGATTGCACAACATAACTAAGTAGGGTTTATCTCAGGGTCAAAGGAATGTTCAAAATATGCTGATAAATTAACAATGTAATACACCACATTAACAGAGCCAAGGACAAAAACCATAGGATCATCTCAATAGATGACAAAAAAGGGTATGCAAAACCCCAACACCCATTCATGATTAAAAAAAAAAAGACCCTGCAGAAAATTTTATCTTTATTTATTTGTTAATGGTAGTGAACATACTGACTTTTGCTTTGAGGATATGCATTCATAGTTTTCTATGTCTGTTTTTCTGAGTCTCTTCCAGCTGTTTCTAGTTCATCCCACATTAACTCAGAGGTAAATGTCAATATTCATTTGGACATTTATCAGCACAGTTTTTAGTAGCTAAATTTTGGAAAAAACCCAAGAGGGTTTTTCCAAATATGAAGGCTAAAGAGAGTTTTTAAATTATATATATATATATATATATATATATATATATATATATTGGTTTTACTACTGTATCATAAAGAAGGATAAGCCTGAGACATTTCTAGGTAAAAGGATGCACCTAGAGGACATACTCTTAAGTGAAATAAATCAGGACCTGGGCTTTTCTTTGTTGGTAGTTTTTAATTACATTTTTTTTTGGCGGTACCAGGGATTGAACTCAGGATCTTGTGCTTGCCAGGCAGGCACTTATGCCACTGAGCTATGTCCCCAGCTTTAATTACATTTTCAATTTGATTGGTTGACATTAAGTTATTTAGAATTTTTCATATCTTTTTGATTCAGCTTTGGTAATTCATAAGTAACAAGGAATCTGTCCATTTTGCATTTTCCAATATTATTACTATGTAAGTTCTCAAAGCAGGTAAAGATGATCTTCTGGATTACTGCAGGGTCTGGTGTGATTTCACCCTTTTCATTCCTAAGTGCATAAATATGAGTCTTTTATTTCCTTTTCTGAGCAATTTGGCTAAGTGTTTGTTGATTTTATTTAATGTTTCAAAGAACCAACTCTTCAATTCATTAATTCCTTGCTTCGTCTTCTTATTCTCTGTGCTCACTTTGGCAGCACATACACTAAGAATGGAACGTTTTCTTGTTCTCCATTGCACTGATTTCTGCTCTGACCTTAATAATTTTCTCCCTGTTAAGAAGTTTGGGCTTATATTAATATGCTGAGCTGTAAAAGGCTCAAGTCAACAACTCACATTGCCAGTCCTATGGATAATCCACTACTATTATGGACTACTGGACTATATTGGATTATTTTGCTGAATTCATGCACCTACAATATTTAATGGCAATGGAATATCCCTTTCTGACAAAACTAAACAAAAAAGGGGTTACAAATGAAGGACCATTTTGTATCTGTATATACAAAATAGGACAGATGTACAGCTACCTTCTCTTAATTCAATAAGAAGAAATATTTGGACAGGATATCATGTCTGCATCTTGTACTATGAATAACCACTACAAAGACAACAATTTGCAATGTATTAATTATTGAAACTGTCCTACTAATCAGTTTTGAAACTGTCTCATTGCTATTTGTTTCTCAAT
>NW_004524615.1:11494947-11510534 GCF_000260255.1 Octodon degus
TCCTGTTCTTCTTCTGTTCCTTCTCCTCCTCTTTCTCCTCCTCCTCCTTCTTCTCCTTTTCCTTTTCTTAGTCCTTGTCTTCCTCCTCCTCCTCCTCCTCCTCCTCCTCCTAGAAGCCTGAGGTTGTCTATTTAAGTTCACCCTGTTTTCCTGATATGGGTATTCACTTCTATAAATTTGCCTTGTAGGGCTGCTTTCATTGTGTCCCATAAGTTCTTGTACGTTGTATTAGCATTATGGTTGAATTGTAGAAACTTTAATTTATTCTTTAATTTCATCTGTGATCCATTGACTGTTCAGAAGGGTGTTAATTTTCATGTGTTTTTTTTTAATCTCTTATGTTTTCTTTTGCCATTGATTTCCAATTTCATTACACTAAGGTCAGATAATATGCTTGGGATAATTTCAACTCCTTTAAATTTATATAAACATATCCTGTGAGCTAGTATGTGGTCTTTATGGGAAAATGTCCCATATGCAGCTGAGAAGGATGTATGTTCTGATGTTGTGGGACAGAACATACTGTAGACACCTACTAAGTCTATTTGTTCAAAGGTTTGGTTCAGTTCTAATATTTCTTTGTTTATTTTTTGTCTAGTTGATATGTCCATTTGTTACAGTGGGTTATTGAGGTCCATCATTATAATTATATTAGTGTTACATGATTTTTCATGTCTGTTAATACTCATTTTAGGGCCAGGAATATACTTCAGTGGCACAGCACCTGCATGGCAAGCTCAAAGTCATGAATTTGATTCGCAATACAGATAGACCAAAATAGATATATACTAAAATATATATACAAAAATATATAATATGTATATAATATATATGTGGATGTGTTGATACTTAGTGCATATATATTTATGATTTTTATCTCTTCCTCTTGGGTTGTTTCCTATATAAGGATATAGTGACCTTTTTCATCTCTTTTAATCAGTCTTGGCTTGAAATCCACTTTGTTTGCAAATAGAAAATACCTTTGCTTTTTTCTGGATTCCTGTCACATAGAATATTGTTTTCCATCCTTTGACTTTCAGTTTATGAATTTATTTTTGAATTAAATGTGTTTCTTATAGGAAGCATATTGTTAGATCTTATGTCTTGGTCCATTTTACCAGTCTGTTTCTTTTGATTGGTCAATTGAGACCATTAATTGTTAATTATAACTGATATGTCCTGACTTGTTCTTGTCATATTATTTTCCTATTGTTGGCTCCCTTTTTAGTCCCTCTGTTTAACTGTTCACTTTTCGTTACCTGGTGGATTCATTGTGTTGGCGTTCATTCTTTTTAGAATATCCTTCAGAACATTTTGGATTACTAGTTTGGTGTTCATGAATTTCCTTAGATGCCTTTGTCATGGAAGTACATTATTTCTCCATCAATTTTGAAAGATAGTTTTATGGGTACATCAATCTGGGTTGGATGTTGTTTTCTTTTAGGGCTTCAAATGCTTCATTCCAAGTTCTCCTTAACTTGAGGGTTTGTGTTGAGAAGACTGCAGTGATTCTGATGGGCTTTCTGTTATATGTGATTTCTCTGTTTTCTCTAACAGCTTTTAATATTCTTTTCACGTGTTGAATTAATTTCTGGGATCTTGACTATCATATTCATTTCTATAGTTTTTATCATGGCTAATTGAAGTTTTATATGCCTCAGTTATCTATGCCCCACTTGTCAAATTCTTTTTCCCTGCTCAGGAAGTTTTCCACCATAATGTCTGTGAAGTGGTTTTGTGTGTCATTTGCACTATCTTCTGCTTTGTCATTGACTCAGATGAACTTTACATCATTTTTTTCATCATCTAGCAGCTGCTGGATTGATTTCTAAAGGCCACTTGCTATTTTTAAGAAATCTTTCTTTTTATGATCATTAACTGGAATCCTATGTACTATATCTGAGATTCTGTCTTCATATTGGCTCATTCTGCTGCACATACTTTCTGTGGAATTCTTAATCTCCTGGACATCCATTTGAATCTATTTTACGGATTCCATTTCTTTCCTATATTAGGCATTTGTAACTTACATCATTTTCATAAACTCCCCTTTTTTATTTGTATCTGCTCTAGAGTCACTAGGTGTGTCTTTTATTATAGTCACTCTCCCTGTAGTTATCTGAAAATTTATTTCTATTTTAATTTTTTCTAGAGCCCTTTCATCTGCTTAGTTATTCTGATGTTACCACTTCAAAGAGTTCAGGTGGGTGGCTTTTGGATTGCTCCACCCTTTGCCCCTTGGTTTGCTTTTGGTGAGCTGGATGACTGGAGTTGCATCTTGTTTAAATGTCTTCTCATTTTGGATTTTTTTTAATTACTGGGTTGATGCTTGTGAATTGCCTATGGTGAGAAGCTTTATTGCTAGGTATTTAAAACCTTTAAGAAATTACTACTTCTAAGAGTTGTCTTCCATGGGCAGCTGGCTTTTGAGTTTTGAGTCTATTGAAAGAACCTATCTCTTCAATTTATCGTAATGAGAAGTTGCTGCCTGCTCAGCCCACTGGCTGGTTCTTTGGCACTGGCCTCTAGTATTTTTTATGACCCTTAGGCAATCTCAGTCTTGGCATACTAAGAATAACAATTGGTTAGAACCTTTATGTTACTTTGGTTAAAATGATACAATCAACCATAATGATAATGTCAAACATAGAAAAGAAAATAACAGATTGAGGTAACTATTAACTTGCCACCTTTAACCATATGAACTAGATTTGTGCTTATATAATGAAATCTGAAATGCACCCTGCTGCATACAGTAGATAAGAAAACTGCATACAGTAGATAAGCCATCATTATGGCAATTTTACCCTTAAGGGAAAAGCTTTACAAGACACTGAGGCAAAAAATAGAAAAACAGAAGAAAAATAAGAGATTAAACACAAGCCTAGAGGATAAATGAGGATCACATAAACTTTGGGAAACTGGTGCAGAGGATAGGAGTGAAAGAGAGAAGGAAGAAATAAAAATAAGAACAAAACAACCCCCAAAAAGCCTAAAAATCATGTTTACATCCATATAAAAGTAAGAACAAATGATGAAGAAAGCATAAACCAAAAAATAGAGAAAAACAAAAATAAAGATTAAACAAAGAGCAGAACATGTCCACTTCAAGATGTGTCACCGCTGCCACTGGTAGACAGAGTGGACAGAGTCCAGATCTGTGTCAGTCAATCTCCAGCCTTTGCTCCACAGAAGGATAGAGAGTACACCCCTATCTGCACTGAGGTTTAGGCTGGCCTCAGGCTGCAAAGCTAGAACTAGACCCACCCAGCCTGCTGCAATCCTGGCATCAGCTGAAGGTCTGAACTCAACTCGGGGCTGCTAGGTGGAGCTAGAAGCTGCTCAGACTCAGTTGGCCTCTCCCTGAAATGGCCCCTATCCACCCACACCCCCACTCACCCCCTGCACATCTGCTCTTGAAGGAGGTCCAAAGTGAACAACTCACCAGCCTACGCAGCCCACTGAGTCCCCTGCGTGCATCCCTTTGTCCTTGGCTGCAGTTCTCCATGGAGGCCTCTGGAGTCACCAGCAGTCACCATACATCTCCAGACCCTAACACAAGTTCTCTGAGGAGGTGTCCTTGAAGCGGATTATGGGACATGAGCCTCTTCCTTTCTCTTTCTTTCTTGCTCCTCCATGATGCCATGATGTAGATGTCTCTGTTATAACACACACACACACACACACACACACACACACACACTCCCACCACAATATACTGTACCCTGATCAAGGCCTACCAAGTAGTAAATCCACCTATTGCAGACTAGAAAATCCAGAACTATGAACCAAAATAAATCTTATCTCTTGATAAGTTGATTACCTCAGATAGTGTTTTTTTTTAATTAATGTTTATTTAAGTTGTTTGGTTTCCTTTATTTATTTATTTTTTATGGTCAGCTCAGCCCACCCTGGGGGCAGGTCAGATAGTGTTTTACAGCAAAGGAAAGCAGACTATACAAAAGCTAATTCTGAAGATAGCTATCAAAGCAGGAACAACAGCATTTGCATCAATTTAAGATTAAACCTTGGACTTCTGTGTATCATGTACTCAGGTAGGATGAAAATATTTTAGCACACTAAGAGAATAATACATAGTATACTGTGGAAATGCCAAAAGAAAATAAACAACTTGTGGGCTTATCTCTTCATAATGAAATTATTCAAACCAATTTTCTTAAATGCTTCTCAAGAAATAATAATAATAATAATAAATAAGAAGAACATGATTGCAAACAGAAAGCCAGAGTCTCCATAGCAGGAAAAGAAAAAGGAAGCCTCACTTACCACCAGGTGACTCACAGTGGGAGAAATCAGCCAAAACGTGGCTGAATGCCTTGTAACCATTTAAGCCATTTTAGCAGTCTGTTAGACAATAAAGATGTCTTGCTTTTATTTTACTAATTTCTTACTTGACCCCCACCTTTCCTATTTATCAGAAATCCCATTATATCCTTGAACGCTTCTGTATACTTGGTATCAGTGCCAGGAACTCAATGTGCAAGAAGTAGGCAGAGGAAAACCCAAGTTGTGCAGATGGGACCTAGCACCAGCCCAAGTTGTGCAGATGGGACCCAGCACCAGCCCAAGTTGTGCAGATAGGCCACCATACCTAACGGATGCCCAGTTAGCAGTCATGGTCTCCTGGTCACAATCACAGTCATGCTCCACAGCTGAACTGTGAAGTTATAGCACCTTAGCTGAACCACACACACACCTGGACATTTTTCCTGGCATGACACTTTGCCAGAACAGCTGGATTTGGGAGTGTCTCAATTACTCTTCTCTCATTGCTAGGACAAATATCCAACACTCAAAATGGAGGAAGGAAAGTTTTATTTAGCTCAATTACTGAAGGTCTCAGCCCATACTCAGCTGAGGGGCACATGGCAGAGGCCAGCAGTTCATGGCAGTGGAAGACAGCAGAACAGCAAGAGCAAAAGGGAGGAGTAACAGCAAAAATGGCTACAGAGAGCAAGTCTGTCTCCCTTAAGTTACAGTAAGGCTATACACCCCAGGCTGGGTGTAGCACTCACACCCATAATCCCAGCAGCATTCATGCCCATAATCCCAGTGGATCATGAATTAATCACAAATTCTAGAAGTCCACCTTATGACTGCATGAGGCTTTGGGGAGACAACTAGACACAAATCATAATAGTGGAGACCACAAATATATAAAGCTTGAACTGAGCCTGGGTTCACCAGCCCAGACATCCTCCACTCACATACATAAATAGATCCATCAATAGATGGAGATAGATAGATAGATAGATAGATAGATAGATAGATAGATAGACTTGCATAGATATACAGCTACATAAATAGATATATGGAGAGATATATATGTAAATAGGTTCTATATATTTCATTAGTTAATTTTCCTTCCTTGGAACAAAATGCCAGATACTCCATCCTTGCAACTTAAAGGAGGAGAAGCTCAATGTGACTCATGGTCCAAGGGATTCAGTCCATGTTCCACAGCTCCAAAACAGAAACACTATGGCACTATCTGTCCGAATATGCCACAATGCTTCTGTTTTGGAGCAATGGTCATGACTCATCCACATGGCTTACACTGACAAAGGATCTACAAACTGCTGCACAGGGTTTCAGGATAAATCCTGAGGGGACTTGACGACCTTATCAGATACAAAAGTTACAGTTCTTGTTATATAGGTCTTGCTTTATCTTGGTATTAACCATCCAGCAGAAAGGTAAAAAAACAAAACAAAAAAAAACAAAACAAAAAAAAAACCGAGGTATAAGGGGTGAAGCCATGTTGGTATGCTGGGCTATAAAGAGCTCAGGTCAACAACTTCTGACATTGCCAGTCCTGCGGATGACCCACTACTATTACGGACTATTGGACTATATTGGAATATTTTGCTGAATTCATGCGCCTACAATATTTAAATGACAATGGAATGTCCTTCTCTAACAAAACTAAACAAAAAAAGGGGGATACAAATGAATGACCATTTTGTATCTTTATATACAAAATAGTTAGGATAGATATACAGCTACTTTCTCTTAATTCAATGAGAAAGATTTGTACTAATAGTGTTTGGACAGGATGTATGTCAGCATCTTGTACTATGAATAACCACTAAGAAGATAACAATATGAAATGTATTAATTATTGAAACTGTCCTACTAATTGGTTTTGAAACTATCTCATTGATATTTGTTTCTCAATAAAATTATTTTTAAAAAAAGAAAGAAACATTATGGCAGAAGGGCACCGCAGGGGAAAGCTACTCAGCTTATGTCAGCCAGAAAGAAGAGAGAGGGAGGAGCCATGGAGAGAGTGATTTCCTCCAAAGGCACAATCCCCCTGACAAACCGTTCAGCCACACCTTCTGACAACACATTTAGCTATGAATTTATCAATGGATCAATCTAATGTGTAGCACTCCTGTAATCTAGTAACTCCTAAAAGCCCCACCTCCGAACACATGAATCTTTGGGAGACATACTAGATATAAACCATAACATACACAGAGATGATAATTGATAGATTCCTAGATCTGTAGATACATGCATACTCACTTGTTTACTAGATGCCCTTCACCATCAGTAGACTTCAGATGGGTTAAGACCACCTTAATGAATCAGAAAGAGTTTGGCATCTCAGGAGGGAAAGGGTAAGAAATGAGTCTCAATCCCTTTCCTCTCAGAGTTAGTTAGCTTCTAATCCAGTGGCTACCTACACTAACCAAGATTTCTGAAACAAAGTCCAGCCCCAAAAGCTCCTAGTACTTTGACATAAAATCTTCCCTTGGTACTGGATCCTTACTCATCTAGCACTGGTATTAAGAGTTGTCAAAATGACACCTTTCCTCCCCAGGTCTCCAAAATCCACACAAAAGAGACTGCTGCAGAGATAAACCCACATAAGTGCTGGTAATTCTCTTTATAAAATACTGAGTTCTGTCCAACAGGACATATTAAGAAGCTCTCATTTAAACAGAAAATGTTCTGGAAATAGGTTTTCGATATAACTTAAAATTCTCTTCTCTCTTTTATATGCACCAAGGCCAACTTTCCTGAGTCTACTTTAGTAACTCCAAGCACGTGTTACACTCTGAGATGGTTCTTGAAAATTATTTCTTTCCCAAAAATGACAGCAATGAGACACCTTTCCTGTCAGTAAGTCCTCCATTCTTACATGAGCCTTACTTTATACAGTATTTTTATTAGAAACATATTTTTATGCCTTTCCTTTGTGTTATATCATTACAGATAAAGCAAGCCGCAGCTAGATAACTAACATGGAACATCCGTGGAAAGAGGCACCAGGAAATCAAATAACTGCTTGTAACAAGAAAACTATTTAGAACTTGAAAATAATGCCAAAGACTATGTGGCATTGTGTTTCTGTTTCACTGCCTATACTGATTTGAACAGTATCTTCTCCCCCAAAAGTTGATATTCCTCCCAGAATCTTCAGATGTTATCATATTTGGAAGAAGAGGTGTTTTGTTTTGTTTTGTTTTGTTTTTTCTAGGTCATGCTGCAGTACACATCTGTAAGCCCAGCTACTTAGGAAGTTAAGCCAGGAGGATTGTGAGTTCAAGGCCAGCCCGCACAACTTAGCAAGATCCTGTCTCAATGAGTTAACAAACATGGGTTCTAAAGCAGTTTTGCCTATCGCTGGTGGGCTTCCTTAAGCCACTGCTGATATATAAAAACTCCCAAAAGGCGCTCTCTTTAAGAGGTTTAAGGAGGAACAGAATGATTAATTGTTAGGGAGTTAAGATTTTTTTCTCTCAGAGTGTTGGAATTCAAGGTCACATCGTCTCAACAGCTGATAAGAGTAAAGCAGCTATCATTTAGACCATTTAAATATTTTTTCTAACTAATATAATAACCAAAGAAGAGCCAAAACCAATTCATCTGACCAGGACTTTATGTTTTCTTCAGCTTTATGTTTTCTATTGGTGGTTCTCTTTCATGACAGAAAAGATGAATCAACATAATTTACCATTAAAAATCTACTGAGTTAAAAGTGACAACCGTTGAGGGCAGCCTGCTTTAGAAATGATCTGTAATTGTTTTCTTTGTGAGATATAGAACAGAAGCAATCCAGAAAGAAATCATAGCTCAAGGTTTCTGGGTACCAAGAATGTCTGGAGCTATGCCGGGACTCCTGACCCCACTCCTGTACCACAGGCACTGATTCTAAGGTGGCCTGAAGGAGCCCCCCCTTAGCACAGGTATTCTGGCATTTAAGCAGATCCACCACTAAGCCGCATGTGGGTAAAGTTCAGGGCTCCTCCTGGATGGTCAGAGACTGCACTCAATCCTCCTGGAACCAGAGTTCCTTATCACCCAGTATGGGGTCCAGTCAGAAAAGTGTCCTCCTAAAGCTGATTTTCAAGGAACACTGTTTCACTGGTTGGTACAAACACAGTCTTGACCTTTGTTTCTGGGGTGAGCCAAGGTTCATGGGAGCTGTGGGCACATGGCAAAAGAATGCAACAATCCCGCCAAGGGCAGCCTCCTCCAGCACATCATGTCGTGAGTAAGCGCATGGTTATCTCTACCACACTCGCCACCCAGGTCATGCCCTATGCTGCCTATTACTCCCTAACTGTCCTTACAGATGGGTATGTGCTGGAATAATATGGACCCTAAATCCAATGACAGATGCCTTTATAACAGGGAAAGACGCAGAAACCAACAGAAGTATGGGGAGAGCTCCCTGTGATAACAGAAGCAGAAGTTACAGCAACTCCCAGGAGAGTCAGCAACGACCAAGAGCCAAGGAGCCACAGAGCTTATTTTCCCTCTAAACTTCCAGGAGGAAGCTAATCTTGCTGACACCTTAATTTTAGATTTTTAGCATCTTGAGAGAATAAATGCCTGTTATTGTAAACCACCCACTTTGTGGTGATCTGATACTGCAGCTCTAAGCTGCTAATACCCTAAGACATTGTTTAATAGGTTTGCCCAAATGTTAGAAATTTTTCTTTAAAAGTAGATTTATTTCTGCTTGCTATTTTAGATAAGTGCCTAGTGTCTGTGGAGTTAAGTATTAATTTGTAGACCTTGTCCAGGAGAGATGCAAATAATTTTTTTTCGTAAAAATGAAAACCCCAAAGGTTGCAATTTTATTGCCCTGCTGGACATTAATCAGTTTTGTTTCAAACTCAGCAAACACATGAGCATCTTTTCTGATGGAAGTAATTCTTATTCCTCTAACATTCATTTGAATTGGTTTTACCTCTTTACTGCTCCTTCATCCGAAAATTGAGTCAAATCTTGACAGTTCATTCTATACATGCATAGAGTATACATGTATACATAAAAGTATACATGTATACTTTTTAAAAAGTATACATCCAAAATCTTCAGTCTGGTTGTCCCTAGGAGGTGGTCTAAGTCAGTGTCCCTCAAATGGCTTTTCCTCAAACTCTTTCCTCAAATGTCTCTTAGTGCAGTGTGACAGCTTGTGCACTGACACTAGATGGGGAATTGTGACCATTAATTGTGATTGTCAACTTGACTGAATTGAGATGCCTAGCGGTTTAGGAAAACCCACTCCTGGCTGTGTCTGTGGGGGTTTCCAGAGATGACTGGCACACAGGCCAAAGGACTGAGGGGGAGACCCACTCCGATTGTGGGTGCACCATCCAATAGCATTGCAGCCTGGAAAATGCTAGAGTTGAAAAAATATTCTGCTTCAGTGAACATCAGACTCCAGCTTACTCAGCCTTTCAGCGAGAACTCACATCAGCAACTCTCCAGGAACTTTCTGGCCTTAAGTCTTGGGTGAGAGCTGCATCCTTGTTTCTTCCATTCTGAGGCTTTCAGCTTCTTAGATTGGGCAGCCACTCCGTCTTCTCCAGCATGCAGCCAACCATTTCCAACTCTGATCCTGTAAGCCTATGTAATGAATCCCCTTTTGTAACTGTATTTATATATGTACTTACTTCTATTTCTATTTTTGTTTCTATATCTCTTGATTCTTTTCCTCTAGAACACCCCGAACAATACAGGAACTCATGATTGTTCTCCAGGCAACATATTCTGTTGCTCAATGTTTATTATTAGAAAGTTATTTCTTAAACTAGTGCAAAATCCTCTTTCAACTCTTGCCTACTAGTTTGAATTATGCTTTCTGGAGCAGCACACAATCTGGCTGAAGGCATTTAGGATATTCAATATCAACACCTCCTTGATAATTCCTCTCCCAGTTTAATAGCTTTAGATCCCCATTCCACATTTATTTTGTAATCTTATTAACTTTGAAGTTGAATTAAATTCAACCACTTCTTTTCTTTTGAGCCTTTCCTGTGCTCAAAAAAGAGAATCAGGTACCATCTGAACAATAGAGACAGCACAATACTTATAAATAATCACTGCACAAATCATCGGCAGGTGGAAAAGTCTCCTAACAGCTTCATAGGAGCTACTGAGGACTCCAAGGACGGTATGATTCATTCCACAAAAAGGTCCTGAAGAGGGCTGGAGAGATAGCTCAATGGACTAAGTACCTGCTTAGGCAAGCACAGGGACTGAGCTTCGATCCCCGGCACTACATGCTGCCCCCCCACCGCCCTGCTGGAGTGGGGAAAGCTGAGCTAGCCACCAAGACTGGGTGTGGTGGTACACACTTGTAATCTTAGCACTGAGGAGGCTAAAAACAGGAAGCTCACTACAAGTCTGAGCTGTGTAGTGAGACCTTGTACCAAATACATTTAATTTAAAAAAAAAAAAAAAAGTCTTGAAGAGTTGAAGGTATGAGAGACAAGCCAGGCAAAGGTAAATACCCAGTCAATCATAAAGTACGAGAGCACCCTCCACATTCCAGGACAGCTACAGAAAGATGTGTACCTAGAAAAAATATATTGTAATCATGGAAATATAGGCTGTTCCTCAAAATGTAAGTGGAAAGAAGGTGGTCTACACAAAGACCATAACCTTTAAGCTGAAATGAATGTGTTAATGTTTACACAGGTCAAAAAAGAAAAGGGAAGAATCTTGGAAAGATTTGGGGTAGAATAAAAACAACAACTGATGAAACAGTAAGCAAATAGGAGGCAGTTTTGTGTAACAACTGTAAAATGGTATTGGGTATCATGTTGTCCAGTACAAGTCACAGTTCTACTTTTGCCTTCCACATGACCTTGGACAAGCTATTGACCACGTCTAAGATTTGCCATCCCCTTCTCTAAAGCTGTCACTAATAGCAAACTTCAAGGAGGCACTAGTTGCATATAAAACAATCCATGAAAGCATAACAGGTACCTAAAGCATGCTGAGCTCCTAGAGAAGATTAACTATTAGTATTATTCATTGTATTATTTATCATATTACTATAACCTTTCCAATTCTTGGTTGATATACACACCCAAGGCCATGCTTAGAGTTAATTGGTTAACTTATTTCCTTAACCAAGTACCTTGTCTTGACCACTGTCTACCATGTCCTAGCTATTCCTTAATCTCTTTGCACCTCAGTGTCCACATCTACAGAAAGAGACTGCTCCACCCACCCCCACTTTGGCAATCACACTGTCTTCTACAGTTATTTGAGATCTTAAAGGTCTGATTCAAATATAACTAAATAGGTTACATGGCTTGTTTGCTTAATTTATTATTACATGCCTAGTGTTGAAAACACATATTCAACATGAAAATTTATGGAAATACTATACAAAATATGATGCTTTAAGATTAAGCAAATAAATTAAACCATTTGGCATGTCTTTCCAAAACATTTTAATATTTATATTTTTAAAAATCCTATACTTGGTAAATATCATTTGACCTACAAATGATTTTACCAGCCCTTATAAAATTTGGGGATTCTACAAATAGAAGAGATCACTAGGATCAGCGGAAAAATAGAATTTGGAAGAAATAAAAGAAAACAGGTAGTTCATATGAGAATAGAGTGGATGATAAATTTGTTAAACTTGGGTACAGATAGACAATATAAGTTTCAAAAATGTAAGACAATGAATCAGTGAGAGGTTTACAAAGGTTTATAATATATAACATCATTAAACTTTTCCTATCTCAGGGGAAAACAAAAGATACATACTCCAATCTGTATTATGGATTGAATTTTCTTTTTGAGTCTTCACAAAGATCAATCCAGACATAATTTCTTTTTCTCCTTTATCTTTCTTCTTTTTCACTCTTTGTCTCCATTTTTCTTTTCTATCTTCCTTCCCCACTTCTTTCTTCTGGTTTATACACCTCATCAAAAAATTTTAAATATGTCATATATTAAAAGCAAAAATCTTGGGCAGCAAGATAGCTCAGCAGACTAAGTGCCTGATTAGGCAAGCACAGGGACTGGGGTTTGATTCCTGGCACTGCATGCTGCACCAGCCCCACCGCCAGGGTGTGCACAGCCGGTGACCGAGTCCAGGTGTGGTAGTATGTGCCTGTAATCCCAGCTCTGGGGCGGCTGAAAACAGGAGGATCACCATCAGTCTGAGCTGCACAGTGAGACTCTGTATCAAATTCATAAATCTTTTTAGAAAAAATTTAAAACAACAAAATTCTTTTTTGATCCCAGGGGTCTCTCTTGGTTTCTCACCAATGGTTTTTTGGCCACACACTTTCTTTCCAATGGAACAGCTAACTTGCCAGCCAGCCATCTGCCCCAGACTGTAAGACTTGGGCAAGCAAGTCTGCATGAGCTTTGAGTAGTCCAAGCTACCAGTGTGGTTCTCCTCCTCTTGCCAGTGATTTAGGACTGGATGGGTCACTTGGAAATTGCCAGGAGAGGTTTGCTCCCTCCTAAGAATGACACATCATAAAAAGAGTCTTTCCTCTTAACATGTCACCTATAAAGACAATGCCAGGTGCTGAGAGAGCCTCATGATTTCTGGAGGGGAAGGAAGCAGCAGGAGCAACCACATCAAGGTGATGACATAGAGACAGGCCAAGGACCCCAGGAGCCTGGGGAAGACGCAGCCGGGTGCGGCCAACTCTTGCCTTTCTTATCAAGTCCTCTTGTGGGGAAGCCCATTTTAGCATGGATGTTCTGTTTCTTATTGTAGATGTCCTGTTTGACACACATTTTCCTAATAATACCATTTTCATTATCTCCAATTCCTCTTTGCTGAGATCTAAAGTTTATGTCCAACACCCCCTCATTAGTATATTGAAACCTAACCGCTAATGTGACTGGAGGTGAGACCTTTGGTGGGGTGATTAGCTCACGAAGGTGTAACCTACACAAATTAAAAACAGTGCTACTATGCAAGCACCCCCAAGAGGCCCTTAAGAAGAGGTGCCTTGCTCTTCCAACCATGTGAGGACACAGTGAAAAGGCAGCAGCGACAAATCAAGAAAGAAGCCCATACCAAACCCTGATCTGCCAGCATCCTCCTTTTAGACTTCTCAGTCTCCCAAGCTGTAAGAAATAAATTTCTATCATTTTCAAGCTACCCAGCTTATGTTACTTGGCTCTGTAGTCCAAATGCATTGAGATACTCACCAAACCTATAGTCCTCAATCCAGGAAATCTGCTTTATTTTCTCCCTGTAAAAGACCTCTTAAACTGTCTGGGCCAGCAATACCTGTTGGTAAATGACCTTGAAGGACATTTCTAAGTGCCCATCCTATTGATCAGCTTCCTTCTTGAAAGTCTATGCTCTTAGATTCCATAGTCACATATTCTCTTAGTTTAAGCCCAATTTTCAGAGAATATTACTCTACTATGGAATTTGTTTGTCACTGACCCTAAAATGTTGGCATCCTATGTAGTAAGTGATTCACTGGACATTCCAGGAGAATTTGGCCCTCTTCCTTTTGAGGGGGCACCGCCCTCTTTGACCTATGGACTATCTTGTCTGACAAGAGCATCTTTGTTTTCCTGGGCTGCCGGTTCATGCCAGATTACACTAACAATGTAATTTATGGCTGGGCCTTCGGGCTATATCAGCTTGACTTTCAGAGGGGCAGGAAAATCAGGTCAGTAAGGCAGGCTGTCAGACTTGTCCACATGGACAATCGCTTACACCAACCTCAGACACCAAGGCTTGGGGGAGCTTCCCTGGGTGGCAAAACTTCATGAGTGTTGCCACCTATTGCTAGGCGAATCAGGTGCTGTCCCAGTAATTCCACACAGAGAGGACACCCCGGACACCACCTGTATCAAGGATGCTTATATCTGGACAACATCTCACCAGGATGCTTATACCTGGCATCTCCTGGTATCTTCTGTCCCTTGTCCTGTGCCCTGTGTGCTTTGCTAATTCTTATATCTATCGGAGGCAGTAATACACTAAGTACAGCAGCTCTGCTTACTTCCGTGAATCCCAGCAAATCACTGAATTTAAGCATATTGGGGAGGGAGCAGGGTAGTTTCACCTAGATTGGCTTTGAGATTCAGATAAAGCAAACCAGAACTCACTTGTGTTCGTGCCTGGGGGGGGAGGGTAAACCATGGAGGTGTGGCCTTAGGTTCTCAGCTCATTCCTCAGCCCTTGCACTCTGGCACTCTTCCCCTGTGCTCCACTTCCTGGGCTGCTGGGAATTAGGCAGCTTTGCTCCACTAGGCCCTTCCACCATGATGTCTCTGCCTTGGAGCCAACTGATTATGGAGCAAATTAAACCTTTCCGCTGTGTTGATGCTGGCATTGGATATTGTGTCTCAGCAGTGAGAAAGCTGATGGATATAGGTGATGTCCAAAACACTTCAATGAGGCCCCCAGATACACGAGTTCCACTGCACAAGTTCTCTGAGGGCTAAACTCACACATGACTGCAGTTCTCCTTGTTTCCCAGTGCTCTCCAATCTGCAGCAGGATCTCAGATTTTCCCCTTGAGCTCTAGAGCAGAATTATCCAGCCCTTGTCCGTGTCCTTGATGTCTCACAAGCTTTTCAAACTGTGCTTGTTGATGACTGTCTGTACGCCCTAGCCAGAGTCCTTCTTCTGTATTCCCTGTCTTCTACCCTCTCATCAGTTAAAAATCTGTTACTTTCCTGAAGGTGTGAGCTGTTAGATCTGAGACTCCAATATACAGGAGAGCAACTCCTGACATTCAGTAGATGTTTTTGTTGAAATAATGAGAGATAAGTAAATAAATAATCAGCCCCCCCAATTTAGGTTAATCCCATTACTATTTTTGAGTCTGTAAACTAGATGTTTGAGTTTAAATTTTCAAATAAAGGCAAGCCATTAAAGAACACACCTCCTTTAAATACCAAGGAAATGCAATTTGTCACAAGTAAAGCTGAAATTGCAGAGTTTATTTGTAGAAAAAAATGGTCGCGCTTCTTGCCTTTCACTGAAGAATGCAGAAAGGGCAACATATATCCGCAAGTAATGTTGCTGCAAATGACAAGGGTGAGAGTTAGCATGCACAGTACCTGAGGACCTGGGAGTTGCAAGTTGTGGTGTCCAAGAATAAAGACTGTGACTACCTGAGTGTGAGAAGGTCCTGTCTGCCCACAAGTGCTTTCCTCAGCCACTTGCCACAGCCTCTGTCCTACTTACCTTAAAGTTCACCTCTTCAGGGGTAATTTGTTGTAGCTATCACAGTCTTTTTAAAAAGCATGGATGCCACCTTGGGGATTTGTAACAGGCTGATGTAGATAACAAAAAAAAAAAAAAA
>NW_004524615.1:11510634-11512954 GCF_000260255.1 Octodon degus
AGAGAGAGAGAGAGAGAGAGAGAGAGAGAGAGAGAGCTGCATGTTTATGTTAATGGACAGGAAACAGGCACAGCATGGACTGTTGGGAACAAATAAATATATGCACTGATCTCCCTGTGAACCATGCCCTTCTCCAATCTTCACTTTGCGCACACTGGCTTTTCCCAGCTGAAATTTACTTCTTTTCTGATGTCTTCTGATTTCACCTGACTTGCTACTACCTGCTCAAACCCAACATAGCAATCACTTCATCTAGGACATCTTCCCAACCCACATCCTCTGACTTCCTAGAAAAGAGTCATTGCATTTTTTTCTGCCATAGTCCCTTATAACTATCTACAGTCCATACTCACCACCTAGAGGAGTTCCACATGCTGGTTATTTGAGGAGCTGTGGGGTCAGACATACTGGGTTCTAGCTTTAACTTTATTTTATTTTATTTTTTTGGTGGAACCGGGGATTGAACTCAGACCCTTGCACTTGCCAGGGAAGCGCTTATTCTACTGAGCCATCTCCCTGGCCCCACTTTATCTTTATTGTTTAATATGTGTGGGATTTCAGTCCTCCATGGCCTCAAATTTTCTTCTACTCCTCAATTCCTGTGACCCTTGCATTAATCTGCTAGGATTCCCATAACAAAGTCTCATATGCCGGGTACTTTAAACAATAGCAAGGTTTCTACCAAAGGGCTCAAGCACTAAGGAGAAGACCACAGAGCCTGCTCTCAGCTGTCAGCCAGGGCCACCCTGACTATGTTCTTTCTCTGATTCTATTCAAACAGTAGGATTAGATATAGTGCAAGAGGAAGGGAGCAAAGGTAAAATCCACACCACAGGTATTTTATTTCCTTGGCACAGGTAAGACTTTAAAATGTTCATTCTAACCACACTTATCTTAGTCAAAGTTCCTTTGTCTAAAAGAAAGAGTAGCTGAACAGCCTGCCCCAGCCAGAAGCCAGGAGATGATGTCCAAGCTCAAGGTGACTCTGAAGAACCAGCAATCAGATCCTCCTCGTTCCCTGGTATTGTATGCAGACTGTGGTGGTGGGGCACAGATGTCTTTTATATCCACACTATCTCCATCCCCTCCTCTTGCTCAGGCTGAGGATGTTTACAGAGTGAGGACTCTGGCCTCTGCTGAGTCACTTAACCTTCTACATTTCTCAGGTTGGCACAGTGAACAACATCCTAGAAAGGGTCTCTGGACTGTGAGGGTTGCTGCTCCCCAGGGCTCTGCTGTTCCTTGATGGATCTGAGGAACCGGAGAGTCCCTTACACTCACTCCTGGGCCATGGGATCTCACCACTAGCAAGCTCGATTGTGGGGCTGCTATGCACCCCCAAGAGAGCTTTGCTGCCTGACTAGGGAGCTCTAGTCACATGAACGGTAATGCACCTTACCAAGTCCAAAGACCTCCCAGATGTGGAAACATTTCAACTGCCCCCAATCCACAACCAAACCAGGTGGAAGCAGTTATCACCTAAGAGGCTAAAATGCTCATCTCCCTCCAAAGGCTTTTACCATCTGGTTCTAAACATGTGGTATGGGGGACAAGAAGATAGTATTGTTTTCTCTGTTTCTGTTCTTTTCAGTCTAACATATCAATGGTCTGAGGCATTGGAGGTCGTTTGAATCTCTGGTTGACTCCATCCCTGGGTAGTTCATCCAGTCTTGGCTGTGCTGTGTAGTGCACTGATTGTATGATTCCTAACCCCTGTGCTTCCTTCTCATCTGTAGGGTGAGGATAATGAAGGATCTGAGCCATCAGCTAAGAGCAATGTGAAACCATGGCCTGCCGAGTGGCTACAGTGGGAGTAAACAGTCCAAGGGTGAAGAATGAAGGGGCACACTATTGAAAATTGAAAGATAATAGTGAAACTGGCTAAAATTCAGCTACTTTTATTTTCATTAGGTACTGCCAATTCTATGTAAACTAGTAATGTGCTAGTAAATGCTTCACAAACAGCTTTCTGGAGAAAATAAAAATGTGTATATCTATATGCACGCATATGTAAATAATAAATGTTACTGATACAATGTGCAGCAACAGGTTATAAATTATAAAAATACCTTATTGGACATTCCACATTTCTTATTCTCATAGAATACTTTTGTTGATTATTGCCAAGACTTACATCTGAGTCCAATAAATGCTTGCAACTCAATAATGATTTAACCATGCAGGCACGGAGCTTCAGCTGGTATTGCTCCACACTTTTAAGATTTAGGAGAGGGCTGGTGAGATGGCTCAGTGGTCTAAAGCACCTACTTAGAACAAGCTTAGCAAAGCACAGGGACCGCGGTTCAATCCCCCAGCACCA
>NW_004524615.1:11513796-11515144 GCF_000260255.1 Octodon degus
AATGTGTTTTTGAAATTGCTAAGTTTTGATTTCTAATTAGAATAACAGTAATAATTATAATCCACATCAACTAAAGTGGAAAGCTTTGACATATTCAGACCCTGGAACTAGATTCAAGAATAGAATTAAAAAAAAAAAAAAAAAAAAAAATCCTGAAACTAACAAGGAACCAGGAAATAACAATTCAGCAGATATAAGATGATGCAAAGAAAAATGATGTAAGAATAATAGGTGTCAATGAAGAAGTGGAAGACAACACAAATGACATAAAAAGATTATTTGCAGGGGTATTAGCAGAAAATTTTCCAAACATGACAAAAGAACCTGACATACAGATAAGCAAGGAATATAAAACTCCACATAGCCATAATCACCATACCTTAAATAAATGCCTGTTGTATTTTTTAAAAAAAAAAGAAGAAAAGAAAAGAAAACTTTTCTCAAATTCATTTGGAACCAGAAGAGACCAAGAATGCCAAAAGCAATCCTGGGAAACAAAGGAATGGCAGGAGGTATCAAAATCCCTGACCTGAAATTATACTATAAAGCTACTGTGATAAAATCAGCATGGTACTGGCATAGAAACAGACCTGAGGATCAGTGGAACAGATTAGAAGATGCAGAAACAACTGCCAACACACTCAGATGCCTTATAAGGAGCCAAACAGGCTCACTGGAAGAGAGCTTCTTTAACAAATGGTACTGGGAAAAGTGACTTCTCACATACCTAAGGCTAAAACTGGACCCATGCTTATCACAATGCTCAAAGCTACAGTCAAAATGGATCAAAGATTTAGATATTAAAACAGAAACACTAAATATTCTGGAGAAAAATGTAGCTAGAAATCTTAAAGATACGGGGGTAGATAGTTATGAACAAAAATCAAACTGCCAAGAATCAACAACTGGGATCTCATCTTTTTCAAAAGTTTTTGCACTTCAAAACAAATATATAACAAAATAAAAAGAAAACCCACAAACTGGGAAAAAATTACAGCTGAATATCCCTCTGAAAAAGACCTTCTATCTAGAAAATTCAAATAATTAAATAAATCAGGCTCCCCAAATTCAAAGACCCAATCTAAAAATGGGCATCTGAAGGGGGTGCTGAATGAAAGCAGGAGACAGGAAAAAGAATGTTGCAGGACTGTCCTGCTACAAGGTTGTATATGGTTAGATTTCTGGACTTATGTGTAAACAGAAGAATTATATAATTCTTTATGCCTATTTTTAAAATATACTTTAATTTCTTATGTTTTTTCATCATATTCTGTAGGCACTTAAAGTTCAACATATCAATACTTGATGAAAAATACCTGTTCCATGTTATGCCTAAGATGTTTGATAT
>NW_004524615.1:11516039-11530410 GCF_000260255.1 Octodon degus
AGGAAGAGAGTATGCAATGTGTTAATTATTGAAACTGTCCTACCAATTTGATTTGAAACTGTCTCATTGCTATTTGTCTCTCAATAAAATTATGGAAAAAAATAAATAATAAATAAAAATAAAAATGGGCATCTGAGATGCATATACACTTCTCAAGGGAAGAAATACAAATGATAAGTAAATATATCAAAAAATGTTCAACATCATTGGTCATTCAAGAAATGCAAATTAAAACAAGACTAAGATTCCATCTCATCCCAGAAAGAATGGCTAGCACCAAGAAGTCAGCCAATAACAAATGCTGGAGAAACTGTGGAGAAAAAGGAACACTTCTGCACTGTTGGCGTGAGTGCAGACTTGTACAACCACTATGGAAATCAGTATGGAGATTTCTTAAAAAGCTAAGATTAGAGATCTCAGTCAAGCTAGCTATTCCCTTCCTGGGTATTTTTCCAAAACACCTGGAAAAATCTCATACCACAGCGATATACATGCGCCATGTTTATAGCAGTGCAGTTTGTCATACTAAATCCTGGAAATAACCCAGATGCCCATCAACTGAAGAATGGATAAGGATACAATGAAGCATTATTCAGCTGTAAAACAGGATAAATTTGAGCCTTTTGTTGGTAAATGGATACAACGAAAGAACATAGTCGCAAGTGATATAAATCAGACCTGCATGTGGAAACATCATATTGTCTCCTTAGTGTAAGAACCTGGAAGAGAAAAATGGAATATGAAAGGTACAATAGATACTGGGAAAAGGGAAGAAACATATTCAAAAGAAAGAATTACTGAGTTGAGGAGAAGGACAGACGAGGGAGTGGGGAAAAGAGATTTACCTACGTATGTAAGCAGAATGGTTTGGACAACCGTACTGTGCATTTCTGCTGGTCTATGAAAAGAAGCAGTAAATGTTTTAATTTGTTTTGTTTTCTTTTTTTCACTTGTTCTTTTATCTTCTTAATTTCTAATAGATTTGTCTCTTTTTTTCTTTCTTCCAATTTTACATGCATATATCTGGTAATATGAATAACTGGTTGGAAGACAACATTATGTATTACAACAAATCAGTGAAATTCATATTACTTTGTTAAGTGAAAATCTTTATCACTCATAATTTTTTGCTTTAGTTCTAATTTGCACTCTGAAAAATAAAAATAGAAAATGGAACCACACCCTAATCCACTGTTATTCAGAAAATGTAGTCATTAAATCAGACATGTTACTTGATAAACTTTTTCTCACCTTTGTTCAAATTGAACAACTCTACTTTCACCACCAAGTGCAACCATATTTTAAAATCTAGTCTACATTCTTATAATTCTTTACGACACAAGATAATCAGCAAAGTAATGAACCAAACCCTGATTTGTAATGTTTGCCAATATCCACAGTTCAAACATTGCCACCCTGGCCTTTTGCAATTTTCTGGGACAATGCAGACACAGAGCACTGAAATGATTGATTGGGACTGTTTCCTGTGTCCAAGCTTTTTGGATTTGGGGATAGACTTTAGTGGCTGAGCATCCCTCATATGAAAAATGTAAATTCCTAAGTTTTCCAAAATCCAAATTTCATCACTTAAAAAAAAAAACCTGGATTTTGGAGTATTTCAAAATTTGGTTTTCAGATTAGGGATACTCAGTTTGTATATATAACAGCTGAAACTGAAGAAAGTGGACAAACTGGAGAGCATTTAGGGAGATCTGCTGGACGATGGGGTGAAGCCAGCGTTTGAAAAACATCAGACAGAAAGGGGTACCATGGGTATCACAAGAGAGAAGAAAGAGGAGGCGACCATGTGGCTGACTTAAGCTATATTCTCTTTGAGGCGCTTTGCAGCACATCCGGGAGAAATAGCTGAATAGAAAAGTAGATAAATGAGTTTTGAGCTCAGACAAAGCAGGGACCAGTGTGGTAAACTTGAGATCTATTGATTGAAATGTTAGCAGTAAGCAAGTCATGCAGGGAAATTTTGTGGCGTAAGAGGAAACGCTGACCTTTAGAACTCTTACTTAGTAGAGGTCATTCAGGACTGATAAGCACCTCAAGGAGACCCGGGAACAGGAAAGAGGGCTGAATGCCAGGCCACAGTAAGAATGTGTTATAAGCAAGAAGGACTTGTACAGACTCCACGGGGTAACATTAGGAACCAAAGCGTCCTCGGATTTAGTTACCCAGTTGGAGACTATAAAACTGGGGTCGCGCAGCGCTATCACAAGCACAAGGTTAGGTTCAATTCCCCACACCAAAAACAAAAACGAACACACAAACAAAAAAACCCTTAAGCGATGGAGAGGAGTGTGCTGGAGGCAGTTTCAAGAGCACTTAGAAGGGAGGACAGAACATGTGGCATCCATTAAATGCCGGGAATACGCACTTTCAGTCCCAAGACCGGTGCGATTCTGTGATGCTGTAACCCGCAGGAAGAGTGTCAGTGCTGATAAGTGGTTTTAAGGTTTCACGGTGAGTTTTTTGCTGCCGCCTTCCTGCCTCAGTCTCCTCGAAGTGCCAGGAGTGCTTAGAGGCGCGTGCCACCACGCCTGGCCTCTTTTCGCGAAGCTAGTGGCCGACATCACCTGAGAATGGGGCTGGGGCAGCGTGGCACTGAGCTGAGGAGGGGACCCCGAGGACCCAGTGGCAGGGACACAAGTGGCGTGGTTACGGCCCGGTGAAGCGCTGCAGTAGGTAGGGTTCTTGGAGGAGCCCGGCCTGGGCAGGAAGAACAGCATTTCCCTAGCGTTGCGAAAGGCACCGTGGAGACCTGCACATTTCCAACAACTCCGCGAGGCAGGCACAAGTCTGGAGTTGTGTTGTTCACAAGGGCGCTACAGTCGCACCGCGAAGCGCGTGAGACAAGTCACAAATAGACCCGGGAGCCCCCGGATTAGAGAAGACAGGTGGCTCCCACATCCCTACTCCCAGGCCGCCCTTCCCCTCCCGCCAGCCCCGCCCCGGCCCAGCCCAGCGGCGAGCTATCCGCTTCCTTCTCTCCCGCGGAGTCAGTCTGGCCCTGCGCCTTCTTTGCCGCCGATTGCGTCCCCTTGCGTGACGTCACCTGCTTGTTCACCAATGAGCGGTAGAGGGCCCGGCTGCGGCATGTGAGTGACGGGAGAGGTAGCCGATTGTAGCGAGGAGGCGGGGCAGGGGGGGTGCGAGTGGGAGGCCCGGGCGAGTGGGGAACCGCCGGCAGCGTGGTCTGGGGCGTGGGGGGCGCGGCGGGGGGCGGTGCGTGGGCGGCCCGTCCCCTGCGGGTTGCTGGCGGGCGGGCGCCGGAGCTGCTGGAGTTTCCGCACGCGGGAGGGAGATGCGACCGCGGCTGGGGCTCCTTGCAGGTAACGCGCGGGGCGGCCCCTGCAGGGCCGAGCGCGCGGCGGGGCGAGCGGAGTTGGGCGCGGAGCGGGCGCGGGGTCCCCGCCGCAGCTCATCCGTGAGTCCCGTGGGGCGGCCCGGGCCAGGGACAGAGGTATAGCGTAAGGAGTTGGCTGCAGGACCTCGAGCTGCGGCTGGGCACGCGGGCCAGAGTGCTGTGCGCCCCCGGAAGCAGCCCCGGGACAAAGGGCGCGGTGCAGAGGGTCACCCAGCTGCTGGCTGGCCCTTGGCCCCGAGCCCACGTAAGGCGCAACCACTTGGCTGCGGGGTCCCCCGCACCTGCCGCCCCCTGGCGCAAAGCAAGCAATGCTGGGCACCGCCTGGCCGCTTTCCCCAGGGTGCGAGGCGGCTCCCCGCAGCGCTAGGGGTGCCAGCTACTCCACGCCGGCTGCTCTCCACCCAGCCAGGGCTCCTGCAGCTGGGGTGCTGCCACTTCCTGACATGGGCTAAGAGTTGGAGAAGCCGAGCAAGTGGTGCACCCCCGCGTCACCTCCTACGATCCGCGCGGGATGCCCGGTCTTGTTGATGTTGTGACTGGACTGCTTGTGTGTTTTCTTTTTTTTTTTTAAACACACACAAAAGAAGGGAGGAGTTAGAGCCACGCTCTAGCCACTGTGAGTCATCCCCACTAAGCTTCTTCCCGAGATCAGATGGATGGGGAGTATTCCTTGGGAAGCAGTACGGTGAGGATTGACTGTATCTTCTGCCTGGCCCCTCTTGCGTTATGCGACCCAGCCAGCACTTCCCAGGTGGAGGTGGGGCAGAGGCACGCTGGCGACTTAGAGAGGAAAATGGCTCCGAGGTAGCAGGCTGGAAACTTTGCATGACAGAACCTGTGCATGTGGAATCACACAGACATTATCGGGCATCACTGAAGTAAAAGTCCCTCAAAGGCGACCACACTAGGGCATGTAGCCTCTATAGCATCTGATCCAGGCTTCGGGGAGGAAAGACCCCCGGGGTAAGAGCGCCTGCTCTCCAGTTTGGGCTACTACCAGTACCTGGGATGCTGGGTTAGAAGCCCTCGAGTTCTTTAATCTGCTTTCTAGAGGCGCTGTCACATCTCAGCCTGCAGAGAGCAGCTGGCTGTGAATGGATTGTTCCCTGAAGAGGTCGAGAGGCCAGGAGGCCCTTCTGTACCTGGCAAAGAGTGTTCTAAAGAGGGTGGCTGCTGCTAATTTTCCAGAATGAACCATTTAAGTTCTGTCTCACCCTTCTATTTACTCCAATCCAGGCTGCTTTGTCAGTTGTCACTGGGTCTCTGTGTTTCACAGTTGGATGACAAGGGGGGTGTCTTATTAGTTATCCTTTTTATCTTTTTATTGGTGATTGGTTTGTCTTAACCCCCTAAAAATAGAGGAAGATTCTACAGAGGATTGAGGAACTGGAGTTAAAGGGACCTGATTGGGTCTCTGTTGATGTGCAATTTAGGGGCCAGCTAATTGGGCCCTCAGAGCCCCAGCTTTGCCCCATCTACAGCTGTGTGAGGCATTGCTTGGCTAGGAGCCACAACGAGGCTCCCACCCAGTCTCCATAAGGAGAACTGAGCAGGTAGCTAGGCCAAGAAGGAGAACGCCACAGCAGGACATCACCTGGAGAATAATAGAGCGGGGCAGTCCAGGGCCCATCAAGAGGACAGCAGAAAGTGTCCCTTTGTTTCTCATGACCTGGGCATAAAGCACGATGGGAAGAGCTGATATCCAGCCCTCCCATCTCATGGACATTGTTGCTTTTACCTGAACACCAACAGTCATTGTGGGACAAGAGTCACTTCCAGTTAGAGGAAGAAGAGTTGGGGTCAGGATCACTGTCTGCTTTTTATGCAGGACATAAAGATGCCTAACCAGGGAAGCTGGGAGCTGTGGAGCTGCCCGAAAGAAGGGTGCCCCTTTCGCAACTGCATGGAGTCATCTGAGGCTGCTGCCTCTGGCCCATGAACTAGCTGTACGAATAACAGTCAGTAGTAAAATAGATGTTTCCAAGAAGGCAGACAGGGAGGGACTAAGTGCCAGGAACTAAATTCTCCAAAGTCAGAGCAATAATGGGAAAGTAACTGCTTTCAAGATCTCCTTTGCTCCTTTGCACCTCTGAAGGAAGTGTGGTGCCTGTTGGCTGACGAGGAAATCGATCCTTGGGGAGACAGGCAAAGTGCAGGTGTACCTTGCTAGAGAGCCTTTACTCTCGGCCACTGACCTGTAGTCAGAACTTTGCATGGATGTCTAGCTCAGTGTAGCTTGTAGTTTGTTTTTGTTTGTTTTTGCATTTGCTAAGGTAAGACATGTGACTACCTTTAAGTGAGAGAGGTACTTGTATTTTCATGGTAAGAAAGAAGTAGGGGGTTTTAGAGACCAACGAGGACAAGCCCCTCTGAGAGAAGGGTTTTCAGTAAGGTGAAGAGGGCAGAGTGGGATAGCACAGACCCTGGGTTTCACGCTGTCCCTACTGTAGGAGAATGACTCTAAGATTGTCCCACCCAGCCTATTGAGTTCCCAAGGGGTGTGGCAGGGCCCAGGGAAGGTGTTGATCCAACAGTCTGCCCTACATAAACCTAGGCTCTCACTTGAGTACCAAAATGAGCCTATGAACAATGTGAGGTGAAAGTGAGATGTAGTAACTAGTTTAGGACCCAGTATATCCTTAGTCATCTTCCTCTGAGGCCACTTGAAACCCATAACAAATGTGAAGTAGTATTTTAAATGTTTGGGGCTAAAAACAGCATCAAGCCAGTTGTATGATTATTTATCAGCTCACTGCTCTACTGTAGATTTAAAGTCAGTATAAGTGATTTATTTCCCTCTACTAAGTTTATAAATCCCTTAACACTTTCATTCCCTTCCTGTTAAGCTGTGGTGTCTTCCTACCCTTGATTTTTTTTTTTTTTAGTAGCAGGAGTAATTTTTTTACTGAAGTGTAAACACAGTGATTGGGGCCTGCATGGTGACCCGAATTGTGTTTGTAACTGTCTGAATTTGAGCAATGATTTATCCTTTCATTGGAAAAGAAAAGAAGATGGCAGACAGTAGCGGGACTGTCTCCCTGGTACTTGCTGAGAGTGTGCCTTACATCAGCGGAGGGGACTCACGGGACCAGCATCTTTCATCTCTAGCTTGCAAAGCTGGGCCTGCTTCTGCCCCGGAGAGGGCAGTGTTGCCAAGGAGTGGCGTGTCCTACTGCCTGTTCATCTCGCTGCGCCGTCATGTAGATAGAGATGGCTTCATACTTCTGTTTGGCTGACTTCATTGATTCCATAATCTAGAACCTTCACTTGGTGAGCTAGAAACAAGGACCTCCAAGCTTCCTGTGCAAATAGGGAGCTGGGATTCTCATCCACCTCTGTGTGAAGGGTATGGGGGGCCAGTTCCAGAGCGGCGGAGGTGAGAGTCTTGGGCCATTGAGCCTGTACTAAAAATTCTGGTCAAGCTGATGAAATAAAGTGTCATGGTAGGTCCTTTCCCCTGAGCAGTAGTTAAAACACAACAACCACATAAAGTAGATACTCATCCCTGGTTTAGAAGTGAACAATCAGGCCCAGAAAAGTTTAAGTGACTTGACAAAAATTACACAAGATTGGAATCGGTCAATCTGACACAGATACGCTCCTGGCCAATCTTAAGCCTCTATTAGAGCTGTGTTGAGAAGGGGGCATGTAGCAGTAACTTGTGGGTTAGTGTGATGTCACTGCTAGACAGCTCTCAGGCTTTGCACAATGCCTCAGTAGAGGAGAGGGACGTCCAGCTACTAAATGGCAGGGCCGACACACAGTTTGCCTCTTTGCAAGGAAAACCCAAAATAAGTGTGTAGAGCCCAGGGTACAGCTCAGTGGCACAGCACCTGCCTGGCAAGCACCAGGTCCTGAGTTCAATTCTCAATTACTCCCCACATCCTACCCCACCCAAAAAAAGTATTTTTGACAGCTCTTGCCGGCACTGAAAGATGGTCTTGGGTAGAGCTACCTTCCTTCTTCTTTGGGACATAGCTCAGCCCTGGACAAGGTGTCCTCCCAACGTAGGCTATTTCTCTGTCTCTATGAACTCCCAGCACAGCAGTCAGTCAGTCAGTCATTGGTTCTGCTTTTGGATTTCCCTCACACTTTCATTGAACTTGTGAGTGTGTCTGCACAGACTGAGCGGCTCCCCATCAGGGTTGGTGTGATATGATACACGCCTCTCCCCACAAACAGCAGGCGCCAAGATCCAACCATCAGTGTTTTCCTTAATTTGATGAGGTTCACGGTAACTGTTTTAAGCTTTATAAACTGACTTGTTTCTTAAAAATCACTGGAGTCAGTTTCTAAAGGGTGAGCCCATCCAGCGTAGAAACCAAAGAGCTTCTGATTGCACAGGTCATGCCTGGGCTCAGGAGGTGACTTTGCAGCACACCAGAGTTTGAAAACCGCAAGTTAGCATGGTTAATGATCTCATTCTGCAAAGTTTCAGGGACTCTAGCTGTAAAATGTCTGCTACAGAAGAATTCTAACAGCGCACTGATGAATGTTTGCATGACGTTTTTCTTGCAGACTTCTTACCAACATAATGCTGGAGCAAGCGACCGGCAGTGCACGGCTTTCACCATGGCTGAGCTGGACGCCGATTTGGATCACATCATCCCGTCTTCTATCCTTCCCCCTTTTTGGGCTAAGTTAGTAGTGGGATTTGTTTCCCTCCTGTGTTTTGCACGGAGCTATGATGGAGATTTCGTCTTTGATGACTCTGAAGCTATTGTTAACAATAAGGTTTGTTATCTTAACTCTTTTCTGGGGAACTTGACCTTATCCACTTGCCTCTGTCCCCAGAATTACCTAAGTTGGTGTTGAATTCTGTGTTAAACTTATGTTAAGCATTTGCCCCAGGTGTGGTGTAGATTTCCCATTTCTTTTGCTATCATCTCCTGAATCCGTGTCTCTGATAACCAGCAGCGGGGTCTGCAACCCCTCCTCAACCACGTGAGGCCTGGTCCTCACATGGATGAGAGAGATGCTAAGACTGCAGGACCAAGGTGTCACAGGGCACTGCAGACTCCATGTTTCAGGGCTTATGAACAATTTCCAGAACTGGCCAAAGAAGAAAATCATGATCGTGCAGTGATGCATCCGTCTGATCACCCACTGGAACATGCGTCCCCAGTAGTGGCCAGCTGTGTCTGTCCTTGACTGGGACTGTGAGGACAGCCTGCTGCCAGCTGCCAGGCCATGCACCGCGCCGCCCAGGGAAGCCGCGGCCCTCGCTCATTTCCCGATTGAAGATGCAGGTCTGCTGAACTTGCAAAGTCCCAGGCAGCCTTGCTCACCAGTTGCAGCTGTCAGTACAGAGAAATTGCTCTTTTTCACTAGCTAACCAGCTTAGGGAGAAGAAATTGGTTTGGGGGAAGAGAAGAAGATTCAGGCAAACCAAAGAGAATTCTGAATAAGAAACTCAGGCAGGGAAGGCCCAGAGAAAAAAGAGCTCGGACATGACACAAGAACGTGCCTTTGTGACTGCCCTTTACTCAGCAGTCTGGGTGTGTCGCTTGACTAGAGACAAGGGTTTGAAGGAATGTGCGCATCTTTTTCTCCCGGGAAGGTAGAGATCTCTGCAGCTGTTGGATGCTCTTAAAAATAGGAAGTTGTGGGTTCCACCCAAGGAGGACAGAGTCATGTTCTGAAAATGTTGAGAGCTGCCTGCATAAAGAGCAGTTATGCTTTGAGGTGGAGGGCAATGGACTTGCAGAAATTTTATTCCAAACATAATATTGCAATTAAGTTTTTCTATTTCGGTGGCCTACCTAGAGCATTGCTGATGGCTACTGTCAATTTCTTCATTGATTGGTTCTCTCAAGTTCACCCAGCAGTTGGAATAGATGATTCTGTTTGAGTTTTAAATCATACTTTGAAAACTGCATAGCTCTAAAGCAGCATGGGCAAAACAATGGTTTATTAGCCACCAAATTATTTTAGTAATGAGAATTGATTTTATTTTTAAATTCTGTTACCTTTTTTCTTTTGTATTTTAGGGAAGGGTCTACAGGGTGGTGAGGGTCTCATTAGATCAGACTCCTAGTGATCTGCCTGTTTACAGCCTCCCAAGAGATGGGATTACAGACGTGCACCACCACACGGGCCCAATCTTAGTTGCTGTCTCAGTTTGCCCCGCTGGCAGGGCCTGCATGGCAGGCCCAGGGATCGAACCTCTGGCCCCTGCGCCTGCTTGCAGGCACTTTAATCCTCTGAGCTATTTGGCCACCCACTATTCCTTGTGTGGATGTGACTTGTTTGACTCTTCCACTTGAATATATAATGTGAATTGGAAAATTCCCAGGCAGGCAGGACAGAGCAAGAGCTCGGCGAGGCGTGGGTGCCACGGTGCACCGATGTATTTTGCGCTGCTTTGGCATCTTGTGCCTCTGCTGGGCGTGGTCTAGCAGAACACGGCCATGTATCCTTACGTTGGCACGCCAGCCCTGCCTGCCTCCTGTTTTGTGGAAGGCACTGCCTACAGGGTAAGGCTTAGCTCCTGTGGGGCCAGTGGAGGTGAAGACCTGCAAAGAGCTTCTGTGCAGTATTGAGTCGCCTCTTTCGTTCCTTGAGATAGTAATTGCCTTCGAGACCACAGAATTGGGAGGGATCTCAGGCACAATCTGTCATTTCCATAAACCACTATGAGGGAAAATTTACCTTTCTTACTGTCCAACACCCTGCTGCACAGCCTAGTTTGTGCCTAATCAAATATTTAGGCCTTGTTGGTGTTGAGTTTCCCTACAAAGGAAGAGGAAGACCCTCCACCCAGCCCCACTGCAATTGAACAAGCACTTCCATGACACTGCAAAAAAGAAAAAAAGAAAAGAAAAGAAACGAGCCTCCCAGTTCTGTCCCCGAGTGCACTGAGTTAGCGGGTGGTGTCTGTGCCTTTCACAAACACCTCAGCAGCTGGAGGAGCCACTGGTGCTCTCACAGACCCTGAAGCTGATCCCAGTGTACGAGAATATCACCCTGACAGCAGGTATCAAGTGGCAAACTGCATCTGTCCCGTTATCTCCAGGCTTCCCCCTCTGAGCCAGTGGCCACTTAAGTAACAAGTACTGTAGTCGTGTGCAGTGTGGCCACTCATGCTCTTGGGAACAGCTGTCACTTGAGGACGGTTTGACCTCGTGTGAGGGGCATCCCGGGATGAAGCAGGTGCCGGTGTCCATGCAGGAATCCAAATCTGGCACACCCACCTGCTGGAGGCAGAGCCAGTCTTGTGACAAAGTGGGGGTGTGGCCAGCAGCCTTGGCAGTGTCCAGTGGTGCGGTTCGGTTCGTGGGTGGGCCCCCCAACCTGATTTTCTAGTGACCTGGTGAGCCCGGGAGCCTCCGTGCCTCTCTAAAGCAGTCCTCTCTGCCTCCAATTTGTTCCATTCCTAAGAAGAGGGATCCTAACTACACGAGTGATGCTTAGCATGTTCCGTTTTAGCCATTGGTGCTGGCGATGAGACCAGGGACCTTTGTAATAAGCTATGTCCCCAGCCTGTTTTTTGTTTTTTTTTTGTTTTTTGTTTTTTGTTTTTCTATTTTGAGACAGAATCTCACTAAGTTACCCCACCAAGGGTCAAACTTGTCATCCTCCTGCCTTAGCCTCCAGAATCGTGCAGCCACATTCTAACTTCTCCCTAAAACATCCCTGTTTAATTCTCCTCTGAAGATAAAACTAATAACCAGATTTGCAGTTTACCTCACATTGCCGTGTCTGCCCTTCATACCATGTGCTTTCATATTTTAAATATGAAGATGCGTTTCCAAGTATATTTAGTATAGTACCAAATTAAATTACCTCAGCTGTAAGACAGGTACAGTTTTTTAATAGTGATTCTTATCTAAAAATGAGATGGAAGGGTTTTTTTTTTTTCCTTCTAATTTCACAGTCTGCTTAATTCATGATGAAAATAGCTTTTAAAAAGTTTATCCGCTGTTATGTTTGAGTTGCGATACTTTTGCTAAATTGCTTTACTTATTAGATATGAAAGGAAAACAGTGACCTTATTTAGCTAAATGTTCCCTCTCTGCACCTTGTATTAAGTCCCCTCTGTTTACTCTCAGCAAGATCAGATGTGGCCCGTGCCCGGTGAAGCTCCGGTATAGTGATCCAAACAGATAGTGTGGTGACTGTAAGCTCCTTTAGTGCCAGGCACTGCAGGGGTGGGTGGGAGACACCCCGAGACCCACAGACGGAAGCAGAGGTGCTGTTCTAGGGAGCTCTTTGCACAGAGCTGCTGGATGGAAGCTCACAGGAGCAGGGCAGCACACTTGGAGCTGCACCTCAGGCTGTGGTGGCTCCACCAGGATATCCACATTGTCCCAGAGCTGTCAGGAGCTATGGCAGCATTTTAAACTGGCTGGCATGGGTGGAGCCGAGATGCACCTTGTAATATTTGACTCAGAGAATAAGTCAGAGGGGTAGCAGCTCTCCAGGAGGCCTGGTTGCCTCCCGAGTGGGAGAACCTGGGCTCTGCCCAGGGCCAGAGAAAACCTAGAGGGTGGGGTGGAGTTGGGAGCTCAGAGACTTTTACGGGAGTACTTGGAGAAGGCTTTGCTGTGGGGCTATGCAAAATGTCCCCTGCTGTGTCCCTGCAGGACCTTCAAGCAGACACACCCCTGGGGGACCTGTGGCATCATGACTTCTGGGGCAGTAGACTGAGCAGCAACACCAGCCACAAGTCCTACCGGCCGCTCACCGTCCTGACTTTCAGGTGAGGTATGACAGTGGGGGCTGGGGTGGGGGGGTAAGTCTTGCCTGTGACATTTCCCATGGCTCTGCCATCAGGTTCTCAGCTTTGGGAAGTCCAAGGGGTGGTTCCCAGAGAGAAGTCCACACTGATTTCAGCTCTCAGAATGTGGCTGCAGGGAGATGGGGAGGGTAGCTGGGGGAGCTTCACTCCCTGCGCTCACTGCCGGCTAAGGCCGGCACATGCAGGGGAACTTAGCCCTGAGTACAGGCTGCGCTGGTCAGCACGGCAGTCCCTGCTGTTGCTTTCTTAGAGGTTCCACCCTTTGTGAGTTGGTTAGTACAAGGGAACGAGTTGATGTGTATCGAAGCAGTACATGGCGTGCGATTTATTTTCTTGACAAAAAAAATGAATAAGGTATCAATCTTCCAACCATAGCTAGCATGCCAAATAAAAATGAAGCTTACCAACAGCCTCCTCGTCCCCATTAATCAGGGAGCTGTTGTACTGAATAGACCTAGTCGCCTTGCAAAGGTTCTCATCTGCGCTGTTTCTCAGGCACATTGCAGTCCAGCACACAGAGCTTGGAGAGGCGAGGGAGTGATGAATTGGAATCACCAAAATAAGAATTGCTGATGGCAAGCAGGTGTTTTGATGGCAAAGGCCAACTGGCCCGCTGTTAAGAGCACTTTGCTGTGGCTAATCAAGTCTCTTGACTCTCTTAAACCGAGTCTGGGAAGCAGTTGCATGTGCCGTTGTGTCTTCTTACAATGCAGTCCTTCCTCTGATGTACTTAAAAAATTGTCTCGCTTTGGATTTTCTTCTCTCCACCCTCTGAAAATTGTCCCTCGCTTCCGATTTCCCCTCTGTGGCTAATTATGTTCACACCATTTCTCTGGCCTTCTTAGCTTGCCAGACATGAATAATAGCACAGCACTATTTTTACCAAAGAGGCACAGTACCTCGCTCACCTGCTTTCCGCGTCGCACATGGCCACCATCACAGTGTCACATGCCTCTCTGCCTCCCACATGAACACCTGTGCTTTTTTTTTTTTTTTTTTTTTTTTTATTTGGAGGGGGGGCAGCTCAGCCCACTAGGGGGCAGGGCTGGCTGGCATGTGGTGCCGGGGGATTGAACCGCGGTCCCTGTGCTTTGCCAAGCTTGTTCTAAGTAGGTGCTTTAGACCACTGAGCCATCTCACCAGCCCCACCTGTGCTTTTTGCAGGCTTAACTACTACTTCTCCGGAGGCTTCCACCCCGTGGGCTTCCACATGGTCAACATCCTCCTGCACAGCGGTATCTCTGTGCTCATGGTAGATGTCTTCTCAGTGCTGTTCGGTGGCCTGCAGTTCACCAGTAAAGGTCGGAGGGTGCACCTGGCTCCGAGAGCGTCACTGCTGGCAGCTCTCCTGTTTGCTGTCCATCCTGTGCACACTGAGTGTGTAAGTATTGCCCACCTTTGACACTGCACATGTGTAAGACCCGGCGAGGTATGTGTGCTGCATTTCCTAAAACAGGCTCCCTTTGTGCCACCACTCACTCGCCATGGTCTTGAACTGCAGGGCACATGTGCCACATATGCTCTAGGAATGAAAAGTGCACCCCACAGACACCCCACCAGAGACCTGTGTGTGTGTGTGTGTGTGTGTGTGTGCGCGCGCGCATGCGCGTGGGGAGGGTAAGTGGTACTAGGTGTTGAACCCACAGCCTTTGTACTAGGATATATCCCCAGCCCCTTTGTTATTTTTTATTTTGAGACAGGGTCTCACTAATTTACTCAGGCTAGGCTTGAACTTGTGATCCTTCTTCCTTAGCCTTCCAGAATGCTAGGATGACAGAAATATACTTCTGTACCCAACAAGAGATGCGAACACAAATGCTGCCCTGCTAGGGTGACTTTATACTAAAGCTAAGGTATGGTTTCTAGTGTGGCTGCCTGCTTATCTTGTGTGGTGCCAGTGGTCACAAAGGTGTGGATATCAACACCGCCTGGCTCTGGGGTGATCAGTTAAGGACCGCTCTTCAGCATCGGGTCCCAGGCAGTTTTTCTAAGGTAGCTGACAGCACCATGGTTGGTAGCACACTTCCTTGCCATTGCTGTCATAACCATGCTGGATGTCAGGTGGGTGCGTGCAGCACTCCCCACTTGACAGATGAGGTGGTGGTGTGGGAGGCTACATAAAGGACCTGCCTAGAGGTCATAACAGCTGAACATGGGGAAGGACCTGACTCCTGGCCTTCCAAGGCCCACACCAGAGAGATGCTGAGTGCGAAATGCTCAGATATCCCCCCTTCTCTAGCTCGTGTCCCCCGCTG
>NW_004524615.1:11530585-11531430 GCF_000260255.1 Octodon degus
ACTGGAGTCCACCCAGATCTCTATGGTCACATCTGTGCCACTGAGCTGCTCCTGAAGAGATTTCAGACTGACTATTTTGGGCTGTAAGTTGACCCTGGCGAGGGTGTCAGGAACAGTCCTCCAACACAGACCCTCGGAAGGCCGTGAAGTGGCTCAGAGAAAAGATTAGATTTGAATCATTTATACTGTAAGCCTGAAGCTCCCAGTATAAAATACCACATGTATAATTTATTGCCTTTGTCACACTAAGCTTTTGTATTTAATAGAACCTAAATACCTACATCTAACCAGCTGCCCTGGCAAGCAGCTGCAAGCTCCAGAGTGTTGAGCAGAATTTCTCTTCATGGCATCCTGTTTTATTAAAAGGTTTGTTCTTTGATATCAAGAGTATTGCAGACTTACCACAACCTTCTATCATCTTTCAGAATTCTACTTTTTAATCTCAGTAAATGCAGAAGATTTAAGCCCTTATTAGGGTAAGGATTGATGTTGTAAGGGGTTAGCCATAAACTCTTTATCCATAACTATGCCAAGTAGGAATTGGTTTAAGTCTAAATTCTCTGTGATCTAAATGTTCTTCTGACCCAGAAATTGATCATAAACAAGGGACTCTTTGGAACAGTCCTGGGTCACAGTTTTGCTTCTTGACTAATTTAGCATGATCTTAAAAACAAAATTAAATATTTGAATTATGAGCCAAGTTTCCTGAATTCTGGTTGTAAGTATTAAGAAATTGATTTATAAAAAGCTTTTGAGCCACCTGTGGTGACAGAGGCCTACAGTCCCAGCACACTGAGAGGCTGAGCCAAGAAGGTCGTAAGTTTGAGCCTCGTCTGGAAAATGTT
>NW_004524615.1:11533590-11561247 GCF_000260255.1 Octodon degus
AACCAGTCACGCAGATTATTCTTCTTCAGATATTTTTTGGTGAGATATTTCAAACACGTTTTGGAAAAAGACACCTCGGAAGTCATGGCAATCTTGTACTAGCTTCTTTCGATAGTGACCACCCCTCCACCGAGATTCCCGGCTTTGCCATTCACCCTGACTTTTTCGTAGAGAAACTGCTCAAAATTGGGAGCATCCATGATTCCATGTTCTACAGGCTGTGTGCAGTCAAGGGTGGAATTCAGGACCAGCTTCTTTTTTGACCCCCTTTGCCACAAGCTTTCTCACGGGCACCACAGCAGCTGAAGAGTCAGAAAGTTGCAATAAATGTTTGCAACCACTCCCCAAGGCACTTTCATAGCTGCTGGCCCTGTGTGCCCCGGGGAGTCCCATGTGTGTGTAGTGACCGCAGTCACTGCATGCGTGTTCACTCACCTGCATCTATAGAATAGCCCCTGTTGCGTACCCCATGTATCATGTGTCTGTCCTCCAAGACATGGTTAACCTATCAGACATTAGGAGTCCTAACGTCACAGCAGGTACTCTGATAGGTGTCATATTCTGGTGCTAGTTTAGTTAGTAAAGGTCTGCACATAAATTAGGCCAACACCTGTGACGGGAAGTCTGCTACTCACAGAAACATTTGGAGAGCAATTGTTGGAATAATCAGCCTGAAAGAAATCAACACAGGTTTTATATTGCTTCAAGGCGAGGAATGTCAGCCCCTTTTCATCTTGCTTGGCAACCACTTTGAAGCATTCTGCTTTCCAGGTCACCCACCTGAGCAGTCGTGGTCTGAAGGGAAAGAAAGAAGGATCAGGCCACTCAGAAGAATGGTTCCTGTACCCTCATCGGTCCCCCCATGCCTTGCAACACATGTTTTGCCTTTATGTCCTTCATGTTTTCAATCAAGTTTTATTTGTTGAGGATCACACCCTCTTGAGTTGCTGACGTTTCCCAATGAAACAACCACTGTAGAGGGCTGGGGAGATAGCTCGGTGGTCTAAGCACCTGCCTGGCAAGTGCAAGGATCCAGGTTTGATCCCCAGTACTGCATGCCATGCTGGCCCTGAGACCAAATGCGGTGGCACAATACCTGGAATCCCAGTGTTGGGGAGGCTGAGACAGGAAGATCACTATGTCCAAGCTATATAGTGAGACCCTGTGCCAAATAAATAAAAGACTTTTTTAAAAAAACCCACTGTGAGGACATCGGAAGCCTGAGTACCTGGAGCTGTAGGCTGCAGTATATGAAGTGACACAGCTGTCGCTGGGCATGTGTCACTGTTTGTGTCCAATGTACAACACAGCTATCATTGTGTTCGGACCAGCCCAGGTTTCCCTTGGAACCAATTAAATGAAGTCCTAAACCAAACCAAGTCTTCTTGCACCTAGAAAAGAGAACCAGGTTGGAAGTAAAGACCATGTTTTGCAGGTTACTGTACTAAGTGATATAGACTAGTTTCCTGTTTGATATGTCTTTAAGTTTTCAGAGTTCAACAACATTTTTCAAAGTTTAAGAACATTCAAGTGTTTTGACATAAATCTTTTTCCCCCCTTTTAAGGTTGCTGGTGTTGTCGGCCGCGCGGATCTCCTCTGCGCCCTGTTCTTTTCGTTGTCTTTCCTCGGCTACTGTAAAGCATTTCGAGAAAGTAAGCATTGTGTTTGCCTTCTTCATCTTCTACCTTGTTGTGTTTTTGTTATGTTGAGCAGTGTTTGAACAGATGGAAAAAATGATCTATTTATATAAGATTATCGCTTTGAGGGTCAGAGATATAAACTCTTTGGCTACATCTGCTTGCTGCTCCATTGCCTTGTCATAATGCAGAGTTTTAGATCAATAATGCAGTCTTAGATCAATAATACAAAATTTCAATGCCAGCATTCCTGTGGGCTCATCCTGTAGGGTTGTGAAGCTAAAAGCAGATGTAGGAGCAGAACTGATGAGCCACTTGGGGTAGATTCTTGCTACTTCTAGCAGAATTGTAGGGCTGTGCACTTCTGGGGCGGGCTGGACCTCTGCTGCTGGGTCCCTGAGACTGTTCTCCCTCCTGTTGCTCCTCCCCTTCCTTTGTGGGCCACACCTGGGCCTCAGGCAGTGTCTGCTCAGTTGTTTTCACAAGGGGGCAGCTCCACTCTCCCACAGTGGAGCAGGGGTCCCAGGCCCGCTGCTGTGCCGGTGCTCACCTCAAATGCACACCACCCTCTTATCATTGTCTTCTCTCTCTCAGATTAAAAGGTAGCTTAGCAGGAAGAACCATCCGTCCTCCCAGGGTGAGGTCTCCCCACCTACCATGACAGTGCAGCTCCCCAGGGATGTGCCCTGGCCTGTTAGCCAAATGTTGCTGGTGTCATTTGGCTTTTCTGTAAGACTAGGAATCAGGAATTGAAAATGGAGATGTGAGAAAGAGAGACCCTTAGTTACTACCTTCCTGGTATGTTTGTTACGAACAATTGCTATCTGTTCTAAATTGGGCCATTAAATCTGAATTTGGAGATACGCAGAATAAAAATGTACCTACTGTCATACTTTTCCCAAGGAACTTTTGAAATAAGACTGGTGGCTTTTCTCAAAAACAAATTTAAAGTTTTGTCAAGTATTATTTGGTAGCTTTTAACATATCCTCCATGAAATTAGCTAGTTGCTGTTCTAAAGGAATTTCAAAGGTATTAGAAGTGCTTTCTGAGGAAAATGCATTGTTTAGGAAGTGTGCTAGAACTTCTCCCTGCTTTTAAGATTGCTATGTGCTGGTTTCCCTCGAGATTGCATAAATCTTTCCCCTTTTACTTTGCAAGTTTGCTCCTGTGAAACAATTGGAGGAACTCAACGAAGCTGGGAATTCTGCTGAGTGAACTGCTGTTTTCATCAGCTTCCTTTGAGGCAGTATTCTCTCAGCATGTAGAAACCTAACAGCATTGGATGTTCTTTTCCTAGATTCTTGACTATTTTTCTGTATCCCAGTTCACTAATTTGAGCATTGATATTTGTATATGGGCTTCTTTTTAAGTCATTTGTATGTTATAAAATTATGTTCCAGAGTCATCCGTATAAGGATAATTTCAATAAAGCCTTTGGAATTAATAATGAAGATAAAGGTGCTTAAATGTGGAGTGGTTTTTCACTTAATTATTACTTTAATTCATGGGCAATTGGCAAAGTATATTTCAGCAATAACATATACTAACTGTAAGTAGCCATGTGACCCTCCTTTTTGGTTCAGTAACTTTTTTAGCATTTGTAACATGCTTAATTTAGTGTTGGAAAGAAATGGTTGAACCTTGAAGGTTAAATTTGTAAATGTTTTTGAAGAAGTTAACCTGGAAATGTTAAGTTTTGCAGATCCATGGCAGTAATAGATGTGGCTAATACAGAAAGTCTTTTAAGATGATAGATACAGAGCCAGACATGGTGACCATGTCTAGAACCCCAGCACTGTGGGAGGCTGAGGCAGGCAGGTCACAAGTTCAAGCCCAGCCTGGGCAATTTAGTGATTCAGTGAAACTGTTTTAAAAGTAAATTTATAAAGGGAAGCAGGAGATGTAGCTCAGTCGAAGGCCCTGAGTTCAATTGCTAGTACCACAAAAATAATCAAAAAGGTTGTGGATAGATGATCTTTTGGTAGAGATTAGTTTCATTGAGCAGTTAGAAGATGGGATGGCTGGGGAAGCTTGGAGGCACAGTGCCTGCCTGGCAAGCATGAGGTCCTGAGTTTGATTCCCTATAAAAAAAAAAGAAAAGAAAAGAAAAGAAAAAAAGGGATGGACAAGGGAACCTATGCAGAGGCCTTTCTGTCGCCCTGGCTACATTCCCTGAATGTGTTCTGAGAATGTAAACCTCCTTTGGAAAGAGAGAATCAATCCATGGAGCGGCTTCCAGTCTGGTCTCTGGTCCTTGTTGGTCCCTGACAGCTAACTTCAGTGTAGAGAGTACGAAGCTATAGAAAGTTGCTGTGCCAGCCCATGCGGGCTGCAGGGCCATCACCTGAAGGCAGTGATAGGCGCTGGATGCCTGCATCTTTTCTGTCCTCACTTGACCTACTTCCCCAGGCAGTCTGCGTTCCAGATCATCCATTTAGAGTGGCCCAATTAGAACACCCATTTCTCGGGCCACTCTCTAGGTCGCTGAGAAGGGGTTTTTACTGCATTTTGGGGATCCTGTCCATCTTTTCCATTATGCATTACAGACAGACTGATCAGATTCTGCTTCCAGATGCCTTCCAAGGTGCAGAGGCGCAGAGCAGCCTGAGTTCTTGAGAGAGGGCAGTGACCACACTGAGATTAGCTTTCTTCCATGGGAGAGTCTCCGGAGTCCTATCTGTGTCACTTGTGATCAGATGCCAAGCCCTGCTCACCCATACTTTTAGCCCTAGCAGGTGTCAGAACAGTCCCTCCCTCTGTCACCTCTTCCTTGCCACAGCTCCCAGCCCCTCACCCCTCCCATCTGATGACCCCCAAATGGGAGCTGATGACCCAGGCAACACATTTTCAGCCATTGTTCCATGTTTCTTGTGTTCTGTTCCTTTTCAACATGCTAAATGCATTTTCTGTTTGTAGATGGCAGCTCTTCTCTCTCACCTTTTAACCTCTTCTTAAATGTTTAGTTTGACATGTCTGGTGGGTGACTGGAAGTCTCTTTAAGAAAAGCACAACCGGTATAGTGGCACATTTCTGTAATCCTAGCACTCTGGGAGGCTGAGGCAGGAGGAGCCCAAGTTCAGTCTTAGCCTGGCCAGCCTAATGTGACGTTGTCTCTGAATTTTAAAATGTTTTAAAATGCTTGAGATGTAGCTTAGTGCAGAAGGCTGGCATTCCACCCCCACTACCTCCACCCACACCTTCACATGTACACACACACACACACACACACACACATGCACAGAAGGCATAGTGTCTACAAATTGAGAATACCTTTGCAGAAGAGAAGCAGTAAGAGCTGTATGTGCAAGAATTGCTGTTTCAGGCTTTCATAAAAACTACTCATGGCTTCCATCTTGTCCTAAAAGAGCCCAGAGGCTTATCAAGTTGGACCCTCCATCCCATCACCAATAAGTAATCAAATTTTCGGTGTGATTCTTGGGCCAGGCCCTGTGTGCAGTGTTGGGAATGCAAAACTGGGACAACAAAGTCTGTGCCCTTAAGCCTTACAGGTGTGCGTGCATGTGTGTGCATGTGTGGTGTTTGTGTGAAGTTACTTGGTATTAGTTTGGGGTGCTGGGTTCAAACCCAGACCTATACCTCTGCTGAGCCAGCACACGACCATTGAGCTACACAGCCAGCCCCTGTGCAGTAGATCTTGGTGAAAAGACAGCTTCCATCTCTAGGGACTTCCCTGTGGGTTCTGTGCTCCCTCCACCTTCCTTTCATGAGCTCAACAATGTCACCTCTTTCCAAGCATTTGCAGAATGGATCACTGTGGCCTTCATGCTTCTAATTTCTTTGACATTCTCTGTATTAAATTCCCCTTGATCCAGAAGAGCAGACTTATTAATACCAACAGGCCTTCAGGCATCTGTATTTTTATTTGGAGTTTGAGCTAGCTTAAGCACTCATCACCTTTCCTTGTCCCTTTGCTGGTCAGTGCCGATGTACAAAAGGCACGTGCTACACACGAGTAGCTCTGCCACGGCCACGGTAGCTTCTTGTTCTAGCTGCCCGGGTTTCTTCTGAAGAAGTTCAGAAGTCTTCTGTGGCTGAAGTTAAGCCCGGTACTTACTGGGATGCAAATAATAATGTTGTTTAGTGTTTAAAGTGCCTGTTGAAAGATCTGGTCTTTGAGCTTTGTAATATACGGGGTGGGGAGGAGGGGAAGTCCAGTATTTGTTACACATAAACTTGAAGCTCAAAAAAAGCTTTTGGTGAGTGTCGGCTCGTGAGTTTTCTCCGTAGGTGCCGTGTCCTTAATATAAAGCTCAGGATGCCTTTAACTGCCCCAGTGTAGGAGCCAGCAGTTCTTTGCTAACCTCTGTAATCCTGACATTTTCTAAAACGTGGAAAAAAACTCACTCGTAGAAGCTCTGCCTCCCTCTACTTTTTTCTGATACCTAAATGTAGTGTATCCAAATGAGATTTTTGCAACGTGGTCTTTTTTTAAAAAAGAGAGAAATGGGGCTGGTGAGATGGCTCAGTGGTCTAAAGCACCTACTTAGAACAAGCTTGGCAAAGCACGTGGACCGCGGTTCAATCCCCCAGCACCACATGCCAGCCAGCCCCGCTCTGGGGGGGTGAGCTGGCCACACACACACACACACACACACACACACACACATAAATAAACTTTTTTAAAAATAAATAAAAAAGAGAGAAATGCTATTACAAAGCTTTTTTCTTTAAGAAAAAAACCATTTATCTTTTTGATAGTACCCTGAGTATTATTTCTGAATACCTAAAACAAAAAGTGCTATTCTTATGAGGAGATGGTCAGCCAATATTTATATCCTTTTTAAAACCTGGTATTGCTGGGTGGGGACAGGTAATCTTTCCCAGTAAGCTTGTTTATTTTAGAATAATGGCAGTGTAGAATAATGGCCGAGCATGGTGGTATACGCATGTAATCGCAGCACTCAGGAGACTAAGGCAGGTGGATTGCCACGAGTTTGAGGCCATTCTGGGCTACATAAAGAGTTCAAAACCAGCCTGCACATACATGTTTTCACATACATAAGTCACATACACAGTGAGATGCTGACTCAAAAAAAAAAAAAGTGAAAACGAATACCTCAATGGGAAGTTAGAATAAAGAGAGATGTGGTAGGTCTCATTGATAGTTGGGAGAAGTCTGTTCCACTGAGGAATGGATGAGCTCCATACTTAGAACAACCATTTTAAGCTCTTAATTGTTATTGATAATGTCAAAGATGCGCTCTCCAGTCTCAGTGTGGTTTCTAAGCCTTCCTTGCCAAGTGGCTGTCCAGATAGTTCAGACACCAAAACAGAGTGGCTCGTATTCCTGCCATCTTATTCCCTCGCATTTTCATCCTAATTGAAGACATGTGTTTTTCTCTGACTTCACGTCATAAAGCTTAAGAAATAGGGCTATCATTGAGCTCCCATCATCTAGGACACCTGGCTTGGGGCCGTTGCTGACCAGATGCTCCCAGCAGTGTGTGTATGCGTCCTCTCTTCTCCATCTTCTCATCCCCCCCCGTCCCCCCATTGCTTGACTTTCCCCAAATGGCCCCCCATTGTGAGAATGAGTCCGGCTCCCGTTCTGCACAGTGAAGCAGACTTGGTTGGTTCCAAGTTTGGAACGTGAATCTGATGCTCATTGTGTGGCTCTGGCAGCTACAGAGTTGTGGCCACCTGTCGGGGTGGCGCAGTTCCCACACACACCAGGACGTGCCAGCTTCTCTCGGCAGCGATGCCAGGCCGAGGGTGGCAGAGAGGGCCAGCTTGCACAATGTGCTGCTTTTGCTGCAGGGAGAGCATCCCCCTGGAAGCAGTGCCAAGTCTGAGGCACATGCTTCATTAAATCGGTCACATCTGTTGGCACTTGTGGGTGTTAGCACAGACAAGTGTCTTTCTGCCAGTACAGTTTTTTTCCCTATGCTGCCCTCCCTGTATCAGCCTTGCTGCCTTTACCTACAGGGTTGAATTCTCTTGGATAATAGAGACATCCACAGACACAAGGAGCACACTGTCCAGGCAAAGGCTGGTGTGTCCTGGACCCTGAACTTTGGTGTTTGCAAGTGCTGTGTAATTGTCCAAGAAATGAAGGACAGGGCTGGGTGTAAGAATGCTCCCTACTGCCACCTCCCCTTCCAGGCAATTGGAACTTGAAATTCAGCAGTCTGGACAATCAGGCAGTGCACTCTGTAGCCATGACATTGTGAGGTGCTCATGTACGGTTGTGTACAAGACACTGGGGAACATTTTTCCAAACAGATATTGGTAAACACAGCTATACTGGAGAAACCGTCCACCTTTCAAGATGTATTTTAACTGTTTTGACAGTTACTTCTGATTTAAAATTAATCGCTTTTTCCTATGCTTTTGTAATGTTTGTTTGTTTTGCAGGGCTAGATTTAAACCTAGAGCGTTTGTACATATCCTCAGCCTCTTTTTAGGTTTTTACTTTGAAGCAGTAAGGCCCAAGCTGAGCTCTTGTCCTTGTCCTTCAGTCTCCTGGAGTGCCAAGGTCACATACATAAGCCACCAAACCTGCTTAATTTAAGAGAGAGGCAGAGAGAAAGAGAGGGGTGGGGAGAGAGGGCGGGAGGAGACAGACAGACAGTCTCCTACATGGTGGAGATTCTTCCAGTGAGAGGAGCTCAAAGACTGAATTGAAAGTGGAAGAACTTGAGTGACTTTTGAGCTGAATTTATTTACACAGAAATTATGTTAACTTTTTGGTACTAAATTACTTCTAGTTATATAAAAAATAATAGCATTATAAGACAATTTCTGATAGGTATGAAAATAAAAGAAGCTATTGATTTAACAGATAGTATCCGCTGTGAGTAAGGTACCCTACTGGTGTCTTAACCATCATATTGAAATGCTCAAACTTGGGAAAAAGAAAAGAAGAACTAGCAGTAGTTACTAAGTAAAAACAGCCTCAGAAACACAAAGTCAAAATTTATTTGTATTGTTGTATGTCATCACTTATTAGCATGATTCACCTTAATAGACCAAGACTCAAAATAAATTTTAATTCTGGGAATTACTTGGTTAAAACTATTGCCAGAACAGGTTATCACTAGAAGTCTGCTAAGCTGGGCTATCCCAGAACTCAGAACCAGTTCCCTGGTTTAATTTTTATAAGACCTTTTTTATTAACCCCAGTAATGGAAACATTTGGTCAGCCCTGCATAGCTTGGCCTTTGCTTATCATGACATGTATAGGATGGACATCTTTGACTTATATAACATTGTTTAAAAATCAGTGAAGATTTCCAGTTTGGGTTCTGGAAAGCTCAAAAGGTGTGTGTGCATGTTTTATTGTACAATGCAGATAGAATGTTGAGTGAATAATCTGGCAGAGGTTAGAAGAGGAAAAAGTTGGATTTATATAGACAAATTCCTTTTATATTTCCCACGTTTCCCACAGTAGAGTTGGAACGCAAACATAGCCGTGTGCAGATCCCTGTATCAGTGAGCTGGGGTTTTGCTCAGCTGGTCTGGAGGAGCTGCTGCAACAGAAATGTAACATAGCCATCCTTGTAAATTTTTCTAGTGACCACATCATGAAAAGAAATAGATGAGATGAATTCCAGTAATATATTTTACTTAGCCCAGTGTATGAAAAATTTCCAAAGTGTAATTGACACAAAAATATGAAATATTTCACATCATTTTCTTCATGTAAAGTCTTCCAAATGAAGTGTGTATGCAACACTTAAAACTCTCTCAGTTGGGATTAGATAGATGTCCAGTGTGCTGTGGCTATAATGACATTTGCCCTGGACAGCAGCAAAGCTGTAATGTGGTTCTCTGAATATGAAACTGTCACTGGTTGAATAACCAGCCCTTGAAATTTCACTTCTGGTTTGAAATTGCCACCATTGTGAGAGGTGATGTCTCTTGCCTGATGGTTACGGAGACTGAGTACCTGAAGACCCTTCCGCAGCGAGGAAATAGGGCCTTCGTCTCCCCTGTGTCTTCATGAGGGGAGGGGTCAGCCGAAGGGAGGGTTAAAGAATAGGATTCTTCGGAGTTGCAGTGTAGATTTAAGAGTGGAGGGAGTTTAAAGTTTGAGAAGTATGGGGACATTAATGGGTAAGAAGAGGGAAAAGACTGCCAATAAACCCCAAGGCTGTGTTTTCTGGGTATTATTTTCCTGTATTCATTTAAGTGTGAGTCAGTCATCCAAGGAGAAAGCCGTTTTAAATTCTAGACAAGAAGAGTGAAGCAGGAGCCATCAGTGATTTAGCTTGATGTTAACAGGGTGCCTTCAGGAGCAGTCCTCAGGGAGTCCCGGTGGTGGGGGGACCAGGACCGCGTCTCCCCACGTGGGCCATGGGAGGGAAGTCAATACACAGTCCCAGCCAAGTGAAATTCAGGCAAGTTCAATTTTTTTGGGCAGAACTGTAAAATGATCAGGGAACTTGCCTTTGAAATTAGGAACTGGGGTATTACATCGGGAATTTTTATGTTTCAGTGGAAAGAAGTATGAACACAGATCGTGAGATTTAAAAGGTGGAAACGTCAAATTCAGGCAATAGGCTGGGGTGAGGTGAGGGGCTGAGTAGGTGCTCTGGTTGCAGTCTGCATATGATTTGCTGATAGTAGGGAGCCCTGTAGTGATCTGAGTGGACTCTAGAAGGCGCATTTGGGAGGAGGAAGGCATTGAACAAGGTGGCCCCTCTCTCTGGCGTGTGGCAGGAAGCCTAGGCCTGCTAGTCTGCTTGTGAGTACTAGCAAATGGCCAGACAAAAGAAGTTCCCATAAACACTCGAATTGCTTAATGCAGTAGAAGAGTTTTTTAAAATTATTGTTGTGGTTATAAATGTGGCCTTTTGGTGTTACATGCATCTAATGTAATTTCTGCCAGTAAATCCATCCTTGGTTTGCTTGGTGGAACTAAACACACCAATGTAGCAGTTTGTGCGAGAGAGGACCTGACTTCTGGTCTCTGGGGCAGACTTGGGCTCAGCATGCGGATGAATTTTTTAAGGACCTCGGGCTAAATCACCAAGGCACCGTGTTCTGAATCATTCATCCCCCTCCACACTGAAGGTGCTCATGTCAAGGCCAGGTGGCCCCCTGCTGGAAGCAGCCTGCGAAAGGATTCTGCTTCAGTCACCCCTGCAGTCAGGGACGCTGCTGCTGATTTGCTCAGTGCAGCTTTTTCATTGCTCCTCCACGCCAGGCATGGTACCAGCAGCCTGGCTTTGTGTGTACTTACTACCATGAGGGTGATGCTGTCCATCTTGAGGAGTATCAGAATCACCCAGAAAGCTTGTTAAAAGGACCTGGTGTTCAATCCCTGGTACTGCATGCTGCACCGGCCCTGCCCCTGGGTGCACTGAGCCCGCCACCAAGTCCAGGTGTGGTGGATTACACATCTGTAATCCCCGTGCTGGGGAGGCTGAAAACAGGAGGATCACTACAAGTCCAAGCTGCGTAGTGAGACCCTGTACCAAACATATAAAATAAAAATAATTTAAAAAAGAAAAGGACCGAGTGATGAGCGTGATGGCACAGGCCTGTAATCCATGCAGTTGGGAGGCTGGGGCAGGAGGACTGCCGTGAGTTTGAGGCCAGCCTGAATTATTTCTAGCCAGATCTACCTGCAGGCCCTAGGACTGCAATGTGCCTGTAGCCCTAGTTTAAGGCAGGGGTGCCATTTGGTGATGATCTCCTCAAAGTCACTTGGTCTGTGATGTAACTGGGAAGGAAGTTGCTATTGGCATCTGATAGGTGGGAGCTAGGATTACCATGAAACATCCTGTGATGCACAGGGACAACCCTGGGACAAAGAGCCACTACTGCTGGCATCAGCAAACTCCCATGGAGGGGAGCCGCAGAAAGGCAAGCGCTTATGATAGGCCGCGAAGAATGCTGTGATTGACCTGAGGAGGCATTTGAGAGGCTGTTCCAGTCCTGACGTAGTCTCGGGCCAGTCAGGGGCAGCAGGACCCTGTGCTGTTCTGACTGCCATACAGCAGGTGGGTTCCGCAGGGAGACTGCCTGGGAGGCCGAGTGCAGTTTCACAGACTAAGTGATGTTTGACAGCTTCCTAAGATGGGTAGGATTTCGCCGGGGGCATTCTAGCCCAAGGGAATGCGCGGGGGGGCAGAACAAAGAGAACGTGCTGAGTCGGTCTGTGTGTCTGGAATAGAATATAAGCTCAGAGAAACTGGGTGGTCACCGTTGCAGGGCATGTAAGGAAAGCCCCTGTCAGAGGGGTGACCTTTAGCCAGAAGGGAGCAGCAGATGTGAGGCCATCAGGAATTAGGCCTGCTCCTGATTTGTTGGGTACAACTTCATCATCTTGACAGGAGTCCCAGCCCACGTGTGCAGGGTGTGAGGTCAGGAGCACCTCCTGCCCCTGCCAGGGTCTGTGGCTGCCAGTGGAACATGAAAGCCTCCTGACCTGGGGCTTCAGGGTTCACAAGACTTTCATATTCCTCCATCCGGGGTCTGTGTGCTAGGCACGTGCATGTGTGCGCACGCATGCACACACACACACACACACACACACACACACACACAGTGTTATCACTGGTTTTCTGAGTAGACACTTCCATAAGAAGCAAGATGCACCTTTTGCGCTGCACTGGCATGCTTGGTGACAGGATGGCTCGTGAGCCAGCCATTGACCGTTGCATCAAAGCCTTACTGGAAATTTTGTCTCCCTCCAAACTGAAGGCATTGTGCTGGTTGGTGCACAGTAAGCATTTATTGAATACTCCCTGTGGTCCTGGCACTAGATCATTCCCATTTTTAAAAAATCTTTAGTTTCAGTGCATATTTTAGTATTTATACGTTGCTAAGAACTTGTGAAAGGTTCTAAAGGTTATACAATCAAAAGGAAGGCTTTCTCCGTACCTCGTTTTTTCTTACAACATCAAAGAAGCTACTGTGATTACTTTCTAATATATTTTCCAGGGAGATGTTTTGCCTTCATATAATTCCTAACCCATATAGACAAGCACTCTGCCACCCTTTTTCCCTCTGGTTCCCGGGGACTAGAATTTGCCCCTCTGACTCTGACACTTGAGCTTCTTACTTTAATGCTGACCCTTCTGTCAATGCTGAGCTGCCATGTGGGTTGGCATTGCAGTGTGACCCAAAGCTTTACTGTCCCAGACGCTAGGTAGCTGCCAGCCCACCATCACTGTCACCCACCCTTTGGTAGAGATTGGAGCCCTCGCACACAGGGAGGACAGCAGATCCATCCCAAGCTGCCTGATGAGTCCAGACCCGGACAGCAGCAGCAGTGGGGAGTCTCAGAACTGCTCAAGCGTGCTGGCCCCTCCCTTGTGAGAGCAGTGGTGACTGTCAGGGCCTTCCTGCCATGCAGTGGGGTGCTGCAGTCCCTGGAAGAATGTTCAGCGCAACTCGCAGATTGAGGAGCTCGTGCCATGAGGATTGAGGTTGTTGAATCTTTGCAGTCATTCTTTTTCCCAGGGAACACACTCAGGAGCCTTGAGGTGGGACATGTGTCCCACTTAGAGTGCGTTCCTCAGCCTTCAGAAGTGCTAAAAAGCACACTATCCACAGAGAAGTGCTGGCTGGGGACCTAACTGGTTTCAAATTGTGCCTGTTTAAGGTGTGTGCTTGGAAGTTTGCTTCCTGTTGCGTGACGTGCTTCCCCTCTCCATTCCTGGCAGGTAACAAGGAGGGAGCACATTCTTCTACCTGCTGGGTGTTGCTGAGCATCGTCCTGGGCGCAGTGGCCATGCTGTGCAAAGAGCAAGGGATCACTGTGCTGGTAAGAGTCACACACAGCCTGTGCACCCTGAGCACAGCCCAGCTGTCCCCTCTATCCAGGCACTGTGGGCCAGCCCTGCCTGTACTCCTGCATCCCCTGCTGGGACTGGGTCAGTGAACCTTCTGGACCAGTGGCCTGTGCTGTCACAGTTCAGATGAGGAACTGACTGTCACTGTGGGCCATCCTTCGCCCTTGGCGGAGGGATGAGAAGGCTTTGGAGAACTGAGAACAGGATGAACTAGAGAACAGGATGTGTGCATGTCCCTGTGAGTTCTGTCTTCTCGGTGTCATCCGGGAGACACAGCACACCGGCGTGTATTTCACAGTCTTCTGGCACTGTGATCAGGCCCATGTCGTGTGGCGTTGGGCCCCACTTCAGCTGGTGCTCAGCCACTTAGTGAAGTCGAGTAGATTAGGTTCCTGAACCTTCCTGTGTGCGAAGGTCCCTGCTAGCCACGGTGAGGAGCACTTCCATCTCCATCCCTGCTCCGATCTCTCTTGTTGTCTGTCACCCAGCTCCCCTAGCAGCCAAAGTGACCTTGTCAAAACTAAGTGATGCTTGAAGCGCACTTTTCTTCTGAAACCCTCTCAGGGCTTCCTCTCACCCCACGGCACACTGGGCCTTCTCCTTTCCTGCTTGGCCAGGCTGGTTCCCTGCCTGGCCCTGTCCTCATGCTTCCCATCTCAGGTTCAAGGTCAGCATCTCCACAGAGGCCTCCCTGTCCCTACCCTCTCATCATCCACCTCCTTGTTGTAGTGCCACGTTTGCTCTGCTCCCACAGCAGCACCACCCTTAGAGCGACTGGTATGTGCTTTGGTGACCCTGGTGATCGGCTTGCTCTGTAGGAATCCCCTTCATTTGTTCTTCTGTCTTTTGCGTCTTCTATCATACTTCAGTTTCATGAGGGCAGGCACGGTGTCTTTTGGGAACTCTGAAGAATAAATGTATTCACTAAGTAAATTCTAAGTGAATCTTCATTGAGTGGGAGATTTAGTCCGTGAAATAACATGTATTTATTGACCACCTCACATAGACACCTGTGTATTTAAAGAACAGTTGAGCATATCCCATAATGCTCAGCTTCTATGTCCCTCCATGCTTTGCTTTCATGACCCATCATGCTCAGCTTCAATGGACAGCACCAAAGAGGGTCAGGAGCAGGCCTTGTGGGTTTTGATTTTTTTAATTTTTTTAAAAAAATTATTCATTCATTCATTTGGTGCAGGGTCTTGCTACACAGCTCAGACTCATACTGATCCTCCTGTCTCAGCCTCCCCAGGGCTGGGATTACAGGCATGCACCACCATGCCCGGTTTTAGTGGCCATCATGATGTGCCCAGAGTTCCAGGGCCAGCACAGCATACAGTTCAGGGGATTGAACCTGGGTCCTTGTGCTTGCCAGGCAGGCGCTTAGACCACCAAGCTATCTCCCCGGCCCAGGAGCAGGCTTTGAAAGCACACATGCTCCTGAATGTGCTCCTAGGCCTGGTCTCAACAGAGTCTGGGTTTTGAAACTTCAGGAAGGGAGAAACATTGAGATCTTTTTTTTTTTTTTTTCTTCTGTTTTAGCAGTTCATGATTAGAGGAAACTTTAGAAATGAAGGTTGTGAGCAGAAGAAAAGAAATGGACACAAAGAATTGGGATTTGAGTGACCTTAGAGGAATAGCTTGGGAGAAATAGGGCTGTCAAAGTATCTGGGGCTTGACACAAGTCAAGAGAAGGATTAGCAGTTTTGTCGGGCTTTATCTGTAAGATTAAGGTTAGCTAGCCAAGAAACAGCCATGGAAGAATTACTAGGGAGAGGTACTCAGATCTCCTGAGTTACTTTCTTCTTGAGTTTGCTCTGTACCAGACTGTCTTACCTTTGGCATTGTGACATTTTTGACCAAATAATTCATTCTTATGCAGTCCATCCTAGGTGTTACAGGGCATTTAGCAGCATCCCTGGCCTCTGCCCCCGCATGCCCATTGGGCTCCCTGAGTTACGACAACATAAATGCCTCCAGACCTTGCTTGTTCCCTGGGGGCACACACATCCTCTTGAGGCCCACTGCTCCAAAACCTTGCTCTACAGTGAAGGATGATTTGAGGACCAGAAGTGTCACAGCAACCAGGACTTGTTAAGGATTCAAGATCTCAGTCCTTCCCCCTGTTTGGCTGAGTCAAACTCCTCGTTTGACCAGGCCCTCAGGCAACTCCTGTGTACATTCATGTTTTAGGTCCACTAAAGATTAAGTTCAGTTTGCATAAATAAAACATGGACATTTTGATGCTGCCAGTAAGTGGGATGGAGGAAGGAATACTAGTTTTGTATTTGACCCTGTGTTGTGACCACATGACTCTGTTACCTCTTGGTGACTGTCCCTCAGCGCTCAGGCAGAAAAGCAATGTGAGAAGACAGTGACAGCCAAACAGGGAGCTCCTGCCTTCTAGCAGTGGCTTTACAGCCAGGCAGAGATGGCCTTCTGTGACCCACTACAATCATGTGTCACATATGTGAATAAAATCAGGATTCTCTGAAATGTTTAACCCAGCACTGGCCCGTGTATTGGATAATTAGTGGAGACAAGGTTTATGGGACAGGGTTAAGTAGCGATGTCATGTTTGCTCTGAAAACCACAAATTACCACTGACTTTCTGAGGATTTAGGATCTTCTTTCTCACAAAGCCACATGTTAAAAAGACCCAGTCATGTGGGGACAGCTTTAACCACACACATCAGTATATTCAGATTGCCTTGTCTAGATTGGGAAGGAAGTTTGACTGGGTGCCGTTGCATATGTAGGGCATCCGCCACAGGGTGTGGACACCACGGCTCCTCTCTTCCTTAGCCTGTAATGGTAGATTTAATGGATGCCAGAGAAGCCCTTACCTGCTAGGAAGAAAAATGGTGCTGGCAGAAGCTGTGAGCAGAGGCAGGACCTCATTGCCACACTGCTGGTGGCTTCTCAGAGTTGATTTGCTACTCACCTAATAGTTGTGGGCAGCTCTTCAAGTGGACAGAGGTGGCTGTCTCCACACAGCAAACACAGCCAATGGAGGCCATGCCAGCCTCAGTGTATGGTTTCCAAAATTGCCTTGGCTTCTCCATCCCAGCAACCTGGAAAGGGGAACTGGGAGCAGGAGAGCCACAAGCTTTTATCCAAACCTCCAGTCATGCATGTTGCTTCTCCTCAAGCTCTGCAGGCTAAGCTCAGCCAGAAGGGCTTGTTGGGGGAAGGGGCTTGGGAGGGAGAGCCTAGCTGTGTACCCAGGAAAGGGGCTTCCTGGGCCAAGGAGTCCAGGCTGCAGAGGTCTCCAGAGCCCCTTGAGGGCTCAGCACGAGCTCACTCATGGCTAGGCAGGCGAATTGAGGCTGCCTTTATCTTTTTAGGTGCAATTGCCACACAGGTATGTACCCACCTGTTACATGAACCGAAAGACTGTTCCATAGTTGTGAAAGGAAAAAATAAAATAAGTAGGCTCTCTGGGGAGCTTTGCATAGGAGACCTCAATGTTTTGCTATTCTGAATCATACTTTTAAATGCAGAATGTGAAATCATTACTAACAGGGAGTTACCAAATGGGATGTGATTTATTGCCGTGAGCTAGTTTCATACAGACATAGGGTGTTCTTTTTTAAACACTGAAGTAATCTTCCATGATTGTCTAACTCTTTGCAATCCCTGTCTAGATTCAGTTATAGAATTGTAACCTCTGCCTCATGACAGCCAGGCTGTCCTACCCCTGACTGTGTGGCTTTGCTTCCTTAGGGTTTGAATGCGCTATTTGACATCTTGGTGATAGGCAAATTCAATGTTCTGGAACTCATCCAGAAGGTACTACGTAAGGACAAGTCATTAGAGGTGAGTATATACTTTTGTCTCTGGTCCAAACATGGAAAATGTCAGGCGCTTGCTGATTTCAAATGCCATTTTCCAAGTAGTTCTTGTGATTTCAAATTTTAATGTAGCCAGCCCTCTAATGCACAATGTCAGAGCCATTCAGGCAGAATTGTTCACATCAGTACCTGGCTTAGTCACATTTTGACTTGAAAATCGGCAACAGCAGGGCTTCGCTGTGTCTTTCAGCATTTGGGTGCGCTCAGGAGCGGGGGCCTCCTCTTCCGCATGAGCCTCCTCACCTCAGGCGGGGCCGGCATGCTCTATATGCGCTGGAGAATCATGGGAACCGGCCCACCAGCCTTCACTGAGGTGGACAACCCGGCCTCCTTTGCCGACAACGTGTTGGTCAGGGTAAGTCTGAGCCCACGCCCCTTTGGCTTAAAGTATTGACAGGGTGTGAGTGAGCACTAAACACTCATCTCTTAGCATCTGTGGGGAGCCGGTTTCAGGACCACCATGGATGCCCAAACCACAGATCCAAGTCCCTGTGTCAGATGACGGTATGTTGCACACCACGTATAGACCTGAGGTCACCCCTAGTTTTTATGGGCTGCCTGGCAGAATCCCTACATAGCACCTTATTCATGATCCTTCGTGGAAGGACCCAGTGCACACCAAATTCAAGTTTTGCTTTTTGGAACTTTCTGGAATTTTTCCCTCAAATATCTTTACTCCATGCTTGGTTGAATCTGCAGATGTGGAAATTAAGAATACACAGATGTGTATGTGTTTCCTTTGTAATGGAAAGGAAGGAAAGCCATTCCTTCTGATTTCAGGTTCATTGCCAGTCTCGTTGAAAGGCCCCTGACCCCTGAGGTGGCTAGGTTGTGACAAGTTGATCACTAATAGCTTTAAAAGCCTCACTGTGTCAAAGCTCATTTTTTTTAGGTTTTGGTCCATTTTTGCAAAAGCACACGTTCACTCAGCTGTACAGGAATCAAAAGAACAGCCTCAGGAGCTGAGCCTCAGAAGCTCTGTGTCGTTAGGCATGCAGGTGACCTCAGAGCTTCAGACTTCCCCGGTCATGGGCCACGAGCACGGATAAGTAAATGCATCATGCTTGGCCAGAAATGGGACAGGTACACTCCCTGGCCTGGTGGCATGGCTGTACTTTTAATGTATTAAAATCTGAGTTTATTTAAAAATTATAGACAGTTCCATACTCTTTAACTATAGGCTGGCAATATTTTATTTCTGCCCTCCTTGAACAGAGCCTTCAAAAGTGATGTTCAGAGATATATTTATTTATCTATTTTCAAGTTCAGTATCAAGTAAATGTTTGTTTTCCTTTTGACTGACAGGCCATAAACTATAATTACTACTATTCATTGAATGCCTGGCTGCTGCTGTGTCCCTGGTGGCTGTGTTTTGATTGGTCAATGGGCTGCATCCCCCTCATTAAATCGGCTGGTGACTGGAGGGTAATTGCCCTGGCAGCACTGTGGCTCTGTCTAATTGGCCTAATATGCCAAGCCCTATGCTCCAAGAACAGCCACAAGAGAAGGTAAGAGGCAGCCCTGAATTTTAACTTCTATCCCAGAAGCATTCAGCTAAACGCAGCACTGATCTTTTTAACAACCTTGTGGATGTGATGATCAGAACATTGTTTCAGACACATCTCAAAGATGCTTGGAGAATGAACTCCATGCACTTGGGAGTCTGAGTCAGCCTTCAACTAATGGGAGGGAAAGTTGGGAGAGGGGCGCCAGTCACTGTTCCATCTTTCCTGCCCTTCGCCAAGTGCTCTTGGAGATCTTTTTCACTATAGATGGTAGAGAGTAATTTCTGGTCAGAACAGAGAGTATAGTTGGTGTGTGTTATATCCACTATGTTACATTTCTTTTTAAAAACAATCCAAAAACCTGTGAAAGCTATGGTGCTTCCAACCCACTGTCCCAAAGAAACTATTTTTTTCTTGACTGAAAAAAAAAACAGAAAGGTTCTTGAGATAATAGTTTGGAAAAACAATTGTGCTGCATAAAAATGAAATCTGTTTAAGGTAATTTACCTTTAGTGTAAGCATTCACGGAATTAGATTAGTGATTTCTCAAAGTAAGTTTTAAGTTCACTTGCATCTTAAATTCTAAAGCTTTTCAATTCTAAAGATCAAAAAGCTTCTGTCACAGTCAGTTTACCTACATGAGAAGTGGGATTAAAAAAAAAACACCATAGATACAGAGTCCAGAAAGGAGCTACCAAAATGATGTGGCCTCTTCGCCTGTCACCTGATAGGGACATCAGGAATGAGCAAGAGATGCATCATGCCCAGCTCTTCTTTGTGCTTGACGGAGCAAGCATCAAAAAATGACATGAGTTTATATTTCAGATGTTATGTGTAAGCCACCTCAGTAGTAGTAGTCCTAAGTTTGGGAGAAAATGTTCCTGTGGAATCTACATTGAACTAACTGGAACCAGTTCAGTACCTAATGGTTTGAGCCATGGAAAGGAGTAGGTGAATTCTAAAGTACTGTAAGTGTAGTCGTTCTGATATCCATATGAATTATGATTTATGAGTTAATCCTTATGCTTGATGTTGAAGTGCCTTAGTATTATTTTACAGCTTATCCTGCGCCACTAGCCAAACTCTCCCAGTGATTTCTTTCCCCTTGACAGTGGTTCCTTTCTCAACTGATGGCATGAAAAGAAAGGTCTTTGTCATCAGTTGAATACTGAGTAGGACATGCTTCTTGAAAAGTCTGGAAACAGACTTTTGGGTTGGGTCAAGTGGGTCAAGTGCTGTTTGCCTTCCAGAATCCTTACTCTGGGCCTGGGATTCCTCGTGATCCCCTTTCTCCCTGCGAGTAACCTGTTCTTCCGAGTGGGCTTCGTGGTGGCAGAACGCGTTCTCTACCTCCCCAGTGCGGGCTACTGTGTGCTGCTGACCTTCGGCTTTGGAGCCCTAAGCAAGCACACTACGAAAAAGGTATCAACCCGCATGTGCCGCGCGCACCAGCTCCGCCGCACGCGGGTCACTGATGGCATTTGCTGTGTTTTTCTCTTCTTAAGAAACTCATCTCTGCCTTCGTCCTGGGGATCTTACTCATCAATGCGCTGAGGTGTGTAATTCGCAGCGGCGAGTGGCGGAACGAAGACCAGCTTTTCAGAAGTGCCCTGTCTGTGTGTCCCCTCAATGCTAAGGTACCTTTGGCTGCCGGGTTTCTTTCACAAAGACACTGCCAGGAAATGTTGGAGGTCTTCCAGCGGGGGAGGAGGAATGACTGGTAGTGGACAGCGCTCAGTATAAGGCCATGACTAGATGCTCAGGTTTTCTTTTGTCGATGTTGTTGGTTTTAATGATTTTTGTAAGAGTTGTTAGAATTTAATGATGAAAACCTGACCATGTCAGTAAGATCACCGAAAGTGGCGCTCATCGTGCCTTTGCTGTAAAACCATGCAGGAGGCAGGCTGGCCCTAGCTGCGTGGCACGGGCTCTTCAAGCTGGCATGAGCCTCCTAGGGCTGTGATGTGAAGGAGTTACTCCTACACTGGCAAGCATTTGATCACAGAAGCAGAAGTTACGCTGCATGCTGCGCAGTAGTGTACGTTGCTGTCACCCTCGAGTCCACTGCTGGGGACTCATTTCGTCAGACTAGATAAAGCATGCAGACATCAAAGATGGCAGTGTTTTTTGTTAAAGATATCTGGGAAGGATTGATTCACATGTATGTTTTGTTTATTTGTGTTTGAGACGAATTCTTGCTGTGTTACACAAGCTTGCCTCAAGCAGTCCTCCCGCCTCAGCCTCCTGAGAAGCAGCGATTATGGGCTTATGCGAAGCACCCGCTTGCTTGTATTGTTGCTGAATCCAAACTTTTCACTTAACAAAGTTATGTCTCTGGGCAGGACAAAGGTTTTTGGACTTCTAGTGGCCTTTTTTCTAAGAAGGGGAGAATACCTGTCCGTTAAGTTGATTGTTAGGGCTGAAAGAACTGAGACACCTTAATGTGTCTGACACATAGTAGGTGCTCAAGCAGTGTCAGCTTTCACAGGTTCATTTTAGTTTGGTTTCATGTGAGGTGGCAGGAAGGGAATTGTGTGCTTAACCTGGGGGTCAAGGCCTTAGGTTAAAGACTTTTCCTGTTAATGTAGGTTATCATCATTAGATCATTGTTAGGTCATCTTTCTTTTTTAAAATTAATTAATTATTTGGTACAGGGTCTCGTTACGCAGCTTGAACTCATAGTGATCCTCCTGTCTCAGCCTCCCCAGTGCTGGGATTACAGGCGTACACCACCACATCCAGTTTCAGTAGCTGGCATGGCCTGCCTGGGGTTCTGGGGCCAGCACAGCATGTGGTACCAGGGATGGAACTTGGGTCCTTGTGCTTGCCAGGCAGGTGCCTAGACCACCAAGCTATCTCCTCGGTCTCTTCTTAACTTAAGGTGTACAAAAAAGGACCTCATCTTGAAAACCGAGGAGTTGGGTTTTGTGTAGGTTTGGTGCTTTGTGGGTTTTTTTCTCTCTACTATAACTTGAAGGGTCATAAAACCACCTTCCTTTTTGGAGAAGAGCAAAATTGAATTTAGGGTAAGATCTCATTTAGGAATATACATCGCTCTTTCCCCATCACGCAGGACACACTTCTGCTTCCCACTTGACCATCCTTGACTGTTAAGTGAGCAGGTGACTCCTACCTCTAGTTTAGGCCCAGATTTATGAGCCAACACACATCTTTGTTGAAGGATTTCAGTATCAAAGTAGGTAGTGCCAGGGCCTGGCCCACACTGAAGTTTTCCCCGTGCCTTGTATGCGGTCAGTGTTTAGTATTAGTTACTAAATTGAACCAAGTGGACACTGAGTCCCCTGAGCCTTCTGGGGCAGAGAGTCCAAGAGTCTTCATTTATTTGCAGTCTTTAGTTTGTAAGGATTAAACTTACATTGTACTTAATATCAACTCTGATACAATTCTAGTTCTTTTAACAATGAAAAGAATCATACCCTACCATGAGCCATTTCCTTAAGGAGCAACCCAGGATGCTTAGAGGATTTGTATGTGGTAAAAACATTTTAAGTTTAATGTCTAATGTTGGCAGAATATTTGAAACAAACTGGCTTAGCCCTGGTATTCATAGTGCCTTTCCTTAGGGCTGCTTTTACCTGTTTACATTTGTGCGTCACTCAGCTGTTATGTTTGTTTTTATCCGACTTCTTTGCTGGTTCATTGCCTTGGCACCTAAAGCACTAAGGCTGGAGGGAAAGTTGAATAAACAGACTTTCTGTCTTTCATACACCCTGAGAACAAAAACCATTCACTCTCTACACACAATTTCAAGTAACCTGGTTGTCAGGATTGTGCTGTACTGTACTTTGCTTTGTTTTGTTTTACAATCCTGGCAGCTGTGTCTTCTTTATAGAATTGCCTCCGTATAAATCATAGGGAGAGCTGTTCACCAGGTCTTAATTACAGCCTTCTTGGGCTCTGTCAGACTCTTCGCTCAATCCTTGACAGTGACAGCCATCTGAATCAGAGCCCACAATCCCCTTCCTTGGCCTTCCTGGATTCTGCAGTTTAACGGAATACTGTCTATACTGCAGAGGACAGCTGGACTCTGAGCTTTTAACAGGGAGCAGATTTTACCTGGAGCGAAGGGAAGCAGTGGCAGCCTGCTGCTAGTGATACGTTATCATTGTTAGTCACACTGGGTACTCGGAACCAGATGGGTGTACAGCATCCTCTCCTGAGAGGACCACTCGTCTTTATAGTATTCAGTCCCAGGAGGAACTTTGCATTTTTAATAAGTGCCTTCAGCCGGCATCTTCAGGGCTCTCTGTAATTTTTTCTGAGCCCATGTCTGAAGGAGAAAATGCCTCCTTTTGCTATATGTTTATCAATAAAACTTTGAAAAGAAAAAAAAAAAGAACAAGAAAATGCCTCCTTTAGCTTCTTCATTCTAACATGATACATTGGTCAGCTATCCTGTTGCCAGGACACAAAAACCCCAAACCCACACCAAAAGGGAGAAACTAATTGGCTCACAGTTTCAGAGAGTTCAGTTCATGGTCCAGTGGCTGCAGGGCAGAAGTGTCCTGGTGGTGAAGAGCCTGGCAGAGCAGAGCTGCTCACCCCATGCAGCCAGGAAGCAGAGCGCAAGGGAGGAAGGCCAGAGAGGAAGGGACCACCACAGGCCAGGTATGCCCCTGAGGGCACAGGCAGCAGCCGCCTGGACACACCCACGGAGTGCTGCTCTGAGCCCGGGCATCTCCTGAGCCAACCAAGCTGAAAGTGAATTAACTCACAGGTGGCTTGAGACTGAATGACTGACTGACTTTCTCTTTTTCTCTGTCTCTTTCTTTCTTTCTTTCTTTCTTTCTTTCTTTCTTTCTATCTTTTTTTTTTTTTGGTGGAACTGGGGATTGAACTCAGGCCTTTGTGCTTGCCAAGGAAGCACTTATTCCACTGAGCCATGTCCCCGGCCCCCTTCTATCTTTCTTTATCTCTTTGTTTGTTTTGTCTTTTTGAGACAGGGTTTCACTATGCAGCTTAGGCTGTCTTTGAGCTCACTTTGTAGCCCAGGCTGGCTTTGAACTCACAGTGATCCTTGTGCCTCAGCCTCCCAAATGCTGGGTTTACAGGTATATGCCAACACACCCAGCTGAGAATTTCTAGTAGGTTTGCAGCTGTGAGTCCTGGTCTAGCCTGTTTTACCTTCTAATCATTAGAAATTCTTTCTTTTCCTTCTCCATTCCCCTCTCTGTCTCTCTCTGTCTCTCTGCCTCTCCCTTCCTCCCTCCCTCCTTCTCTCCCTCACTCCATCTCTTCTCCTCTTCTCTATATATAATTAACCATTTTAATTTCTCAAAAACAAAATATAGGCATGATGGTGGACACCTGTCATCCCAGCACTTGAGAGGCTGAGGCAGGAGGATTGCTGTGATTTCAAGGCTAGCCCAAGCTACATAGTGAGTTTGAGGCCAGCCTGAGCTAAGTGGTGACTACAAAGCCAGCCTGAACTACACAGTGAAACCCTGTCTCAGGAAAAAAAAAAGATTAAAAATAGGATTATTAATGATCCAGTCTTTCAGTTTATGGCTTAAAAGAATTTAAAGCAGAGAATCAGATATTTGTACATATGTGTTTATGGTAACACTAGTCACTGTAGCCAAAGTAGAGACCAGCCAGGTACCCATTGGCAGATAAATGAACAAATACATAGATACACAGTGGAATATTATACACTCTTTAAAAGGACGGAAATTCTGATACATACAATGACATAGCTAAAATTTGAACATTCAACTGAATGAAATAAGACAAATATTATGTGATTTTTATGGGAGTTAGTCCAAGTCATAGAGACCAAGCAGGATTATGGCCATGGGGAAGGAGAGAATAGGAGCTATTGTTTAGTTGGAACAGAGTTTCCATTTTACAAGATGAAAGGAGTTCTTGAGACGGACGGCAGGGATGGCTGCAGCCGTGCGAATGCCCCCCTCCCGGACTAGACAGCCTAAAAATAGCTGAGATGGCATATTGTCCTATGAATTTTACCACAATTAAAAAACAAAATTATCTCCTCAAAACAATCCTTGTTAAATAATTTTAAAAACCAGCCATTTCAGCTGGGTGCAGTGGCACTCAGCTCTAATCTGCGGGAAGCTGAGAGAGAAAGACGGCAAGTGTGGCCCAGCCGCGACAGGTTAGAGAGAGCTTGGCTCGCCTATGGCTCTGTGCTGCCCTCGTTGTCCTTAGGGCAGTGACCAACAGCCCACTGTTGTCTGGGCTTCTTTTGCCCACAGGCCCCTTCAGGTCCCAGCCAGGAAACCCCTGGTGAGGACACTATCCCATGATGCACCTGCCTCCAAGCCCTTGCTCTGACACCTTTATTAATGTGGTGGTCTGATCATAGCTTGCGCATTCAGGGAGCAGGTTTGCTGGGCTTCTGCTCCCTCTCTGGTGTCCCCATGAAGGAGGGAGCAGGGTTTTATTAGGTGTTGGCTTAGTTCAGGCTGCTCTGACAGAACAACATAGCCTGGAAAGCATAAACAGCAAGTATTACTTCTCTGGGTTTGAGGGCTGGGTTTCCCAAGGTGAAGACCCCAGCAGAGGCATGTTTGGGAGAAAGAGGCCATCCCACTCTGTCCCCGTGTGGTCGAGGGCTCTTGGATTCCATCCCTAAGGGCTTCGCCTTGTAACCCAGTGACCTCTCACTGCTGTCATGTTAGGAGATGGGGTCTCAGCATATGAACTGGGGGGAGCTTCCTCAAACATCTCTCCCCTAATAGGTACAAAGCTAAGTGCTTGTAATGCCACCAAAAAAAGATGGCATACTAGAAAGGGCTGTGCTTGGACAGAGAGGGACAACCATTTTATTCCTCTCCTGTCTACATGTACTTGATTGTCTCAACTCCAGTGGGGTATATGGGACAGGACAGGAACTTGAGGGTGAGTCATAAAAGCAGCTAGTTTTGTGGTCTTCCAGTCCTCTGCTGAGTTCCTTAGTTATTTTTTTTTCTGTGGCACAAAATCATTCAGTGATTTATCTACCTATTTCCCCTATTTTTCTAGTCTTTTCTTTAAGGGTAGGGAATTAAGATACAAGGTCCCCTGTAGCAAAAGTTATAGTGGATAATTCCTTGTAATCCCTTCCCCTTCTACCTTCAGCTGGATACGTGTCCAAGCCCCGAGCAAAGACGTCTGTGTGCTGATGACCAAATTATTGTCTGCATTTTCAGGTTCACTACAACATTGGCAAAAACCTGGCTGATAAAGGCAACCAGACAGCGGCCATCCGGTATTACAGGGAAGCAGTAAGGTACTGTGAAGAATCTCACAGAAGCAATATGTAGATGCAGTTTTCGCTCTCTGGAATTACAAACCTGTACCCTCCGTGATTCCAACTTTGAGATATTCTGAGAATTTAGAGAAAGTTACTAAATCCTAGCAGTCAGCTTGTTTTGTCTCTCAACTTCCAGACTAAATCCCAAGTATGTGCATGCCATGAATAATCTTGGAAATATCTTGAAAGAAAGGAATGAGCTACAGGAGGCAGAAGAGCTGCTGTCTTTGGCTGTCCAAATACAGTAAGTGTCGTTTCTGTGGTTATGCCAGGGACAGAGAGACTGAGCCCTACCTGCCTGTCGTTCTTCTAATAAGCCTTTCTTTGTCTTGCGCACCTGCTTTACAAAACGCCCTTCCAGGCCCGACTTCGCTGCTGCGTGGATGAACCTGGGCATAGTGCAGAACAGCCTGAAAAGGTTCGAAGCAGCAGAGCAGAGCTACCGGACGGCCATCAAGCACCGAAGGAAGTACCCAGACTGTTACTACAATCTTGGGCGGCTGGTAAGGTCAGGAGCCCTGAGTCCACGAGAGGAAAGACGAGGTGTCCCTGCAGGAAGCTGAGGCGACGGTAATACCTGCCCAGCACTACCCACTTTCTAAAGGGATTTCTCATACATGATTTCAATTAGCCAAGTTCGAGAGTTCACCAAGGCAATCAACTAATAACTCCAGTAAATTAAAACTTTTTAAATCCATTCTGCCCTGAAAATCTTCCTGATAATCTTCCTCTCTCTGATTTTTAAATATGAATAAAATAGAAACTCAGATTTCAAAGCAAACCTGGAGAGTGATTTCTGGGTTTCCTTGTCCACCTTCCTATAGGGACCAGATCTCTCATCTACAGGGGGAACGTCCCCAAAAAAGAGAGTTCCAGAAGTCGAGGCATTCATTTGAAAGGGCTCTGATATTATTTGATGGAAATAGAAAATAGTATGTCCCATAATAGCTTTATATTTTTTGTTGTTAACAGAATATTTAAAAAGATCTGCTTGTTCTTCATTTTCTTGACAGAGGAAAAGAAAATGAAACACGAATAATAAAATTCTTTAAACAGGAAGGATTGTATTCTCCCCTGGATCAACTCTTTAATTTGGATTCAAGAAACCAAATATATGTTCCTAATATATTTAAATTTATTTCACGAAATTACTGTGGGAAAAAGAATTTGGTTCCTCTAAACCAAACGGGAAAATATTGTGCATAGCAGTGTGACTTTTAAAAAAAATTATATGCGATTTTCCAGATTTTACTAAGCTTAGCCTCTTAAGTAGGATAACATTCTTCTGTTCTAAGGGGAAAAAATGCCTGTTTATCCTCATTTTAACCTCCAGAGATTTCTGTTTCATGTGGTCTTTGTGAATGAAAACTGATAGTTTCCATCGCTGAGTGTATGTCCAGATATCCCGCCCCTCGGAGATTTAGGGAATCAAAAGCTCCACACAGAATCTGTATTTTAAAAATAAAGGTCTGGGGCGTTGGTGAGATGGCTCAGTGGTCTAAAGCACCTACTTGCAACAAGCTTAGCAAACACAGGGACCGCGGTTCAATCCCCCAGCACCACATGCCAGCCAGCCCTGCCCCCTGGTGGGCTGAGCTGGCCACACACACACACACAC
>NW_004524615.1:11561497-11579855 GCF_000260255.1 Octodon degus
AACCCTAAAAACACTAGCTGCTTCAAATGTATTGGAAAACTCAGCTTCCGCCTGCACTACAGTGTGAATGTCTGTGGTCTTAACATCTTTGTTTCTGGAACGGGTAGCCATGGTTTTATGACTGTGGAGGTAGAATTTTATGAACAGAGGCAGCAAGGCAGCGGGACTGACTTTGTCACTGTAAGTGTGTGGGTGATAGCTTGTGTTACAAAATTAAAGTAATTTGTATGTTTATTTGAAAATTATGAAGCACATTTTAATTAAGAGATGCCATTTGAAAGCACCGTCTCTTTGTGCCTGCTCTGGTGTGGAAAAACAGGGGTTCCTCTTCCCTGGCACAGTCGAGGGCAGCAGCATGTGGCTGGCCCTGTAGAGCAGCGGACAGAACAGGGAGATCCTGCCACAGAAGCTTCCTGGTGCCACCACAACATTCCCCAGAACTGCTGGCCCCTGCGTGCCTTCCTGTTTGCATTTACATTGCAAAATTCTGTGCTTTGTGATCTACTGACAGACTGATGCAGAAACAGCTTTCTCTATGAAACCAGAAAACTCGTGACGAGGTGAAACTGTCCTCATCATAAGCTTTTTGGGGGGAGAGGGCAGAAAAACCTTGGACAATTTCTTGGGATTTTGAAAAATAGAGGATTGATGCTACAGGAAATTTTCTTGAGAGTTGCATCCTAAGGGAGGGACTCAGGATGTAAAACGCTGACTTTATCGTGTGCCCTGGTCCTGGGGTTCATGACACTCACTTGGAGGCTCAGTGTGTGGCACAGAACAGATTGAGACCTTGGTATTGTTTACTAATTGTGCTACCCCAAGTCAGTGTTCCCTTGTCCCTCCACCCGCCCGTCCTGCTCATTTAAGGCTTTCACTCTCCGCTGTGGTTTAATTATCCAGATTTTGCCCACTTGACAGCTTAAAAGCATTAAAAGCTTAATCTTTAACAGCTCAACCAACTCATTTATATACTGGCAAATAAGATGAACTTAATGACTTCAAGGTGTCTTTCTTTAGAAGCCACATTGTTGTGATAGGAGATAGAAATTTGTTTTGATTCCGGACCCACAGAAGAAAGTAATACAATGCAGTTGTCTTGTGAAACAGGAAATTAGGAAGAGCTGGGTTATCGGGGCCATATTGGTGGCCCTAGAGAGTTATGATTAAGAGTAGGCGACAGTTCATACGCAGGAGTTGATTGTGTCAGGATGTGTTCAAGAAAAGAGAAAACATGGTGAGTATTTTAAATAGAGAAGGTTTAATACAGGAAACTGGTCATGTAGTTGTAAGCACAGAATGAAAACAGAATCGTAATACAGGGATCAGTAACTAAAGGAAACTCCATAGGCTCAGAAGGGTTGCCACCACCACTGATGGGGTGCCTTCAGGGGAGCTGCCACTCCCTGAGAGCTGAGGTTATGGTGAGGGTCCAGTGCTGTAGTCCCTGGACTATGGAGGGGACCAAGTTACTTCAGAGGCAGCCAGAGGAAGGAGACAGTGAGGTTGGGCCAGGGTTCTGCTCCCGTCTCCTGCACTTCTGAACCCTTATACCTAAGGTCAGAAATGTATTGAGGAACTAAATGGCAAAGGAACCTGGGAGTTGTAGTTTACAGATTCCTCGCCCCATACACCAGAGCAAGGTATGGAAGGTGAGTGAAGAACTAATAGGTGAATAACTTGTTCACTACCCATCTGCTCTGCGCTGGGTAGTTCTTGTTAAATCACCATTTTTCTCTATTTCTTATAAAGTGTTCCTTTTGTGTACAAAAATGAAAGTCTGTTTCTTGATCTGACCTATTATTCTGCAATTTATAGTAACAGTAAAAACCCAAGTAATAGTAATAAATTGAAAAATACATGAAGAGTTGTATTGTATTGTATGAATGAACTTACAGTGGTTGCCATGGGTGTGTTAGAATGTCCCCACAGCTTTTGTCCAAGTGACTCAGATGTATTAACCTTGCGGGCGACATCCGACTTGAAGAATAACTGAGATCCCCCCCATAAAGAGACACAATTAAGTACTACTATGATTAAGCATCTATGTTATTTTAAGTTTTTGCCCTTTTCATCATTAATGATACTAAAAGACAAAATATGTAAGCCGATTTTCTCAGTCCTATGGGAAATTCAGACAGCAGTGGATATTCCTCAGTGTTTCCAGAATCCATTAACCTCTTTCTGCATACTACGGGCCATCTGTTTGCTGTGTGGGAACTGCAACAAGTCACAATGTTTCTGTTGTCTGTTAGAAGTATACACTTGACAGGAAGAAGGAAAATTGTCCTAAACTGATAATTGCCTTCTTTTGTACTTTGTGGGGCGTTAGAGGGATAAAATACTTTCAGACGAATTGTTCATTTGAAGTGAGCTCAAGGGGCTCGAGGGTTACTTGCTGAAGAATCCCCCACTTCACCCTCTGTGGCCTGCATTAGCCATGCACGTGGAAAGCCAGCCACTTTGTAGTGCTGCTGTCAGCATTAAAATCTCCTCTCAAAAGAAAGCAGTAGATAATCTCTCCTTCCTCCGTGAGGTGAACCACTGTCCACGTTGTCAAGAGGCTTTACATGAGCCTGGAGAATTTTCAAGGGATGTATGAAGTAGGCCTGAGAGACGTATGTTCATGGTATTGGGTTTTGATGTAGATGAGAGAGGATCCTAGATCGTTCATCACGCAGTAAATTGGACACATGCAGCTTTTAATCACATGAAGTATTTGTTTACTATTTTAAATACTTTATTAAGGATGGGATATGTAGGGGCCGGGGAGGTGGCTCAGTAGGATAAGCGCTTGACTGGCAAACGCAAGGATCTGAGTTCAATCCCCGGTTCCGGGAAAAAAAAAAAAAAAAAAAAAAAAGGATGGGGATATGTGGAGACTTCCTAGAAAAAGAATAATGAGTAGTTCTTTTTCAGCCTGAAATACCACTTGCTGTGTAGAATCACCAAATAATAGCTTCTCTCGTTAAAAGATCTCAGGCTATAGACTTATGCCTCTAGGCTGTCATCCCTGACTCCCTATTGCCAAATGTGGTGACTTAGGGCAAGTTATTAATTTCCTTATACCTTAGCTGCTTCATCTGTAAAATGGGAGTAATAATGCCCACTTCCTTGGGATTGTTTTGAAAAGCAGATGGGTTGAAATGAAAAATTAGAAGGTCCATAAAGAAAGGTTAGGTTATCTTTTTTTTTTTTTTTAAGTTTTTGTTGGTAGTGGTGGTGATCCCTTAAGAGAGCAAAAAAGTATAAAAATTGGTGTTTGTTTCATTTTCAGTATGCAGATCTGAACCGCCATGTGGATGCTTTGAATGCATGGAGAAACGCTACTGTGCTGAAGCCGGAGCACAGCCTGGCGTGGAACAACATGATCATCCTCCTTGACAACACAGGTACAGGGGGACAGGCCAGGGAATCAGGAAAGGGAGCCCAGCAGGAGACAGAGGAGATTAAGCACCCTCTCCCTGAGTTTAAAAAACAGCATATGGATAAGTCTTTTGCATTTAGAAAATACAAAAGGTACCTCTAGACAGTGAGGTGTCCTGGAGCATATTGGGATCTGGACATGATGGAAAGTGGTGCTGCACTGAAAATGCATGTGGTGGCGCCAGATGGCACGTGACCATCTCTTCTTTATTCCCAGGCCAGCGTGCCAGCCACAGCCTCACCCAGAATGCTGGGTGCACCCAGGTGTAAGCAGGAGCGCCTTTGGCTTCTGGGCTGGAAGGTGCGGGACAGTGTCCCAAGGGCCTGGGCTGTACACACTAGACTGCCCCCTGGCCCACTCTGACAGCCACATACAATGTTAAATACTTGATGATTTGTTTTCTTAGCCCAGAACAGACTAGACCCAACCATTAGTTATTTTGCAACCCTTATTTTAAAAAGCCAACCATCCTTTAAGAAACCATGGTGTTGATTTGGCACAACTGAAAGGCAGTAAGCCGTCTAAACAGAATAAGGAAGCAGCAGAGCCTTCCTTCCAAGGAAAGCACAGAATATGAACCTTCATAGGAAAAACACTCAGAAATTTCACGTGTGTCATGGTCCTCTCATCTTGCAGACTTCCTTTCTCCAGTTTGCATATAGCTGGGATCTGCGGTGAAATGAAAACTAGTTCTTCTATGACTTGGCAGAGTTGAATCAAAGGCTGTCTCCATGTGACATCCAAAGTGTGCCGAGTTGCTGTGGCCGTGTGCATGTGTATGTGTGTGTTGTGCCCTCCACGTGGATTTTATAATCATTGTACACAACGCATGTAAGCCCTGCTGTCAGAGAGAGAGACCAAAACACAAGTACAGCCTCAGTGTGGTTTTTATTTTTCCTTCCAGGTAATTTAGCCCAAGCTGAAGCAGTTGGAAGAGAGGCGCTGGAATTAATACCTAATGATCACTCTCTTATGTTCTCCTTGGCAAACGTGCTGGGGAAATCCCAGAAATACAAGGTGTGTGAACTGTAGGCCCTGACTTCCTACACTGAGTGCCAGCAGCTGGCAAAGTCATCAGTGTTACTTCTGCGCCGTTTCATTCAGAATTAGGCTGAGAATGTGGCAGTGGTGGCCTCGTCAGTTTGTTTCTCAGAGAAATTGCCCAGAAGGTGGGTGTGCGGGGTCAAAGCCAGTGTCATCTCCTGACAGAGCTTAGTGTTGCTCATCAGTGTTTCTTCCTCAGAGGAGGAAGTGTTGGGCAGCGCTAGTGGCCAGGAAGAGCCCACTCAGTGCAGGGACAGCCCCTCTTGTGCCCCACCCCACCCCACCCCACAGGAAGAAGTGAGACATTTTCTCTTACCATGGGCTGCAGCTCCAGGTTTGTGTGTAGGATTGTGTTCTGCATGAAGGAAAAACCACGCTGGCTGTGGTGGTGCATGCCTATAATCCCAGCATTCGAGAGGCTGAGACAGGAGGATCACTGCAAGTTTACTGCCAGCCTGGGCTACATAGTGAGACACTGTGGCAAAGAAAAATGAGAGAAGGGGGATGAGGAAAGAAGGAAACATGGGGGCAGTGGAGAGGGAATAAAGGGGAGAGGGAGGCCAGCCCAAAAGTTGACACTTTTGGCCCACTGTCAACCCGGAAGATGCGTGACTGGCTCTGCCACTTGCCGAGCTTTCCTTCTCAATTGCAGACCATGGGAAGACCTTAGAAGCTCCTAAACAACAGAAACCACACACACCAAATCTGCTTTACTGGAGCTCCGGGCTTGGTGAGGAGTGGCCTGGGCTTGCTCCCTCTGTATTGAAGACAGCTTAGGTCCTAACACTGGTGATCTCAGGTTCTGGTTTTGCGTGTCACAGTCACTGAGAGTCTCTGGGACTGGATCAGGCCAGGGGACCTGCAGTTCTACCTAGCAGACATGGCTCCTGGCACAGACGTTCAGGGGACATCCTCAGAAGCAATGCCTTTGAGGACATTTTTTTCCTTTTGAAGGAAAAAATATCTTGCTTCGGAATCAGGAGCAGTGTGTTATTTTGATCACTGAGTCTACAGATGAGACCCAAGGCCTAAAGGAAGTGAGCAGTTAATATTCACCCTAAGTTATGTACTTTTCCTTTTTTTGTTGATTAGTTGTTAGTTAATGATACCATTTTTTCCTTTCTTCCTCGCTCTCGCCCTCGCTCTCTCTCTTTTCTCTCTCTCTTTTTCCCTCCCTCTCTGTCACTGTCTGTGTTTGTCTCTTGTCACTCCTGTCAGTACTAGGGATTGAACCCAGGGCCTTCACATTGAGCTACTGCACAACCAACCTTTGGAATGTCGGAGTTTAGTAGCCTCATTGTCCATCTTTATTTAGTGTTTCCAGATTTTGCTTTAAAGGTGACATTTTGAGAGGTTTGGTTTTATTTTTTTATGGTCCTGCTTGGGGAGCATGGGGGAGGTTTACAGTTTCCCGCCTGGTGACTTTTGGGTCACTGTCAACCCGGGCTGGGACAGGAGTCTGGATTCCCCTGTGACCCAGCCTCCATGAGTCTTCAAGATGCAGCACCACTGTCACTGTGTTGATTTTCCTGTGGTGCTGCAGGCTGTACACGGAAGTTTCTGTGAAGGAAGTAGAACCCAGGGCCTACTGCTTCAAGTTCACCTTGTCCTTTATTCATGAAGCAGAATGAAGCACCTAGTTTCCCATTTCCCCACACATTTTTTCATCCTAGTTGTCAGGGCGAGCGTGCTGAGCCTAAGATGAGGAAACAGGATAAAATCAAGGAGTCAAGAGCTCATGGTGCGCCTTTGGACAGCTACCAAGTGGAGAGCAAGCGGTGAATCCTCAAGCTGTGGTCACCCACCAAGGCAACATTGGATGCCCTTTTTTAATTAAGAATTTAGAGTGCTCCTTGCTGCTGCTCAGCTCTGCGCCTGCTCTTCCATCTCTGGGTGTCTCCAGGGCCCTGGCAGCTGCTTTCGAGAAGGGGCTGCTGCAGTGGTGCTCGAAGGGCTGGAGGGGACACACCTCCAGATAGGGGTCTGCTCTCTGGGTTACTTACTCCTTATCCAGCCACTTGCTTGCTTGCTTTCTGTAATGGGAACTCTGGAGGCTCCTGGCCTATTGGTAACCTCTCTGTTGCTGTCCAGGGTGCTGACAGGGCTGAGGTTAAGCACCCCGTTGAACTCTGGATCCTGAGGGCTCTGTAATGGCCAAGCTGATGTTCTCCTGTTTATGGCTGTAGCAGCTGCAGTTTACTTGTGTGTAAAGTGGAGCCCATGATCTTCCTGACCTCCTGATTGATAGAAAAAGAGGCACATGACCATAATGTGTAACTATGGAACACTTTTAGATTTATAAAACTTTACTCATTAAATGGATCTATAGGCAGGAGAGATAGCTCAGTAGAGTAAGTGCCTGCATGGCAAGTGCAAGGTCCTGAGTTCCATCCCCAGTACCACTAAATAAATAAATAAATAAATAAATAAATAAATAAATCTCTAATCGGCCTATTAGATTTATGTTACATCATGCCATTGAATTTCCAATGTGGAGCTAATGTGATCGAGCAAACTACAAAAGTAATGTTTTCAGGTTTAATGTGACACCTCCCTGACTGATCTCTCATTCCATGTTGCCCACTTCACTGGGCCTGGAGTTTAAAAGCAGATACAGTACTAAAGCCACTTCCACATCAAGATTCTTTTTTTTTTTTTTTTTTTTTCATTTATGTATTTGGTACAGGGTCTCACTATGCAGCTCGGACTCATAGTGATCCTCCTGTTTTCAGCCTCCCCTGCATGTGCCACCATGCCCAGCCTCACATCAGGATTCTACCTGACGTTTTACTTTATATTCTTGTTTAATTAGATTTCCAATGTAGGTAACTGTTTGACGTGTAAATATTGGATCATTACTATAAATGCAAGGTAACTGAAAACGCAGTGATTTTAGTCAGTCCTGGCTGTTGTCACTGGCTGTGCAGCTCTGAAACTGAGGGCCACTCTCTTAGCTTCAAGGGGAGAGTGACAGTCCTTGGTGGGTGTGACCTGCAGCCCACACCTGGGGGGGACCTTGGCAAGCTGACAGCTTTGCTGTGTAGCTTGCGGTTGGCCTTATACCAGGCTACCCACCCTCCCTGCCCTGAGGACATGGGTCACCCTGGGGACTCGACCCCAGCAGGCACGGCGCACTGGCTGTGTTTGCCCCATTGCGGTGGCTGAAACCACCTGCTCTGTCCTCTCCTGCATGTGAAGACCTGCCTTTGTTTCTTCTTAGAGACACAGCTGGCAAAGCTTTCCTCAGCCCAAAACCTTGGTCAGAAGCATTTTCTCTAAAACAGTTCAGAAAATAATACAGTCTTCCTTTCTGTTGAGGGAAAGCTATCCCTAATTTTATTTTATTTTATTTATTTATTTATTTTTGTGGTACCAGGGATTGAACTCAGGACCCTGTGCTTACTCGTCAAATGCTTATTCTACTGAGGTATCTCCCCAGGCCCCAAAGTTGAGAAGGATTTTTTTTGGCTGGCTCAGGCTGCCTGAAGGGCCGGTCTGGGGATCGAACTGCGGTATCCTGTGCCTGACTGTGTTTGCATAAGCAGGCGCTTAAACAACTGAGCTAACCTGCAGGCCCCCTATCCCCGATTTTAAATGTGACTTTTTTTTTCCTTGCATGAATTGGCTTGTTGTCTCGGTTTTTAAATTTTCAGACCCACCTGCAAAACCATCTTCTTCATTAATTTGATTGATTGATGTGCTGGGGGTGGAACCCCAGGCTTTGACCTGGAACTTCATCCCAACTCCTTGTTTACTGGTTTTTGGGTTTTTTGTTTTTGTTCTTTGTTTTGTTTTATTTCCTTTTTTGTTTTTTTGTTTGTTTGTTCTGGGGTTTTATTAATTCTTAAGCTGGGTCTTGTTAATCACTAAGTTGCTCAGAATGGGCTTGAATTTGTGGCCTTCTGCCTCAGCCCCAAAGAGTGCTGGGATAACAGACCTGTGTCACAGTATCCAGCTATGGATTCCTTTTAAACAGGTCACTGCTTTCCTGAACAGGCCCATTAAAAGTCTGATTCCATAGTGAGCCTTTTGAGGGCTTAAGATTCATGCAGATATAAGTGTGGCGAAGAAGCTTCGCTGTCACCCTCCTCTCAGGCACAGGTGCAGAAGGGGTTGCTAAGACTTGTGTCCAAGGCTCCCACTACTACCTGAGAGACTACACCACCACTAGGTCACTTCAGCCCACCTGCTCCGGACCTGTTTTCCTGGGATGCCCCTCTGTCCCTGGCTGCCATGGTTTCCCATCTCCAGGATCAACCACTAGCCCTTGCTTCCCCCACTGGCCTCCTGGTCCAGTTCTTCCACCTGTTCTTTGAACTCTGTCCTCCCTCCCTGACCTCCTTAATCCTTGCAGGCCTTGCCCTGCAGGAGTAGCGGCTCCTTGGGAGGCCTGAACCAGAGTCCCTCAGTTGCCACCAGCAGAGGGGCATCCATCCCCTCAGGCATGGATCTGGGCTCCCTACAAAGCTAACCTGTTTCTCACCATAAAACGGTTTTTGCTTGCAAGTCCCACATTGTTTGCAAGCAAGGGAGCATTTTTAAGTAGATTTTAGTTGCCTGGTCTTGTGTTCTCAAATTTTAGGTTTGAAACTCAGAAACAGTATCAATGCTCCGCAGTGAATTTGATTTTAGGGATTTTGTGCAATTTCTTTTTTCCCATTTAGGTGATACAGAAGGAAAATCTCAGGCTGCTATAAAGGTGCTGCAGCTGCTGACTCTTGGACTGTGGACACTAACGTGTCGACCTGATGTCTGTTCAGCCTTCATGACAGTTGTTTCTTGTTTGTTTGTTTATTTTTTTTGTTTGTTTTTCTTTTTTTGAGAGTATTTCACTATGCAGGCTGGGCTTGAACTCACTGTATAGTCCACACTGCCCTCAAACTCACAGTGATCCTCCTGCCTCAGCCTCCCAAGTACTGGAATTACAGGCATGTGCCACCATGGCCGGCTTGATGGCATTTCTAACATGCAAAGGCTTCTGAGCTACCTCTGTCTGGAAGGCCCTGGGCCTTGAGCTGTCCACTCACATCCCAGCCAGTGTCACAGGACTCCTCCAGTCAGCACAGAGCAGAGGAGATGCTAGGCTTGCCCAATAGCAAATGCAGCCTGGATTTTCAAGTTTTCCACCTAGAAAAATGCACATGGGACATGGGGACCAAAAGTAATTGTCCCTACACCAGTAGGCTTGGTTATTTAAGCTCAGAGTAGCACTGATCACACATTGCTCGACCTGGTCAGACAGGAATGTAGGGAAAGTGGCCACTGGCCCCAGGCACATGTCAGGGAGGACAGATGAGGCATCTTTACCTCGACACTGGTGGAAGGCGATCACATTATGTGCCGTATTTGGCATGATCGGGCTGGAAAACTCTTTGCCCCATGGCAGAGTGACCACATGGGAGGTATGGAGGTTTGGGAGGAGATGCAAGTCTATCCAGTAATGAATTTTCACGCATCGGGGGCATTTGGCTCCTGTCAAATACAGTACTGTGGCACGTAGCTTTCTCGTTGTCCTGCTCGTTCTTTCCAGATGAGTGGGCTGCTTCTGGCTTACCAAGGGTGTCATGGATTCTCAGGGAAATTAAACAGGCCCCCCTCTACTTCAGGTCGGGGCAGAGAGGTCACCAGTGCAGGCTCCCAGTGTCTTCTCCAGTGGTTCTTTCCTGTTTTTTTCCATCCCTCACCACCCCACCACCACCACCACTGCAGCTGGAACCAAGACGCTTGCAAGAAGTCGCAGGATTCCAGCCATTTCCAGGAGACAGGTAGCGGAGCTCACAGGCAAACTTGTCCCCTCCCTGGGATCACTGTTACATCACCACAGTGTCCACAAGCTCTTCAGAGTTTGTTCCTGGAACCATGCAATGGTACAAACCAGGGGCATTCAAAATCTAAAAACGCAGGCAATGAAGCAGCCAGTCATTTTCACTTCATGTACAGTGCTCTCTTTTCTCTGTGCTTCATTTTTTAGGAATCTGAAGCTTTGTTCCTCAAGGCCATTAAAGCAAATCCCAATGTGGCAAGTTACCATGGGAATTTAGGTAAGGAAAGTTGCCAACTGGAATCTTGAAGCTCTGGGTACTTGCAATAGAACGAGCATGTTTCTGTTTAGGGGAGAAGTGGTATTTTCCTCAAAGCTAGCCCAGCCTTGATAACCTGACACTAAAATGTGGTTTTATTTTAACATTTCAAAGACAGCTACAGATTGTAACTGCATGGCCAGCACCACCCCCAGAATTTTGACTGTTTGTCACTTGTTAACATTAGAACTTGGGGCTTGCTCCTGTAGGTGACAGATCCAGTGACACTGGAAGTTTACCATTGAGGCACCTCCCGAGCCCTCTTTCTCCCATCATGGACCCCCCTCTTCCAGCCTGGTCCCTTCTGCTGTGTTTCCTTATGCCCCCGCCAAGACTCCACTCACAACTGCCTACTCCCAGAAGCCCCTGCTTCCTTTCTTCCAGCTCATAGTCAGCATTTGCAGGGCGTAACTTGCAGGTGTGCAGGTTTCAGGGCGCTCAGACACATGAATGTTTCTCTTTGCCAAACTTTCACCCTGCCACCCCAAATTTTTCATTACCAAAGTCACAAAACATTAGTAGTTATTTTCCTGCCCCTGAAGAAAGTTAGTTTACTTATAAAATCATCATTATCAAGCTTTTCATAATAATAATTAGGCTTATCATAGCTATCATAGTAGAGTCAGGTGTTCACGTTAAAACCCCTGCTTTCAGTAAGCAGCACACAGCTATTACTTTGCTGAATGGCATGGAGAAATCTTTATTCAAAATCAACGACTGCCAGGCATAGTGGTGCATACCTATAATCCATGTAATCTGGGAGATGGTGATAGGAGGATTGCAAGTTCAAGCCCAGCCTGGGCCCTGTCTCAAAAAATTAAAAAATTAAAAAGGGCTGGGGATGCAGCCCTTCATGTTGATGAAGGCTCTGAGCTCATTCCCCAGTAACTGAGCAGCAGGCATCTCTATAAAAGGCTGGACCTGTGCACAGGCAGAGTTCTAAGCAGTGCCTGGTCCCATCTTCCCCAGCCTGGCTCCCCAGAAGCTTCATGGCAGCGTTGAGACACTTAACACACTGTTCTCTGCCTATTCATGTGATCAAATCGCTGTCGGCTGCCAAACATCGTATTGATGTTTCCCATGCAGCGACACGAAGAACCCCGTGAATCCCTGACATGGGTTGATCGCACAATCCCCAACAAGTGCAGTAACAGTCAATAAAGTTTGTAGTACAAACAATATTTTTATAAGCACCGCTTTTTGAAAACTCTCTGCAAAGGTCCCACAGTAATTCTTGGTACCAGTAATTGAAGACGCTGCTGCGAGTTATTCAGAAGTGTTGCCAATGAAATCCGTCTCGTGCTGTTTCAGCTGTGCTCTATCATCGCTGGGGACATCTTGAGTCGGCCAAGAAACACTATGAGATCTCCTTGCAGCTCGACCCCGCAGCAGCAGGCACCAAGGAGAATTATGGTCTGCTAAGGAGAAAGCTGGAGCAGATACAGAAGAAGGACGTCTGATCTTCGTGCCTCGCCTTCTGAACGTGCAGACCAGGGAGTGTCAGGACCATGCACTGCGTTCAGCTGTTTCAAATTCTTTTCAGGTGTATGGTTATTCTGCCCATGAAAACAAAGACATGCAAAAAGATGATAACACCAGCGATATATTCTTGAATGCTTGATATGCTTTTTGCATCAAAATTGTATTTTTTCAATCAACTCAAATGTAATTCTAAAATCCCCCAAAAGGAAACCTTTTCTACCTAAAGAGAAAAAGAGAAAAAAAACTATCTTGTGACTTTTACTAGCATTCAACCTGTATTTGGGCAGTGCGCCTTGCATATGGACCGCTAGTACTATTAGACCTCGTTTGTGGGCTGGGTGTGTCCCTGTACTCAGCATGTGGGAGCCTGAGGCAGGATCACAAGTTCAAATCCCACCTGGGCACCTTAGGAAGCCCCTATCTCAAAAAAAGAAAAAAGGGTGGGGATGTAGCTCAGTGGTAGAGCACCCTGGGATTCAAACCCTGGTGCTGAAAACAAGGAAAAGAGAGAAAACCTCAGCTGTGGCCAGGAATGACCGTCTCTTGCCATTTATATAACTATCAAATGTGTCTGTATATTAGCATCTTTATTTAATGACAAGAAAGAGTCAATTAAGATTTGGGGGTTCTTTTAACCTTTTTTTACACTATACCATGAACTTGATTTATAAGGAAATATTTATTCGTATTTTTATGTGTTAGGCAGGGCAAAGAACTTAATGACAAATGGAAAATTTTGACATCCAATCTATTTATATACTTATCCTCCGTAGGAACAAACTGTTTGTATTCTCCAGCTTGTGCAGGTTCCATACACAGGAGGTTATATGATGTTCTACGTGAACTGTAACTATTGATAGGAAATCCCAGCCATGCTTTTAGGCAAAAGCAGCCTGACATCTTGTTTCTGCTGTATCCAGTGTCAAGAGGGCTACACATCTGTGTACGTCATATTTTTATGTTTTCATCTTTAAAGTAGTTTTTCATTTTGCTTCATGGTACCACAGACACCACTGTCCAGAATAATGCAAGAGGTAATTTTCTCTCAAAGGGTTCTATTTGAGGACTTAGTGGTATTTGTAAGAACTGGGTTGTTTTTCGGGTTTGATTTGGTCACAGTAATTATGTTTACTTGTTTTGTGCTTCTCTGTACACTGTTGACCCAGTAATTTATGCAATCTCTGTAATTTCTTACACAGTAAAATTATTACACAAACTGATGCAAAATGCCATCTTGCTTTGTGAATAAGTGATTTTCAAGTTGGGACATGTTTTGCCCTTCTTTACCTTCAAATGAAGTGAAGGTGAGCAACTCCTACTTTGTAGTTTGTGGCTTCTTACTGGTTCAGGGGTCCATTTCGTAGAACTGTCACAGGACATGATCCGAGTCTGGAGACCAGCATGCATACTTCAGTGCAGAGACAATTTTAATTCTCTGCACCTTCGGGGCCTACGTCTGTACAGACTCTTGAATCAGCCACGGTTACTCCCGGTACTTGAGCTACATGAGGACAGGAAGTGCTACTTAAATGCTCCTTATATAAGACTGACAATATATAGGTCTCTTAGGAGTGGGGGCTGGCTTGTCCCTTAAGTTCCTGTGATGCTTAGCAGGGCAGATAATAGATGTATATGTGCTTTGTTGAGTTTTTAAAGGAAATTTGTTTTTGTGTGAAATGGTATCCTTTGGAGAGTTCATGTTTTTTTCTTCTAAAAGCCCCTGAAAGATGTTTTTTCTGCACCCACTGTCAGTAGAACTTGAGTGTCAAATCAAGACCCACAAATCTGGACCCCTGCCCGTCAAGCACCTTCCCTTCGCTGACGCTGCTTCAGCCCTCTGGATCCCCGTGCAGCTGTTTGCTTTCCTGAGAAAACAGGCATTTATTTGATTGATATCGCAGAAAGCTTTTTATATCTGCAGATTTGGGAAGTGTGGCATGCCAGTTCTCTTCCCATCTGAAGTCAGCCAGCTTGTTTCTTGGGTGCCCCGCCTGATGGGACTGAAGTAGGGTACTGTCCCCACTCACTCTATACCTGGTGTCTAATGTTTTCATTGCTGTTGACAGTGGCTGTGGGGACTGCAGGTGGCTCTTCCCTCCAAGGTAGTGGGCCTCACCCATCTGGAAGGTAGTTCAGGTTTGTCTCCTGTGTGTTCATGCAGCAGTTATTTCCTATTCTTTCTTGTTCAGATTTGTCTCAGTGCAGGTGCAGACTTACATTTATAATTTCAGATTCTGCCCTGTCCAGGAGGAGCCCACCATGCCCAGGCAGGTTTTGGGGGCTCAGGGTCTGTCACATTTCTTAAGTATCTTTATATTTTCTTTTAAATCAGTGACCTAAGATAGCATACAGAGCAGAAGCTGGAGCCCAGCATGGAAGCTGTAGACATCTCTGTCTCCCATGCAGCCAGCTTGGATGTGGGGTTTGGCCCTCACTATGACAGCGTAGATCATTAGTGTTGCATAAACAAGGTCACTTATTTTTTTTAAGTTTATGTATTTGGTACAGGGTCTCACAATGCAGCTCGGCCTGATAATGATCCTCCTGTCTCAGGCTCCCTAGTGCTAGGATTACAGGCATGCACCAACATGCCCAGTTTCAGTGGCCAGCTCAGTGGGCCCAGGCAGGGCCAGCACAACATGCAGCACTGGCATTAAACCCCAGTCCCTGAGCTTGCCAGACAGGCACCTAGACCACCAAGCTATCTCCCCAGCCCAATGTTACTCATCTGTAAAGTAGGGACAGTGACCTTCCTAAAATGATGATGATCTTTAGGCCCTCAAACAGTGATATGTTGGTTTTGGGGGGATTTTTTGTTTGTTTGTTTTGGTTTTTGGTTTTTGGTTGTTTTTTTTTTTTTTTTTTGCTGCTGTTGTTGTTGTTGTTTTTGCGGAACCAGAGATTGAACTCAAGCCCTTGCGCTTGCCAGGGAAGCGCTTATTCCACTGAGCCATCTCCCCGGCCCCCTACGTTGGGTTTTTTTGAGGAAAAAAAAAAGAAAAGACTGATTAAGAGCAAACAGAGCTGGGGCCAGCCTGATAGCTCAGCAGACTAAAGCGCCTGCTTAGGCAGAGCTCAGCGGCCCGGTTGCATCCCCAGTGTGCTGTGCTGTCTCCGCCCATGCACAGGCACCCAGAGAAGGTAATGGAGACTGGGCGTAGTGGTGTGCTCCTGTAATCCCAGCACTTGGGCAGCTGAAAACAGGAGAATCACTATGAGTCCAGTCTACATAGTGAGACCCTGTAGACCCTGTAGACTGTGTCCTAAATACAGAAAAAAAAAAAATTAATTTAGAAAAAAGAGCAGACAGAGCTGACCTTGAGTACATTTCTTCCCTCATTTATTCAGTACATAATAGTTGCCCACTATGTTCCAGAGGCCTCCAGAGCCCTGAGAATACAAGGTGAGTGAGAAGCTGATTGTGGCGGTGCAGGCCTGTGATCCCAGCATTCTGGGAGGCTGAGGGTGGAGGACTGCAATTCAAGATAAGCCTGAGAAATGGTTCAGTGAGAGCCTGCCTGAAAACATAAAAAAGGCTGGAACCATAGCTCAGTGTGAAGTATCTGGGTTCAGTCCTACGTAACACATACAGAGTGAGTAGTCATGGTCCCTGACCCTGCACAGCGGATAACCCAGTGCACTATGGAGTTGTCCAGGTTCCAAGAACAGATGGACAGTAATAAGAACCACTATGTCATCATATAACAGATAACTGTGAAGAGAGGCCTCATCTAACCTGGAGTCGGGAACGGGACTGCTGAACCAAGAGCTGCTAGAAGAGAGTTGCTCCGGACCAGCTGGCAGTTTGCACTTAGGAGATTTTGCCCTCTGTTGGGCATTTAGCAAGACTGGGAGATACCTTTGCTCCAGCCACTGCTGTACATGTGACCCCGCACTGGACAACTCCACAAGAAACGTCTGTCCCCTGGCATCACCAGAGCCAGGACTGAGGAAACCCAGACTGCAGAGGAAAGCAAGCTCCTTGCTTTCCTGCTCCTACTTTGAATCCTTCAGTACCTTAGGGTAAAGACCCTGTGACCCATAAGGCAACATAGCAAGAATCTGTCTCAGAAGAAACAAAAAATGTCTGAGGACACAGCTCAGTGCAAACATCTTGGGTTCAGCCTCCAGATGAAGGGCGTGGTCTGGAGTGGCTGAAGGGAGGAGCCCTTGTTATGCTGGCAAAGGTGCGAGGGCCAGCTTGTGCTGCCTCATGGACCACAAGGTCTTTATCCTAAGGTACTGAAGGATTCAAAGCAGGGAGGGGACACCATGGGATTTCCACTTTGGCAAGATCACTGGCTGCTGATGAGAGGGAATTGCAGAGGCTAAGAGGAACAGGACAGAGGGAACCACGTGAGGCACCTGGCATGGAGACGAAGTTGCCATGGTGCAGCTGGCTGGAGAGACAACCACAGGAGGGAATGAGCAGTATCTGCATCCTCATGGTTCAGCACAGGTGGATGGAAGCCATGAGCAGGGAGAAGCTGACTGCGAAAGTAAAAAAGGACCAGGACCCCAAACCATGTGGAGCTTGGCTGCACAAAAGGAAAAGCTGCTGGGTGTAACAAAGTATGAGAGAAATTGATGCAGATACTTCTAGACATTTGGGCAGTTGGCCAAACAACCCCATAGCATTCAGTAGTCATAAGAAATTCAACCTTTGTGAGCCTCGATTTCCTTTAAAAAAAAAAAAAAAATGAAGATCTTAACCAGGCATGGAGGTGCACTCCTGTAGTGTCAGCACTCTGAGAAGCTGAGGCAGGAAGGCTGCAAGTTGGAGCCCAGCCCAGGCAAAATAGTGAGAACCTGTCTCAGAAGAAACAAAAAAAACTCTGAGGACACAGCTCAATGCAAACGTCTTGGGTTCAGCCTCCAAATGAGGAAACACAGGTCCTGAGGCTTACCTTGCAAGGTTATTGTGCAGATTTGGATGAAAGCTTTTACATTTCTGGCTTAGGAAGCTGCTGTAGACCCCCACGCAATAAAGACATGGCATGAGAAGAACATGGCAACAGGATTGTGAAATCTCTACTCTTGACATTGCCACAACCCACCAAAAAACAGAATTGAACCTAAGACCTTCACCTTGTGCTACATCTCCAACCCCTTTAAAGTTGTTTGTTGAGACAGGGTTTCACTATGTAGTTCAGAATGGCTTTGAACTCACGTTGTAGCCCAGGCTGGTCTCCAACTCACAGCAGTCCTCCTGCTTCAGCCTCCTGAGTTCCAGAATTACACATGTGTGCCACCACGTATCTGGGACGTGGCCAAGATCCCCAACTGCTCGTAGGCGGGGTACTTCAAAAGGATGAATGAAGAAGCAGAGATAAGTTTAGTAAAGCATGAAAGGGGACTGGTAAGTAGTGCCTCACGGTGGGCAGAGACAAAGACACTCCAAGCCAGCCACTCTTTGTTGGACTTGAATCTCTCTGGTGGGAGATTCAAGATTGGAGGAAGACTCAGAGGTTGAGCAACAGATAATTCTGAGAAGACGCAAAGGGAGAGATGACCCCATGCTAAGAAAGATCTTGCCCCCGGGGTGTTTTTTAATCCTAGTGGTTTTAGTTTAGTCTTAGTAGGAGAGGAGGGCCCATCCCTAGAGATAATGGGAAATCTCAGAAGGGTGATACTGATAATCCAAGCTTCTATTTGTCCCTTAGAGAAATAAGCAAAATTAACCTTTGTGAATCTGTGGTCCCCAGCAACCATACCTAGCTAAATTTTTATTTTGAGACAGGATCTTATTAAATCACTTAGTTGCCTATGCGGACTTCAAACTTGTGACCCTCTGGATTCAGCCTGTTGAGTGGTGCTTTAGCAGAAAGTGCCCCCCCATACTACAGGTAATAAAATAATAATAGTTACTATTCCAAATGGCTGGTCACTGTGATGCACATTGTACATACCAATCTCCAAATGGCAAGCCATTCTGCCTGTGTACTTCCTGCTTGCCTATCTCATGTAAGTCCCAGACCACCAGAGATCAGGGCCCAATATTTTTTTTGAATGATCCTGATCAGTGCTCATTGATGTAAAATAAATCCGCCTCCAAACACTAGGGGTTGTGTTCATGTTTCTGCTTGCCATTACACTGGGGATACAGGTATGCACCACCACACCCAAGTTCATTTTGAAAATTTTTTTTCAACTTCATTTTTTAAAAATGTCAATAATTCTATCAGAAACTAGTGATTCCAAACCTGTCATTAGTTATCTGGGCCCTAGGATGAATCACTTAATTACTTCATGCCTCAGTTGCTTCCAATAAACATAAGAGTGGTGGTTATTGCTTTGTTAATTTCTCCTCTGAAATGACAAGTGTGGA
>NW_004524615.1:11580385-11582032 GCF_000260255.1 Octodon degus
TCTCTCTCTCTCTCTCTCTCTCTCTCTCTCTCTCTCCCTTTTCTTTCTCCTTTCTATACTGGTAATAGAACTCCAGACCTGGCACCTGCCAGGCAGGCACTGTGCCACTGAGCTATATATCCCCAGCCCAATCCTTTGTTAAATAATCTTACATAGAAATCCCCTGGGAAAATTTATAAAAGTGAGCCAACTTTGCATGTTCATGTAAATCCTCAAAAAAAAAAAATCTAAAATGAAATGTATGCATTTTGAAATTCCAACACCCTTGTAGAAATAAAATATTTTGAAGATTTTTAACCTCGATATGGCCTGATTAGAGTAAAAAATTATCTAGGGCTGAAGAAGTGAATGCACTTCTGCCCTGCCACGTGTCGGGCTGTGATATGACAGCCCAGGTACAATAGCTGCAAACAGCAGAAACATTTCACCTGAGGACAAATGAGTGTCATGACAGATCACATTTCACATAAACCCCTTCCTTGGGTAATAGCTGCTTTGGGGGCCGGGGTCTGGATGGAGGGAAATAGTGGGGACTGAACCCATGTCCTTTGTCCTTTTTTAAATTTTTGTCCTGTTTTTCTTTCGAGACAGAATCCCAGTAAGTTGCTAAGTTGTCCAGGATGGGCTTAGATTTGCTGTCCTCCTGCCTCAGCCTTCCAAAAAGCTGACATTACAGGCATTTGTCACTGTGCCCAGCTGGTTGCTGCTTTCTATCCACCAAGAAGTGCCTTTTTTGAGCAGCATAGATTATCAGAAACGTGGCTGTCGAAATCATAAACAAGAAACACTTCACTTGTGTCTGGAAGCTTGAGGTCACTTTGAAACAAACAAGCAGCCACCACTGTAGAGCATTCTGGAAAGAGTACTCTAGGAAGGTGGCAAATGTGCCCGTCTGCTTCTGGGGCCTGGGCTCTGACACCACTCTCCAGCTGGCTGCTCAGACCTTGTCAGTTTCCCTTCGGTTTCAGTGAAACCCCGCCTATCCCTCCAGACAGCCAAACTCCTTTCCTACTGAGTTCTCCCTGGACTGTTTCTTCTCATAGCAATCAGCCAACAACTCTGACTTCATCCAACTACAGTTCTGTGCTTATTAGGCTACACCAATGGGAAGATCTTGGCCAAGCCACCCGACGCTCCTAACCTCATCTGAAAGGACGGAAGGATTTGCCCTCAACTTTACTATGTTACATGACAGAAGGAAGGACTCAGGCTGATCATGTGTGTGAAAGCTCTTCATGGATAGACCTATGGGGACAGAGTTACTTACTGGAACTAGTACATTAGAAAAAGAGGTGCAAGTGTAGAAGAAAAGACAAGTCTTGGTAGCACAGATTGCAACTTGTGCTGCCCAGTGTCCCTGTTTCAGCTGTCAGGTTCAACAGCATGGGTTTTCTCTTTGGCCGAAGATTGGTTCAAGTCTTGGCACTCTTGTTTCCTGCTTTGAGTGAATGGCTTTGCCTCTTGGAGCTGTTATCATAGGTAGAACAGGAAATGGTCCTATCTGGCCTATGCTACTTTTGAATGATAAAATGAAAAATTGTTCCTATTGGCATCGTCTTGCAGCTGTGTTGTTATTTCCTGATTTCTTTTATTCTTTTTTTTTCTTTTCAAAGTTTTATTGATAAACAGATAGCAATGAGACAGTTT
>NW_004524615.1:11583517-11585076 GCF_000260255.1 Octodon degus
CCAGGCTCTTTTGATGGTGGGTCAGCACAGGGGAGAGCTCACCAAGGCTCCTGCAGTCCCTGTGGCAGTCTTCCTGAGCTGTGATGGGGGACCAGGACTCAGCTGAGCTCTGGCGAGGGGGTCTGGGCAAGGCTCACCAGGTTGCCTAGCAGTCTTCCGGGTGAGGACAGACAGCTGAAACTCAGAAGAACTTCAGGCATGGGGGCAGGGGGGAGGGGGTGGCGCTAGCTCTACCAGGCCTCCCAGAAGTCTTCAGAGTGAAGACAGTTAGCCTGGACTCAGGAGAACTCCAGCCACAGTCAAGTTGTTCCTATTGTGCCTGGCACATGAGGCACTTGACAAGTGTTGATTTCCTCCATGCAGAGCACCAAGGTAATCTTTCACTTTGTCATCTCCACAATTCCTGGCATGAAGGCAGCTTCCTTTCCTTCAGAAAGGCACTGTTTGTATGTGGGTTTTTTTTAAAATAATTTTATTGAGAAACAAATAGCAATGAGACAGTTTCAAATCTGATTAGTAGGACAGTTTCAATAATTAATACATTGCAAATTGTTGTCTTAGTAGTTATTCATTGTACAAGATGCAGACATGACATCCTCTTTACAAACACTATTAGAACAAATCTTTCTATTCATTGAATTAAGAGAACAGAGTCCCTGAACACACCCGATCTCATCTGATCTTGGAGGCTAAGTAGGGTCGGGCCTGGTTAGTACTTGGATGGGAGAGAATGGAGCTATATATCTATCCTAACTATTTTGAATATACAGATACAAAATGGTTGTTCATTTGTATCCCCTTTTTTTGCTTAGTTTTGTCAGAGAAGAGTATTCCATTGTCATTTAATTTTTTTTTTTTTTTTTTTTTTTTTTTGTGGAACCAGGGATTGAACTCAGGTCCTTGCGCTTGCCAGGGAAGTGCTTATTCCACTGAGCCATCTCCCTGGCCCCTGTCATTTAAATATTATACATACATGAATTCAGCAAAATATTCCAATATAGTCCAGTAGTCCATAATAGTAATAGGTTTTCCATAAGACTGGCAGTGTCAGAAGTTGTCAAACAGAGCCCCTTACAGCACAGCATATTAATATGACTTTACTTTTTATATCTTTTTTTATACTTTTCTGCTGGATGATTAAGACCAAGACTAAGCAAGATCTATATAACAAGAAATGTAACTTCTGCATCTGACAAGATCAGTCAAATCCCCCTAGGATTTATCCTGAAATTCTGTACCACAGTTTGTAGATCCCTTGTCAGTGCCAGCCATGTGGATGAATCATTGCCATTGCTTGACCCATTTGCTCTCTATGAAAGCCTGAGAGAATATTTTCTCTCCATGTGACTGTCCTTAGGCACACTCTACATCATCAATCACTTTCCTCTGTGGCCCCATAATCTCCCTGATCAGAAAATTTGGGACACAACTAAATTACATGATGTTACAGTACAGGTTCTCCTATGTCTTGAGTTTTCACTGACTTGAAAGGTTAGAGCCAAAATGTTGGCTGTCCTTGCAGCCCTTCTTTTTCTCCAATTTTTGGTCTGCAAACTTAG
>NW_004524615.1:11595725-11596489 GCF_000260255.1 Octodon degus
TTACATATTTTTACACATACATTTAGAAATCCAACGATATACAGTATTGTAGCAGGACAGTCCTATAACTTTTATTTTCTTGTCCCTTGTTTTCATTTATCATCTTTATTTTAAACAAACATTTACTTGGGAGATTGTATGGCAGTATTTGATACATCATGACAAGCAGTATGTATTTAGAAGACAAGAATGACATGAATTCCAAGCATGACCCTACCATTACACATTGCTATCTTCAGTACAGTTGCTTAGTTCACAGGTCTTAGCATATATAGTTAGCCAGGGTGAAAATCCTACCAATTTACTGCTAGTTTCAACAACATGCTGAACATTCTCAGGATCATTGCCTTACCCTTCTTGCGCATATAAATGTATGCTTTTGCTCCTGTCATATTTCCTAGCTTTTCTCTTTGCCTTCTCTTCATTGTCTAATCCTCAAGTTCTCACCTTTCTTTTAATAGTATTATACCTTTTCATTTTTATTTCTCCTTTTGAGCTCTTATACTAGGGAGACAATACAATATTTACACATGTGGGTCTGGTTTATTTCACTTATGAGTATATCTTCAAGTGGCATCCACTTAAATATACAGGCTTCAAGTTTATCATTTTCATACAATGGAGTAATACTCCATTGTATAAAAACACCACATCTTTTTCATCACTGCCTCAGGTGATGGGCATCCTGCTTGTTTCTAAGACTTGACTATCACAAATTATGCTTCTATAAACATGGGTACACATATATCACTTATATCACTGTG
>NW_004524615.1:11598069-11626355 GCF_000260255.1 Octodon degus
AGGAAATCCTGAGAGGATTTCACTGACCTTATCAGACCCAAAAGCTACAACTCTTGTTGCACAGGTCCTGCTTTACCTTGGTCTTAACCATCCAGAAGAAAAGTATAAAAATGAAGTATAAGAAGTAAAGCCATGCTGTTATGTTGAGGTGTAGAGGACTCAGGTCAACAATTTCTGACACTGCCAGTCAAGAAGAAGACCCAATACTATTATGGAGTACTGGACTCTTTTAGAATATTTTGCTGAGTTTACACACCTATAATATTTAAATGATGGAACTTAAGAAAAAAGGGGATACAGATGAATGTCCACTTTGTGTCTGTGTATTCAAAGTAGTTAGGATAGATATATAGTTACATCTCTTAATGAATAGAGGGATTTCTTCTAATTGTGTTTGTAAATAGGATATCAAGTCCGTATCTTGTACAGCAATTAATCACTAGGAAGAATGTACAAAATGTGTTAATTATTGAAACTGTCCTACCAATTTGATTTGAAACTGTCTCATTGCTATTTATTTCTCAATAAAATTATGAAAAAAAAGGAAAGGCAAGAGCTCCTGTGCCTTGATGCTGCTACTGCCTCCTACCTGCTCTGCCATGGACTGTATTCTCCTTTTCAGTGCCCCTCTGCCATGCCACCCTGCCTTGGAGCCAACCAACTGTGGAGTGAAACTTCTACAAACTGTGAGCCAAGTAAACCTTTTCTTCTTTAACTTACAGGTACAAAGTATTTTGTCTCAGAAAAGAGAAAATTAACTAAAATTTTGGTTAAATTTTAGTTAAAATTTAAACCAAAACTGGGGAAATGAAGGCTTTGTTATAGTGCTCCCTGGTCAAGTGATTCAGGAACCTTCGGAAGTGGCTTGTAGGAAGAGTTTGGTAAGGTTTGAAGATGCTGACTGAAGAAGCCGCCCTGGGATGCTATAATATGGACTTGATGGAAGATTCTGGTCAGATTTCAAAAGAGAAAAGCACTGAAAAACAACTGTTAAAGACCAGCTTCAGGAAGATTCAATTAGGAATAAGCTCAGCATTGGCTGTTGGACTACAGATCATGTGTGCTATCCTTTGGCAGAAAATTTGTGTGAATTTTGCTCATGCCCAAGCAAAGACTTTGCAGGATAATGAGATTAAGTTCAGTGGACTAATTAATCTGGTGGAAGAAATTTCAATGCAGTCAAATGTTGAGACAGTGGCCTGGTTGCTATTGGTGCTTTTAGCCAGGTGTATCTTGAAAATCAACAGCAAACAGTGCAACAGAATGATTTAAAGTGTTTTGAGTTTGGCCAAAAAGGAATGTTCAGTAAAACTGTGACCTGAAAAGATAGAGAACTTCGTTGCTGAAAGGGAATAGGAAATAGAAAGCATGACCTGAGGACATCAAAAGCTCCAGAGGATTCTAGCCTTTGCAGCCTCACTTCACTTTGAGTAGAGACCCCAGAGCACCATTTTGCACAATGATGGTGGCCTAGAGAATTCATTCCTCTGGATTGGGTTCATAGTATGCAGCAATCCAGGCCCTTTGTCCTTAAAGATAAGAGAGAAGGAAGGCTAGCTACTGTCCCAGCTGGTGGAAGGCCCTGGCATCATACATGTGGTGTTGATTTCAGGGGCATGCAAAATGCAAGTGTTGTGGGGTCAGAAAGGCTTCTACCCAGATTTCAGAAATAGGCCAGGGAAGCCAGGCAGTGGGCTCCTGAGAGGGGAACATGTGAGGCTGTGAGTGTGAAGCCTAAGGTGCAGTGGAAGACCCCAGAAGGTTGGAGAAGCCAGGAATAAGCATCACCAATAAGAAAGTGACAAAGAGTGAGCAAATCAGCCCAAGAGAGAACCCACAAGAGCTGCAACCTTGGGCAGTGCCATGGGACAGAGCCACCCAAACGCTTTGGAGTTCACAGCTTGCCATAAATTGCCCAGATGCGGGGTATAAAACTATGGGACTTAATGTTCTCCCTGTTGGATTTTGTAACTGCTTTGGTCCCATTCTTTTTTATCCCCCTTTTGTACCTTCTGGAACATGAATATTTAGCTTATATATTGGAAGTGTTTAACTTTCTCTTCCTTTGTAAAGGGGTTCTCAGCTAAAAGTATGCCTTAAATCTCTAAAGAAGACTTTGGACTTAGACTTTTAAGCAAGGCTGGAAATTGTTAGGACTCTGGAAACTCTTAGAGATGGACTATATATATGTATTTTTTTTACAAAGCATCATGAGCTCATAGATGGGGCATTTTAGAAGTAGTTGAATTTATGGCAGTGGTGCTGAACCTATAGCATGTGTGCTGATTTTCTTTGAAGGCAAATGATGTTAATGTATGAATTGTTTTTTCTAAATCAAAACCTTCGTATTTTGTTTTCATTGCAGCAAGTAAGTGGGTTTTTGATTGTTGTTTGGGCACTTATTTCTAAGTTTCACCTTCACTGATCTAGGGTGTGTGAACGTGAAGGGTGTGTGAATATGGGCTAATGGAGTGATAACTAAATTAGTCCACCAACTAGTTTATTATAGTTCTGGGTGTGGAGATTGGGAAGGCCCACCCAAAAGGCTTATGGCCTAGAGGCTCACTGCTGCCTGCTTTGCCATGGACTGTTTCCTCCTGTGCAATGTTGCTGTGCCACCCTGTTGGAACCAGCCAACTATGAACTGAAGTCTCTAAAAAATATGAACTACAATAAGGCTTTCCTCCTTTGGGTTTTGGATATTTTGTCTCAGCCACAAGAAAAGAAACTACCACTGTAGAGCATGGTGGTGATTCTTTGCAATATAATTAATTAGCTAGATCATGGTAGTGACATATTTGACAGGTCATATTACTTCTGTAAACTCTTACAAATTATTCACCTATACACAATTCACCAAGGCTAATGAAATAATTCTATACAGAGCTTTAGTTTAGTCTTTATTATTCCTGAAATTATAAATCATGGGCAAGAATAAACCGTTTCAACGTCAACTGCTTAGAAATTTTAATAAACTCTTTAGAAAAGATACTGCATATCTTTGGTGGAGAAAAGGCCAATGGTTTATTATTTTTTAAATCCCAATAGCAGCACGCATCATCTTTTAAACATTAATTCCAGAAATACCATGGTTGAGTTTAATGTAAGTGAACTTAACTTTATGATGCCAGTTTTCTCTGCTTGTTAAATTTTTGCCATGAACATTGCTTAGCAGCAAGAATTGCTGTACTAATTAAAATAACTGGACAGAAGGAAAGAAAGCAAAAGTGATCTTGCTACTTTCAAATTTAACAAATTTTTAGAGCCAGGGTTAGACATGGAAGTAAGAAATCCCAGAGTCACAGATTATATTCGATTGTCTATTTTTTACACATGCATTTTCTAAATTAGCCTAATTGATGAAACATATGTAGGTACTATGAAGACTTTTTGTTGAGTTCATTATTTATTACACAGGAAAAAAAGATCAAAAAGCTAACTCCAATTAAATAAATATTAAATAAGGACTCTACTGTGGCATGAGATGCCTGAAACTTACAAAGGACATAGCCCTGGGCTCAGGACAGTTGGGCCCAACGGGACTGCCCTACAAATTCACTCCTTACAGAAAGGAGAAGCAGGGATTAAAAAGAAGCTGGAGCCAGGCATCATGGTGCAGTGATCAGGAGGCTGAGTCAAAAGGAACACTGCAAGGCCAGCCTGGGCTTTGTAGGGAGTTCGAGGCCAGCCTAAGCTACATGTGAAACCCTGTCTTCCAAGAGAGCAAGACAGACATACACGGGAGTCACAAAGTTTGCCGGGTGAAAAAACTGACAGATGATAAATGTTTTGCCCTACAGGCCGTCCAGTCTTGGTGGCCAATACTCCTCTCTGCTGTTGTTGGGAGGAGCAGCTGCAAGGAATCTAGAGACAGACAGGTGTGGCTGTATTTCAGGAGAAACTTACTGCCTTGCATTTTGAATTTCTTCAGTTTCTATTGATATAAGTGGTAGGTTGGAAGTAGGCTGCAGGCTAGTTAGGGCCACACATTATTTTTTTTCATGATTTACAAGAAGATGATATTTCAGTAGGTTTTCATAGTGTTGTTCAGTTCAGCTGCACACTCCTTTATAGCCTTTCCTTTCTGTGTTTGTTTCATGTGATAACCACTGTTCTCTGAGGTACAGAATTTTCTACCCACTGTGTGGTATTTGCAATGCTGGAGGCAGGCACAAGGGACAAAAAGGAGATAAGCCCAGTTCGTTCCTTCTTCTTGGTATTAAGCATCAGTGTATTTAGTCAAATATAAACATAAAATAGATATCTATTTTCTTACATTCAGGTCTGGAAAACTGATGCAATGGTCTGAATGCTTTTCATGTCCAAAACTCATACTAAAGGTTAACTGCCAGTATAATGGTGTTAGGAGACAGGGCTCTAAGAAGCGATCAGGTTGGCTGAGTAAGAGGTCACATGCCCGAAATTCCAGCACCCCGGAAGGCTAAGGTGGGAGAATCGAAAGTGTGAGTCTGAGTCCAGCCCAGGGAATGCAGTGATTTTTCAAAACTCTGTCTCAAATACAGTGAGTTGGGGGGCGGGGGAGTTAAGGGATGTTGTTCACTGCCTAAGTCCTGGGTTCAGTCCCCAGGGTCCATCCCCAAGGGGTTAGGCTAGCAGGGCTCCCCCTGAACACAGTTTGACGCATCTACAGAGGAGCTTGTGAGCCTGTGTTCTCCTTTGCTCATTCTCTTTTCTGCTGTGGCAGGAGACAGCACCAAATGTGCCACCTACCGAACACCAGAGCTTGCCTTGGCTCCCTCTTGGAGCACCCAGCCTGCAGAACTTTGAGAAAGGACTTTCTGTTCTTCATAAATTACCCAGCCTCTATCCCTACTCCCTCTCCTGTCCCTTCTCCTCAACTCAGTAACTCCTTTTGAATAAGTTCATTCTCTATGTAGGTAAGCAGGATGGTTTGGACAACTGTACATAACATATCTGTCTTAGTTATTCTTCTTTCATTGCTGAGACAAATACCTGCACTCAAAATGAAGGAAGGAAAGGTTTATTTAGCTCACAGTTACTGGAGGTATGAAGACACTGGAGGAGAGACTGGAACACTGCCGTGTCCAGGATGACCCTCTCCATATCTGCAAAGGGGCTTGTGGGGGGTGTCACTTGTTGGGGGGGTCGCAAGCGCATGCTGCCAGTTTAATGGTTTGTGCCTCTCTGGTCCCACCCTGGTCCTCTGGCCGCGCCCCTCAAACCACTCACTGCTCAAGTCAGGTCTGCCCCATGACTTACATGAGGCTTTGGGGGTCAACTAGACACAAACCATAACATTCTGTCACTGGACCCCCAATGTCTCATGCACATCCCCTTGTCCAAAAGGCATTTTAGTCCTTCTCTAAGAGTTGCCAAAGTCCCAACAGTTTTGGCACTGCTGAAAAGTCCAAGTCCCAAGTCTCCTCCAAGATCCAAGGCAAACTCTCAACTATGAGCCCCTGTACAAATAAAAAGTTAAATACATCCAAAATTCAAAGGCACAAGATAATCATTGCCATTCCAAAAAGCATACACAGGAGGATACAAATCACTGGGGCCAAAATAAGTCCACATGCTGCTCCTGGCAGCCTGCCCTCTGCCCACTCCAAGGCCAGCGGCCTCCCTTGGAGGCGTAGAGAGGGTCATCCTGGACAGGGCGGCACCCCACCCTCCTCCAGACCCTGTAACGTGGAGTGGCAGTGTCTGTGATTGAGGCCACCTTGTGCAGAGAGGAGATGGTTGGTGAAGACGGAGGCACTGACCCTCTCTCCTGAGCAAATAAGGCTCTGAGATCTTGCTACATCATTCAGGCTTTCTAAACTATGAAACCTCCAGTAACTGTGAGCTAAATAAACCTTTCCTTCCTTTATTTTGAGTGTCAAGTGTTTGTCTCAGCAACAAGAGAAGAGTAACTAAGACAACATCCTTTGTTGTCTAATTCTTTTTTTTGCCCCTCCCCTTCCAGTTCCCATTTACAAAAGCTGGATTTCCTCACCACCCCTCTCTCCCTTCAGTACTTTCTTTATTTCCTCTTTAAATTCTTTTCTTTCCTTCCCTCTCTCCATCTCTGATTCCTCTTCCCATTTTAATGGGGAGAATCAGTGAAGGAGGCGTGCGAACACATGACTATCTGCAGCTGGTGTGCACGTGTGGGTGCAGGTGCGAGGTCTCAGGGGTAAGTGAGGACCTGTAATGCGGGAATCCTCGCAGGTGTGCCTGAGTTGTGGCTTGTGGTGTGCCCCCAAGTTTGTGGAGTCGTTAGTCTGTTTGATGTGGTTGTGTCCCAGGTGTGTCTGCGTCCAACACGGGCTCAAGGTGGAGCATACATGCCCGGGAATGTCCGCGAGTCTCTGACGGGGTTGCCCCGGCGCCTGCAGTGACTTTCCAGCGAGCGGTCTGGACCGCTCTGCCTGCCGGCGTCTGGGCAGGTGAGCGCTCAGGAGCAGGTGCGGCCTGCGCGGTGCCTGCGTTGCGGCGTCCCGCCTGCAGGGGGCGCCGCCCAAGGCGGCGTGGGGGCCACTCCCGCCCTGCGAGGCATTTCCGTTCCTGGTCGCGCCCGTCTGCAGTGAAGGGCCCTCTGGGCAGCAGGTGAGGCGCTGCGCTCCGCCCCCGAGTCCCCGAGTCCCCGAGTCGGAATCCCGGTGTCCTTGGGGTAGGGGGAACTCCTGGCAGAAGGGCGGGGACCCGGGACAGGAGAGCCGCACGACCCGGAACCCTCAACTGGAGGGCGCGTTTGACGGCGGAACCCTCGGTCGGAGGGCGCGTTTGGCCCCGGACCCTCGGCTGGAGGGCGCGTTTGCAGCCGGAAGGCCGCGCAGGACAGTCGGGGCGCCAAGGGCGTTGGAGGTGGCTGGCGCCCACTTGGGCTTCTGGTGAACGGGGGAGGCCCCTCGGGCGGCAGCGGCAAAAGGAACTTGAGAAGAAAGCTGCAGCTTTTAGTTTTAGAGCTATCTGTGTGGAAACCATAACCAGCAGGGGAGATTTAAAAGCCGCTTCTGGCGTTAGCGTCCCTTGCTGGGGTCCCTCGAGCCCGCGGCGACGCCCGCGAGCTGGCAGCCGGCGCCCCGCGGCCGGCTGCTGCGGTCGGGTTCTCGGCCCGGGGTAGGCCGCCGCCAGCGTGGCCCTCGGAGCCCAGCCGAGGTGTCTGCTGAACGCCTCTTGATTCCAAGCGGAGCTTAATAGTGTTGAAGTAAAAGCAACATTCGCCGGACTTGGAACCGTATTTTTGTAGGGAGCAGGTGGTTTTCCAGACGTTCGTTGGAGGGGCGAGGATAGCTCAGCGGCGTGGACTCCTGCCGGCCTGCGCAAGGTCTGGAGTTCAGTCCCCGGTACCACAAAAGGAACAACAACAAAAAAAGTTCCGTGGACAAATTAATTAAAAACTAAACATTTCTAAATGTTGACCCATGTGGGTCTTAAACATACAGATGCTTAGGTACGTTTTTCTGTACCACTCAATGAACTGAAGCGCGGACGGGGAGAGCCCGCCTATCCCGGGAAGCGCTGCCATAAACCGGACGTTCCTAAGGAGGCAGACCCGCCTTCCGCAGAGCATTTGTCTTTTAAAAGCTGAGTTTACAGAGTTCATTCCTAATTAGTGGGCTTTTGTACAGAAGTATTTTGCCCTAGTGTCACTGGCTACTGTGGGATCTTGCTGTAGTTGAAATGAAAATTAAAACTAAAGCATGAATTTGCACGAAAAGGGTTTAAAGAGAAAATGGTAACTTTAGATTGAGTAGTGTCATCTTTGGAATCTGTTTGGTTGCTTTTTGTGTAGTACGATTTAGCTCGCTCTGTTTTCGTCCCTTGTATTTCCTATAAGTTAGAGGTTAGATCCAAAGGCGCGGCGACCACTATTTGGCAAGTCTACTTCCCAAGCAATTTGAAGTTTTAACATTTTAAATGTATGTGACTTGACCGCGGTGGAAGCTGAGCTTTTCTACAGTGTACTTTGCCTGATGACAGAAAACCTACTGTGTTCTTTCTCTTTTTCTTTCCTTATTTTAGGAGAGATATAACTTATTTTTTAGGGAGGTGGAGAACTTTGAGCCCTCCCTCTAGGTCAGTGGGAAGTCTAGCTAGTCAAGCCCTTCTCTGCCCCTTGGGCTAGGAGCCGATTTACACAGAATGAAAATAGTTCCCTTCTGCGTATTCAAACCCAGGGTGTGACATTGCCTTCCAAGAGGGCTTGGTTGGGCCATTTGATTTTGGTTTTAGCCCTCTTAAACACTCAGTGTTTTTCCCTTTTCTCACCCCCCAGCAGGATTGAGAGCTGGGCATTCGGGCTTTCTGGTCTGTGTCGGAGGTAGACATACATGTCGCCTGTGTGCTGCACAAGGATTCTGGAGCGAAAAGTTTTTAAGACTTGCAGCCTCACTGTGCTGCTGGACTCAAGGGCAACTCATCTTTGAATGAATTTACAGGTGAGAATAGCTTTCCTGTTTTCCAGGATGTTTTGACTCCTGAATTCTAGAGCCCAGAGGCTGCAAGCTGAGCAGGCCAATGGAAGTGTCTTTTTGTCATGTAAACACAGTAGGGGGAAATTAGGTTTACCTCTGTTGGTCTGTGGTCATATTGATTTCTAAGAATTATTTATACATTAAGAATACTAATCTTCAGATATATTACAACTATTTTCCCTCTTTTTTTTTTTTTTTGTACTTTGTTTAGTTTTTGTCCTCTAGAAAATTTAAGTTGTGTGTAGTGAAAATATCAGTCTCCCTTTCATAGTTTGTTTTATATTTTGCTTGGAAGGAACTGCTCGTTTCGATATTTTAAAAAACATATTAACAATAGATGAAGGGCCAGCCAAATAGCTCAGCGGATTAAAGCACCTGCAAGCAGGCAGCAGTTGAAACTAGGCTTGGTGGCGCGTACCTGTAATCCCAGCTCTAGGAAGGCTATAAACACGAGGGTCACTCCAAGTCCGATCTAGTAGTGAGACCATGAACACCCTGTAGACCCTTCCCTAAAATACAAAAAAAAAAAATGAACCTGAGATGAGAGTTGTTACTCAGTTTCATGTCACTGTAGTGAAATGCCTGAGATAATTCCCTTATAAAGGGAAAATTATTTGGGGCTCATGGTTTTGTTTTTTGGTGTATTTTTTTGTTGTTCTTGTTTTTGTATTTTAAGGAAGGGTCTACAGGGTGTTCAGGGTCTCACTACTAGATCAGACTCGTAGTGATCCACCTGTTTATAGCCTCCCAAGAGCTGGAATTACAGGCGTGTGCCAGGGGCTTGTGGTTTTGGAGCTTCCCAACAAAGATAAGGTGGACCCACTGCTCTGGACCTCGGCTGGATGTTCAAGATGGCAGTGCCTGGGGCTGTGTAGCAGAGCAAACCATGAACCTTGGAGTAGAGAGGAAGAGAGCAGAGATCCCCAGTCACCTTTGAGGATACACCTGAGGGGACCAGGAGTCTCCTGTAAGGTCTCAGCTCATCTAACGGGTCCATCCTTTCCCAGTAATACCACCCTGACCACCAAGCCTTTAGCACTTGAAACTTTGGGTGATGAAGGGCCAGCCAAATAGCTCAGCGGATTAAAGCACCTGCAAGCAGGCAGCAGTTGAAACTAGGCTTGGTGGCGCGTACCTGTAATCCCAGCTCTAGGAAGGCTATAAACACGAGGGTCACTCTGCCCCCCAAGCTATAGCAGCTAGGAATATATGATTCTGAAGAAAAAAGACTGTTAAAAGAGGACTGTTTCTCCCAGATAATACCAAATTAATTCAGTGTCTACATTAAGATGAAGTTGATGCTAATGTGTCAGAGTTGGGAGATGAATATTTGAGGAATCATACCATTATGCTGATTTTCTGTGTATTCTGCTTCCCATAATTTAAAAAAAAAATGTTTACAAAAGAAAGGATGTGAGGGGAACCCATCTTTGTTCCTTTTGCTCATCTTACCTATTTATTAAGCAGTTCTGTGCTCAACACTAGGAGTACTGTGTTAATGAATACCAAGGTCTGGATCTTCCATTTTTTACATAGGAAACAGATGCTAATGTCAGGGTTAAGGGCACCAGCTCCTTAGCCAGATGCCTGGGGTCCAGTACTGGTACTAGCTGGATGATGTTGAACCTTCTGTTTCAAAAACTAAGGATATATCTCTAGGGGAGAATCTTTTTTTCTTGCCTTCTGTCCTAGATATGTCCATGTTGCCTGACTCATTTTCACCCTTTAAAGCCAGCAGTGTAGCCCCTCTCTGACCCTCTTAGGAGCCAAGAACAGTTCTCTCCTTTCCAGGATTCATCTGATGAGATCAGGCTGACTTGGATAATGCCAAGGATAATGCCCATACCTCAGGGTCATTAACTTTAGTCCCATTTCACCACATAAAGTAATACACTCATGAGTTTTAGAGATTAGAACATGGACATCTTTGGGGCCCATTCTGCCAACCACAGATTTAAAGGAATAAAAGACGAGGATGGTGGAGCACTGGAAGGGAGGAGATGGATTAGGGAAGGAATGAGGCAGAGACAGTCCTCTGGTGTTAGTTACTCTAATAGCAAGTGGAAATCTTGGTCAGATTTACATCCCCAAACATGCAATCAGCCATTTTTCCAAAGAGCTCTGGTGGCTTAGTTTAAAATGGAAAATGATACTTAGAGACCACCATCCAGACCTTAGGAGTGCTCATTGCTGTCTGGGTTGATGGTTGTTTTGAAGCTATTTCAGCGGTCACAGGGAAAAACATTGTTCAAGGTAAGATAGTTCACGTTGGTAACTTCTAAGTCTATTTGTTTCTTTTCTTTTCCTTTTTTTGAGACGTGGTCTTGCTGTGTAATCAGGGCTGGCCCTGAACTTGTGATTCTTCCACCTCAGCCTCTTTTGTTGGGATTACAGTTGTGTGCCACCATGCCTGGCTTACTGTATTTCTTAGGTCCAGGCCTCTTTTTCCCTCTCCAGCTATCCATGTTCTCAAAAGCACAGATACAACTAGTCATTCCTGTATCCTTCATCACACAGAGAGGGGTGTGGGTTTGTGGAAAGGTGATGTTAGGTGTAAAGTGCCATTCCTGTCGTGTTACCTCAAGGCTGCATATGTTCATCATCCCTACTGCCAGTGGCCTTGATCTCCTGGCTGACGTAGCATGTCAGGTCTCCCTGACTGCCTCTCTTCTTTCCCTCTGTCCACTGTCATCTGTGAAAGGAAGCCACCACAAGCAGCTGACCCTCAGGGGAGGAGTTTTGTCTCCCCTTGACTAGCCTGGTGAACTCTTTGGAATTCTGCACAGGAAGTTTGTCTGTTGCCTTGCATTTATTTAATTATGGGCTCGGGGACATTTGTTGAATGTTTTAGTTATAATTTGTGCTACTTTGCCTGTTTTATTCCTCACATTGCTCCTGCCTTGGCCGCTGGAGCTCTTTCAGGTGCCCATCACTGGACAGGTTGCTTATGCAGTCAGTTTTGAACACGGCCATGATGCCCTGGATTCATCGAATACAATTCCAGACCACTCTTAGAATCAGTCATTTCCTGAGGGGCCCTGGATTTTCTTGGGATGGTGTTAGAGGCCACATGCCAGTGCTGGGTGTGCTTGTTTCTGCTGTGCTGTAACTGCTTGAATATTCTCTTGTTTGACAGAACAGTGTGTGTGTGTATGTCCCTGTGTATATGGAAATACCTGTTTATGTGACCACCAGTGTTTGTGTTAAGCTAACCCTGGATTCATACTGGTGACTCCAGCTTGAGTGTACTGCCACATGGATCCTTCTAGCCTTTTCCCTGTCTTGGGTGTTGCCTTGCATTCCATTCACTAGAAGGCTGGCTCCTGCTCTCTGCCACTCACATACCTGTACACGTGTATGTGTATAACAGCACTGGAACTGTCAGCCCATAACCCCACGGGAGCTGGTTCAGCCCATTCCAATGGATACTTCCTTTGGCCCATGGTCCTTAAATGGGACTGAGCCAACAGGTAAAATTCTTTAGTCAGGGTAAAATATTGTCCTACCTTGAGACTGTTTTACCTGTCAGGTCAGTGAGTAGGGGCCCGTGGTTTCCTACAGCAGTTCTCTGTCTCTTAGTACTTTGACATAGTTACATGTGGAACAGGAGGCCATGACTACCCTGACCTGGTACAGAGGAGAGTTACTCAGTGACTGTACTGGTTTTATAGGGCTTCCATTACAAATTACCACAAACCAGGAGGCTTAAAACACCAGAACTGTATTCTTTCATGGTTCATAGAAGTCCAGAAAGAGACATCAAGGGTGGGCAGGGCTGTGTCCCTCTGGCAGCTGCTAGGGAAATCCTTCCTCGCCTTCCTGGCCTCTCTGGTAGAGCTTGGCTTGTGGCTGCGTGACTTCAGCCTGCTTGTCTTTTTTTTTTCTTTTTTTTTTAAAATATGTATTTATTTATTTATTTTGTGTGTATGTGGCCAGCTCAGCCCACCAGGGGGCGGGGCTAGCTGGCATGTGGTGCTGGGGGATTGAACCGCGGTCCCTGTGCTTTGCTTAGCTTAGCTTGTTCTAAGTAGGTGCTTTAGACCACTGAGCCATCTCACCAGCCCAAGCCTGCTTGTCTTCACGTGGCACTTCCTCTCCATAAGGTACAGGCCACTAAATTTAGGTCCCTTCCTGATAATCTAAAATTATCTCAAGTCCCTCTTTCAAGCATTTTGTTAAGAACTTCATCAGACCTCCTCAAAAGCAGAGTATAATAAACACTCACGTGCCAGCCACAGCAGCAGAGACCTACACAGCACACATGGTTTGCCCCACTCGGCCATTTGCTCTCCTGCCCGCCCTTGGGTTTTGGGGTTTTGTTTGCTTTTAAAGAATTTGAAGTCATTTCACCCCCTAACGTTGTAGTATAAATTTTGTCTGAAAATTTCTTTTCTTATGTAACTACAGTCCTACCTAACATTAATGAACAAAATTCTGTATCATCAAATCTGTACTCACATTTCCACAGTTTTCTAGAAACAAGGTCTGTGCAGTTGGCTTATTCCAAATGGAATTTTAAAATCCCTTTCATTGTACTTGCTTTGTATATCCTTAGATCTCTTAATAATGTACACTGGCCATAAATTTAAATTAATTTAATCTTCATCTTTATTTCTGTGTTAGAGTAATTTCATGTTCTCATGGTTTTATTATTTAAGTTCATTACAGTAAAATTGATTTTTAGTATAGTTGTATGAGTTTTACCATGCGTAGATTCTTATAACCACTGTCAAAATCCTGATAGCAGTTCTTTCACCAAAATCGAGAAAACAAGATAAAAAAAAAAGTCCTCACCCATTCTGCTCTTTGTGGTCAAGCCCTACTGGCAACCATTGATTTGTTCTCAATCCTTGTAAGTCTTACTTTTTCCAGAATGTCATAAAAATGAAATGATATAGCATGTAACCATCAAGACTGGGTCCTGTTGGTCATTGCCACTGAGATCCCTCTGCGTATGTACCCTTTTTCACTGCCATTATCCAGACATACCACATTGTGTGTCCATTCACTGGGAAGGACACTGAGTCATTTAATATTTGGAGTGATTATGAATACAGGTGCTATAAAAATAAACATTTGTCAATGGGCTTTTGTGTGAAGAAAAGCTTCTACTCCCTTGGTGCTCCCTGGGAGCACAGTTGCTGGATCATATTTGAAAGTGCTTGTGTACTTTTTAAAGTCAATACTAGACTTGTAGAAAATTTCTCATGGTGGCTGTGCTGTTTTGTATTCTCACTACAATGTAGGAAAGTTCCAGTGGCTCCACATCCATGTTAGCACTTCATATTATCAGATTTTCCCCTCAAAACCATCCTAATAGAGAAGTGTTTTATGAGGATTTTTTTGTTTGCTTTTTAGTTAACTGGTTTCAGGTTTTTGATATTTTAAAAATAATTTTAATAATTCCTGAATAAACTACTGAATCAAATTTATTTTATATACTTGTTATAAAGTTACATATTTATGGTTTTCTGATGATTTTCTATAGCTAGATACACATATATTATGTACTGAAAAATAAAACTAGAACATTAAGAGTATTTTTCAATCTCACCCATTAAGAGCATATACTTGGCAAAAGATTACAGAATAATAACACCTGGATACAAGATGCCTTTTGCAGTGACTTGTTCATATTCACAGTGTGTATCTTGTATCTTATCCTCATTTTACCATTAATAATTGTTAGTCCATGTTTGCCTTTCCATTGGTTTTATGCTAGGTTAGGTTGATGAATGAGCAGCTAATTATCTGTGAGCAAATTGTGGGCAAGTGGAGACTAATTCCTTTGAAATTAGCCTCCAGCCTTTATACTATAGTGAACACTGTTGTGGTCTGAAAAACAGGCTCTTCTGTGTTTCTGAAATAAAAGTCAAAGCTTTCATCTAACTGCCTTTTTCCTTAACAAAAGTATGATAAGCTTGAGGAAAGACACTGTGTGACATTTCCCATGTAAAGTGAAGGTCCAGTGCCTCTCTCCTGAGGTGATTCAGGAACTGTGGTCGCTGGGTTACATCACTGTGGTTGCTTTGAAACATGGAGTTGATTGTGGATTAGTTACCAGAGTGCACTGTTCATGACTGACCTGGCTCACTCCATCGTCAGATGAAACTGTAAATGCTCCTGGTGCACAAAGTCTGTGCTGAGGGCGGCCCTGTCTGTACTTCAGACCTCTTGATAGCTGCTATGGCTGGAGTTTCCCACTGGTGTCACCATTTAAAAGCCAGGGAGAGGAGGTTATTTCGTCTGCTCAGAAGAACACTGGCATGCAGGTTTGCTCTGTGACTTGATTTCCCTCTTTCACATCTGAAAGGTTGCTAGAGGCTGAGGTCTATGGGTAGGCCTTCCTTTCTAATGCAGGGGTGTTGGAAAGAAAAAAACCCAACTGATAAAGGAAGAGTGAAGACAGATGACCAGATGGGCATTTGAGGTTGTGGCTTCAAGCCTCAGAAGCCAAGCACTGGGATGATCTGGCTCAAGGAGTGAAGAAGTAGGATGGATTTTGCAGCCAAATCATTTTTGGTTTAAAACTAATATATTCATTGATCCATATTAATTACATCAAGTAGGTTTAACAAAAAGAAATAGTGAAGTATTATTAAGGCTGTTATCAACATACACCCAAGACTTTGTTTTGTTTAGTTATTTATGGATCTTTCATCTTTGTGCACCCAAGACTTTGTTTTGTTTAAAAATGTGTTTGTGGATCTTTTTTCATCTTTGTATTTATTGAAATTATTTTTATGAAGTCAATTATGTGCACATTTATATTTGGGCTTGGGGAAAAGATGATGGAAATACACTAGACTTTTCGAGTTTTAAAATCGCGGAATAATACACCTGCTGCCCCCTGGTGGCGGCCTATTAGACACTGCGGGTCAGAGGCTAGACTTATGGAGACCTCAGCCTGGCTAAACTGCCCTGGCTCAGGACTCTAGAGCCAGCTAAGAGCTAGGATCTACCGATCCTTCCATGTCCCTGTGAGTCTCACTCTTCTAAATTCCTCACTTAAGTGGAATCATGCCATATTTGCCCCTCAGCAACTGGCTTAGTTCGTGTAGCAGAATGTTCTTGAGGCTCATCTATGTTTGGCAGAAGTTCCTATACTGCTGCGAGGACCATAAGGATGCTGTGTCATTGCTAGTGTGCAGTTTTTATTAGTGCAGGAAAGGGCTTATACAAAATGCTTTTCTGGGCATAAAAAGTTAAATTTCATTTTTAAAAAATGCCAGATAACTAACATTTGGATTTTGATATTGTTGAGTAAGATAAAAAAGATTAGGAGCCGAGGAGATGGCTCAGTAGAATAAGCACTTCCCTGGCAAGTGCAAGGGCCTGAGTTCAATCCCCGGTTCCACCAAAAAAAAAAAAAAAAAAAAAGTCATGATAAAGGACTGACATTTATCAGGCATAGTCATATGCCAGGGGTTCTACTAGGGCCCTGATGCATTGCATGATTTGGTCCTATCCTTGTGTGATTTCCCTCCTCTCAGAAGGCTACTAACAGGCATTTATGTCACCTGTGGGCCAGAATTGCTGTGCATTACCTCAATATGGCAGAGCTTGAGGAAGGCTTTGTTTGCCCCATTTTTCAGTGCTGTGATCATGTTCAGAGAGAGAAAGTGCCTCAATCATGGGCATCCAGCAGAAAAGGTACAGGGCTCACCTGCCTGTGGAGTGAGGTACATCTATCTTGAAAGTGCTCTTGTGCCTACACCACAGAAGCTCTGCTACCAGGAATCACACCAAATAGGTATGACCTAAGACTGCTATAATATCTTGAAATTACGCTGCTATTACAGTTTATAAATAGAAAAACTTGCATAATACCTGTGCACTGGTGGCAGTGCTTTCCATTGTACTTGCTGAGAGCAGGGTTGAGTCATATGGACTCATCTGAGATGTGCTGCAAGACAGCTGGGCATTCTGCAGAGTAAATCTCCCTGCTTCAGGGCGGCTCTTGTGTGCGGATCTCTGCGCTTACCTTCACTGTTATTTTTTTCCCTTTCCTCTTTGCTTCCCTTTGACTTGTGGTTCTTGCAAAGCGAACAATAAAATACAGGACACATTTTATAATACTAGTTTATAAGGAATCACCAAGAGTCATATACAAGTGCAGGAAATCCATCCACACACTAAATACTAAAAAATCCAGCTGAAGGCCTGGATCCTACATCACAGATCCTCTGCTGGAAAGGCCCAAAGGTCAGTGGTGGAAGCTAGAAAGTCTGCCAGTGGGGTGAAGGACCTGTGCTCACAGGCTGAGGGATCTGAACTGGAGCTAGGTAGCAACACTCAAAGTAAGCTCTAAAGCTCCCCTAAAAGTATCACAGCCATCCTCAGCAACAGTGAGGTCCTCCTTCAGTGATGAGGAAAGCTAAGTTCCCATCAGGAAAGCCAATACAGCAAGCTTCTCTGTGAGCCTGAGCAGTCTCCATCTTCCCCTCTGGAGCCAGAAAGTAATGCTGAAGATGAGGATCAGAGCTCCTTCAAAGTTCATTGGGAAGGCCAGCATGACAAGGTTCTCCACCAGAACAGCTCAAGAGAACTGTCAGCTTCCAACAGCTTCTCCAAACAGCATCCCTAACAGCATTCCAATAACGTCTCCTGTTCTGCCTTTATTCTGCTGGCAACAACCCTCAGGTGGGCTTCCCACACCCAGCACCATACTAGTTTAATTCAGCTGTGGTTAATAAGTTGACCACCTGTTAGAAATCTACTACAGTTTGGCAGGGAGCTGGGCCTGCTGTCATTGTGCTTTGCACTTTCTAACAGCATGGTGCATGGGGCTGGAGCACAGAGCTGCTCTGGCACTGGATTTTTTCACAGGTGAAGGCTGCACATGGGGCCAGCAGGGGTTAGGTGGGGTCCTTGGAGACTCAGCAAGCTCTAGGGGGCCCAGTGCAGCATTTTCTCTTATTCATAGTGGAACAGAGAAGTAGTGATACATTGTCTGAGATCCATTTAAGCCTCTGTAAAGTTCCCCAGGACCTCAGGGTCACTTTTCTTGGGGTTTCAGAAGCCCTGAAATGGGCAGGGATGCAGGCTGCTTCTGGAGAGTGGTTTGAGGTCTTCAGGAGCCCTTGGACACAGATGTTGGCTGGTTAACACAAGAAATGGGAGGGGAAGATGGTGATAGCTGCTACCTGGTATCCGTTCTTTGTTCAGGTCCAGATTTATGGATCCAAGAGGTGCTGGAAAGAGCCTGCTTGGTGGAACACAGGACTCTGGTTCCTCATCCTGCCCTTCTTTGCTGCTTTAAATGTGACTGTGTGGCTGAATTTCAACAGCCACTTTCTCTACTTGGGAACCTTGAGAGCAGAGGCCACAGATCACAGTGAGACAGGAAGAGCCTGATGTGTGTGCACAAGTGACCACAGATCCTCCCACTCCTTACACATCCCCGTGCAGGCAGGCTTTGTAGCTCCTCTTACAAAGGCAGAAAGTCCATAACTCTTCTCTGGAACTTGGGGAGCCTGAGCCTAGGCCAGGTGAGTCACCTCTCTTTGTGGGAGAGTCATCCTTTTGTGAAGATGCAGAGCCTGAGCAGGGTACTTTGAGGTTGGAAGTGGGTTGCATGTTAACTCGTTTTAGAAGCAAGTTAACTGCAGTAAAGCTAATGGAAGCTAGGCTTCATACTGCCACACGGAGTTGAGTAATGGATATAGAAACGTACCAAATGAGGGCTGGGGAGATGGCTCAGTAGAATAAGTGCTTGCCTGGCAAGCACAAGGTCCTGAGTTCAATCCCCAGTACCAAAAAAAAAAAAAGCAAAAGAGAAAGAAAGAAAGGTAGCAAGTGAGTATGGATTAGGTTTAGTATACTAGTGTAAACTCCTACTTTTTAGTACTGCATTATAGATGTAATTATAGGTGGAAATACATATATGTATAATTGTGATCCAGTGAAGCAGAGGAGGTTAGACATACCTCAGTAGCATTGAGCACATCTCACACTGGATTTTGGCTAAGTGCCATTTTCCGCTAAGAGGAACAAAGATTCCTGGGAGGATGACTGATCGCAGGGGTGGGGCATGTAAGTCTATGGTAAAACTAGAGCATTTTAAGGCAAAAAGCAAGAGAAGTGCCATCATGAGGGCTGTCTGTCAAAACTGAGACAATCTGAGCACTGAAAGAAAGGATGATAACATTGGGTGTAATAGAAAACCCTAGCCCCTTACAGACAGGAAGGAGGAAATGAACCAGAGGCAAGTTTGATAGCAGGTATTTGCGGAGTTGTGAAGGACCTCTTCACTAAGTATCATCAGCCATAGGGGGGAAAGACAGATGTCTGTAGTGGGACAGATGGGAACAGGGTGCCACATGATGGAGTAAAAGTGCACAGCCCGATTCTATCCAGGAGGCAACCTCAGACGAACCAAAGTGTGGAATAATCAGTGAAAGAAATGGCCAGAAAATCTCTCAAAAGATCATTCATCTAAGATACATTTCTTGTTATATAGGTCTTGCTCTTTCTTGGTCTTAACCATCCAGCTGAAAAGTATGAAAATGAAATATAAAAAGTAAAGCCATATTAATATGATGAGTTGTCAAATGCTCAAGTCAACAATTTTGCACATTAACAGTCTTATGGAAAACTCACTACTATTATGAACTATTGGACTATATTGGAATATTTTGCTGAATTCATGCACCTACATTATTTAAATGACAATGGGATGCCCATCTCTGACAAAACTAACCAAAAAAGGGGATACAAATGAACGACCATTTTGTATCTATATACTCAAAATAGTTAAGATAGATATACAGCTCCATTCTCTTAATTCAATGAATAGAGAGGCTTGTTCTAATAGTGTTTGAGACAGGATGTCAGGTCTGCATCTTGAATAATCACTAAGACAACAATCTGCAATGTATTAATTATTGAAAATGTACTAGTAATCGGTTGCAAGACTGTCTCATTGCTATTTGTTTCTCAATAAAAATATTTTTTAAAAAAGACTGAGGAATTGTTCTTCAGAACTGGAGTTTTGCCCTGGGTCCTTGTGCTCTGCAGATACTGCTAAGCAGTTGACAGACTTGAAAGAGGCCAGTGCAGCAGTGTGGTAATGCAGCTTGCTGCCCTGAGGCTGTTAGAGGAGCAGTGTCCAAGATGAAAAGGGACGTTAACATGTTCAGGGGGCTGGAGAGATGGCTCAGTGGTCTAAAGCACCTACTTGGAACAAACTAAGCTAAGCAAAGCACAGGGACCACGGTTCGATCCCCCAGCACCACATGCCAGCCAGCCACGCCCCCTGGTGGGCTGAGCTGGCCACACACACACACACACTAAATAAATGTTAAAAAAAAAATTAAAAAAAAAAAAAATGTTCAGGGCAGAGAACTTGAGGCTGGTAGCTTGCAGATGGCTCCTTTCTGGGCAGCCATTTACAGTATACCCACCACACCCCAGGTCCCGTGGTTGAGAGCTGAACACAAGTGACTGGTGCCCAGGCCTTCTGTCACCTGGAGGGACAGACTATGGGTACTGACAGGGGTACAAGGGTACACTGTTCTGGGAGCAGTGGGTTCAGTGGGACAATGTTTGAAGCGAGCTGGAAACCCCAAAGACTAGAAGGATCTTACCATGAAGGATGTAGAGGAAAGAAGAGCAGAGGGTTCTAAGGAGAGCAGCAATCTTGTGAGCAGAATAGACTGCCACAGAACAGTGTGAGGCATGACCCTGATGTGACCAGAGAGAGTATGAGCTGACATGTGACTGGCCTTTATGACTTGCAGGGGGAAATTTGGACCCAGCCTTCCTGAATGTGTTGTCTACTACTAAGCAACAGATTGCTCCCAGGACTAGTGGTTGGGAACAACCAACATTACCCACAATTCTGTGGGTCTGGGTTTAAGAGCTCAGCTGATGGCTCTGGCTAGTCTCTCACAGCTGCACTCCTGTACTGGTCAAGATGTGGGCACCTCCAGCCTTGACTGGATGGCTCTGGGCCCAGTGCAGTTGGCAGTCCTGGGGTCCATTTCAGCTGTGGAGACCTCAGGTTCTCTCCACACGGGCATCTCTATGCAGAGGCCACCAGATGGCAGCAGGCTCCCTCAAAGCCGGTGATCTCAGAGAGAAAGCAAAGAGTGCTTGCAAGGGAAGCCTTGGTCTTTTTATAACCTAACCTCAGAAGTAACATGCTGTCACTTCCTGTGTATTACATTTGTTTGAAGTGAGCCCCTAAACCTAGCCTGAGCTCTTCATGAGCAAGAACCGTCTGAAGACAGGAATGCCAGGCCAGGCTTGTCAGGGTCATCTGACTCGCTGCCCCCCAGATCCCCCGAGCCAGGACAGGTGGAGGCATTGTCTTGCACATATTCTTGAGAGGTCCCTGGCCATCGTGAGGCACAGTGGACGTATGCTGGCGAGATGGTCACCAAGATGGAAATAAATGTGTCTGTGCAACTAGCTACTGGAGCAGCCTGCGGGGTGAGGGGTGAGCGGGACGCCAGGCAGTGTGAATGTCCCTCAGGGTGCTCAGCCGTAGGGAGGCATTATCTTCAGAGTCTTCTCGTGACAAGGGTACAGTTTAAAAAAATGGACCACTGACTACTTTATTATTACCAATTATTTTGAGAACTGGTTCGTAGACTTCATTGCTTAGAAGCCACCTAATACAGAGAGGGTTTCAGGGTCCCTTTGCTGACTGGATTCCAGTACTTTTCAAAACAAATTGTCTGGTTGTGGAACAGCAGGGCCGTCATCTTTATAAGCTCTGCCTTGACTGCCAGTAGTTAAGTACACAAATGAAAACTGCAAATGCTGGCAGGGGGGTTACTGGACTAACCTTTACAATTCTGGCTAGTCTCTCCTGCGAGCCCATGCCTTGATCTTTGGTCATAATGTCTGAAGGACTACAGTATTGCTTTCCTTCTGAAATCTTTTTTGAATTTCAAATTGAGTACAAATTACCTTAAAGCATGAAGCTAGCATTAGGATTTTGGATTTTTTATTTTAGCCCTGTGATCACCAAGACAATGTGGACAAGAGAAACTGAATTTGGGGAGTAGAACAATGCATACGAACAGGCAACACAGGGTTATAAAATTGGGGACAGGGAGACCAGCAGCCCACCACCCATGAAATGGTGTAGACAGAGAAAATATTTCAGATTTCTCTTGCCCCTCTCTTCTGCTTACAGCATTATATTCAGAATTAGAAATAAACATAAGAAATGTGTGTTGCCCAGAAGAGCTGCCACCTGGGGTGTGGTCTAGACAGTGCAGGCTGGACCCCTGCGCCCCCTTCCCTAGTGGCCCACTGTTGCTCGACACCACAAGCTCAGGTGCTCAGAGCCATGTCCTGTGTTAGGATGGTGGCACCAGCTATTGAAAGCAGAAAGTTAATATATTTCATGCGTTATTAAATGGTCAGCCTTGTGGCTGAATACTTACACTTCAGCAGTTGACCTCGAATCAGAAGGGTAAGACGTAATCTTCTTAAAATGTGTCCTCAGGATTATTGCTTTGTTACATAAAATAATAGCCAATAGGACTAATATGTGTTAAACTAGGAAATAGCTGCCTATTACTCGTTTGCATTTATATTTATTTTTATGTGTTTTGTGTAATTTAGGATACTTCAAGCATTTTTCTTTTAAAGTTAAAGGTTTATACAAATGTTAAATCTCAATCCTTGAAAACTTTGCCCTTTTGGCTGGTTGAACTTTGCACATAGATGAAGATTAAGCCAGGTGTGGATCATGCCTGTGATGCAGCACTCTGGGAGGCCGAGGCAGCAGGCTTGGAAGTCTAGTTGACTTAGCAAGACCTCGTCTCAGAGTTAAAACAATTTTAAAGGCCTGGGGATGTAGCTGTGTAAAACTGAAGCTTATTCACAAACACAGAAAAGGAGACGTGGCTGCAGCTGGACTTAGCTGGACTTAGCTTGACAGGTTGGCTAGGGGCTCAGTGGGGGCCATGCAGGCAGCGACCAGGGCTCTCACAGTGACTTCTGCCTCCTTCTGGTCACCTGAGCACCTGAGCTGGAGGCTGGCAAATGGGGGTTTCTGTCTCCATCTCAGAGCCACAGAAAACCAGGTGATGTTAAGCAAGGGCAGCCAAGGGCACTGACAGTCTGGTCCTTGTGACTGCCTCTCTGCACATGACCTGTGAAGCCCAGGCCCCGCAGCTCTGTGTCCCCTGGCTTCTCTTGAGTAAGGAGCTCCAGGGCAAGAGGGGAGCAGAATTTGTGTTTTTATTTGCTGGCTTCTTTCATCCAAAACAACTCCATTTGCTGGGCCTGCATGTGCCAGGCACTTGCACCTCCTCCGGCACACCCACCCACCTCTGGCCATCGGACCGAAGGAAACCACAAGCCCAGGCAGGTGCCTTCTGAGCTGGGAGCAGTTGCTGCCCAGAGGGCTTCCCTCCGAGGGCAGTGGCCCGCTGGTTGAAGACTGGGCCTCTGCCTGCACTGCACGATTCCATATCTCACCACTGCAGCACTGATAGCAGCAGCCAAGCTGAGGCCCACGTGTCTCAGACCCCCTTCACAGCAAAGCCCAGCGGGGTGGGTCACAGGCAAGAGCAGAACACTCCTGACCATGTGTGTCCTGAACAGGCAGTGGGAGCCACGCCCCAGGGCAGGTGGAGACTTTGCTCCTACCAGAAGACTGCACTGAGAGGTAATGTCAAACAAAGGTCAAGGCATTTTGTAAATAATTAATAGTGAAGTCTTAAAAGGAATAAAACAGAAAATACCAAAACCGAGAGGCTGAGGTGTCCAGAGTGCTAATGTGTAACAAGACCTAGCAAGCATAGCCAGAGCTTATTACCCTGGGCCTGGCCACAGAACCAGAGGTCCCCAGAAAAGGCAAGGAATGAGGGGAGTCTCTGGGCACTGGCCATGGGGTGCAAGCACCATGACAGAAAGGCAGCTCTCTACAGACCCTGGAGGAGAGGGGAGCAACTTGGGCTGTTGGCCACTCTGGATTTCAAAAGTTCGAACCCGTTTTGCCACACATACATCAGTCTTGTTAGATTACACGCCCTGATTCCTAGAAAATAACTCCATGGTGCTTTAGGACACTGTGTCCTAGGGACACATTCACAAAAAAACCATGGCCAAGAGTCTAGGGAGACAAAGATAGCTTCTGTGAAGAAATGGAAATGTGTAGCACAGCCTTGGGGCCAGCCACAGGATCTCTGGGTCAGGTGATGCGAGTGCCCATCCCAGGGGTCCAGCGGTGTAAACAATAGAACAAGTGTCTCGCAGCCAGCAGTGTGTGCCAGGTCCAGGCTGCCCAAGCCAGTGCCCCTGGCCCTCAGGTCCTCCTGGGCAGCAAGGGTCGGGGGAGGCAGTGTAGCTCAGTGTGTCGGCTGGGCTAGGACTCAGGCGGTAGGTCCATGGATCTGGAAACACTGAGGTTAAGCCCTGCTAAGTAAAAAGCTAAGAAAGAACTTAAAAAGTTCTGGTGTTCACGGTGAAGGAAAGGGGGAGGAGAAACAGTTTGTCCCAGAGGACCAGACTGCTGCTTACAGAGCACTGTGGCATCCGCATGTGGTGAAGAAAAGGACTTTGTTCAAATCCTGGTGTTGGTAGGCAATTTTCCGCCCTTTGAAAAGTCAGATGTCTTGATTTACATACAACAGACTCACTCCTAGACTATGTAAAGTTTAAAATTCTTTTTTAAGTTCATTAAATCTGCCCGAAGTAGATAAGCAATGATACTATCAGTTGAGGATCAGGGCAGCACCATCATCTCACCCTTCCCTTGGCCCCTTTACACCCAGGCTTCGCTCCCCTATGCCCAGCCCTGTACCCATCCTCAATGTGTTGGCTTGTCTTGTGTGTTTATGCATTCTCCAGTTAGTGGACATTTAGGCTGATTATGGCTGTTGGCTTTTATGAGCAGAACTGCTATAAACCTTCAGGCATCTTGCTTATCTTGGGTACATTCCCAAGAGTAAGCTTGTGGTTTGTATGGTCATTATCTGTTTAATTCTGTAAGACACTGTCACAGCATTTCCCAAAGTTGCTGTACCCTCTTACATTCGCACAAGCCATGTATGAGAGTTTCAGTTAACACTGTGTTCATTGCCAACACTTGATCCTAATAATCTTTTCAGTTTTATCAGTTCTAGTAGAGATATAATGCTATCCCACTGTGGTTTCTGTATGCATTCCCTAGTGAGTAATGATAGTGAACATCTTTTTATGTGCTTACTTGAGATTCATGTATCTTTGGTAAAGTATCTGTTTAAATCCTTTGCCATTAAAAAAACTATTAGTTTATGTTTGTGATACATAATGCTGTAATTACATTTGTTTTGGGAAAATGTTTGCTCACTCCTTAGACTTTTCATTAGCTGTAGGTTTTTCATAAATATTTTTTATCAGACTGAGGAAATCCTCTTCTAGTCCTAGTTTGCTGAGAATTTTTATGAATTTGTTGAATTTTGTCAAATCCTTGTTTTCTGTCTATGGAGATCATCTTTGTGTTCCAGTTTGATCTGTTTCTATGGGGAGTTATTGATTCGTTTTAATATTAACTATTTTGCATTTCTTAGAGGAACCATTTCTTAGTACCAATATGTTATCCTTTTTATTTATTGATGGATTTGCTTTGCTAGTATTTATTCAAGACTTGCAATCATATTATTGATAGGGGTCTGTAAGTTTCTATCAGTATATTGATTTGTTTTGGTATCAGGGTAATATTGGCCTCATAAATGGGATTGAGAGTGCTCCCTCTCTTCTCATTCCTGGAAAGGTTTGTTTAATACTGTTATCATTTCCTCTTCAGTGTCTGGTGGAGTTCACCAAGGAAGCCGTCATATCTATACAAGAGTTTTCAGCTCTGAGAGAAAGCAGATGAGTGGCGTAATGGCTTGTGTTGAGATGTCCTCCCCAGAGTGATCAGGTGAGGCTTTTCAGTGGCTGGATCTAGAGTATGTGATGCAGGGATCAAGGGTGTGTCATTCCTAAATCAGCCCTCCTAGTAATCTGGCATAGTTCTGGGTGTGGATGAGGGGAAAGTCCACCCAGGTGAGAGTGCAGCCTACCCCGAGTGTGTAGCTGGGGTAGAATATACAGGATAGAAAGAGGGCTGCTTGCAGCCATTGCTGCCGCTTCCCTGCTTTGCAGTCTGCTGTCTTTTGCCTGCCATGAACTGTATCTCCTCTGTGGTGCCCCTCTGCCACACTGCTTTGGAGCCAACTATGGACTGAAGCCTCTACAAATTGTGAGCTACCATAAACCTTTCCTCCTTTAACTTTGGGTGGTGTCAGGTAATTTCTCTCCAGTCAGAAAGACAGATTTCATACCAGAGAAGTGGGGTTATTGCTATGACTACCTGGTCATGTGGACCAAGAGCCTTTGGAACTGGTTTGTAGGAAGTTTGGAAAGGTTTGGAGATGCTGGCTGAAGAGACAGCCCTGGAATCCTTTATGCCGTACTTACAGTAGATTATGGTCATACTTCAAAAGATCAGAATGCTGATAGAAATATAGAAGGTACAGATCAACGTCAGGAAATTTCTACTGTGAAGGACTGCATTGGGTGTTGGACTCTAAACCATGTTTGCTAGTGTTTTGGGAGAAAGTTTATCTGCATTTTGATTATGTCCCGAGACTTTGCTTGAGACTGAGATTAAAGATGGCAGACAAAGGCTGGCCAAATAGCTCAGTGGATTATGGTACACAGCTCAGATTCATAGTGATCCTCCAATCTCAGCCTCCCCAGCGCTGGGATTATAGGCCTGCAGCACCACACCTAATTTGTGGGCCAGCGCAGTGTATCTGGGAACCAGGGGCTCAGCACAGCATGCAGTACCAGGGAACCTGGGTCCTTGCACTTGCCAGGCAGGTGCTTAGACAACTGAACTATCTCTCTAGCCCTTAAGTGCTTTTCTTTTTTTTTTTTTTTTAAACATTTATTTATTTGTGTGTGTGTGTGTGTGTGTGTGTCTGTGTGTCTGTGTATGTGTGTGTGTGGCCAGCTCAGCCCACCAGGGGGCAGGGCTGGCTGGCATGTGGTGCTGGGGGATTGAACCACGGCCCCTGTGCTTTGCCAAGCTTGTTCCAAGTAGGTGCTTTAGACCACTGAGCCATCTCACCAGCCCCTTAAATGCTTTTCTAAAGCTAAGGATATACAGTGTGCTTGGGTAGAATCCTGGTGGGAGCCCCCAACACTAGCACAGCCAGAGGACTGTAAATGTGAGGGAATGAGATTGGTTGTTTTAGCTGCAGCCTCCTGGTTCTGCCCTGGCTTTTGTCATGATGCCCAGCTGTGATGCAGCTTTTGGAGTGAGGTGTGTGCCCACTGCGCGCGTGCGTGCACATGCTCAAGTGTCTGTGTATGTTTAGTATCTTTGGGGGTGCATTATGCAGCAGGCCGGTACAGTAAACTGTGTGTCTGGTTTCCTCAGCCCCCTCGGTCCAGCACAGTGCCTTTCCTGAAAGTTTCAGACTCAGGATTCAGGCAGCAGTGAGTAACTTCAGGCTAGATGTAGGGGCATGAGGAATGGATACCCTTGATGCAGTATTTAAAAGCATGCTCTGTAATGTGCCCTCCCTGCTCCCTTAGTGAAATTCAGGGTTTTAACTCATCTTTCAGCTGTTCTAATTGAATTTAACTTGGGTAATTATATAAGCTCTGGAATAAAAAAATGAATGCCTTGGGGGTGGTAATTAGTCAAAAATCTCATCAGATTTGATTTTGAGTTCTGTGCTTTTATTTTTAAAACGCTTCTTTTTTCATAATGCTTAACAATAGAATGGTCTGTATGCTGGGTGATGTCTTGATTTTGGCACCTCTATGCCTTCTTTCCTCTGCTTCTTCCTGGTCTGATTACTTCCAGGTAGTCAGTATTTATTCAGAAGATTTAAACCAATTTTAATAATACACCTAGCAAAAGATAAATGCCCTTTCTACCGAAAGAACTGTGTCCCAGTTCTAAAGCCTAACCGCTGACTGCCAGGGCGCTATGGTGCCACTCACTTGCTGCTTCCCAGCAGCCTGTCGGGTTTGGAGTTCCCGCTGGTCCCTGGGTTAGGGTGACACTGCTGGGGTACACCTGACAGAGGAGCAGCTCAGGTCAAGAGGGCTGCACCTCCACAGTGTGCTCAGGGCTTCTTTTGAAGGGTGGGTGGTATTCCCAGGTGTCTTGACAGCTCGTGCTCACGTTTGGTGGTTACTTTGCAAAGTATTCTTGCTGATACATTGTCCTGTGTCGGATGGAGGCTTCCCCGGTTGGCTGTTCTCCCTGCCCAAGTCCCAGAGCGCAGCCCATGCCTACAGGCTCCTGCCCTGGGGTCACTGTGCCTTACCTGGCAAGGCAAGGCAGCTCTCACTCATTGTGACAGGAGCCTGGCCTGGACCTCCATCCCCTGGACACTCCGTGGCGTGCTCTTTCTCTAAATGTGTTCCTCCCAAAGCAACCAGACGGCAAGCTGCCGGCATAGGCCACGTTGGCCTAGCCGAGCCAGGGGCCTCATCTGTACTTTCACTTTTCTGAAATGGTTAAGTGTTGCTTTAGTGGCTCTATGTTCTCAGGTTTCTACAGTATTGTGCTAACTACTTAAAAGAAAAAGAGAATGGCTTTGCCTGATATTTTATAATGTTCTAGGTTTCTTGTAACTTTCAGTTTGCAATCCCAAACTCTCCATTTCTCACCCATGAAAACAAAGCATAAAAACTATGTTAAAATGACTTTAAAATGCCTCTGGGAAACAAAACCTTTAAGTAGTGTAGCTATGCATTGTCATTCCTGTTCCAAAGCCAGTTAATCGAAGTATTTCTAACTAACAATTTCCAAATAAAAAGAAGTCATTCTGTAGAAAAGTGAATGTAAGAAAGGGCCCAGTGGGGGGCCTGGCCTTAGCTCAGTTGTTTAAG
>NW_004524615.1:11626709-11630534 GCF_000260255.1 Octodon degus
GAGTGACCTGTCTTCAGCCGGACACTGGAGAGTGGGTGAGGCCCACGTGCAGCTTCTGAGCTCTTCGCTCCTTGACCAGGGCTCTGTGCTGGGTGGCATAAACATGTTTTGCCAGTGCCAGCCTGCGACATAAGAGCTGTGTTCTCCTCCAGCAGGCCTGGAAAGGCCTTCTAGAATGCAAACCATGTGCTGCATTTCTCAGTAGCCAGGTGACTACTTCGTCAGCAACCAGTGTGGATCGGGCCCTGGGCAGGGACAAAGGCTCTCTGTGTCCCAGTGCCTGCACCGCTTACCCACACTTTGTGCAGTGCTGCCCTACCCTCGGCCTCCTCTCCAGAACGCAGGTAGCAACTGCAGGCGAGTCTGACCTGCTTCATTTTATTGCATATTGGATTCCAGTAAGTGGTTGAGTTTAGAAGTCACCACAAATCTGTTTTTAGAAGTACTTTAGGAATACTCAACTGCTTGGGGAGATTGGAAGCGTGAGATGGCGTATTTCTGTCTTTGATCAGGGGCTGGGAAGCATGCTGAACTCCAGTAGAGCCTGGTGATAGTAATGGAGCCTGAGGGGCCTGCAGACTGCTCTCTGAGCACTCTCAGTGTTTGCTTAGGTTAAATTTCTTTTAGTTATAATTTGCACACAACAAAATACACAGCCTAAATGCACAGGATAGTGGTTTTGACACCATACCCCCCAACCACTACGATCAAGGTGGAAAGTGTCATCACCCACACTTCAAAGGGTGATGGCTTCCTGCCCCACTGATCTTTCTAGTTCTAGGTCAAATGTCATAGCTGTGGCTCTCTGTGGCCCCCCAGAGCTCTCAGTCCTACTCCTGGAGGCCTTTGGTGCTCTCTGATCTGCCCTAGTCTTGAGGGACCAAGAAGTACTGAGTAGCTCTAGGTGGAGGCCATCTCACTGTGGCCTTGGACACCAACTTGAGTGGGAACCTAGGCACTTGGCATACGCCAGGCAGGGCCATCATGCCCACTTCCAGGTGGCCACTGAGGTGGCATGGAGGTTCCTAGGTGGCACCCACGGGGCCATGGCACCTTCTGTGGCATCTGTGCCTGGCCTTGGCACCTGGCTGTTTGTCCAGCCTACCTCTGTACACAGGGCTCCTTTCTTGGCTCAGCCCGGTCTGTTGGGATTTTCTGGCTGCAGCTTCTTATGCCCTACAAATGGGGTGGGGCACCATGAAGGCCACATCTGCACTGTTATATGTTTTGAAGATGTCAACACAGTTGCCTTTAAAGTGATGCATGAAAAGGTAGTGATTTCTGCTATGGCCAAAGAATAAAAAACCTATGAAAGGTTGCCAAGGCCACGTTCGTAGGGCTGGCGTGGCGTCAGGACCACAAAGTGCCAATTGTGTTCCTAGCCCCAGGAGAGTCTGAGCTGGGGCAGGTATGGTGGTGAGGGGTCCTCGCCTCTGATTTCAAAGGTGCCGGCCTTTCAGCAGCCTGCGTTGTGGCTAATGTAAGGAAGGGGCTTCGTCCGTCACTTTCCGGGGGGTTCAGAGGGGCTGGCGAGGGCCGGCTCCAGCAGGAAAACCTGGAGTTGACTATAAAGAAACTACCAAACCCCAGAAGGAGAGCATCAAAGGGCGCACAGGATGCGGCGCAGCCCTGGCTGGCACGGCGCCTGAGCCGCATGGGACCCTGACCTCTGAGCTGCTCCTACTCACAGGCCAGCCCCAAGTTCAGAGTTCACGGCATTTTGTTTTTTCACCTGTTTCCTACAGTTCTAAGAAACTTCTGAAGAGTTAATGTGTAACTATATCAGACACTCAGCCTTTCTCCAGGGAAAACAGCCTTATTTAGTGGAGGGAGGGGCAGGCACAGAAGGTTTCTGGAAGATGGAGAGCCCTCCTAGGGTCAGCATCTGCAGTCACTTTCTCCCTTGGCCACCTCCACACTTGCTCCAGGTGATGTCCAGTGGGAGGATGAGGGCAGCAGGTGCCCCCTTGTCAGCTACACCGGAGTGGCCTAACAGTGATCACCTTTGTCCGGGGAGATAGCTCAGTAGAATAAGCGCTTGCCTGGTAAGCGCAGGGTCCTGAGTTCAATCCCTGGTATCACAAAAAAAAAAAAAAAAAAAAAAAGTGTTCACTGTGCCCTTCCTGAGCTTGAGGAGGGGGCAGGAGAGGCCCTGCTGGGGCCGACTCTGATGCAAGATGATGAATGGTGAAAGCCGAGTTCTCCGGTAGGCTCTTCTGTGGACTGGGGATTTCTGGTTCTGGGAATTTCTCCTCTGGCCAGGAGTGGCAGAGCTGGATCTCAAGGGGGCCTGGGCTCCATGGCTCCTCCATGAGGTCACTTTACTTTTTCTTACCAGTACAGTCTTAATCTGGTCTGGCACCTGGTCATTTACTAGTAGCTGATTTCTTACAGAGAGAAGCTTGAAGTGATGACATATGGATTTTACTAGTATTTCCTTTTGTCATTAAATTTTAATACAAACAAGAGTAAGCCATTCTGGGAAGGGTTAACCCTTTTTAAAGTTTGTTTTTATGTTGCATATTGATCCTTTTGCAAACTGATCTAGAATTAAACCTTATACCCTTTCATTTGGTTCATCTGGAGTGTGTGTGTGTGTGTGTGTGTGTGTGTGTGTGTGTAAACAGGGACTGAGCATATGGAATACTAGTGATCCGTAAACTTTAAGTCCTGCCTGTTATACTCTTGCCACCAGGTGGCTAGGAAAAAATTAACCAGGACAAATGCAACAATTATGCAAAAGACTAGTAATCACTTTCAATTTCTGCTTCAGTGATGAAATATGAAACTGGAGATGGACTGTGCTTCCAGAAAGAAACCGCTGAGTAAGCAACGGGCATTTCAAGCAGTGCTGGGCCCGAGGGACATTTGCATCAGTGTTTTTGTTTTTTTAAAGACAATGTTAAACTAGTGAGACTTTGCTGACCTGAAACTTTTGGAGACTCTCTGGGCCTGTCCCCCTCCAGGTGGACCCCGGATGTTCATATTGACCTTCTGGGTGGGGACAGAGGCTCAGCTTTGGGGTCCTTAGTAGCGGGTCCCTCACCACCGGCCCTGCAGCTGACCTGGCACTTGCTCTCACCGTGTTCTTGGGGTCTGTAGAGACCTTGCTTACGTTCACTTGCAACGGGAACTCTACACTGGGAGCACACCTCTCCAAACTGAGCGTTACTGAATGTTAGTGTCTCGTGCCTCTTTGATTCTGTCCATTGGGGTGATGATATTCAATTTTCGACTCATTTTCACCCAGTACATCTGTTAGAGTAAGGACAGCAGCACAAGGCCCAGACTGTGCCATGGACCTGAAGCCCACCTATTTCCTGGCGCTGTGTCACATGGCACTTGCCTCTTGTGTGCATTCTGGGTCACCTTTGGTCCTGTCACTTATTCACTCTGACAAGTAACCCCTTGGTTGTACACCATTTTATTCAAACTCGCTTTTCTGATTCAAAGTGAACATGAGTGCCTTAATCCTCTAATGGGAATTAATTGCTTGTTTCAGTGCTTAACTCTGATCCTTTCTCAATCCCTGCAGGGACAGGTTGCTTCCTAAAGGATTGGACTTTGTTGCTCAAAACGCAATCAGAAAAGGTAATGATGTTTTTCTTAAGAAAGAAGCCAAGGGCTGGGATATAGCTCAGCAGCATAAGTGACTACCTGGCAAGCACAAGGTCAGGAGTTTGATCTCCAGTACCTAAAAAACAGAAAATAAAGAAAAAAAGAAAGAGGGCCGAGGATATAGCTCATTGGTATTAGTGCCTGCCTGTCAAGCATAAGGACTCAAATTTGATCCCTGCTACCAGAAAAAAAAAAAAAAAATTTGAG
>NW_004524615.1:11630634-11635863 GCF_000260255.1 Octodon degus
AAAAAAAAAAAAAAAAAAAAGAAGCCAAAATACAGAACATAACATTTTCATTGCATAAGTAGTATTCTCAAAGTAATTTTACATTAAAAAAGATACATTTGCTGAACTATTACCTACAATGAAAAAAAAGGTTAACTTCTTTTGCCTGGTTTTCTTGTATGGAAATCAACTGTCATCTGCAGAGAAAGGTTAACTGAACTGATTTTCTATCAGTTGGAATTAACATCCCGTGGTCTAGATGAATGATCATTTCTATGTAGCATCACCTTCCTAAGCATTCTTATTGGTTCTGAGAAATAATTAAGACCAGTGCCAATATGTGATATGACTCAGTTCTCTTCTAATGGATTTATTTTTATTTTAGGGGCTTAATCAAGAAAAATATAACTAGCAGATATTTTTGTGAAGGATGGCATTGGATTAGAGATCTTGGGAGGAACAGGGTAGGAAAGATTAAGGGTATGTGGGCATCAGGATTCATCAGGTAGCTAGTGCCTGGCACACAGCTGCCAATCAATAGAGATTAGCCCATGGGGAATATAACAGGCCCCTTTTTATAAACGGTGCAACAGAAACTCTGAAACTTTAGTACAGCGGGGGAGTGGTTGCACTAGGATCTGTCATTACACCACAGAGGGCTTTTTTTACACTTACTGTGTGTTGTGTCCTTAATGTCTATCTGAAGAACACTGAGGCCCCTGCCTCTTGTTCCATGTGGGGCCTGGACCCACACTCTGTCCAGGCCTGTGTTCAGGTCTACCTGGGACATGTACTGTCTGTCCAAGGAGAGACAGATAGCAGTCTTTGTTTTGATGTGGAAAAGCCCAGATGTTCACCTACAACTTTTTACTACTATGCCAAGCTCTAGCACTGCATCCCAGACTCCACCAGGGAAAGAACTAGTAAGGAGGGGGGACGGAGCTGTGAGCATCATAATGGAGAGAACAAGAGCAGAACCAGTGCAGTTGCTGAGAGCAAGGTCAAGGGCGTGCTGAGACTCTTACTCTTTCAGCGAGGCCTGCCACTTCCTATCATGCCATCTGCTGACAACCAAGCCTATATCTGGGGATATTTCAGATCTAAACCATAACATCAGAGGCACCAGAAGTTTGCTGTTTGGAAAGAGTAACAAATTGATGCCTTCTAATGGAAGTGGGGAATGAGGCAGGGTGTGGGAGAAGTAAAATCTGAAATGAGAGGACATTAAAACTTGCTTGACAGAAATGAAAAGGTTTCTGAGGGAATACTAGAACAATTACTACAACAAGATGGCTAGCCTAGATGAAACAGACAAAGGTCCTCGAATACACAGCCTCCCAAGACTGAATCCTGCCCAAACAGAAGATCTTACAGAGTCCAGCTACTAAGGAAATCAGAATCTCCATTCTCCCCAAAAAAGAAAAGCCCAGGGCCAGTTTCTCTGGTAAAACAAACAGTTAAAGAGTTCACACTAGGCTTCCTGAGAGTATTCAAAAACGTCAAAGAGGAATGATTACTTCCAAACTTATTCCACGAGGCTAGCATTGCTCCAAAGCCAGAGTCAGAGGAGGACCCTAAAGAAAACTACAGACCAAATAAATAAATAAATAAATAAGAAAAAGAAAACTACAGACCAACATCCCTACACAGATATGACAGTCCTAAGCAGAATATCCTCCAGTGGAATGCAACAATATATTTTAAGGCATTGCATCATGAGCAAGTGAGATTCATCCCTGGAATGCAAAAATGAGACATAGAAAAAAAAATCATTGTAATACATTGGATAACAAAAAAATAGTCATCTCTATTTCATGGTAAGAACACTCAAAGTAGGAACAGAAGGAAACTGCTTCAGCATGGTAGAAGCCATACATAACAAGTGCACAGTAGACTTGACCAAGGTTATTTTCCTGAGGAACTTGCAGTTTTCTCTCATTCCCGTTAGCGCGCAGGGTTCCAGCTTCTGCACATCTTCACCACATGTGTCATACGGATTTGCTGTTTTGGGAAGTGCTCATCTTCCTGCTCATGAAGTGGGATTGTACTGTGGTTTTGATTTGTTGATCCCAAATAGTTGGTAGCCTTGAGCATCTTTTCTAGAGAAATTTATTTTCCAGTCATTTGACCAATATTAGAATTAAATCTGTTATGGTTTTGGAATTTGTATAGTCTCAGTAATCACTACCAGATACAGTACATGATTTGCACTTACTTTCTCCTGTTTCATAGGTTGTGGTTTACACTTTTGATTGTATTCTTTAATTCACGGACATTTTAAAATTTGTTGCAATCCCAGTTATTTTTAATTTTGTTTGTGATTTTGGTGTCACATCCAGCAGTTACCTAAGGTCATCAGTGGCCTCCGTGACTGAATCCTGATGGTTTTGTGAGAGGGAACAAAAGTAGGACACGAGCATATGCACACTCTCTGCAGCATGGTGCACTTGGAACTTCTGGCCAGGCTATCCAGATGCAAGACTTGAACTGTGAGCTAAATAAACTTCTTTTTATGAACCTACCAGTACAGTAACACACAATGGACTGCTACACCCCACAGAAATCCAACTGAGACAAGAGGCAAATAGGCAACGGAAGTATGAAACGAGCAAACACAGCGAGTGGTATTTGACATAGCAGCCTGGTGTCCCCAGAACCTGGAGTCAGTTCCTGGACTTTGAGAAGCTGCTTGGATGTCAGCTCACTGTGCTGCAGTGGCTGTAAGGGGCACGGACTGAGGGAACGACCGCCTCCAGACACAGGCTCTTACCTGCTGGCCAACACAAGGAGTCCCTCCTTCATGCCATCAACTATCAGAGATCCGAAGTAAGTGAGGAAGAAGAGGGAAGACATTCCTGCAGGACCTAAGATGAGGGCTAAAATGCCCAAAATTCCCATGAATGGTAAAGAACACACGAGTCCTCCTCATCACAACCTTTTGGAATCTCTGGGACGAGGACAAGACCTCAGGCCTCCTGAGGAAGTTCAAGTCACACACGAAGTGCAGTCTCTGTAATGGAGCTGGACTTCTCAGCAAGAACATAGGAGAGTAGAAAGTGGTCAGAACACTCTAGACTCCTTCACCTTGCCATGTTACCAGTCTGGGGTGGGAAATATGAGGGTGGGAAACAGGCTTTGGCAAAATGAAGGACTCAGTCACAGAAAAGACAGGCTCCAGCATGGGAAGCTGAAGGGCTGTCCAGGCCCAGCCAGAGAGAGCAGGACCAGAGGGACCAGCACCACAAAATGTGACACGGGACAACTGCCCCAGTACTGAGTGGACACCAAAGCAAAACAAGCCCAAAGCATTTTTAACTCCAAGAAAAAGAAGAAAGTGCCCCAGGAAGGAAATTTAATCACAGTACACTCTGTGTCTTCGCTGAGAGCAGTGTTTACAAAGTTCTAACGCTGGAATGAATATGGATTTGACCCAGATTCTCCTGGGAGGTGGTGGGGCAGGTGTAGCACAAGTGCTGGCTGCATGGTGACAGCGTGCTGCGGGCAGGCGTAGCCGTCCACCCTTGCGGCAGGCTGCTGTTGGCTCTGCATTCAGTTTCTAGTTTAGTGGAGTCACAGTATAGAGAGATGCAACGATTTGCCTAAAGTCGCCCAGGATAAGTAAAGCCTTACAGCCAGGATTTCAACAGGCAGTCTGGTTTTAAAGTCTGCTTTAAGCCACTGTGCCTGCCAGTCAGGACAACAAGACCCAATTTAAAACATCAAGTAGCAGCAGTGGAAGTAACTGGAGGCAAACACCTATGTTGCCAGTTAAGCAGCTTCAGGGTTGCCTCTGAGGAGTGAGAAGAGGTAGGAATTTTTCTCTCACAGCTATTACAGATTGCCTAGGACGCATCTTTCTAGCGTTCGTCTTCTGCAGGGCTGGGGATGAAACCAGAGCTGCCTGTGTGAACAGGTGCTGTCCCCCAGCCCCATCTCTGGAGTCTGCCACCAGCTGCCATTAAACAGCGCTGGGCAAAGGCAGCAGAACCCAGGGCTTTGCAGGGGAGCTGCTACTCCTTTTCTGATTTTTGTTGGAGTCACTTTTGTTCCATAACAGTCCGTGGGCCAGATCCAGGCAATGGTAGATATTTACCTTCAGGAGCAGCCAGGGCTGCTGCCATGAGTCACGGTGAGTCACCCTGAAGCATCATTACCTTCCAAGACCTTGAGGGAGGAAGTGTGACAGGTGCCACCATTAGAATTTTGCTGGCTCAGACTGCCAAGGCCAGAATATGAATGTGAAGCCTGCATTCTCCCTGGCAGCCGGCCTCCAGGCGGTTATGTTGCGTGTGTGTTTGCACGCTGCGGTCCTTCATTTTTCTAAGGTTTTTATTATATACATTTCCAAATCCTTTTTAAGACATTGAAAACTACTTGAGAAGCTGCAGTTATGTGGGGCAGCCCAGGCCAGGCTGTCCCCATGTGACATGACCGTGTTCTTGAAAATGCCCTTTCTTGGTCCTTCTGTAAAGGGCATCAGGTCTCCTGGAACACTGGCTGGTGCCCTCCACACAGTGCTCAAGAGGCTGGTTACAGGAGCAGCTGCTCACCAGATGCGGTGCTGGGAGGTTGCTGTGTTAGAAGCTGCTCCATTTGGGGTGGTCAGGCAGGGGGCGGTACAGGGTGTAAAGAAGTTTGAGGTGGCCTCCAGCTTGCGCCTTCACTCCTGAGAGGAGTGGCAGAAGCCCGGGAGGCCTACATGAAGCTATCTGAATGCAGTGGGCTGCGAAGCCCGAGCACATCAGTGAATACTTCCAGGAAGGGGCGGTTTGTCCAGGTGGGACAGTGTGCCCCATGTGACCTGTCTTCTGTCACCCCAGACAGCTGTCCAAGGGCTCTTGAGTATTGCTGTGGTGTTTCTAGGCCCCCAAATGGAAAACAAGGCCACTGTCAAGTCCCCTGGGATAAGTGGAAGAATTTTATAATCTCAAGTATTTGCCCTTTCTTTAGACCAGGGATTGAAACTACAGGTCAGTCTGGCCTGCTATCTATTTTCTCCCAGCCCCCAAGCTAAGAATGGCTTTTCTGTTCCTTCCCTTCTTTCTTCTTCCTCCCTCTTTTCTACTCTCTTTTTATATACTGAGGATTAAACCTAGGTCCTGTGTACTGAGCTACAGCCCCAGCCCTTTTAAAATTTTTTTACATTGAAGACAGAGTCCTGATAAATTACTAAGTTGCCCAGGCTGGGCTGGAACTTGTGATACTGCTGTGTCAGCCTCCCAGAGTGTTGTGATTACAGGTGTGCACCAC